>NC_138156.1:12816261-12983761 GCF_964199315.1 Orbicella franksi | reverse complement strand
CCATGGTTCGTATTTTGTGAGACGAAATCGAGCCAAAATAACCATAGCGAGACCCAACGAGCCTGATGTACCACCCAAGGGAACCAAAACAAGGTACGATTAGGTATTCACCATACCATAATGGTTACTTGCGAATTTGGGTGTTATTAACAACTGGATCAAAGGATAATGCAGTTCAAGAGTTTTTAATGGCTTCATCATCATGGTATATGAGCTCTTACGCAATACTCTACAAGTCTGATAAACGTAGGCGTATAAGCTCTTGTCCTTAGAAAAACTGAACATTTCAAGGCTTTCGCTGAAGGTGACCATTCATGAGCCGTCGCTGATCATGGGAAAACCATTAGTCGCAACATAGAGTGGGATCGTTTTGACATGTTAGCGTCCGGCAAAACTGACTTTCATTGCAGAATTAAGGAGACTCTGTTTATTCAAGAGCTTAATTAAGCCTTCCCTTAATGTCAATGTCAGTAGTGAGAAGTTGTTGCTTTATTAGCTGTTACTCCTCATGATGTCTAGACAGGTTAACGTACTGCTGCAGATCATTGTTCTTAGTCTAGGTTCCAGACCTCTAATATTTACGATATACATATAGTTTTCAAAAATTTGTAATGGTCACTTTTTATAATGTATGTTGACTAGCATACGAAACGTCAACTTCTGTATTAAAATGCGTTGAAATATAATGTTTATCGCCGCTGTTTGTGTCATATTCTTAAACGTAGGCGTAATTTTGGCGGGGCTTTTTAATTCTTATTTTTATTTTATTTTTTTTAAAAATAGTTTTCTATATTTTGGTGACGTTTGTTATAAAACAATTATTTATTGAGCGGGTATTTAACAATTGGCTATAAATCCAAACTCAAAAAAATCTCTCAGATCCAACAAGCGTGAGAGGAAGAATTGACTGGCTTTTTTTTTTTTGATATATACGCGCCCTAAAATGAAATAAAACGCCATAAAAAAAATAAATACGCGTACGCTTTTTGATTTGTAGAGCATGGTATTATTGCTCATGTACCATCATCTCTAAGCTGATGAAAACTCTTGAATTGCATTATCCATAGATCCAATTTTTAATGAGTTTAAAAATACAGTAATGTCTAGAATTATTGATGCAAGGTGTTTCCAAGTTCTTAGAATCTCAAGCAAATGCATTTAAAGGACAAGTCGATTTGTTTCCTGTCTAATCATCGCAGCCCTTACCCGTGGTCTGGTAAACGTCAAGAAACTAAGCATCCTTTTCGTAACTAACTTAATTCAGTACATTTAGATACATTCAGAGTTAGTCTGAAAACCGTTCAGCTGACACCTAATAATCCAGTTTCGATTTTAACAAGACCTGTTTATTGACAATAGTTGAACTTGTAGAAACAACTAAGGAACAATTAATATGTATTTTCTGACCTGCGGTGTTGTGCCTTCCTTAAAAAATTGCTATCGGCATGACGTATTTACAGTTGATGTCCAACCATTCATTTGATGATTTAACACTTGTTTTACATTTGCTATACGCTGTTCCGTTGAACGGTTAAAAAATGAGAAACAAACTAATAAAGCTAACTTTGACGCCCAAATTTAAAGTTCTGACTTGAAGGACGTGACATCTGGTACTGTTCATATGGGCTTAGGAGCCAGACATCACAATCCAGAAACATTAAAAAGATGTCATCTTCAAACCGGCGTTCAATTTGAATAAAATTATCAATAGATAGGTCTCGATCGTGCAGTGTTTTACAATTCAGGCTCAGAGTGCTGAATAACTTTGATTTAGCGCTATATTTTATGACCATGTTCCGAGTTTTCGTTATTTGCGGCTGGCGAGATCAGAATTCGAGTTTCTGGTCCAAAACGGAATTTAAGGCGGTTGGCAACAGTTACCAGCATTTTCCAGAACTAAATTTTGTTGGGTCATTATTACCAATCTATCAGTTGATGCTACAATAGTGGTATCGTTGTTATCATTTTCTTGACACAACAGGTTACCAAAGTAACAGTATGACCTGCTAAAAACACCCTTAATTTTGGTTCAAACTACTAATCATTCAAAAACGAGCTCGCTGACCCCCATTTTTTATTAACGAATTTTGATCAGATGCCAGATCGAAATTTATTTCCTCGTTCCTTGGTATAGTTCATACATCTAGAAATTTCATCAAAGTAGCGATCATCTGTCAGTTCATTTATGGCTAGTATTGTTTTTACGATTAACTCGAAATCAAGAACAGAGAATTGTTTTAAATTATCCTAATACATCCGACCTGGCAAACTCCATCGCTCAGATATTGGCATTAGCTTCCTCATGGCAAATCTAGGTTTCACAAATCCGAGTTCCAGGTGGTATTTGAACCCACGACCCTCCGTGATCTAGCCGGGTGCATTGATCAGATTAAGCAACAAAAGGTAAACAAAAGTTGATTCAATATCATAGGTATAATTTAGAAAAAAAAATTGTATCGAGACACTTAAACTTGAACGCGAAAATCGTGATCCTTGGGCAAATTTTGGGCAATTATTTTTAAAGAGGATTACTTTGAGTGCGATTGCTCTTTGTCATGTTTGATATTCTTTATACCTTGAAACTCGCATTTTTTTTCTTCAGTCGATACAAACGTGACCCACAAACGGATACCAATATTCGACGAACGAAAGGGACAACTTACTCAATTTACTTAAAGTGCCTATGAAGTAAAAAATAATTGCTGCTGATTTGAAAGGCTTTTCAGGGCGTTTTCGTTTTTGGAATATCTTTTTTCGTTTTAGAGATATTCACGTTTTTGTATTATAAGTGATGACGTCATAGGTGGTTCCACTAAAACAGTTCAACACTCGATCAAGAAAATCTCTAGAAATATTAAAGCAGTGTTCTTTAAACTTGGCACCAGAAATGTACATCACAAAAGAAACAAAATAACACCCGTTGTGCCGTCGCCATGACAACAGTTATGCCGCTGGTCCTGTTTTAATTAAAACCAACATTACCAGATTTTATCTTAAACAAGGATCATCCACTCCCAACAATCTAATGGGGAGAGTTAAGACAACATGGGAATCATGTGTGTTCCGAGCAAGACCCTCTGTCCCTTTTCGAAGGGTTGCAAATTGGCATATTTTGTTTTTCACAGAAAGAAACTGGAGCCAAAAGTGTTGCCATGGCAACAACACAGAAGGTGTGATTCTGTTTCTTTTGTGATGCACATTTGTGGTGCCAAGTTTGAAGAACACTGCTCCAATATTTCTAGAGATATTCTTGATTCAGTGTTTTACCGTTCAAATGGAACCACCTATGACGTCATCACTTTTCTCATTTGCATAATACAAAAACGTAAATATCTCTAGAAAGAAAAAAGATATTGCAAAAAGGGAAACACCATTCTTCTTTACTTTGAAAAGCCTTTCAAATAAGCATCACTTATTTTTTACTTCATAGGCACTTTAATTGTGATAACTTAGATTAGGTTACGGAAATGTCGTAATGTGCGCTTGCAGAGGTACCTCTTTAACTGCACATAATCCATAACAAGAGAAAACGAGGGGACTCTCATTTTCTTTTGTCCATAACACTAGGATCGCTCAATTCGAATCCACTAGAAACCTCAATACACTCTTTTTTTTTTCAAAAAAAAAAAAAAGAAAAGAAAACTGTTTTTCCGGCCGAGGCTCAATATTCTTATTTTTCTGCAGATTTTCGGCTGAAAATATTCCTGTGTTTGACATTTCTGTTTTCGAATGTATTTGGCATCTGGATGGTGTAAAGTCATTTTGCAGCCACATTTCAGGCATTAAGACTGATATCACGTACGCACATAACTTTTTTCAGAAATGTTATTAGCATCGAACGTACGGCTAGTGATGTTTTTGTTGCTTTTTTGCAAGTTTTGCCTCTTAGGTTTAGTTTAAAACATGTAATTGTGTTGTATTTACAAATTTTCAACGCATAAAAATCTATTCTTTTCAAAATCTCAGCCTCGAGTTTATTCTTAAAATATTCTTACAATTTCGCAAATTTCAGCCTCGATATTCTTATAAACTATATTCTTATAAAAAAGAAAGAGCGTACTAGAAGTGAACAGCAGCTTAAATTTATGACGCTGTTGAGGTTTTATGACTGCCGTCTTTATATTAAATTTCTTCGGTTTACTTGAATGAATTCTGGTTCATGAAAATTTAGATAACTCGAGCATTTAAACAGAAGCTAAATTCGCTTTAATGTTGACGTTTTTTAGCAGTGTATTTGGATTTAACCTTTACCTTCATTAACAGACTTGCACAGCAGAACACGAGAGTTGTATCGATGGCTTTGACTATATATCAAAAGTAAACCCTGCAGTAACTCACCTTAATTAGCTTCTGAGTTCGATGATGATGTCAAACAGGCAGCACAGAGCAATTTATACGTTTTTCTTTTGGTTTCCAGGTCCCTCACTTCTTAGAGGACTGCAGGCCTGCCTTGAAACCGGAGATTGTGTTCCTGTTTCTTTATTTCCTCATGTTATACATCTTTACGAAATGAACTCTCTCTACTTTTCAACGCCTCCTATCACTAAAATCACTTAGTTATGGACGAAACGGAAGAAGATGGGATCTGCTTGTTTCACGATAGTTAAAAGGATCCACTTTTGTACCTTCAACTGTTGAGGTGTATCTATTAATCAGTTTAGTAAGAATATATACTTCATATGAAGCAATATAAGACAAAGTTGTAAAGTGACTTTCAGTGGCCAAAGTAACACAATTTTATTTTTTTAGACACAAATCAATGCCTTGTCACTGAAGCCACACGCAGCAGCCCAGGTGGACGGTATCCATTACTCGGGGAAGTAATGCTGAAAAGGTAAAGCAAAACAGGAAAAGAGAAACAGCAGAATGTCTGATCCATCCCGTTATCGCTAAACGACACGCAATCTGGTGCGCATTTTTGCGGCCGTGTGATAGTTCCCAAAACTCTGTAAGGAAGATTTTCGCAAATCAAGGCAAAAAGTTCACAAAAAAGTCTGCTCACTTTCTCACATTGAAAGATAAATTTGCGATAATGAACTCCCGCAGTAAGTCTTCGTCGAGTACAAATAAAGCGCTGAAAAGGAAAAAAAAAAAACCCTCTCTCTTTTCAACGCTTCCTATCAGTTTTAAATTCACATTACATGGACGAAACATACAAACATGGGATTAGCTTGTGTCATGGCAGTAAAAAAGATCCCTCTTATGTTGAGTTGTATTTACTCAGTTTACTAATAAAATGTATACTTCAGTGTGAAGCAGTTTATGACAAAGTTGTTTAGCGACATTCAATGGCCAAACCAACACAATTATATTTTTACGCAAAAATCAATCCCTTGTCACTGAAGCCACGCGCAGCAGCCCAATGAGACGGTATCCATTGCATTGCTTAGGAAGTTCCAAAAACGCTGAAATAAAAATAAAAAAGGAAAAAAAGAAACGTCTGGTCATCCGTTGTCGCTAAACGGCACGTTGCAAAGTAGCGCGCAGCTGGCAGCCGGTTGCTAGATCCCAAAACGCTGAAAGGGAGACTTTCGCAAAGCAAAGTAAAGTTCACAGAAATTCTGGTTGCTTTCTTACACTGAAAGATAAATTTGCGGTGGTGGACGCTCGCAGTGACCAGAGTATGGCATCTCTTCGATCGAGAACAAAGTCACCTATGAAAGAAGAGTCTCGTGGGTTAGGTGATTATTTGGCATGATAAGACGTGAAGTAATTCTTCTCTTGTTTTTTCGCAACTAATCAAGACGTCGAGAAAATGTTTCTTTTTCCACGCTCGCGACACGCTGGATATTTCGTCTTTCACATTTAATTTTGGCCTCTTTCATTCTTCCTAACAGTATGCAGGACTCGTGCCACATGTGAATCTAGTATTTGAAATTGGCCGTTGGGAGTGTGAAAGGGCAAGGGTTCGAATCTCGTCGGCAAACAGATTTATTTCTCTGTCCCATCCTCGCGAGTCGCTGAGCACGTACGGTTCATCTTCCTATTCTCAGCCAAATTCTGCCGCATGCAAACACCATTTTCTTGTGGCTCGAGGTGTAATCCAAATTAATCATCATACGAAAAATTTATTTATTGCGTTCACGAAATGTGACGCAATCCTAAAACCAGCCTGTATCGAGATTTTTTTGGGACGTGTTTGGCGTGTTTACTATTTTGCAGCAGGGGGCAAATTACGTAGTAAGTGCATGTACGTAGTCACGTATTAAGATTCCCTCGAGGAGTGAAGGATTTCTGCAAAGCTGCACTTTGACTCTATATATCGATATTTTGCTAAGTTTTCTTACGTCGTTTGGGTCTGAGTTTTCTGGATATATAGCTTTTTTGCTTCAAGGACAGAGTTCTACGGTACTAAAGTTTGCATGGGACTGGATACACTTCTGTTTATAGCGGAGCTCCGGCGGCCCGAAGGGCCCCCAAGCGGAGCCCCATACTCATATAGGAGAGAAAAGGAAACCCATGAGTTGATTTTCTCATGGTCATCATGGCTAGCGGTATTACTCGTGGGCGCGTACGCACGACGGCGACGACGACGACGACGACGACGGAGTCGCGCAACATGGCCGCCATACTCCAAATAATAGGTTGACAGAGACATGCAGTCTTGGTTTACCGTGTACTTCTTTGATATTGGACATCCATGTTATGATCAATTGACACCTGTCAAACAAAGGTATCCGCTGACCAGTATCACGTGACCATATCGCGGGCTCAAGTTTACAGCTTATCGAGGTCGCGTGTTTTTTTAAGTGCTGGTTTTCGATTGGATCGCGGGCTCATCTGAGGTTAACTTGTTGAAAACAGGGCAGGACTGTTCGGAAGTCGGTTAACGCTAACCAAGGATTAAAAGTTAACCGAATTATAACTTTTTTTTCTATACAAATGTTTTTTGGCTGCTTTGGTTTGTGTATATAGTGATTATTAAAACTCAAAACAGAAGGCCAAACAATATACAGAAAACCGCGCTGCAAAGCTACAAAACTGAAATCAAAATTCTACCTTCTCCTGGGTTATTTGGCTCTGAACAACGCGGTCCAGGAGCTACGCTTTTAGGCTGGCCTAAATCTATATATTATTTTATCAGCGAAATTCGCAACTGTATGACCTGTTCAGTACGCTAATGGCTCTAAAAACGTGCTCAGGCCAAATATGCAATGACAGCGTTCAATTACAAATAGAAATACGAAAAATTAGCCGTCGTTGTTCGCGTTCCTCAGACTACGTAGAATTTGGTCATTTCACGTTCTTGTTTGGCAGAGGACGGCAAAAGAAATGTACAAAGATTTATAACGCACGTGCACAGCTATTGTTTTTCTCATTAAACCTTTTGTTTGGTGACGTTGTGGTTGCCATCGTCGTCGTGGTTTGCTTAAGCTCCCTGGTAATTTAATTACAACAACGTTCCGTACAATACAATGCTGCATTGACACAGCAATTGTAACCCCATTATAACCCAGAAAAAAGGGCCACGTTCGATATATCAGTATTCTAACATGACTCCAAGGCTTTCGGGTCAAAATTGTAAATTTCTCAAGTCTCTTTTGTCTCTCAATAGCCGGTTAACTTTGCTCATTTGCATTACAATAAAATCTAGCATGTATGTGAGGCTATTTTGTAGTTTTGTAGTTTTTGTAGTTTTAGCCCGAAATTGCGTCGCATCCACGTTGGATTGCATTGTAATGCAAATGAGAAAAATTAACCGTGAAAAGGGCTATTCCCAAAAGAGACTTGGATGCATAGAAAACAACATCAAATATAGAAGTTTGTCCTGAAAGCCTCGGTGCCATGTTGGAACATTGATATATCGAACGTGGCCTATTGTAACTTCATTAGAACCCAGAAAGAGATGATTTTACTTTTGATGATTTTTGCGTAACAATGACTACACCTCTTTTAGGTAACAAAATCAAAGTTGGCTTTTTTTACTTTTAAACGTTACAGGTTCAAATGCGGGTCGGGAAATAGTTACTAAATGTGTAAATATTTCCCTCCTGGTAGCGCTAATACACAAGAAATATATGCCAAATGTATAATGTTCAATTATTCTAACAATGACCGGCCAAAATGGTTAACCTATAAGACTTATTAAAAGAAAACAACTTCGCGTACACAAGAAAAATGCCGCAAAAGTTGATCAAATGTCCCTAAAGACACCCACTAATCCTCGAAGTCAGTGGACTGAAAATTAAACGCCATTGTTTCTTTTTTTTTTTTTACTTTCCCGTCGTGAACTGAAAGGAAGAAAAACCTTTACTACAAGGCTGATAATAATGAAACCATAGTAAAATGATTTTAAGCATGCTCAGCTTTGATTGCCAGGGAAGGTTCCAAACTCGGACCAAGAGTCTTCGTTCCCCTTGAACAGTGGTCGGAAAATGCGAGCCATTGAAAGCGCTGATTGGAAGGTCCATTTGCAAGTCTACTTATTCGCGCTGAATAAGACATTAAAGCGTCACAAGTAAACACACTTCTTTGGCAAGAGAGGATGAAGGCTAAGAGAGTTAATCCTCCGTGTAGGTTCTCCGTATAAGCCCTTGGGTCTCTGAGGATGGGACTTGATCAGAATTTTCTGAGTTTGGGAATTTACAAATTGATTAAGAACGCGATTTTCGTAAGGTGAGTTGTTGAGTAGCGTTATGACACTGTGCTGCCTGATATTGTAATGGTAATCTGCGAAAGGGACGATTTGTGCTGTACCTGGGGTACGGAACTGAGCGAGGGTGACTGGTAATCCAGCGCATATTAGTTTAATCTAAATTCCTTTTATTTAAATTACCTGTGAAGAACTGCCTCCTTCTGATGTATTACCCCATCCTGTGACGTAGCATGGGGTGTTAGCTGGGAATTTGTGCTGCGACAAACACACAGGCCGCACGCGGTTGTTGTAGGTGAGCAGAAACTGGAGGTTAAGGTGATTCTTCAGTATTGCATTGCGCATCCCTACTGCGCACGATTTTCGCGTCATTAACGCGCGCAAATGAGTGCGTGCAGTTACACAGCGAAAGAGATGTCCCTCAAGCTAAGCTCGACAGCGAAATAAATGCTCGTTTTCTCTTAAACGAGCATGGTGACCTATATTTTTTATTGCATAAGTTTAATGAGAACAGTATCCTCAATAACCGAGAAAAAAAAAAAAGCGGAAATCTGTGGCTACTTTTTTGGCAAATGAAATAAATCCTACAGAGGGAGACATAACGGGTCCAACAGCGCATGTCCAAATTATGTTTCTTTTACAGGATAAAAATATGCAGGCCAATTTGATTTTTCTGGGACGTAGATGAATCAAAGAAAGTCAAACTCTGTGTGATATAACGCGCTGCTTTGAAAAATAATTGAGCTTATCTGTTGCGCACAGAGATTACCAAAATTCACCTAAATAACCATATTTGTCAGCCTTGTGGCATGGAAAAAAGCACGGTGACTTCCTCTTTTTGTTACGTTTTTAATAACTCCTTGTGTGTGTGGCTTTTTTTTTAAATTAAAGTTTAGGCCCAGTTGTTCGAAGGCTGGATAGTGCTATCCACCGGATAAATCACTATCCAGTGGATAAATGTTAACAAAACAAACCACGCTATCCGCTGGTTAGTGATTTATCCGGTGGATATAGAGTTATCCACCTTTCGATCAACCCGGGCCAGACCGATAAACCGATTCAATGCTGTTCAGAAACTGAATAGCTCCCTGCACACAGATTCATTGTTTGACTTCAGTCATCAGAACACAAGTTCATGGTTCTTCCTTCTCGATTCGATTGTTAGGGGAAGTCTTCATGGTTTTTCCTTTCCAGTCCTACGTGACACTTGTGATAACTTTGGGCGCGACAAAGGCTCCACGACGAATTCTCGAATGATTTTAAAAATGCTCGAGATCAGGAAAAAAGAAACGGAAGGCGAACCTTCCTTTTGCTACATGGTTTCTTGGCACGAACATCTGCATTTTATGAAATTAAAAAAAGAAAGCAATGCAAAAGAAAAGAAAAAGAATCATTGATATCCTTCGCTTGGGAATCGATTTCTTGCACAGTTTCGTGCTTTTATCAAAAAAAAGCACAATTCTTCCCCTTAACCTCCTGACTAAAGGCCCCGTGACTTTACAGGAAGCTTTAAAACAGAGACATGAATTGAACGAAGGGGACAACGAGGGCGGCATGTGAAAAGAGAGCTATTGTACAGCGGATTTTCCAGATAAACGTTACCTTAGCTGGTGAGTGAACTATAATAATATTGTATTTTTAAACGCCCTCCTAACTTCTTCAGTTCATGTCACATATAGAGTAAAGACAACACAAGCAATTTCTTTTATTTCAAATGATTTTATTGATTGAAGGAAAATAAATTGTGTTACAACATGGAAAAATAAAGAATTAAAAGGAGGATTCAAGACTGATGTTCTTGCCATCACGTCAGTTCGTGATTTACACAGGCAAGTGAATATTTCACTTGAATTAAACAGTGTTATTTGAAACATGGATATGAGTCACTTGAAATTGAATGACAAAAGAGTATACTCTGGTAATATGACTTCAGAGACAAATTTCAGCTAACTTTAATAATAAATAATCAAACCTATTTCACACTCAAGAAGGCAAAAAGTTGCCCTTTTATAAAATTACTAGTTTATTTAGGAAGATAGAGAAACGAAGCTGAATTTCTTAGTTACATGTAATAGTTGATTTCCTAAGACATGAACTTCATAAATTACAGTGAATGGCTGTTTTCTGAGATAAATTTCGTAGATTACAGTTTGCCTCGATCACATGGGGTGACAACTTTGATAAGCTCTGTTTCGGACGAACAAAATGTTTTGGCCAAGAATCAAAGGAATCAGTATACTGGATTAGAATTCTGCTCAGAAATTTTGAGGCGACCTTCACCAGTAGGCATACTTTTCAAGCAGCTTTTTATAGGATTGTCACGCCCCGTGCTCATATTTTTATTATTATAGCTTTACTTTAAGGATTCAGCTCAAAAACACTCTCTAATGTTGCTGCTAAGAGTAAGTTGGTTTTTATTTTGTACTTTTACTTTACTTGAATAAGAATTTTACATGGCGTTTGTACTGTGTCGTGTGATTTTTTATTATTTTTACAATTTAAATTAATTACAGGCCAAGAAGTTACACTTTAATTTGTCCGGGAAAACCTGAAAGTAGAATAAACAGCAAAACCTGAATAGAATGTTATATAATACATAATTCATCAAATAATTTCGCTCGCGCGCGATTGGTCTGAACGCGTCACGTGACCTTATATCCTCCAGCTAAAACTGGGAAATATCCGAGAAGGACTGGGAACTACCGAATTCAAGAATTTGATTGGCTGGAATCGATATTGAAAGCGGTCTAGATTTTCCCATCTAGACCGGCATCTAGACCGATAATGTTTTGTGGTGAAAAAGTTGCAAACTTTAATGCAAAAATGTTGACTATTTTCTTCTAACAATGTTTATTTATGGCAATGCCAAAAAGTCTGATAAGAAAAGAAAAGTAAAGAGGACGAGCAGACTTCGGCAGAATTAAGTTCAGCTCATCACCGTTCGCAAGCAAAATGTCGGCTGGTACAAACCAGTTACACTAAACGAATTAAATTTCTCTTGCTTGCCATATAATAAAGATCTTATTAACCGAGCTTAGTCGGTCTGTATGGGAGAATCTTGACCTCGGTTGTGAGTACAGACCTCGCTGCGTTTGGTCTGTACTCACGACTTCGGTCAAGATTCTCCCATACAGACCCCATGCTCGGTTAATAAGAGCTAATTATAATCCTTCAAATATTTTCGCTCGCGCGCGATTGGTTTAAACATGTCACGTGACCGAATATTCCTTGGCTAAAACTGGGGAATATCCGAGAATATTCCCCAATTTTCAAAACTGCTCGCGTTGCGAAAAAGATTTGAGGAATAATAAACACAATAGCCTCCATTTGGGGCGAAAATATGCTCGGATATTTGTCCTTGGACATTATCTGTTCCTCAAAGCTCACAGTTTTCCTCTCGGAAAACTGTTCGCTTCTCGGAATAGATAATGTCCGCGGACAAATATCCGAGCATATTTACGCGCCAGATGGAGGCTATTGTTTATATATACTAGAAAATTTATAATCCATTGAATTAAAGTGCCTGAAAACCTATCAATAAAAATCATTTTATCCATAAACTAAAAACGTTTGTGCTGGTATGAGAAAACCGGCAGCATTTTTAAAACTTGCATGACAACTTCCATGAACACAGTCACTGTTACCAGACAGGAATAGAAACATTGATGATTAAAAAAATCTGTGAAATAATGGTTACCTGTCAGTTTGGCGAGTTCAACTGGATTCTGCGTGAATATAAGCTTTTCCATCGCTGCCACGCTGAAATGAAAAGAAAACAAATGAAAAAGTTGATTAGTGTCATGTGCACTTCATAGTTTAGAATGCACGATTAATGCCAGGTTTCACTGCACAAATTGTGCGAGAATGAGATGATTGACGAAAACGCAGCGCTTTGTTTCCACTGAAGTCTAATATCAACGCAATATATAAGGCACAACACGTTTATACGAATGAAGACGTGTTAGTACAATGAACAGCAGTTGGACTTAGTTCTTGTCAACAAATTAGATATTTGAAACTTTTCAATTACATGCAACTTGTAATCATATCAGTGTAGAAAGTGTATGCATTGCCCGACACGTTTCCTGTACATTCCTTGCTACTTGTAGCTACTTGTACTCAGTCAAACGGGTGTGGTGCAAACCTCAGGAGTATAAGAAGGCCTTGAACTTAATTAGACACTGACCTAAAAAAGTGTGAACTTCTCCTGCTTTGTAGGTCAAGGCAGACCTGAACATACCAAGAGGGATTGTAGAATACAATACGCAATAGTTGCTCGCCAAGCCTGAGTAAAATAGATATGAAAAAAACATAACAAAGTTAATAAAGTATTAAAGCCGTTTTTTGGCGGGTTTCTTGAAGTAGCGAGTCTCTCGGACACATGATCAATACATTCACTGAGCTCAGTATTAAAATTTATAAAATACATGGATGTCCATGAAAAAAATAATTCTTATAGCCGCTTATTTATAATTGGTCTAAATTAAGAGAGCAAACTTGGGGAAAATGATCTCAGAGGTAACTATGCTACGGTTATATTCTTCGTTTAAAACTGGCGTTAAAATCAAAGACAATTTTTACGTTACAAAGCTCACCCTTGGGGGTAGAAAAGGTTTTGAGTGAAGACATTTAGTGCATGGAAAATATCTGAAAAGTTTACATAATAACTGAAAACTTACCGGGTACAAAGAGCGTCAAAAAGATCCCTGGCATAGACGGACTGATCGGGCAGGTATGCAGTGTAACCAAGTTTTTGTTTGTATACAACGACAAACCTGCCCTGACCAATCAGGCAACTTATTGCCTCTGGTATGTAGCTGTGGAATGAATAAAAAAAGATCAACATGAAATTACAGTGGGAAATACCTTTGGAACTCTTAAAAAATCGATTTTGTTTTTGTCATTGGCTGTTTGTAAACCAAAACTGACTAACGCAACGACGATTACATTTTCCTTGGGCTATCAGGTAAAATTAATATCCCCATTATAATCTAGCAAGGCCAGAAAACAAAAAATAAAGAACACGGCACTTACTCTGAGCTCTCGACGGAGGTGTAGTAGTTTTCGGAATCGAGCGTAAAAGGTGGAAGCCATATTCATGAAGACCTATTAAGGCAAATACAGAATGATCAGAAAATACTTATGGAATAAGTAGGTATTTATCTCGCAGCATCTCACGAATGCAAATCAGATACCGGTGGTGGCCCTGTGATGGACTAACACCGCATTCGGGGGGAGGGGGGTGGGGGGCGCAGA
This sequence comes from Orbicella franksi, assembly GCF_964199315.1. NCBI lineage: Eukaryota > Metazoa > Cnidaria > Anthozoa > Scleractinia > Merulinidae > Orbicella > Orbicella franksi. The sequence continues at coordinate 12,969,912 of NC_138156.1, read as the reverse complement.
TAAGCACCGACCTGATGGGTCACTAGATTCGAATGCATTTTTTCTTTTTACTTATATTTACCTTCATAGGTAAGACAATCCGGTAGCTTCACAGAGATTGGGATTGTCTCAGGAACTTCATGAATGGCTGGAACAGATAAAAAGAAGTAAAATTACACGATAAGTATGAGTACTCTGACTGTGAGAAATAGTTCTACATACACACTTAGCAAAGTCAACGCTTGTAATTACAAGGACAAAAATGTGTATTTAAGGCGTAATACAATGAACAAAGCTATATTTCTACAGCTAACTGATAATTTCAGCGCGATTTAATTAGTCAGTGTCAAAAAATGATTATTGATGTTTTATATGTGATAATGGTTACCTTCCTGGCTCGTACAGTCACCAAGTACAGTGTTGGGTGTATCAACTGGCTGAGGAAGAACTTCAGGAATTGCTAAAAGAAGTATCAAACATAACAACATTAATGTCGATTTATCGAGCTAGAAAAATTACAGCAGATAGATTTAGCTATTAACAGCTGTCCGTAAATAATGAAATAATTTTAGGCCTTACGACCGATGTGCTTCAAACAGACACAGGCTCAACACCTGTTGGTGTATTTTGTAGTATAGGTAACATTTAATAAATAAGACTCGTATAACTGCATGGACAATTGCGGACTAAACCTGTCAGTCACAAGAGGACCTTCGGCGCTAAGTCGATTGAGCTATGAGCACTCGCCTTTTAAGGTATCGAAAACAAAAACACATTGGAAAGTATATGTAGAAAATCTAGGCTCCGTCATCGCATGTGATTCAGTTTTAGTTCTCAGTAATAGCTCCTGGTAGATAGAAAGATAAATTGTTTTTAAGTAAACTGGATACCTTTCAATGTGGATGTTGGTTTGCTGAAAACCAATTCCTCGTCTGGGAAGTTCTTCCCCCCCGTCAAAAAGCCAAGTAAGGAATATTCCTGGTGAATATTCTCATATATATGTTTGATGTTCGTGGCACCCTTAGATGTTGTGGGGTGATTTTCGGTTGGTTTTTGTGGTATGGGGTAATTTTGTATTGGCTTTTTGACGTGTCGAACGCCATATAAGGATGTTGTAAGGCGTTCACGGCCACGGTGTATCTTTGGTATCTAACGAGAAACAAATTTCCAAACGTCAGCACTTTTAATGGACAAAGGGGTGTTATATAGCCTTGTATTATGAGTTGCAAATTTAGATTTAAGATAAAGTCAACGAGGTCAAAATTAAAAGATATTCTCTGAGGGCTACTTGTGTCTGTATTTGAGTACAAATAGAAACGTTGTAAATCAAAACCATAGAACGTTAAAATAATTACGAGTGTACTCATACATAAAGGAATGAGAAGTGAACAATATGATTAGTTTATCAGCCAAAGGTGAAGGCCCGGGGTTTCAAGTTGTTTGGCTTGGCGATCACGCAAATGAAACTGTGCGCATTACAAGAAACTATTCTACTCGCCTCTCTCTCGTTTTTCAGCATAATTCAGATACGTCAATCGGGCAAGGTTCTCTCCATATTATCTGGCAGAAAACGTTTAAGAATTGTTTTGATCCTTTCAATAGGGCGTTTTTCACGTGACGTCGCCTTGTTCCGGCCCGTTCCCGGCAAAGAATTAACGTGTTATGTGCCGTGTCTGAAAAATTTGCTGAACCAAGACTACAGGGAAAGTTGTGGTTTAAAAGAAACCCGGGGTTTTTCTTTTGCCTTTTGAAGCCGGAATAGGTTTGGCGCATACTCAGCAACCCTTGCAGTTAACAAAAACTGAACTAGCATTCACGAAAGTACAACGTGCTTGAAAATCAGCGAGCGTAAATAATTTAGGAGTCGTGTCGTAGAAAATAGCGCGCTTGAGATGCTCAAAAACTTTTTAAATTTCCATATTCATACAGTTTATGGTGTTTGAATAATGTTAAATACTGAAGGCAGACGTAATAAATATTATGTATTTGGTGTGATCAAAATGCAAGCTGTTTTGTTTTATGCAGTGGACATATCTTTTATTTTCTGTGTTCAACAGAAGTTGCACGCGGATGCGATCGTTGGGTTTGAATTTATTTTAGACACCAGGTTTCCGGCAATACAGTTTCGTCCCAGATCTCGTGCAACTTTCAAATTTGGGTGGCGTGTGCATTGACGTCACAAACCCTAACGGGTGTTTTTTTTAAAATAAAAACCGTTTAAATGAGCAGTCACAAAAAAGCCCGACTTCTTCACGAATTCTGAGAAAAGTTCAGATTTATTTGAACTTTGCTCACCTTTCTCCTTTTCCGGAAGCTCAAAGCTTCATTTCTACTTAATACGCAGCCCATAATCTCTCTAAATTGCCAAGCGAACGTCGTAAAGTTAACCCTGCAAGAGACAACGAGAAAATGACGATTCTTGCCAACGGGCGTCCTTTTATACCTGAATCCATTGTGACGTAATAGAGCGCGCTGAGCTGACGACAACCTAGGTTCAAACTGACACAACAGGCGGCGATTGGTCGAGAAAATGCGTCCATGTGACTATCACGTTAGACTGTGCAAGCCAACGCTTTCGCAGCGTTTCACCATGGATACTAACCATAGTTTCACTTTGAATCCTATTTTTAGCTTTATTGCTCTGATTTGCTAGCAGTCAGTGGGTGTTTTCCAGAATAAAACACGGCACAGACAACTTTGTTTTGTAAATAGAGTCCTTGATAACTCACGATAGAACATGTGCTCTACTGACATTCATTTTGGAGACTTGAAACTATGCTTGAAACTTTTCTGTCTTGCACGTACTCCATAAAAGCAAAAGTTTGTCTACTGAGATAATGGACACGAGAGTTCCGTTTTTAATTCTCTTTTACTTTACTTTGCCGCCTTTCTGGATATTATCTGATGTGTTTAAGACTATTTTGTGTGTGGTTTTTGGTAAAATCTTCCAAAAAGAGCAAAACCTCTCTAAGTTGCCAAAACAAGACAAGTGATTTTTTTGCCGGTATTTAAACGTAAATCACTGTTTTTTTTTCAATTATTTTGCACTCGCTAAACGTTTTGTTTATTCCCGAACGGAATTCAGAATGGCGGTGAATTTCTGCGCGAGGAAATTCTTGGCTTCTGATAAACATGCAGAAAAAGCAGGATTCTATTGATTTTTTTCTATCGAGTTCAAAACTTTAAAGAAGCTTGAGATATGTGGTTTTGTTGCGTGAAATCAGTTCCAAATGTAAAAAGGTGAGCCAGCTATCCCGGCTCTAGCTTTACTGTTTGCAAAGCGATAAGAATTGCCTAAGTCTGGTTTGTTTGCCTAATTGTATTTTTGTTTTCAATCTGTGAGTGTTGTTTGTCTTGTTCGTAATTATTTCAAGGAATCGAAGTTGTCTTTTACAGTCAGTGTTCGGCCATTTTTCTTTCGTCAGAGCAAACAGCAGTTAAAACCGTCTATGAAACTAGTCAATCTGGTTCAGAAAGGGTTAGTAGAGCTTTGTACTGGGTTATACAGAATAATATCTGGCCCATAAATTTTTTTCGTGTACGGTGGGTTAACAACATCACAGTTCTATGACCGCTTGTATAATAAAATAAAATAATTCTAAATAACTTGCTATTTCCCTGGCTGTGTTAAATAAGATACCAGGCTATCCCCATAAAATGCTTTCGTTCCCCACGCGCTCTCTCTCCTAGTGAGTCGGCCGGTCGGTTAGAATTTAAATAAAATAAATTAAATGTGGGCAGAAGAAGTGTTAACAATACGTCTTACATTTTTCCAAGCGACTCAGTTTCTCATCATCTCTCTCGAAGATGTTCGAGGATATCATTACGAGGGTTCATTACATGTCGGAGTTACTTGAAGATGTATATGAAACATATTAAACTCGAGAACGCCCGAAAAATCAAAAATGTTAGCAAACAAAGAATCTAAATCAGATTTTTTCTTCTGTTTAAAATGACTGGGAATGAAACTAGACTTTTTATGAGGATAGTCTTCATAGTATTCTAACATTACTTACTTTGTTTTAAGCGCAAAATCAGAAGAAAATCTCCAGTAAAAAGAAAAAGTGCCAAGTTCTCGCTTTCTGGTCGTCTTGAACATGTCTGCATTTTATACTGCTTCAGCAGATCTGTAAGGTCTTCGAGACACAATCAAAATGGTTGCCTTATCCTGCCTCGCTTCCCTGCAAACCTCGTTTTCCTGCTTAGAACCTCATTCAGCTTCATTTTCAGGTTGCACAAACGAGGGACTGCAAAAAAATCCTCTCGTAGAACTAAAAGCACTGAAAGTGGAATCAGCAGTATTCTTGATCAGCATGCCAAGGCGAGCGTCTAACTAGTAAGCTAAAATGTCTGCTCCTACCCAAAGAGGTTCACAAAAAAATATTGTTTTGCGAAAATAATTTTTGAAAGATCCTCACGGTTGAAGATCCTGGTAACGAGCTATTATGACAAGATAGTTTCCAGTGCCGTGACCGTTGTAAAGAAAATTGGCGGCCTGGTTGAGTTCTCGAATATCCAGACGAAGAGTCTTCATTCCTGTAAAACGTGGCTAAAACGTTCGTTAATGAATGTTTATCTGACATGATATGTGGATAAATGATGAGCGCCCCAGCACTCAGTCTCACAAGGAAACCAAGCTTAACTCAAGAAAGAGAGAAACTCGAGAAAGACCAGGTATATTTGGTTCAGCATGTCATAATATATTGGTTGTTTACTTTGTCGTGATTCAGGCGTGATTCATTATGATTTTGCGAGAGTTTTATTCCATCTTACATTTTTACTATTTTGTTCTTTAAAAACTGATTTTAGGATTTCTTATTCATGTGATTCAACCTAACCAGTGACAAAATGCGGCTTGGAAGCAATGTCGATGCATGTTGTATACACAGCATATTTCAATTTCATGACGAAGTGCATGCTCATACAGTTATTTTTAGTTGACGCCGCGGAGGGTTGCAGATTTGTAGTCATACGTTGCTGATGTTTAAAAAATGTGTGAATTTTCATTCATGTTTTCCCCTAAGATCAATATACAAGTATAGTAAACACTGTTGTCACATGACTGAGTTTGACATGGACTTGACACATACTATTAGTGAAACCTGTTATTATTAAATAATTAATCTTTGGCTATTTGGCTTTTCAGGTGGGGGAGCTTATTTTAAATAATAAATCAATTAGCTCACATTAAAGCAGATACAGGAGATGCACATTTTAACAACATTTCATCACCAGATACATCATACAGCCCTCTCTTAAACAGTAATGTAATTACTGCCATTTGAAAATGTGTGCTTCCCACATAATTGCCAAATTAAAAGACAGCCAGTGGTAGCCTAATGGCTTGAGTATTTCCATATTGTTTTAAAAAATACAGAACAACTTGTTAATGTGTTCCTTATTGTTTGCATTGAATACAGCAAGAAGCCATAGCAAAAGCTGTCAACAATGTTGAATCTGCTGTGAAAGAGAAGCACATTAGAAATATCCTTTTACGTACTTATGATAATTTTATCAAGATAGTCCAACAGAGAAACTAGCTAAGGCAGATAATATCATGTGACTTTTCTTTTTAATATAGATAATCATTATTTGAGTTTCTCTATTTATCTTTTTGTTTGTTCTTTCCCTCCTGTATTCTTGTTTTTAGCAATAAGATTAAGAATGTATGTGTGGGAGCATTAAAAAGTGGCCCAAATTTAGAAAATCACTGTGTTAAGCATATAAATGCAGACTACTCATAGCCAAGTTATAAATATTTCCTTGAAATAAACTTGTTGTGGGGCAGAAAAAGTATGGGGTGAGGGATGAGAAGAGATTGGGACAAGATGAGGTGTTCATTTAAAGACACTCGTGCTCGTGGGGATTGTAAACAGTTGTGACCAATGATTGTTTACAACTGTTTATCATAATAATATTGTAGATAATTTTGTGGCCAGCTCATGTACAGACCAACACAAATTTGTGTCAAATTTATCACATATAAATCTTTGACTTTGTCCAAGTGCAATTATTGGAACATGGCAAGAGAAAGGAGCCTCCATTTTCTGGAACTCCTTAGGGCACATGCCCCTTCCATCACAAGTCATTATGTGTTGGAAGGCCATGCTGGTTATCCACAAACTGTTAAGAGAAGGACACCCAAATGTAAGTACTACAGGACATCGTCAGGCCACCTTAAGGTTATGTGTGCATGTTGCTGTCAGTAGCGTATTCAGTGTAATAAGAAATCTGATATCACTGCCTTTATTTATATTCATGTTTAGGTTTTATATCGATCATCTTAGGACATGCTTATTCAATGTTCAGTCTTTTAAAAAGGAGAATGAAAAACCCTGATAAGGAATTGAATTTACTGTATAGTCATTGTAAGTTATATATTTCATTGCTGTATGGTGTAATTAATGTGGTGTAATTGCCTTGAAAAGGGCTTCAGAGAAAGTTTACATCGATATGTTAATAAAGATGGTTCACAAATTTTAAGCTTGGTAATGAAATGTGAAAGGTGAGTTGATCAACAGGACTCAAACAGGGGACAAAGAAAAAATCTGAGTCCCAGAATCAATAAAGTTCTCCATGAGTTCTCGTAGCTCAGTGGATAGAGCACCTGCCTGCTGTTCAGGAGGTCATGGGTTCGATTCCTGTCAGAGACTCAGATTTTTTTTCTTTGTCTCATGCTCATGTCATGTTGATCAATTCACCTTTCACAGAGTTAACATTCTCTCATGTGTGCCCTCTACAACCTTCCAGACTGCAACAGCAGAACTACGTGTCAGAAAAAATAATTATATTGAAGTAATACTTATAAATATTGCATTATCAGATGGCTTGTGTTTGAAGCCGATATAACTCATGCTCTGATTGGCTAATTCTATAGCATTTCTCCCCCATACAACCCTCCAAGTTGCGACCATTTTAATCACCATGGCGACTAGAATTTTGGAGCTGGCGACTAAATTAGAACGCAAGTCGCCAGCTTGGCGACTAAAATTAACGTGACTTATGCGTTAGGAACTTGAGCGGACTATCATCCGGAGCAAAAAGAAAAACTTTCTGAGCATTAAGAATTCACTTTGCAAAGTTAGTTGTTGTGGGATTTTAACCAACATGGAGACTGAATAAAATGAAATGTTACACGGTAAACAAAGATCAAGGAATTGCATTCAGTTGAGCTTGGGACGCGACGAAATTCGTTCCACTTGACTGAACTTTGGCACGTGAAAATTTTACCTGGAAGCGTGAGACAACGCACGCAATCCGGTCATTTGCCATCGAAAAGAAGAGGAATTTCAAAAGCTTGGAAAGCTTGACGGTGACAGGATCCACAATATATTTGAGAAACATCCAGATGTATTTGAGAAATGCATTTTGTTTCAGTGGACACGAAAATACTTGACTTTACAGCAAACTTGATAACACAAGCACAGGGGATTCTATAAATAAAAAAAAAACTGTGATGAAAAGCGGCGCGCAGTTGTAAATAAATTTCACTTGTGTGCACGAACCTGGGTTTATTTTTAAATTGTCAAAGATTTCATCAATAAAAAATATCCGTCTTAGTGATTGCCCTAAAACTTGTGAAAGTATTTTCGCGTTGAGTATTCGCGTTCCACGGTTCGCATATCACATTCAAAACGACAAACAATTTGAACGTGAACTTTTCTGTCCATTTCAATACAGTCTTTAATTTTCAGATGAAGTTTTATATCGTTTGGTTATTCAAGCAGGAAACAAGGTTGAACATTTAAAAAAGATCATAAGCGATAAGGTAAAAATAGTGTTCGCTTTATGGTCTCAGCAAGAATTTGATGCCGCCTTAATAAACATTGGAAAACTTTCCGCCATTCAGCTGCAAATGAGGCTATCTTATTGTGATCAACTCACAACACTGTTGCAATAATATAGTACTTTTTCATTGGGATCAGAAACTATTTCATTTGATCATCAATCATTCCAATAAAAGCATATTTGAATCAACATTAGGTAGTTCTTTCACTGAATGGCAATTTACTTGGTGGTTCAAGGAAAATGTTGTTAATAATACAGTTAGATAATAATAAGATTATTATTTATTATTAATTAATTATTAATTTATGCATATATTTTGGCGACTAAAATTTTGCACTGGCGACCAAACCTGAACAGTCAGTGGTCAAATGGCCACTACGGAAAAAAGTTAACTTGGAGGGTTGCCATAATGCCCATGTGCCAAAAGCAGGCCTGCAAAAACAAAGCAAAAAGCAATATAATAAACAACTTATTAACCTCAATGGTTCAGTCTTTACAGGAAAATCTCAAACTTTGGCCTTGCTGTATTGACCTTGCCATTGCTCGGTCAATACTTACACAGCAAGGTCTCAGTTTGAGATTTTCCTGTGTAGACCTCACTCTCAGTTAATAAGTAGGTAGTATTTTCACCAACTGCAAGGGGAAAGAGCATGGGTTCTTTTCAAAGGGAAGAGTTTATATAGTTTCCATCATAAATTGGCCATCTCACTAGCAACAGGAAGGGCCGTGAGAGGGTTATAGTTTCCTGTGCTGCAACCTAGTAACGACAAAGAACTATTTTTGTTTCTTTTAACAGGCTCTGAAGGAATCTCTTAAATATAAACAGATGTTAAAGGATATGAAAGAATTCTGGGTAAATTGAGACAAGCTTATAATGTAATCATATTCACATGTACAATGTAAATTTTTTGGTTTGATTTTAACCTTGGCCAGTCCAGTCTTTTATTTTCTTTTGTTCTGGTCTATTGTAATACTAGAACCACAACATTATTATATGAACAAGCATTTTTAGGCATAGTTGTTTAAGAAGTGCGTTCAAAAGTTTAGCAGAAATTCAAAATGGTGTGACAAGTAGATGCCAAGTCCATTTTATACTTGTCCTCCAAGTGTAAACTCTGGAAAGTGTCAGAGAGTAGATTTGACAAATTTTGAATAATTTGTAAATAGCAGTTGAAATTAAAAGAAATCGGGAGTATTTAGCAGCCTTCATTTTTAATGGTAACACTTCCAGATCAATCCATAAAACCACATGTACTTACATGTACATGTATACTCTGTACAGTTATATGAATCAAGAGGTAGGGTTTATTTTGATGTTATTGACAAAGTTAAGTTATAGTTTGGTAATTAAAATAATTATATATTTTCCATGCAGAAACATTCAACCAAGGGAGGATATGGCTGGTTAATTCATACTTACCTTGCTGTACTGATAGCAAAGCTGGACTTCCATCAGAAGGTAGCAATATTTCTTCAAACGTAAGGTCTTTTGATAATTTTATTTTTGTGATGATTCCCAACCAGATCACTTCTTCCCCCCCCCCCCCCCAAAAAAAAAAAATTGTCTAATGTTTGTTGGCTGATAGTTGCTCCTTTACAGACTTCCGTTTTTATTCAGTTAAATTTGTTTTTTTTTTTTTTTATGATTTTAGTCACTTCTCAATTGTAAGTGATTTTTTACTAAATGATGGTTGTTCATGTTTGATTAGAAAGTAATACATGCTAGAAATTTTGATCTAATGATAATTATGCTTTAAGTTAATCAAATATGAAAATTTGATAAACTTTTTTGTAATTTAATTTTTCCTGTTTAGAATGACTCGGTTCCTGGCACGCTCCACAACAGTGATGGTGGACCACTCGTCTATTCTGGAACCGATGTTAATGATTAGTAAGTTTATTAAGGTGGCCGAACACATTTTTTGCGCGCGCTTTTGCTGATGCAATTCAGCGCGTGCACAAGAATTGCAAAAAACAAACATGCCGTCAATAGAGATTTTTATTTTATTTACTCAACACCCGCAGCATCTGTGCTATTTTTCTCTATAATTGAACGTGGTGTATTGATGGCTTTAGTCTTTCACTACAAAGATATGTTAGAAAAGGTAATGATGCAAAGAACCCAGCAATTCTCAGCTTTTTCTTTCTTACTGAAAGAACCCAGTTAAATGCAGCGCATGTGTAGTAAGTCAAAAAATTGCGATTGAATGAAAAATTGCACTCTCGGAAATATGCCTATTTCTCGAAAACCGCTCATTAGAATTTCACAAAATTTGGCATGAAAATACTTTAGGAAATAAGTAACTGGAGTATTGAAAATACTTGAACTTTAACAAAGGAAATTGTAGATATTCTAGGGAACCTTCAACAAGGGATAATTAAAGATCTCTCTGTTAAGTTATTAGCAAAATGGTGTTAACTTGTGAGAATCGTTACAAGCTTGTTGCATGCAAATTATAAAGAAAACCTAATGACTAGATTTTCTGCAAATAAACAAAACAAATTTCAAAGGCCTGTTTATATTTATTCATGTTGCCATGGCAATGGCACATACATAAGCTTAACCATCAAAAAACTAAAGTTTGTGTTGTTAACTTGCTTGCTGCCATTTTTGATGACCGAGGGATCAAGGGTTTTAGAGAAAAAGGTGCATGAAACACAGTTATCAAAAACTGTGTTCAGCCACCTTAAGTGAATCAAGAAGGCTTACTGTCTTGTGGTTTACAGGGTAACCCATCAAGACTTGGTTGCTGGAAATCATTTATTTATGCTTGATACTTTCATTGGAATATTTGCACCAAAGTGACTTTTCATAGGAGCTTATTGCTAATAAGTGACCTTGTAAAGTACTCCCTCCAGTGCAGGGCTGTGCTCTAGAAGTGCCCGGGTGCCACAGGTGACTAACTTTTGGCCTTGGGCTACTGGAAAAACTCACTTTTTCATATTATGCTTAAGTGCAGGGCACCCAGGATTTCATGGTTAGGAACCTTTGGGCTCCTCAAAATGTTTGTAGACCACAGCCTTGCATTGTTTAAAAGGGCATTTACACAGAGTAACATTACTAGAAGAAATGCACAAATCGTTTCTTATGATTGTGAGAATTATTGTGGAAACAGTTAATTTGTGTATATGGAGTACATGTACATGTACATTAAGTTTAAAAAAAAAAAATACAATTTAGCAGTGTTAACAACAAGGCACACCAGTCTTCCATTGTGTTCAGTGGCATTCAGATATGCACATGCACAATGATTTCATGTTTTCTTTTAGAACCAAAGTGCTGTTAGTAGTGTTTTGCTGTTAATGGGTGTTTTCTTGAGTGTTAGGGCTCTTTCCATAGGCTGCCCCTCCCCCTCCCCTGCCCCTTTCCCCCTCAACTGTTCTATCAGTGTGACTGGTGCCTGTTTTCCCCTTGTGGGGGTCTCATGGATTTTACCAGCCATGGGAGCTGTCTCCATTTGTCAGCTGCCTGCCAATAGTGGTACAGGCACACAACCTCCATTTTGAAAGGCAGTTGTAATATATAACTTACTTGATATTTTTGTTATTCTAGTTTTGAATTGTCAGTGGATATCTTTGATTACTTGGATACATTAGTAGATCTTGAGAAAAGAAGTGAGTTTACTTTTAATTTTATTATAAAATTAATTTTATTAGGAGTCTTCATTTTTTAAGTCTATGATCATGGAACAGCTAGTTAGGTGACATAGTAAGAAAGATAATTATAAGATACTTTATGCTTATGCCAAACCTTGCACAAGTGCAGAACAGTGAAATTATCCCTATAAAAGTAGCAATAAATACTATTGTTAGTAGTGCCTCATTGTTGGTTATCTTATGTCTCACTGATAACATCCTTGTTAGTCTTCAGCACACTAGACAGATTCCGTGCAAATTCCCAACTCCAGGCTGTGCAGTGTAGGATTTGTCCATTCCCTGTCATAATCCAGGTAACTATTAAGTAAATGAGGGATTTCTTCAATAATTTTCCAAATAAATTATTTAAATTCACTAGTTTACAAAAAATGAAGGCAATTTTTAAATAAGTCATTATTTAATTAATAATTACATTTCCTACGTACGTGTATTTTGATTCAGAAACAAGACAAAACGAAACTTTTCTTGACCTCCCGAGGGGAACATTGAAGTCGAGAGGAAACAAAACTCACTGTTTCCCGAGGGACTAGTTATGAAGCGTTTTGTTATACCTCCCTTATACCTCCCTTATACTCAAAAATAGAAAAAAACTGTGAAGCAATCATTTCCTTGATGCCCGCTGGCTCACACATTTGCTGTGGTTTCAAGGAGCACAACCTGATCACGTGCGAGTCAAAATTTCAAGTTGTTGTTAGGGAGTTAGTGAGTTTTGACCCAAGACATGCAACATGTCCTCCTCCAATCGGAAAATGTATTTGAGTTGAGAGGTGAAACAATAAGGTTTTTAACATCAAGTTTAAGATGCAATGCATGTACTGTCTGTATTGTACATAACATCTATGCCATTATGAACTTAACAAATAGATTCCATGTTGCCATGTGTCCATTCAGTAATAGATCACAGATGACGTCAAAATGTGGTAAGAACAAAAAAGTGTCACACAAGGTGTTAGCCGAGTGTGTCACTGATGTTCTTACCACATTTTGACGTCTTCTGTGATCTATTACTGAATGGACACATGGCAACATGGAATCTGTTTGTTTTACATAATAATGAAACAAAGTACTACAGACAAAGCTTTTTTATTTCAAAATCTTTCAACATAACTCGAAAGCTGGCCTTTGCCCACTTTGGCAAACATGAAAAAAGCCATTTGACGTAATCTATTGTCTATACAAAATGAAGCAATCTCATTGGTTGCTATGCGTAGCAAAGAATTGTGATTGGTCCAGGAAAATCACACCACTGTCAAATTTGACTCGCACGTTACGTCTCGTGGAATGAAAGCTTACAGCGAAAGCAGAATTGAACTGCGAAATCTACAAATCTTAAAGAAAATGCAGGAAAAGTCAAGTCAGTTTTTGTCATCAGAGCAGCCCTGTGAGCCGGAAAGGTTGGACGTTACCTTGAATTTTTCAGGAGTTGAAAAATACATTCGGAAAACTTGTGGTTGCGGTCAGTCTGGAGGCCATTCGATTTGAGTTTTGAATGAAAAGAGCGTTAATGACGGTGGAAATTTGTGTCCTCTGTAGTTGGTGATTCTCAAATCAGTTTGAAATAGTGTCGGAGATACCTTTTAGCTGCGACGCAGTTAGCCGTGAGCTGTAGTGAGCTATACTTTGCTCGCTGCTCTGTCCTGAAACGGACTGGAACATTCGCATCGGAAACTAAGGTTATGTGTTTATTTTAACTGATTTTAAGAAGTGATGTTTTGATGTGTCATTCCTGACATCAATCAGTGTTTCGACAATATTATTATTTTGAGACTGATAAAAGTTGAATTTTTTAAATAAATTAATCTCATAAACATTTTGTTTCTTTGGTTTGTTAAATGCAAGGTAAGCAGCAATGGCTCTCGGCTTACCAAGACCAATTTTGTGCTTGGGTTAGCCTCGCTCCACTGCCGACTGATACTGCTCAAGTGTTTTTTCTGAGTCATTTTCTTAAATAAAACAGCTTTTTCTTTCTTCTTCCTGCTTCTCGTATCTGTTGAATGCCTCGACAAGACTTTCTTTGTACCTTATCTTTTGCACAGTCACGTAAAATATTATCTAAATTCTCAAAACTTTCTGCCATTTTAAAACACAGAAGAAACAACTTTGTAATGATGACGTCAATCGCACGTCTGTCCTCTAATAGATCATAGGCGAGAACCAATCAAAATGGGAGAATAACTTGGGTTATTATATAATTAAGGATAGTTCATACAGTAATATAGTTTCTTCTTGAAAAATATATTAGGCAGTAAAATAATATATCATATGGCAATCATTTTTCATGTAGACAAATGTGAGTTGTGTAACTCTAATTAAAGTGGCTCCCAATAGTTTCCAGCATTTTTTCAGCGCTTTGATGAATCAATGAAAGCTCTCTTTTGAGTGTATAATATTAATTTAGTATCCAGCAAATGGCCAATCATTCATGAACATGTAATGGTTGCCATAGCAACCACATAATTCATTAGAGACACCCTTTATTCCCTAAAGTACAATGTATGAACATCATGTTCACCAGTCCACCAGTGATTCTGTTTTTGTTTGAAGCCACAATTGTAGAATTAACTGAAGAAGAGATTCATTAAAGTAGGATTGATCCATCAGTGGAGAAATATTGCAAAAATTCTTGAGCCTTATTACATTATGATGACCAGAAAAATAAAGCCTTTTCTTCTCCTGTGTGCTAACTTCAGGAATGCAGCGGCCTTTATGACCTTGTGGTGGACTTAATGTATAAATTACATGCAAGTAAGTAGAGGAGGTTCATTTTAACTGTTGGTAACTTGTTCACTACATGTACATGTATGTACAGATGTTATTTTACAGCATCAGTTACCTTGCTCTGTGTGAAAAAGGCTACAAAATGAGCTAAATAGACCTTGCAAGCATTCTGTATCTATGGTTCTTAATTTAATACTTTAAAGTGCCACTAACCCCCCCAAAATTTTTTCCTTTATTAAAATCGACTAGTTTCCCTGATTACATCAGCGAAAAAATTATCTTGATAGAATCCTTGCGCTTCTACAGGCATTTAAACATGTAATTTCTATGTTCATGACTGCGCAAAGTGGGATCTGGGTCAGGCTACCAGTGACATCACTTCGGGAACTGGGCTAAAACACTCAAGAGACTTTGACTGAACTTTGAGGGCAGTCAAAACGTTTTCAGGTTATTTGTGAATCGTATTTTATCAAAGCTGGACAAGAACTTTAAGTGAAAAAACTGTATCATCTAGCATTACAATTCGGAGTCTAGCTATGATTTGGACGGATGCGAAGTACATATTTTTTTCCATTTCGAAGTGTGGGTCGCCAGTCAAGATCGCGGCATTGTATAATTATATTTAGGCCGGGATCGACAATTTGCCAGTCCATTTGGGTTATAAAGGTATAAACAATGACGGAAGAGTTAGCTTACAGCTCTTAAAGAGTTATAAAGATGTCAATGAACACAAAGAGTTGGTAATTTGACTTTACGGAACGTGCAAATTTCGGCGTGTCAAAACACTTTTACATTCAAATATTAATTTCCCCCGAAATACAAGTTAAAATGCGATGCAGTCGTACTCCACTCCTGCCTACTTCTCCAGATCAATGATTGAAAATAGTTTTAACATAAGAGATAAGCAGAGATATCGGCAAACAATATTTGAAGGTGAGGTAACTTTTCACTTCGTTATTGTCAACTGACCGTAGTATATGCATATTCAATTACTGTGTACGAACACAAGCAACGCAAATTTGCATATTCCGTACTAGTGAAATCATGGAAAATCCTTTGACAAGATCTTGAAAATATGTTCAGTATACTGTCGGTTAAATATATACTATTTCTACTTCACTGTTATTTTGAATGAAATGTCCATTTTACGCACGCTAATAACCTGGGAGTCCTCAACTTATTAGTTTGCATTTTGGTTGACTGACAAGTGCATTCTTCTTTCAGCATAAATGCTTGATCCACTCTAATTTTGTAATCTAGATGTATTTCGTTCCTCAAAGACGAAGCTCAAAGAACAAAACAATTCTGTATTCGGAATGGCCATTGAGAAACATGGCCAGATTACAGGCGACCCCCGGCATGCGTGTGTTTTTATTAAAATCCACAAATACATAGCTAGTTCACCAGTTCAAAACCTCAACAATCTTCTTAGGCTTGATTACCAGCCGCTGTTCGGGAAAGGAGCTCGCGCTCCTCCCCCGAACTCACGGCTGGATTCGTAGACTTGGCTTTGTTAATTTCAACCAATAAGAAATCTGCCTGCCTGAATCGAGCAGGCTGCATAAATTAGCTTTCTCGCAGTAGTAAAGAAGTTGTGCGATATGAAGTGCGATTGCATTGGTGGGACATTTAACCAAATACCGTCAACTGATGAAATCTTGCCTGATCTAAACCATAGTGGCATATACAACACGCAAAATAGTCAACAGACTTATGCGTTGATGTAAAGTTTATATGAAATATTTCATATATGAACTGCGGTTATAGATGAAAGTGAAGAATGATCATCGCAGTTAATTTTCCAATTTAAGCAACTGGAAAGAAGAAGCCTGAAAAAAATCAGGGCTTCAACGGGATTCGAACCCGTGACCTCCACGATACCGGTGCGATGCTCTACCTACTGAGCTATGAAGCCACACATTGGGAGTGAGGTCAATTAATTGAGTTCATGTCTTCCCGTGAGGAGTGAAATGATGTAAAGTTTATATGAAATATTTCATATATGAACTGCGGTTATAGATGAAAGTGAAGAATGATCATCGCAGTTAATTTTCCAATTTAAGCAACTGGAAAGAAGAAGCCTGAAAAAAAAAATCAGGGCTTCAACGGGATTCGAACCCATGACCTCCGTGATACCGGTGCGATGCTCTACCAACTGAGCTATGAAGCCACACATTGGGAGCGAGGTCAATTAATTGAGTTCATGTCTTCCCGTGAGGAGTGAAATGATGTAAAGTTTATATGAAATATTTCATATATGAACTGCGGTTATAGATGAAAGTGAAGAATGATCATCGCAGTTAATTTTCCAATTTAAGCAACTGGAAAGAAGAAGCCTGAAAAAAAATCAGGGCTTCAACGGGATTTGAACCCGTGACCTCCGCGATACCGATGCGATGCTCTACCAACTGAGCTATGAAGCCACACATTGGGAGCGAGGTCAATTAATTGAGTTCATGTCTTCCCGTGAGGAGTGAAATGATGTAAAGTTTATATGAAATATTTCATATATGAACTGCGGTTATAGATGAAAGTGAAGAATGACCATTGCAGTTAATTTTCCAATTTAAGCAACTGGAAAGAAGAAGCCTGAAAAAAATCAGGGCTTCAACGGGATTCGAACCCGTGACCTCCACGATACCGGTGCAATGCTCTACCTACTGAGCTATGAAGCCACACATTGGGAGCGAGGTCAATTAATTGAGTTCATGTCTTCCCGTGAGGAGTGAAATGATGTAAAGTTTATATGAAATATTTCATATATGAACTGCGGTTATAGATGAAAGTGAAGAATGATCATCGCAGTTAATTTTCCAATTTAAGCAACTGGAAAGAAGAAGCCTGAAAAAAAAAATCAGGGCTTCAACGGGATTCGAACCCATGACCTCCGTGATACCGGTGCGATGCTCTACCAACTGAGCTATGAAGCCACACATTGGGAGCGAGGTCAATTAATTGAGTTCATGTCTTCCCGTGAGGAGTGAAATGATGTAAAGTTTATATGAAATATTTCATATATGAACTGCGGTTATAGATGAAAGTGAAGAATGATCATCGCAGTTAATTTTCCAATTTAAGCAACTGGAAAGAAGAAGCCTGAAAAAAAATCAGGGCTTCAACGGGATTTGAACCCGTGACCTCCGCGATACCGATGCGATGCTCTACCAACTGAGCTATGAAGCCACACATTGGGAGCTAGGGAGCGAGGTCAATTAATTGACCTCGCTCCCAATGTGTGGCTTCATAGGTCAGTTGGTAGAGCATCGCACTGGTATCGTGGAGGTCACGGGTTTGAATCCCGTTGAAGCCCTGATTTTTTTCAGGCTTCTTCTTTCCAGTTGCTTAAATTGGAAAATTAACTGCGATGATCATTCTTCACTTTCAGACTTATGCTTTAGAATCTATATTTGAATCATGTGGTGCCAGAATGTCAGATAACGAACAAAGTCAACAAAGAGAGGGATAAACGCACACATCGATCTCAAGAAACTAAACACTCGTCAACTTTATGTGTACAGTAGTCTTCTTGAAGGGAAGCGACACCAGTCTCTGGCGAAGCCAGACAAAATTAAATTTTTAAATGAGCCAAAGCAAACCGAACGTTAACCAGCAAAACATAAACATGGTGTCAACACCATGCACACCATACAACATACCATGGAGTGACCTTTGATATGACAGTTGCTACACCATAGTCAAACAGCTCTATTAGCTCTGCTCTACTTTTTTTAAAAAAAAAATACTCTTCTATAGAACCAGTATGCAATGCCCTTCCGCAACGATAATGTGAAATAAAACAGGTTGGAGGGCCAAAATTAAAAGAAAAAGTGGCAAAAACGCCACAAATTTTACGAGCCGTAGGCGTCATGTGGGCCTGCCTATGATTGTCATCAAATGACATTTCCGGCCACCTGAAGTGCCGCAAGAATTAAATTATGAATTTACGTCACAGACATGCTTTGCCGCCCACACGTCCAGCCGTCTCTTCTCGGGGAGGAACGTGCACCGGACTCGAGAAAGCGGTGGAAATCGAGCCTACAATCTTCTCTGCATCGTTGTAGAACGTAGGTTTAGTTTACTATTCGTTTAGGGAAGTCTCTATTTCAAAACATGATGCGTTTAATTTACCGTGTAATTTCGTCACCTATAGTTTCATCTGGGACTTGGAGGATCGTTTGCGCTCGAAATAGTCGGATGGCTTCCAGCTTGTCCCAAATTCATGTCTTATGTCAGTACCTTGACAATTTCAAGCTTTCCACTACAGATAGAGAAGAATATACAGGCCATGAAAATCTCTAGGTTTTTACAATAGCGGCGAACCCGATATCGAAGAAATCCTCAATGGCTCCCCAGCTTTAGCTTCGCACAGATCAGCCCACTACCTTGGTCTTTTTCTCGTTTCTGGTAGAGTTTCATCGAGATAGAGGTATTGAATGAAGAGGAATACTCTATTCCATGCATCCTGTATTGCTACAGCCTCCAACAACATATCTTCCTTGCATTCTGCAACGATTTTGACACACACTATTGCATGTTTGCATACATTCTTCTCAGAAACAAAACATTGTTATTTCCGAAGTGATGTCAAAAGCCAACTCGTCCCATTCTCTGCTATTCTTCGGTCGTGAACATGAAAAAGGGCAAATTTACAAACTTAAAAAATTCATAGAAAATTAACAAAAATAGTTACAACGATAATTTTTTCGCAGTGGTGATCAGGAGAAAAAGGAAATTTATATGAGCAAAAAAAATTTTTTAGGGCTAGTGGCCCTTTAATTTAAATTAGTGTTACCTTTTACGTAAGGCATTGATGTTTTTGTGGTTGAATTTTTCCTCTTGGTCTTTTCTCTCCACTCACTACCTTTATTCCTGAAAATTACTTTCCAATTGGTAGCCTGAGAGATTTAAAATTGTCAACCAGAGAGTACCTGGTTACCCACTAGATAACCAGACAGGTTGAGGCAAGATCCAAAACATTTCCTAGGGAAGCATGGGCCTGTACCCCTTTAGAAGCCTTCACCTTTGGCACACGTTGTTTTGGAAATCGATCACCATTAATTTTTTTATCCGTGTAGAATCCATGCCTGCTGAAGGTTAATGATATCCCCAACCATGGGAGTAGTAAATAATCCAATTCATTTCATATCGGATGTCAGCTTGAACCCGTGCTGATGAAGAACAGTGCTTTTTATTGTCTAGTAACAAGAAATACAAAGTTAGACTTACATGTAACCTAGCCTACTGTCATAGAAATCTTAATTATTTAGAACAACTGTTATGACTATTGGTGATCATTATGTATTTAGGTTTGCCAGCAGACACACTGAACGGACACAGAGAGAGGTTTTATTCCCACTTTGCTGAGTATGTAAAACTTTTGCAACGTTTTTGTAATTTTTTAACGGAATATTTTATCTCCAAATTCCCACAATTTGATTTTCTCACATACCAATAACGTACCTCACTTACATAATGTACAATAACTTATTCTGTAGTTTTTTTTTGTTCCAGGGATGTACTTGTGCAGTTATTTTATTTAGCATTATGATTTACAGAGAGCTTGCCAATTTATCTCAAATTGTAAACTGTTAATATGAATGAATTGGTAAAAGTTCAATTGAGGCCTTACACTACTGTAAAACGATATTAAAATCTTTTAGAACATCCAAGCTTTCACCAATCTACGGCATCATCAGGGATAAGAAAAAATATTCCACGTAAGGCTTATATACAGATGTAAAGTAAAAATGTGTGAAAAGCGAAAGAATGTGGGGGGTAAAATGCATGAGATAAATAAGATACAAATATGAATAAAAACGAATGATATGATCTAATGAGCGAGTGTCAAAGTACAAAGAGTCTCTAGATATGTTAAAGTAATTATTAGAATGGTTCTGGGAGTGCTTAGTTTTGTCTATAGTGCTTTCAGGATACCTGTTAAGATGGAGGACATCATCAAACATGTTTTGATGCTTTGTGGCTGTCGTTTTTGTAGAGCATTTATCGTCGATATGTTTCCGCTCATTACGAACGAAGTTGATCTTTGACTTTTCCGGTATTGCTGATTGGTGGTGAACAAAGAGTGGTTTCTTTGCTATTTTTTTGTAAAATTCAAAGGAGCTTTTGCCGTCTTTGGAGATGGTGACATTGAAATCAAGTAGTGATAGTGAGAGGCCATTTGGTGTTATTTCTGGTTTCTCAATTTCAAACTTTAATTTGGGGTGCAGATTGTTCATTGTATAGTGGAATTGGTCTGCCATTTCCTTGCCAGTTGTCTGGAGGTAAATGTTGTCAACGTATCTCCTGTAGGGGCTTATAGATAAGTGTGAAGAGAGGGTGATGGTTTCCAGTCTGTCCATGAATAGGATGCACTCCCAGAACTAGAACAACTAAGCTCTCCCAGAACCATCGGAAAGACCCATGACCTCTCAACACAGAATGGTCGTACCTAAAGATCCCATATCTCTCCGAACGTCTCAACTACAGGATCACCAACATTTTCTGAAAAGAGGGTATACCAGTACGGGTCGCGCATAAGTCATACACCCTCAGACGAGCTCTCTCTCAGAACAAGACGGAACGGACATGCATGAGGACTAACTGCCCTATCTCCAGCACCAAATTATGCTTATTATGCAACACTGTTTACCAAATCACGTGTAACAACTGCAACCAATACTTCATCGGGAGCACTACAGGCTTTATCCACGATCGTGTAAGAGAACACCTGAACAATGACAACTCCTCCATGAAGAAACACATTTTAAAGTGCCAAAACAAAGTCCACAAAGGCATCAAAATCAAGACCATTGTACTAGAAAACGACCCCGCAAATCTACGACTGTTCGAAGCGTTTTACATACGGAACTACAAACCTGCCCTCAACTCACGAGAGGAATGCAGTGAATTCATGGACCTTTTATTCTAATAATTCAACATATCTAGAGACTCTTTGTACTTTGACACTCGCTCATTAGATCATATCATTTGTTTTTATTCATATTTGTATCTTATTTATCTCATGCATTTTACCCCCACATTCTTTCGCTTTTCACATGTTTTTACTTTACATCTGTATATAAGCCTTACGCGGAATATTTTTTCTTAGCCCTGATGATGCCGTAGATAGTCAAAAGCTTGGATTTTTTAAAAGATTTTAATATCATTTTACAGTAGTGTGAGGCCTCAATTGAACTTTTACCAATTCATTCAAAATGCTACTGAAGGACAACATCAAACGATTATTGTTAATATGAAGATGAGAGCATGACCTTTATGATATTCAGACTTTAGAGTGTAAACTAATAACGGAAGGAAATTGCAAAAATGAAATTCAAAGTGATTGTAGAAAATAACATACTAGAGATAACACTTCCGAACATTTCCAAAGTAAAAAGGTAAGGTAAAGTCTGCATGCGAGCTAAGTGGCCCATCAGGCCAGAGCTTATCCCGGTTTCTGTAGCATGAAGCGACTAGGAGAATTTCTACTCCCCCCTGGATGGGATGCTAGTCCATTGCAGGGTTACCCCCAGCATTAAGTTTGCCGGTACCCATTTATACAACTGGGTGGAGAGAGGCACTGTGAGAGTAAAGTGTCTTGCCCAAGAACACAACACAATGTCCCCGGCCAGGGCTCGAACCCGGACCGCTCGATCCGGAGACGAGCACACTAACCATGAGGCCACCGCGCCTCCCACACAAATCCAATGATTTGTCTATGCTGTCAAATGTGTAAATCTTTGTTTGGAAGATAATTAAAAGTATGCTGTGGCAATTTAACTATGCATATGCAATTTATGTGTGTGTGTATTTTGCGTATACATGTATGTCCATACGTATATATATGCACACGTCTCTTTGTTATGCTTTCCCATAAGTTTCTATATATAAAGCATTGGTGACCAAACAAAAATGAAATGGAATGAAAAAGTGCCAGGCTTCAACACAAAATTTAGCCTGTGATTCATCTTCAAATTAAAACTGTCAATGATACTTTTGTCTTCTTTTAAGTGGATCTGTACCTTGCACCAGTTGTTGCTTCCATTCTCGATATATTATTAGAACTGTGTTGCAAGTTCATGTTTTGTTTTGTTTTTTGTTTTTGTTTTTTGTTTTTTGTTGTATTTTTTACTTCCAGACTAAAGAAGTTCTTTTTTGATGCTGGAAACATGGCTTATGTAAAAGCTTTAGTCCATGTACCTGTTCTACCCCAGGTATGGAGCAGTATATTAAGTGCTCTGATTTTTCCGGGGAAGGAAGGTTGCTTTGAGATTTACATTTTGGATGATATTCAGCCTTGTGGAGATACATTTGAACCCCATTGATACATATAGCATATCATATTACCAGGCATGTAGACATTATATTGCATAGTATTGCAGTATTTTTTATGACTCTTAACATAAAGTCTTACAATAGACCTTTCCCGCATTCCACTTCAGCGCATTCGAACAGTAGCTCCAGAGCGAGGTTGAGGTGGACATTTTCATACATTCGCTGTATTTTTATCCACCCTGACCTCAACTCGTCGCCATTGTTTGAATGCAGGAAAGGTCTATTACAAATTTTATGTCTTATAAACAGTCAAACCTCTGGTGGTAACCACCTCTCCTCAGTGATCAGTTTTCCAAAATACCCCGCATTTCCAAGCCAAATCACTATATTTGGAACCTCTTGTAAGCAACCACCTCTCGTAAATGGCCGTGACCACTTTTAGAGCCAAAAGTTTGAAATTTTCTTTTATTTTTAACCTTTTGTAAGTGACCACTTGACAGATAATAGAATGTAAATTGGATAATAAGGTGTTGTAACATTATCATATTCCTGGGTAGTACAAGCGACACAAATTTTTCATTGATAAGTACCGTATTTTTTGTCGAAATTCACTTTTCTCACGAATAAAACTTATAAAACATGGGGTGAGCCTCTGCAGTTACCATATGCTAATGAGGCAAAATTTTGACCCAATATGGTCTAAGCTCTCATAAGTGACCATCTCTCGTAAGCGACCTCCTAGGCTAGACATTTTGGGTGGTCGCTTTCAGGAGGTTCGACTATATTATCATTATCTGGCAACCATTTCTTTTTGTAAACCTTGACTTTGAACCTTTTTGGTTGCTTTCATGTTGTCAGAAGGAAAAGAGGACTTTATGGATAACCTCTTGAACTGGTTTCACAGAGTACAAACACAGTGAGATATCTGTGCTTCTTTTCCATTCTATTTGTACTCTAGGGCGTCGAATTGGACATAATACCTCACAGGGTCTAGAGAAACAACATCAACTTCTATAAATATCTGTAGGGTTTGAGAATGGCATCACTTAATACATATTTCATTGATTTCTTACTTTTTGAATGATTGCTAATAAAACTATAATTGCTGCTAACACAGAATCCTCCATCCTTCACATTATCTGAGCCCAAGCCAGCTTTGTTAAGATCTACAAGTGATGAGGGTCCTTTGCGTAAGCTAGCACCAACTGAAGACTTTAAGCGTCAGAGCTTGATGGAGCCACTTACTGTTCCCCTAACAGAACCATTGCTTCAAACAACTCCTCAGGTACAACAGTGTACAATGTCTAGCTTAGTTTACAACTCAGCCGTCAATGAATGTCGAGAATGTTGTGTTTGTAGCCAGTCAAAGTTGACTTTGACAGTGCTTATAAATTGTCAAGAAACCACGGTAAAGTCTACATACATGTTTGAACCAAGTGGCGCATCAGGTTTCAGTAGCATGGGGTGACTAGGAATATTTCTAAACCTCCCTGGATGGGATGCTAAGTCCATCTCAGGGTTACATCCCAGCATTAAACTCACCAGTGCCCATCTAAACACCTGGGTGGAGCAAGACATGGTGATTCAGAGTAAATTGCCTTGCCCAAGAACACAATGCATTGTCCCCATGCCCAGAGCTCGAACCCAGACCACTGGATATGGAGGCAAGTGCACTAACCATGAGGCCACCATGCCTTGACTAAACAGCATGGTACTCGAACACAATTAGTGATTGCACTTTACAGAAGACACTTTTCTGTGTGAAATAAATGAAGCAGTAGACGTCTCCATGCAGGCTTATTACACACCAGTATTGCTTATCTCAGGAAAAGAAATAGATAAAGAAATAGTCACACATATTATGCATCATAGTTTTATTATGTTGTAAATTGTTTTATAGACTCCAGAGGCCGACATTTTAGGGATCAACTCTACAGATGAACCTATACCTGATAACAGGTTTGTATTTCCAGCATTCATTGTATTTGAGTTCTTCTAGTATAAATGGCAATTTTACTCATAAAATAGAGTTAACAACTTGATGTGCATGCAATATTTTAGTCATGTAATTATGGCAGCTCATTCAGTGGGTTACCTTTAGTGGTTGTAAACACCTGAACTCTATCACCCAAGAGACAATGTCTTACTGTTGTAGAGAACTGCTTTAATAATAATTATTGTTGTGTTAGACAATGAACTGCTTAACTTGCAAGCCATGCGAAGAATTTAGAATGCGGTAATCGCTTGCTGTAATTGATACAAAGTTATTTCTTATCATACTTTTATCCATGGTTGTGGTTGCTTTCACAAACCTCAAAAAAAGAATGTGCTGTTACATTGTGTAACTGATTATTACAACTTATGCCTTATCATGCATGTTTGCGTGTACGCATTTTATACAGCACCTTTGTTGATATGTGTTCAACACTACAGTATCCTTGCTTACTGTAATCTGCCTTTTTTTCCACCTCACCCTTAGCTTATTCAATAAAGCTGGACTACAGGTCTGGGTGCACACTTGCTTGTTAGCTTTGCACGTAGCAAAGACCCTGACCCCACCTTAGCCTCACACACAAGCTGGGTTTGGCATGTCCGACACTCATTGGCTCATCCCTTTTAGTTTGCAGGCTATCACCAGGTGTAGCATGCACTACACTTGTTGGCTCATCCATTACTCATGGGGTGTGCTGCTGCCACCCCGCTTTACCTTCACTTTGCAGGGTGTATTGCTTCCACGCTATTTATCCCAGGGAGCACCCAACAACCTTAGTCCCATTTACTGCCAAATGTTGTGTGGTGTTTTTTTGTGTATTTATTTAACAAGCGGCAAATATTTGTTAATTATTTCAGTTATGAGTGTAAGTACATTGTACATGTAAAAATAATTAAGAGTAAACTTATAAAAACTACTGTTTCTAATTCAATTCTACACGATAAATAAATTATGTTGACTGTGGCTTTCATTGTCTAGGGACCTAATAATCTATCAGCTGCGAGCGGAAATTGCTGAACTAAAGCTGGCCTTAGAACGTCAAAAAAATGATGTGAGTGGTTTTCGTTTGGGAGTGGTTTAATGTAGAACAGCATTAGAAATTATATCAGTAGTGTTTCAGATACTTACATTTAGCCAAGTTTGATGCAGTTCAAAATTATTTTGTCACTGAATTCAGATCTGTTTTCTGGCTTGGCTCAAAGTCATGTGTGAGGCTGCTTTCTTTAGAAGTGTTTTGTTTGCTGCATTTAGGATCATTGTAATGTGCCAGTGGGTTCTGTATTCTTTGTCGATTAATCTTTGCTGAGACCAGGCAAAATTTGATTTAATTTGTTACTCTCACTGATTAATAAATTTGCTATCATTTCCTTTCCTGTCAATTCCTTTCCTCTGTGACAATATTAAGCAAAGTTAACTAAATCTGTATTTTGTTAAACCCACAAAAGCAAATTGGAAATATTAAAGGTAATTCTGCTTTATGCACTCCTAGGCAAAGGCTATTGAGGACTCTCTACGTTCAGAAATAGGGAGGGTAAGTTTGGTAATGATTCAAAACTGAATTTATTTTCACAGGGTATTTTAGAAAATATAGTACCGGTATTAAAATTTATGTAACTGCTTTTTAAGGTGAGGTATGTTTTATTTCTTTTACTAGCTCACAGATGAACTGAATGAGTACAAGACGATTGCAGAAAAAGCCTGTGAGGTACTGAATTATCTTTCTAAAATATTATAAAGTTGCTGTAGAAACAGTTAGTAAAAGTATCCAGAATTTTTGGATTCTTACAAGAACTGATTATGATGAAATCACTATAAGATTTATGTTGGGGAAAAACACAATTTCATAAAGTTATCATCAGATGCCTGTAGGTGAGGTGTAATAATTTGTTATTTTAATAGGCCTTTTTCAACTTAATTCTTGTTGCAATCACATTTGTTGCAATTTTTGTTACATTTTTATTCAACATTACTGAACTTGTGAAAACGAATCACAGTAAGGAGGTAAAGAGGGTAACATATGTGTCAGAACAAGTGTCCCGCACCACCAGCGCTAGACATGAAGTGACTAAATGCATACATATTTTTACTCCCCCCCCCCCCCGCACCCCACCCCCCACCCCCAAATGAGATGCTAAAGCATCACGGAGTTACCCCGAGGAATTAAATCTGCTGGCACTCCTTTATACACCCGGGTGGAGAGGGGTACTTTGACAGTAAAGTGTCTTGTCCAAGAACACAATGCAATGACCTCAGCCAGGGCTCAAACCCAGAGGACTTGATCCAGAGTCAGCTTACTGTCCATTAGGTAAATGCATCCCACAAGGAAATCAAAGCAAAGCTGTCATTTGTTTAACCAATCGGCAGGTGAAAATCAAATTTGAATTTGGCTTACACAGCTTTTCCACTCCTGCATATGTACCAGTTCCATTTTTCCCTTCAAAGTTCTGATTCATTTGTAGTTACATCAAAAGGGTTTAAGAAAACTGGTTTAACAGAATAATTGCCATGGCACATTTTGCTTTTACTTTGATCATTAGATACATTTATCGTTTCAGGAGAATGTTTTGTTAAGGAAAGACCTTGAGAGTAAAGAGGATGACAAGAAAGGTAATGTGGATATTCCCCCTGATACATGTGGTACCATTTTCACTGGACAAAGTTATTGACATTCCATTGGCCTCTTTCTATTGGCTTTCTTTCTGTTTGATGCGGCCAATCAAACCCTAAGTTCTCTAAGTGTGGAACAGCAGTTAATTTATGATAATTTTTATCTATATTATTTTATATGTTATGTTTCCCTTGGTCGTCATCATAGGTCACCTTGTATATTTGGATTATGCGTTTGTTCATCAGTTGGCAAAAATTGGTACCCAGTAGAATTGCCCTAAGACAGAGCCAATAGATTCTCTGTTCTAGACATAATCTTGTTATTACCAGAAGTGAAAGGAAAGACAGTAAATAATAATTTTATATGTTTTTGTTATTACTTTAACTGCAGATCAGAAAGGCCCAGCTGAAGAGAAATTTAACAAGCTTAAAGGAATGTATGGGAAACTGCGAGAAGAACACATACAGCTTTTAAGAACTGTAGGTTGGATGTAACAGTATACTAGAAATGATGGGGTCATTGGTGTCCTTCCACCAAATTAGTATTCTAGTTGTGTCTGCTATCTATATACTGTGACTGCATAATTATTTCATGCAAACATCAATTTTTAATTTGCTGCAAAAGTGCGATCTGTTTTACAATATTATTAATGGCCAGGTTTATTAGGAGGCAAGTGAAGTGGTTACTTGAAATTTGTCCACAAGCCAAAGAACTTTAATAACCATGAATTTTTCTTCTTGGACTGAGGGTTATTCTCCTGCTTTTCCGGTTTTCCTCCATCCTCAAAAACCAACTCTTTTAAATTCCAATTTGATCTGGAAACAATGGATGAAGAGCCTGTCCGTGGGATGTGCCACTGAAAATTTGTATTGTTTGTTTTTATTATTATTTTTATTTATTGTTGGTGATGTTGATATTATATTAAAATTGACAATGACCAGTGTCTGGGGATGTAAATTTGTATTTGACTTCAGCTTATCATCATCATATGTTTTTTCTCTCTTGGCCAGAATGCTGAAGTGAAGCAAAAACTGGGTGCATCTGAAAAGGAAAAGGAGGTATGTTGTTGGGAGATGACAAGGTACAGGCTGGTGTATTAAGCTGATGAAAATTTTTTATTAGTGGAAAATGACTTGGTCTTGTTTCAATTTCATATTCTGCACAGCAAGACAGATTTTTCTTCTCATCTTTTCCCAATATGTGTTCTTTCTGTGCAACAAATTACATGTAGTTTTGTTCTAAAAAATATTACTTATAATCTTGCGTGGCTTCTGGACTCTTTCCAGGGAACTAATTTCCACACTTTACAAGCACACTTGTAACAATCATGTGTTTTTGCTTGGTAACTCGGAAACCGTTAGTTAATCTTGGCCTTTACTTTCACTATTTATTACAACCTATTAAAGGGTGGTCAGAAAATTGTAAACTGGTTTTCTGGGTAGATTTTTTTTCTGTCTTTTTTATATAGGAATTGAGTCAAGCAAATGAAAGACTACAACAGGAAGTGGATGATAAGGTACTAAACGCTTTTTATATTCGAGCAGTAGTTAATTGTTGTAATGATACAGGTGACTTTAATACAAGTTAGAGAAACTCATTTTCTTGAATTCCTGTAACACTAGTTTAGTTTACTTCATTTTATTTCTAGTCTAGTTTATTTTAAGAATTCCAGTGAACAGAATATTTGTGTGGAATTAAAATGGTACAAAATGTCAAAAATAATATATTGGTGTTGTCACTCTTTGCTTATGTTACAAAGCGAGCTACCCTGACGAGCAAGATTAACCAAATACTGCTTTTCTTTTCTTTCTTTCTTTCTTTTTTTTTTTTGCATATGCATTTATGGCCTCATTTGTGCCTCAGTCTGTAAACAGGCAAAAAAAAATTGGCCAGCCATGTCTTGCCTCTTGACCAAACAAGCTTGGTCCATAACCATATCTAAGTGTATTTCCTCTGTGCAGTCAACAGAACTTCTTCAAGTGTTTCAAAAAGCTGAAATGGCTGAGCAGGACGGGAAGGTAATCTGGAACAGACTTTTGTACGGCTTGTTTCTGCCTTTTTTCCAGAGCCATACTTAGTGTTGTTGAAATCCCTCTCAAGGACCTAATTTTTAGTGAAAGTTATCTTGTAAGTAACAGAAGGCTTTTGATACTGTAGTGATAGTCTATCTCGGTTTCATTAATAGAGGTAACGTGATTAATTTTGTTTCCAAAAATACCATCAGAGGAATTTCATTTTTTATCGTTTAATAATTAGATTCCTTAGCGTATAATTATTAAACGTGCTTTTGAAATGAGAATGAGATGTTATTTAGATTTATACTGTTGTAATGATTGTAACGCATTGCTTCTGTCTTCAGAGAGCTGGAGACGAGATCGAAAGACTGACAAAGGAGCGTGATGAAAAGGTAGAAATTCCACGTCAACGATTTTAAAAGACACGGTAGACAGAAAGCAAGAGGCAAGAATAATCAGTGCGCCTTATACTTTACATCATCATTACTACATGTACTCTAAGACTGCGTGGAAAAGCTATCAACAACAAAGATGATCGACAATAATTTTCCAAAACAGTCCGTCATTCATATCTATCCTTGACTGACTTGTGCAGTAGGTTAAACGTTTTGAGGGAAAGAGGAACGTGATCATTTCTTTCTAGGGAACAAGGGATTATTTTTGTATTAATAAGAGGAAACAAGGGATATCTATTATTAATGAGAACTTTCGCAAAAAAGTTTAGGGAACAATGGAATTTATTAATGGGGAACAAGGGAGAAAATGAGACATTTTTGAGGGATGAAGGGAACATTATCTCACCGCCCCTGGGAGGCCCTCAGTAGACACATATTTTGTCATGAACTCAATGATCTGTCTGGGACTTAATGTCCAACTTGTCAATATACCAGGTCAGTAGCGGTGTTTAGCCAATAGTAAGAACTATTGTTATTTCTTATTTTCCATCCTCGGAAGATTTCATCTCTAATGGCGGAGGTCAAAGCCTTGAAACAGGAAAAAGGTGATACGGAAGAAGCAAGGAAAGTGGCTGAAGAACAGATAGAAAAAATGAAAAAAGATCATGAAGAAAAGGTTTTCATTTTTGTTTCTACTTTTTGTTGCTGTTGTAGGTGATTTCTTTGTCCTGGTAGAATGACCAACATCATAAACTTAATGAATCAATTTTTCTCGGGAAAACAGTTTTGTTTTCCTGAGAACCTCGAGGTTTCCCGAGACGAATTTCTATGTTGCTGGATTTTAGTGTAAACTTATTTAGGCAAGAATAATTACTCCCAAACTAACCTCTGGTTAATAGACCTGTTTGTGGGATAGTGGGTGCCAGTTACTTTACCTGCTGCCTGCCAGGCGACATTTAGAATTTTCTGTAGTTTGAGATTCTTAAAACTTAAAACTGATGGACATCCAATAAAAACAGAAACCTCACCGAAAAGTCACAAAACTGAAATCAAAGTTCTCGCTAATCCTAGGTTAATTTACTCGGGCTTTGAACAACCCGGTCCAGCTATATAACGGTTTTGTTTAGAGCATAGCTAGTAAAAGATGTCTGCTTGTGTCTCGAACAAGAGAGAATGATCTAAGAAACCGATTCTCAGAGCTCTTCGATAATTTTCTGAAATCTATATTAGATTAAATAGATTTCGAGAATTATCATTGGAAGCATGGAAGAATGGAGCCCTTTGATCATCATCTCTTGCTCTCAAGTGTACACTAAAAATACATTGTAGGATTTTCGTCAGTTGATAAAATCAACAGGGAAGACTGTCTGCCGTTTTAGTATATAAAATTATTTAATTGCACAAAATGCTTTTCAGTTCATTTGCATAAGGCAACTTAGATTTTCATATTTGTTATTTTATCTTATAATTAAGGTCTAAAACCATTTTGGTGTGATTTTTAGATGGTAGCACTCAGCAGTGATCTAACAGATGTCCAAAAGAGCAGAACAGATCAAGAGGAAGCTAAAAGAACAGCCGAGGAAACTATAGAAAGAGAACGAAAAGAACACGACGAAAGGGTCAGTAAAACTCTTTCGTTTGCTGGTTTGTTGTGATGTAGCTGTTGCTTTGAGACTTTCTGTTTCTGTTTTTTTTTTTCCATTGTGGTTTCCAATACATTTTGCGTGAATGGTCGCTTAAAGCAAACAGATTTTTGGTCGAGTAAATGAAAGTAATTTTTTTTCTTCAAGATTTCGTCTCTTATGGCGGAGCTGGAGGCGTTGAAAAAAGAAAAAGGTGAAACAGAAGAAGCAAGGAAAACAGCAGAAGAACAGATAGAAGCAATGAGAAAAGAGCATGAGGAAAAGGTTACTTCTATTTCATCGTTTTGTTTGCTAATAGATCTCTATGTCTGCAAAGGGATGAGTATCTCCTCAAGAGCATGTCAACAAACGTTTACCCAAAGCTGCCTTAAAATTGTGTTGTTATAACATGCCTTCTTATTTAAGAAAATTTTTTAGTTGATCTTAGGATCAGAATGTAAAAGGTGCTCAGTGGCAAAGGTTTAAACATCCATTTGCTATGAAGGGAGGGGTTGCTTTTGTCTGGACATTCTCCCCTCCTTAATAATAAAATAATAATAATAACGAATCTTTAGACAGGATTAACCCATCAGTACTATAAAGTACTGTTATCAAAGGGGTCCTGTAAGATTTAAAAATTTAAAAATTTAAAAAAGGTAAAAAGTTAAAAAGGCAAAACTAGTACATTGGGAAACATATAAAAACTCACGATTAAGAAGAAATTCAGTACGACTTCAGTACGTTTTCTTACCCAGAGAGGGAACGGAAGAACAACTCACTATAACCAATGTTGACTTGAACGCTGGTAAAACGATCCTAACAATTAGATGTGGCATCTTCCAAAAATGTTAGATCTTCTGTGACATGTTGTGTCCATATTGCACTCGTCCACTCGTTGTAGCGATTGCTGGACGAAAGCTTGACCTGAATCAAACTTCAGTGCGGCATGGTCTGAGTGGGTGATCAAAATGTTGGCTAATGTTGGGTAAAAAGTGGGGAGCCTTTTTCCCGGCGGATAAGAATGAAAAACTGGCACTATACTCAAGTTTACATTAGGGAAGTCGCAATTGCTTGGATGGTCGCCGTTTCGGACTTTTAAACCTGACTGCAGGTTGAGACATGATGAACAAAATGAGACTTACAATGATCATGTGTTTGACAGCGTGTTGGTTATTTCTATAGATTGTAGTGCTTAGCAGTGATCTGTCAGAAGTTCGTAAGAGCTGGACAGAAGATGAACTAGCGAAAAGAACAGCTGAGGAAACCATAGCCAAGGAAAGAAAAGAACATGAAGAAAAGGTGAGCGGATTTGTTTTTAGTATTTAAGGAAGCTTCGTCACGGTTTGCGCATATTGAAGAGTTTAGCCTTAATTTTTCAAATTCGTCGCCGATTTGTAATCCGTGTCAATCCTCTCCATCCTTAATCATCCTTGTTCCTTTATGGTTTATTAATATCTTCTAAGTTTTTTTCCACCTTAGTAAACTATTATTTCTTGGTTTCCTTCAATTTAAAGGTATTTTTGTACTTAGCCAAAATAACTCAAAATACCGTGACTGAGCTTCTTAAAGTGTATGAATTGCAATCTGTTATAACAGCTTCTCAAACTCAATAATAATTCATGAAGTTAAAACAAAGAAAATCACAACCGTGAAGGAGGTTTGGATACCCGGTCTTAATTAGCATAGATTTTGACGATTTTACTTCTCCGTTTACTCCTTAGTTTTTGTTTCGATTGAGAAGATATATCAAACACACGAGACGGTGTTTCATCGGCTATCCAAACAACTCGAATTTCGTCAAAAATACTCCGCCGTGCGTCGTATCTTCAACTCTCTTCTCGGTGTTTGGATATCCCGATGAAACACTGTCTCTCATGTTTGATATATTACTTCACAAATTAGAAAACGAGGTATTCCTCTTTAAAGGCACAAGTGTTTTACTGGAAAATACACCACTTGTAAAATTCTTACGACACCCTGGTGGCATATTTTCCTTATCCTCACTTGTGAGGATATAGGTGACGTCGTTTCCCGATTTTTCATGTTTGTTGGGGCAAACAATCAATGAAAATTGCGAGCGATAGTTTAGTGTATATAATGAAAAGAAAATCACACTGTGGATTGAATATATGAATTTTATTTTCTCGTGATAAAAACAATATTTTACTCATTCGCTGTGCCCGCTCGTGAAATATTGTTTTTTTACCACTCGAAAATTGTATGTGATTTTAATTTTTTTGTTCCTAGATAAACGAGCTTGAAAAAAAGAGACTGGAAGATATTACGAAAGAAAAGCAAGACCTTGTGGGTAAGAGCAACTAGTAGTGTCTTGACTGAAAAGAAAAATCAGTATTTGTTGTGACTGATCTACACACCAAGGAGAATATTACACTAGTGGTAGTCTCCCTAATACAAGATTCAAGGGCTGGATTTGGAAATGGCAAAGTCTGCATACGAGCCAAGTGGCCCCGGCATCAGGCCGGCGCTTATCTCTGTTTCTGTAGCATGAAGCGACTAGGAGTACTTCTACTTATCCCTGGATGGGATGCTAGTTCATCGCAGGGTTTCCCCCAGCATTAAATTCGCCGGTACCCATTTATACACCTGGATGGAGAGAGACTCTGTGAGAGTAAAGTATCTTGTCCAAGAACACAACACAATGTCCCCGACCAGGGCTCGAACCCGGACCGCTCAACCCGAAGGCGAGCGCACTAACTCATGAGGCCACCGCGCCTCCGCTAAGAAATGGCATGTTATAAATACTTAGTGGTATTCCACAAATTTCTGCGTAGTAACCTGTATTTTAAATAGTGATGTATAGTGGTCTTCTTTACTGGCAGGTATGGCAATAGAAGCAGCGGAAAAAACAATCCAAGACTCTTTAGACCAGTTTCACAATCCTAAACATAGCTCAACCACATGCACTGCAGGTACGAAAACTCTGGGTGTCTTTGCTGCTCATGAAAACTTAGTTGTTTATTTGGAAGAACGGGAACCACAAATCATACATGTTGAGAAAACGTTATTATAATGAAATCTACGGTAACCATGTCACATTACTGTGTTCTTCTACGGAACCTTGCAAATTATAAAAAGAATTAGGATTTATGAAAAAACTTAGCTAATATAACTACCTCAATTACGTGAGCATAGTGTGGGGTGAAGCTCGAAAGGAAGGAACCCTTGCCCCGTCAACCCAGTGATTACTTGAATTGTATGTCATGCAAAACACTTGATATGATTAAGCTGGACATGTCTAGGTGTGGTGCAGTATTTAGCTATTTTTTTATTTTTTGGCATTCGTGTAAGTGTACCCTAATCTTCTCCCTTCCTTGATGGTTCCCAACTCTTGGTGCTTTTTTTATTGCCAAATACTGCGGTATGATTTCCTTTTCTCTAGGACACAGGCCGCCACTTTAGAAGTGCCGCTCCTTGCCCCTCCTTTCCAATCTTCCATAGCGTTTCCCGTCTCCTTTACTCCGGCCTTACCCCCATCCCCGAGTTCCCCGCACATCTCCGCCCCTTTATCGCCCTCGACCTTACGGTGTCTAAACGTATTTTTTGGCGTCCTTTCAGATTACTTGTTGGGCAGAATCGAAAGTCTTCCGGGCGTTGTTGATGAGCTAAATTCAACGTTTACATCTTATCAGAAAGATCATAAAGGTGGGATACGAACATTGTTGTCGATATGTTTCAACTATTAACCATTTCCTCAAAGTTTACGTAAGACATACCGTTTAGTTTCCTGTCTCAGTTGTTTTGTTGAACATGATTTTTCATATATCGCTCTTTCAGATGCCATTCCGTGTGCATGCTGTCTTGGATCGTTCTCGCATCAGCTCAGTGAATGCATTCTCAATGCAAAGGCCACTTCTCACATGGCACCAACTCAAGAAGCTTCAGGTCAGAGCTTAAAATCACACAGTTTTTGTTTATATTCTAAACAAGAATCAAAATAGAGTTGGCTAGAGTTTCAAAATATCGCTCTGGTTTGACCGCCAAAAGCCTCATGCGCTCTCATGTATCGAACAATATGAAAGTTCTCGCTCGTTTCACCGTTACAGGAGGGTTGGGTGAGAACTGTAAGCACAGGCAACCTCAATATGTCCGTTGTAATTTGTTTGCGTGACAAATTGTTGTCCCTCTTGCATGCCAGCTCTCATCTTTGTGTGGTTGGACTGAAGAAAACTCTTGCCCGATTCTCATCCGTCAATTCTTGTTTTCGTTTGATCTGGCTTCAACATTTCAGTAGGTTTTTTTCTTCATCACAACAGACCTCTTTCTGACATCTGTTTGCAAGCTTGGTGGTTTGTATTGCCGCTAGAGTAGTTTTGTGAGAATATAGGCTGTATAAACTGACTCAATTACCTCTTGGTTTGTAGATCTTCAGTCACTTGGGGAATCCGCTGGCAAGGCATCTCTTGAACTGTTACAACTCTATAAACAGAAGGAACCAGGTGAGGGTTTTTCGGATCGACTGGTGAACATACAAAGATCCCACATATGTAGAGGCATTCTGAGAGACGTAGCTATCATGAACTCATATCATTTGTTTTTTCATCACTAAAGATCCAAGTGCTCTTGCTGATAAATTGAATGCTGTGAAGAAGTATATCGCAGATATTACTAAGGTCGCCGAGGTAAGTTTGCAATCAAAAAGTGAAACAAAAATGCTACAAACTTGGTAGGGGTCAGTATACGGAGCAAGGAAGAGCAGATTATGTCTTTTGGACTCATAAAGAGGTAACTGTCCCGAGAAGTTTGTCGTTAATTTAGCTGGCTATGACCTCTTGACGCGTGCCTACGATACTGGATACTTATTTTACCAGCCCCCAAAGAGACGGTTGCCCTTTGTCGTGTGGCAACCATAACACTTAGTTGATTATCAAGTTAATTAACGTAAATTGACCGTCGTGGCGAATGTGAAAGCGTTAAGAGCAGGTGCCCTTCGTCGGTGGAGTTGAGGAGTTGAGGTCTGTGGGTCGCATGTGTGTTATTAGAGAACGCGTAACTCCGGTGATTGAACTGTACTCACTGCGGATACCAGTAATTATTTTGTAACTGATTTTGTCAGCTTGGAACCTCGCCCTATGATCGCCCCGTTGTTACGGCTACTTTGGCCGATGAAAACGCTTAGTCGGTCATTTTCTTATTTTGAACTTTAACCTAACAGCTGGCGTACATATAGAAGAAAGAAAAGTATAATATATTGCCTTAGTAACAGATCCAACTGGTTTTATAAACAGGCTCTTGCACCCAAGGAGAAGGACAATATGGATAGTATTGGTAGCGAAGTTGACGATGAAATTAATGCCACTGCCGAGGTGAGAGCTAGATATAACCATATTTTTCTTTTGTTTTTTCTTGTTTTTGTTTGTCACCGTTGTAGTTGTCGTTGTGTTTCTGGACATCATAAATGGCGAAAGTTACTGATTGTTTTCCTAATAGCCTAGTCCTACCACTGTACTTTTAAGCACACTGGTAGGACCTTAAAAGGTCCACAATACGAGACATATGAATGCTTCGCGTACTCAGTGCCCACATTGACAGTTTTACTGAACGATATTATGGGTAACAAGCATACTAACTGTTGTAAATAATAGTCAGGCGTCATCTACTGACCGAGTTATCTTTTGTGTTTTTTTTTTCTCAGCTTGTCGCTGATTCAGCGGCCAGAATTGAGGTAAAAAAAAATGTCCATAATAATTATGATAACAAATGAGTTATTTAGGTACCCGCACAGCTGTACACGTGGCTGTAATCCATAACTGATTAAAACACTTTTGATTTTCACTCGTGGATGGTCATGTTGTCAGTTAACAAGTGCATTTTATGGTCTTTCCTTGTGTCACTCGCCTTTTTTTTCAAATCAGCGCTCGAACTCATCCGATTTCATTTGGTATATATTAGCAATACAAATTGTCGTTTCCTAAACTGTGCTCTTGTCCTGTGCCCTTATTTTATTTTTCTTGTTGTTCATAACCCATTTTACAATTCCGTGGTTAGTGATTGGGCCTTTGAGCAGAGGCAAGGCCGCAGTTGTCATACAAGCCTTGTGACTTCAAATATAAACTATCCTGTTATCATGCTAACTTGGGTCTAATCTCAATCATCACAAGGTCAAGCCAAACCTCGCTTTCATACACAGGCTTGGTTACATTTCATAGAACTGGAAAATGGTCTATTGGTTTGCTTCTTTTAATAAACAAAAGTTGAAATTTGTGTTTGTTAATTTATGTTAGGAAATGCTTAACAAAACAAGAGAGAAATTCAGTGGTGTCCAACTTGAAGTGAACGGAAGGTGAGAGGAACACGTACATTCTGTGATGGAGATTGTGTAAGCTTAAAACTACAAATAAAGACAAAATGCAAACTTGCTATGGGGCACCTAAGCTAAAGGCGATTTTATGTTTTGTTCATAACTTTATGTTCATTCGTTTGATTTCGTTTATGTACAGAATTCTGGATTCCTGCACAGCACTAATGGAGGTAATTTGCCCAAATTATGAAGAACTTTAATTAATCTAATGGATTTAAAACAGTTGTAATACACGACTATTAATTTTGTAAGATTAACAACTATAAGAATTATTTGAGAGGCTCTGGCTGTGTTAATTTTTCTTGTATAAAAATGTTGTTCACTGCTTGTGTTTTGTGTTGTGTGAGATAATTCAAGTTCAGAGCTGAAGGGCAAATAATATAAGCAAAAAACCTCACCGAAAAGCCGTTACAAAACTGAAATCAAAATTCTTGCTAATCATGGGTTAGCTTAATTGGTTGTTGAACAATTGCAGCTAATGTTTTGTATCTTTCTCAATAATATAAGCTTGACATTCACCGAATTCCCTGTTTAAGACCTACGGGGTGGGGGACAGAGGTTATCTATTGTTTTAAGGCCCAGCCTAACACACGTTATATTTCAGTGCGACATGTTGTAACAATGTTGCGCAAAACTTGCTGCAGTCATTTGGCCACCCTGTCGCCAAACGTGGGCAGCAATGTTACAGTTTGTTGTGTTGAAATGTTGTGTGCGTTTAGCTGGGCCTTGAATTAACTTTCGCTAGCACGGGGGCAGCTTTTCTCTAAACTATTTACCTGTTCATGGTGTATTTTCTTGTGCACTAAACCTGCGTGTTGTACATTTCCAGGCAATCAAGGTGTTGATAATGAAGTCTAAAGTATTGCAAAAGGAAATTGTCCACGAAGGAAAGGTAACGGCATTAAAATTGTAAACACAGGTTGATTTGTTCGCCTTTTTGTCTCGGCCAGGTACAGCTGAACCTCGATCCTTCCAATTTAAACCAAGCTCTCGCAGAGGAAGAGTTATGTGAGTTTTAGTGTCAATTTGATCAGCTGAACTGTCCATACAACAGGAGTCCGTACTCTGGAGTTTATATGATAAAAGTGCAACTGAGATTTACCCATTGAACTATTGGGAATAAAAATAACATTTAAAACAAACAAAGGATAAATCCTCATTAGTGAAGATGTCGTGTAAGACTGAGTCGTACAAGCTGTTAGATTTTTCTTGCCTCCAAACTTTTATACCGTAAGATCCCACGTTAAAGCACCCCTGGTTATAAGCTACCCCGGATATAAGCTAACAAAGGTATTATTCCGGATATAAGCCCACCTTAGCTTTAATTCGTTTCTCAGATACGTTTTATCTCGTCGTTCCGAAACATGTTTTTATTCCGCTTATATGCCCCCCCGGATACAAGCTCCCCTCCCTCGTTTATATAAGCCCACCCAAAACCCCTTATGAAGTTATATAAGCCCAGGGCTTTAAAGTGGGATTTTACGGTATACATACGTGACCTTTATTTCAATTTATTGAATGCTTAAAGCGTGAAGCTTGAAAAAAAAAGAGAAGAAAGAAAGAACATTATGACACTATTGATTGCAACTATGCTCAGCGTAAACAGTAATGCTACTATTGCCTTACAACACGTTGTAAAAACAATTTTACATTGGCCATGGTTGGGTGAAAATGATTCTTCTCTTTCCTTGCTTGTGCGATGTTTTTTCACTCGACCTTGTGCTCAGTGTTGTGCTTTGTTTTTCAGGGCTCAGCTACTGCGAAAGAATTCTACAAGCGTCATCATCGCTGGACAGAGGGTCTGATTTCAGCTGCTAAGGCTGTTGGTTGGGGAGCCAAGGTGCTTGTGTAAGTAAAATTAATTGTCTTCAGGGTTGTGGCTGGGGAGCACTGTATTCTCCTGCAGAGTGATGTTCTATAGGCTGTGTGTTGGCTTGATCTTGCATCTGATTGGTCAAAAAGAGTTCATTGTGATTGGTTCACTGTTGGATGTTACTCCGTGGGATCATGGATTGGAGCCCGTTTCCGTGAGAACGGATCTTTTCCTGCTATAGTAATCTGCTGATCTCGAGTGCTTCAAACATGAACCTGTCTTTTAATCTGCTTTCTTTCTATTGGGAATTTGGTTTGTACTCCTACCAACCATCGAAATTACTTAATGAAAACTTTCAGAACTAATCTTGACACTGCAGAGTTTTTTTCCTCTAATCGATCCTGGCAATGACCGCGTGAGAAATGTGACAGTTTTTGTACACCTTTAGCTTCGTCTTTTACGATCAGAACTTCAAAACCTGTTTACCAAAAAAAGAACTGTGCTGAACTAGCATGTACCACGCACTACTCTTTCACTGCTCTGAAGTATGGTATTACAATAAGCGTTGTGATTTTCACTGCAGTGACTCGGCTGATAAAGTTGTCCAGGGACAAGGCAAGTTTGAAGAAATCGTCGTGGCTTCCAATGAAATTACAGCAAGTACAGTGCAACTGGTGAGTGGAACTAAGAAACATGTTCTCACTATAGTCCACAATCAAGGCAATGTGTATTCTCAGGTCTTTCTAAGCGTTTTGTTAACTGGTTCGAGATGAAATCCGTTCGCCATCTAATGGTTATACCTGAACTTTTCAGTCGTTATGTCTTAAAACACGCTAATAGTTAACCGGCCAACCTTTCGAAGTTGAGAGTATTGGAATGTTTCAGTCTGTACAGTTTCCAGGTTACTTTGCTGTAATTCACGGTACGCTTGATTGGTAATCAAGATAGTTGGTAGTTGTACGTGGCTCTACTCCCGGTGTGTTTGTTGTGATAGCTGGCTGAATTTGCTATTTCCAAGTGCAAGATGCGTGAAGTAGGAATGTTCTTTGTTTTACAGGTAGCTGCTTCGAGAGTCAAGGCTCGACAGACAAGCGCTGGTTTAGCAGGTCTACAGGGGGCTTCCAGAAATGGTATGTCGACGTCAGTGTAAAGCACCAGATAGAAACTACAAGAACTGCTGCCTCAGCTTCAGTTTTCTCTGACATGTACCATTTTGTTAACAAAATAATGGCAACTTTTACGAATTTTTAACACAAGAGGTTTCGCAAGAGATTCAAAAGCGGAGAATTACCTATGAGGTGATTTAAAGTGTTGGAAAATTTCCCAGTAATTTCCATTCTAGCGTTTCCCCTAGAATGGAAATGGGAAACTTTACAGGACCACAGAGAAAGAGACAAAAGAAACAGGCAAATCTTGGACTCTTTCCTTTGTAGGGCTAACGTCCAGGGGGAAATTCCTGGGTTATTTTTTGGTTCTTTAGGTTGACTAAATTAGCTCAGAGTTAGCTCTCTACTTCTATTCCAACGCTGCGTGGCGCTATGTACCATTGAAAAAATAGTTTTTCACCTTCGTTCGGCCTCATTTTAACTTGCAAACGCAGGAACCAACCAGCGAACAATACTAGACAGGGTCTATCGACCAACAGTGGTTTCATGTCACTGTCACTGTCACTGTCATCCGAGGTGAAATAAAGGTGATGTATGTATGTATGTCACTGTCACCGTCACTGTAGATGCTATTTTTGGCTATCAGCAAATTGCAGTTATTTTGTGTTTCCATGATACACAATGATGATCTGATTTAGAGAGGGTGTTTTTATTTGTTTCAGTTGTTGAATCTGCAGCCGGTGTGGTAGCATCTGCTAAAACAGGAGCAGAAATGATCGAGGACAGCAGTAAGTACATGATTTTAACTGCAAGTAGGATTTAGCTTACTGTAGTTGTTGAATATATATTGAAGATTTTACCATGTTTAAATGAATGAACTACTTACGTACTACTTCTAATACGTGCAAGCGAAGTTTTCAAATTCTGCAAACAATGATGACCATTTATGTGACAGACTATAAACTGATGTAAAAAAATACCCGGTGTGTAGCCAGGCATGGATTTTGGTAAAAAGAAATAAAAAGTTGGCACTGGCTAAAAATATATACTGGACGTTTTCAGCTACTACTGTTGACTTCTTCAGCAAAGATAAAAATGCAAATGTCTAACGGCGTCCTGCTTGGTATATGTACACAATATGTGATAAAACTAAATTACGCCTCGAAGGAGTGTAACAGTAGTCTCTAGGGTATTCTTAATGACTCTAAAAATTCTTAATGTTATTGTAAATGTTTGGTAGCGCTTTGTGTTCGTTTATAGCGTTCCTATCCCGCATGGAATGTCAAGCTTTGTTGCCACGCCGATGACCTGGCAATTTCAACACTCTCCAAATCTATTTGGTGATTGTGAAGCATATGGTGTTTGGCCAACAAAGAGTTTTTATCCAATGTGGCTATGGCCTTTGCGTGTTCTTTTACGCGTGTTTTTAGCGCGTAATGTCTGACCAACGTAAGCACAATCACAGTCTTTACATTTGATCTTATACGCGATTCCTCTGGAAGCCTCTTTCTCGATCTTGTCTTTTGGCTTTTTAAGTGTGTTGGCGATGGTGCGAATAACCTTATGGGTGACCTTGATGTTGAAACCTCGGAGAACGTTTGCGACTCTCTCGGAGAACCCTTTGGCGTAGGGCAGGATAACCAAGCCGCGCTGATCGGTCTCATTCATTTCCTGTAGTGTATTCAGTTGGCGGCCATTGTGAATGAAATTAGTAGGGTAGTTATTAGTGGCGAGGGCTTTGGCTACTCGTTTAGTTTCCCGTGATACTTCCTCCTCGGTGGAAGGAACGTTCTTTGCGCGATCCATGAGGGTGCGTACGACCGAGTGTTTACTGCTGGGGATGGTGGTGTGATTTGAAATCAATGTAACGGTCGGTGTTAGTAGCTTTCCTGTAGACAGATACAGTGATAGAGCCTCTTCTTGTCTGGTTGTTTTGGTGTCAAGAAAGGCAGTGGAGCCTTCTGATTCTATCTCGATTGTAAATTTGATGTGAGGTTTGATGGAATTGATATGTGAGTGGAATTCATGTACGTGTTCCCTTTCTACACACACATGGCTGTCATGTACGTATCTAAACCACCATTTGGGAGGGTTACTAGGGGTTGGGGCCGATGAGAGAGTCCCTCGAGATTAGTTAAGATGGCGCTGACTGGAGATACCATCGGACAACTAAAAATTTGTTGGAAGTGGATGCCTTGGAATACGAAGAAATTGTTGTCGTGGACGAACTGTGGAAGTATCATGATATTTTGGAGAGACAAGTTGGTTCTCTCTGGTACTGATTGGTCAGAGTCCAGTCTCTC
Source organism: Orbicella franksi (assembly GCF_964199315.1). NCBI lineage: Eukaryota > Metazoa > Cnidaria > Anthozoa > Scleractinia > Merulinidae > Orbicella > Orbicella franksi. Next base: position 12,927,322 of record NC_138156.1, on the reverse strand, counting down.
TTTAACAACTTCGATGGCTAGGTGGGTCGGAATACAATTAAACAGTGACACGACGTCAAAAGATACTAGGATCTCGTCCTAATCCACAGACAAGGTGCGGATCTTTTCAACGAAAGATGCACTATTCTTGACTGTGTATTTATTATTCTGAAGAGGTGACAAGATGTTGGCGAGGTATTTGGATTATTCATATGCAGGAGATCCAGGGTTCTTTCCATTATGCCAAACCGACCGGTCAGAGATCAGTGGGAATACCCGAGGAAAATGGAACGACATTTGCCGATTAAACCGGGCCAACCAATAGGAATGGCTCTTGCCATTTTTTATGCCTTTTCCGAATTCCCTAATTAGGGCAAAGAACCGGTTTGTCAAAAATGGAACGGCGAATTTCGATCGGAATATTCCAACCGAAATAAGTGGACCACCTCCAGAGGTGATCCCGCATATTCGGGTCGGAAGAAACCGAAACGGACTTTTCCATTTCAATTCCGACCGAAATTTCCGGAATCTTTGGCATTATGGAAAGCACCCCCAATGGTGCTCATAATTGGCCTGAGTGGGACGTTCTCCTTGTGTATTTTAGGAAGGCCATAAAATGAAGCTGGTGTGGAATCAGTGCTATGAAGTTTGTAATGGAGCTTCGATTCCAACTGTATCTTGCTACTGTCATGCGAGGCTGGCTGATCTTTAATCTGTAGAAGAAGTTTATTGAGAGATTTTCGGTGCACGATGTTGGGTTCCTTCTTTAGTCTGTTATCTTGTGGTAGGTTTTATCGTCGTGTAGAAGGCTGCTCACTTTGTCTGTGTATTCGTTAGTATTCATCACGGCTACGGCTCGGCCCTTATCGGCTGGTAAAATTGTAACAGATGTGTCCTTGGCAAGGTCTCTGAGCGCTTTTTCCTCTTCATTGCCGGGTAATGGTGTTTCGTGGATGAGGACGCCAATTGTGATGGTGATGGTAGAGGTGACCGAAGTTCTGATAAGGTCTCTTTCGGCGTCAGGGAGCTGATCTATGCCGGATTCAATTGAGGAAACATTCTGATGTGTTTGTCTTCTTTAAAATGAGCTTGAAATCATTGTTGAACTCGTTCACTGCAAAGTTGGCTGGTGTAATTATTGGTTGATAAAAGTGCTTCAGCTCGTAAATTTGGTTGGTCTTTTTTTGTATGTTCGCGTAGAAGCAGTTCCTGATTACTCCAAGTTGACCCTCACACAAGCAAAGAGATATGAAATGGAGTCACAGGTATGTGAATCGTTTGATAATTCGACCTTACTAATATTACTAACTAAATGTATTGAGTCGCCAACTTGACAATGTTCAAGCTTTTTGACAAGAATTGTAAGTTTTTTTAAGGTAATTACACCAGAAGATGATTGTTTAAAGATGGATAATGCTGTCAAAAACAACTACGATCTGTTCAAACTGAGATGTAGAGAGCCATGAAAAAAGTTATACGTGTTTTTTTCCGGTCTGTTAAAATAGCAGTTGTAATTTTAGCGAAAGTTTATTACCTGCTCTATCCTAGGTTCGTGTCCTTGAGCTCGAAAGTCAGCTGACCAAAGAGCGTCAAAAGCTGGGAGAGTTGAGGAAAGCGCATTATCAACTGGCTACTGTTGAGGAGGGCCTGGACGCCAACTAGATAGGTGAGACATACTAACCTGTATGTACTGCATGTGACATACATGATCTATACTTTAGTTTTTCGAACTCACGTTCTGCTTTAGCCTTAGGATCATAACAAGTGCTTCTTCGAGCAAAGAGACTGGATGTGTCCATAGTGCCAAGCAAAAGGAGAAATGAAATGGAATGACAGTTTAACTGAATATCTGGACTGACAAAATAGAGCTGCTGGTAATTTAGCAAAGGAATTTCCTGCTACTGTGACTGGAATTCAAATAACCTTCCTTTGCTGCCGTACTGTTGATTCGTTGCACAATCCCCAGAAGATTGCGTTACCCACTCTTAGGAGAACGACTGCAAAGAAGACTGGACTCCAGTTTGGTACAGCGTGGGTAGATGCAAGGCTTAAAACATAAAGAGGAATGCCGCTGACCGAATGATGCTGATGGCAAAACATTGAACTGATATAGTCACCGGTATAATGCAATAATAGCAATTGTACGTATAGTTAACCATAACAATTCGTCGCAATTAAATCGCATCGTGCATTAGTAGTTTTTAAGTATAGAATTGCTGCTTCGTTATGAGTGCGTCTTGACAATTGACGTTTTTATGCGTAAAAACTGCTCCTGAGGTTTAAAATTCTCCGAAAGTGAAACTGTCGAAACACCTAAGACTCGATTACCAGTCGCTGTTTGGGAAAGGAGCCCGCGCTTCTCCCCCCGGAACTCTTCTCCGGGATGAACGAAGACCGGACCCGAGAGAGCGGCGGAAATCGAACCTATCTTTGCTTTCGTTAGCATCACTTTATAAGTACTACTCTCTCGAAAATTAAATCCAGTTTGACAAACTTATAAAACCTATTTATGGGCAGGGACTGTGCCATTAAGTAACACGAGAAGACTTTGACTATTACACGGTGTATTTGTATGGCTGTGAAGCAACTTGCTTGCTACAGCCATGAAAACTGTTGTAAGTTTTACAACTTTTTACTGCATCGATAGAATCAGGTGCCGGCATGATTAACTGAATGCGAGATGTATACGTTAGGAAAGATAGCCTCAGTGAGTTTGTCGTTATTCATTCGTAAAAACGTTAATTTTCCAGAAATCAAGATCTAGACACAAGCCGCTCTTAAACTGTGGAAAAACACATTTGTATATCCTATACTAAAACGTGTTTGTACTTTTTTATTCGGAACTCTACGGTTGTAAGAAGATGGATCATATCCAAAACAATTGATATTAGGACAATTTGCCTTTATTTTAAGAACTCAACGTTAGGTTTGCTGGTTAGGCATGTAAAAATATTAGGTAGGTATAATGACTTTTATTGAAAGCACAAGAATATATTGAATATTAGGTAACTTCGTATTCTTCGAATTAGTGATGGCGCATATTTAAATTGACTCGTATATGTGAACTGCTGGTGGAAAATTAAAGTGCAACGTTTTTTGTTTATTCAATGTTTGTCTTTTAACTTTAACTAATCATTTTCGTGGTAATTCTTAAGTAAGCCGCTTTGCGTATAGACTGCGAGCAGTCTCTCTTTTCCTCGGAAATCCGTAGGGAGAACTCAAAACAAGTAAGCGTGTGAGCGTGACTGAGCGTGACGTGCAAGCGATGATGCCGCGAGCCGCTAATAGCGCAGGCGTCTTCCGACGTCCGCGCTACTGGCGCCTCGCGGCATCACCGGTCACCACTCGCACGTCACGCGCACAATCACGCGCACACGCTTACTTGTTTTCCATTCCTCCCCACGGATTTTCGAAGAAAAGAGTGACTGCTCGCTTTGTACTTTGCGTATTCTGCAAGGATTAGTCTTTGTCTATGGCGTAAGGACACATGTCATGTTTGGTGGTCCTAGTGAAGGATTTGCCCTCGGGGCAGCCTTGAGACTTGGCTCGATTTCCGCCGCACTCTCGGGTCCGGCCGCATTCCTCCCCGTGGGCTCATTTCCCGAAACAGCGGCTGGTAATCGAGCCAACCTCGAGACGCGCGCTAAGGGAATGGAGACACTATTGCTGCGATCATGGTGTAAGAATACGGCAATGTCGTTGGTTATTTTGCTACACGTGACATTAAAGTGTAGCTTCTGTACCTTTGAGCCTCCTTTGCAAGGTTCACTGGGATCGCTTACTACCTCCAGGAGCGGATTAAGCCTGAAACAGGGTGCCACAGCAGAGATCATATTTCTTGCTTACTGGGAGCCATTGTGTTTAGTAAAATACAGTAAAAACCAGCGTGTAAGAACATAGTTGCTGGTTTTAATACCCAAAAATATAAGAACCTGTTTAAACAAGCAAGATTAAGCAGGTTCTTGTATGTGGGTTACAGCTAAATTATGCTTGACAGTTGTGAACATATACTATATATTTAAGGACCAAACCCAAGCTTATTTTTCTGGTAATCAACAACGATCGTGACTAAAACACCACACGAGTACATGTTAGTAACATACGGATACACAAGAGTACACACGCGTACAGACGCGTGATATACAAATACATAAGAGTATAGTCGAACATACTAATACTCGATTATCCGTACCTCGATTATCCGGACTTTTTCTCTAGTCTCAATTTTGTCGTGAATATTTATTAGTCATGATCAAGATCCGTAGCAATATTCTTCTTAAAACTATAGCATTGAAAAGTGCAGTTAAAAGCAAGTTTGTTTTGCTTTTAAAGAGCAAAAGCAGCGCTCGCACGCGTCGTAACTAATGAAGAACACTCGAATGAGTTCTGATTGGCTCAGAGTTCAGTGGTTCAAAATGTACAGTAGACCATATTGTTTTCCAAGCGATTCGTAAAAGTGTTGTTTCACGGTTAAAGGTTGCTTTATTTAAACAGTTTTGTTCTTCATTAACATTCATATTTTCGATTATCCGGACTATTTTGTCTACCCCCAACGAGTCCGGATAATCGAGGTTCGACTGTACATACGAGTACATACGAGTAACATACGAATACATACAAGTAACATACGAATACATACGAGTACATACGAGTAACGTACGAATACACACGAGTAACATAGGAGTACATACGAGTAACACGAGTACATACGAGTAAACATGCGATATACATACGAGTAACATACGAGTACATACGAGTAACATACGAGTACATACGAGTAACATACGAATACATACGGGTAACATACGAATACATACGAGTAACATACGAATACATAAAAGTAACATGAATACATACAAGTAACATACGAATACATACGAGTAACATACAGATACATACGAGTGTATACAAGTAACATACGAATACATACGAGTAACATACGGATACATACGAGTAACATACGAGTAACATACGGATACAGACACAAACGGTATTACGTGCGTTAAGATTAATTTGGTTTTAAAATAATTTACTCCCCAATATACTCACCAATGGTTTCACAGCTTCGTTTTTATCTTCTTCTTTCTTATATTTTGATAACACAAACACTGTCTCTCCTCGAAGCACAAAACTATACTTCGGACTGTACTTTGGTCTTTCCCATACCATCAGATAATCTCGATGCGTCAACAGTCACCACAAGGAGATCCCATTGCACCTTATTTGGTAAACGATTGGCTCTCATCTGTCGCGACCGACTCTAGCGATTTTCGACTCTCGAATCAAAATGAGAGAATATGATAAGGGAACACTTGTGGTCTGCCCGTTCGATTTATTCTTTTACCTTGCGTTTACCCACGCACATGTAAAAGTAAAATGTAAAAAGAAAAATAGTACATTTCATGTTTATTACCCTCCTGCCATCGTATGTTATTCCTATGTATTCGTATGTAACCTGTATGTTACCGTATGTGTCTGTATGTATCCGTATGTTACTCGTATGTATTCGTACGTCACTCGTATCTACTCGTATGCACTCGTGTGGTGTTTAAGTCACGATCTTTTGGTGTTTTCCTCTTTAACGCTATTGCGAGTTCGAGCATGAAACTTTGCGCATTTGCAATGCGATACTTTTCCTGGGACATTCCGATCTATTGTCATTGACACCAGGAGGTCCTGTTCTTCCATTATTTTGCAATTTTATGAGGCGAGATAATAGAGAGTTTTAGCATTGACGACGGCGACGCCGAGGACGACGCCTTGTAATAAACGGCACGCAATGCATGCAGAAGCGATGACGTTTAAAAATTGTTCCTAGAAGATTGGAACATAAGCAGACAAACTGCTATTTTTTTTTTTTTTTTTTTTTTGGTGCTATTTTTCTCTATAATTGAACGCAGTGTATTGATGGCTGTAGTCTTTTATTACAAAGGTATGTTAGAAAGAGTAACGATGCAAAGAATCCTGCAATTCTCAGCTTTTTCTTTGTTACCGAAAGAACCCAGTTAAATGCAGCGCGTGCGTAGTAAGTCAAAAAATTGCGATTGAATGAAAAATTGCACTCTCGGAAATACGCCTATTTCTCGAGAACCACTCATTAGAATTTCACTAAATTTGGCCCGAAAATACTTTACGAAGTAAGTAACTGGAGTATTGAAAAAAAATTGAAATTTAACAAAGGAAATTCTAGATATTCCAGTGAACCTTCAACAAGGGATAATTAAAGATCTCTGTTAAATTATTATTAAAGTAGTGTTAACTTGGGAGTATCGTTACAAGCTTGTTGCGGGCAAATTATAAAGAGAATCTAATGACGAGATTTTCTGCAAATAAACAAAACCGATTTTAAAGGCCTTTTTATATGTAGTCATGTTGCCATACGTCAGCTTAACTATCAAAAAAACAAAGTTTGTGTTGCTAACTTGCCTGCTGCTATTTTTGGCGACCAATTAATTCCGGAGAAAGTTCCAGATTAAGACCATTACGTCATCGGAGATTTCACATCGGCTACAACTGATGGTGCAATAATAGAGTTTGTGTTGATCAAGTGATGTGATGTCTACAGTAATAAATGGATATTTGGAATGTGCCCTGCGTTGCGACGGCAGTGCTAAGAAAACAGTTAAATTCTAGAAGCGCGGTTATAAGATCTAAAAGATCTTCTTGTTAAACACTAATCTGACTAATTTGTGACCAGAACCCAAAAATATGCGAGTCAAAAGTAAATTTCAAAAACAAAAATAAGAAAAAAATTACTCACTCAGTCTTCACGGTCTCACGGTCTGCATGGTCTGCGTTTTGGGGTGACCGGGAACGTGCCGGGTAGCCTGAGGCCGAGGCACATTTGCAGAAAAATGTGATTGTGAGTGCAAATTTGAAAAGGGAAAAACCCCGACTCGCAGTCAGAGATACGGTTCGATGATCTCTTTTGGCTACAGTCAGTGGGAGGAATTTTTACGGAAAATAAGCCCACCAGAAAAAGCCTTCTAAACAAAAAATACTACCGAAGTTCAAGTATGGACATCCCTGTTTGCTGCAGATTCATTTTATTCAAGTTGTCACGAGTAAAGATATAACAACTTGCCTTAGCGTGGCAACCCACGCAGTAATCAATACTTCTGACGTAATAAAAGGGAAAAACCCCTTCGAGCCCCTTGCTATATTTTGACAGCTTCACTACCCAACAACTCCACAACGCACTGGACGTCGTCCGATGCACTACAAGCAGAAGAGACCAAAGGTATGCTATATTTTTCTGTGCTTCTATGTTTCTGATTGCAGTCAAAGACCAAAGGGTTATTATTTATTTTATTATAGAGAGTTAATTTCTTTCAGGTCCTTGGTTGGCTTAATATTCTCTGATTGATCCTAGTGAGTTCATATTAGGTCGAATTCTAACGTAATCTTCGCTTTTGAATCCATCGATTACTTTGAACGTTTTCTTAACCCGTGTTACAGCCCGAAGGACAAAACCGGGCTGAGCCGCTCTGTCCCATTTTTTACTCTCGGGTAGTGCGGCTCTTACACAGGCTACGTTTTATTAGCTACAAAACTACGAATCGTTGTGATGAGTATCATTTTTTTCCGAAAGAGGATTCGCTCCGGTAAGGATGATTGTCGTAAACCTTCGCCTTTGTAAGGATGATTGTCGTAAACCTTCGCCTTTGTAGAACATTTCCTGCACGAGTTGTGTGTCAATTTGCTACGGTAAAGACCGAGACTCCTTTAACCCTTACAGGAGAGTCTTCTGACATTTCTGTGTCTATTTTATTTCAGAGACCCACCAAGAGCAGAAACTACAGACTGGCGAATTAATTCTAGACATTCTAAGATTGCCGAGGTAAGAATTTCGTACAATAGACATTGAACACGTACTACATTCATTGCAAATATGATTCCATTTACACTTCTAAGTCTTTGCAGATCAAATGTTCTGAAAAGTATCTGGATCCGGTTTCATACGAGGCTCAATGGTGTAAAGTGCTGCTCGTGAAAATATCTCTTAAATTTTTATTTGGGGTTCGGAACGTGCCGAGGCATATTTGCAACCGTGGCAGAAAAAATGTCATTGTGGATGCAAATTTGAAAAGGGAAAAACCCCGACTCTCAGTCAGAGATATGGTTACAGCATGAAACTAGGCTACAGTCAGTGGGATGGAAACTGAATTTTTACAGATGAGCTAAATAAACCATTCGTAAAAGCTAACAATTATGTTCAGTGAAAAAAGGATTGGAGTTATTTGACCCAGTTTGATATATATTTTTGATGACAGCTGAAGTTTTTAAAATGTGTTGAGCTGGCTGTTTTCACTTTCGATATCGGTTGTTGATGTTTTTTTGTTTTGTTTTGTCTTTTGTTTTGTCTTTTTTTTTTAATGCATGTATGTGCTGAGTTATCTGTTTTCATCATTTAGGGAAAGTCCCTACGCCCAAGACGAGACACGCCATTGGCTATAAGAAACAGAATCACGCGCCAGGCACGAGCTATACACAGCTGTTTTGTGACACGCGACAATGTGGAAAGGTATTGTGGGTGATGGTGGCCAAAGGGGTTTCAGCGTGATAGAAGGAAACAGCTCGAACACGTGTATTCATGCTTCAACTTATTGCTGAAACACAATGAACCTCAACCGCTACCCATAATACCAATCTTTATTATCGCGTACATTTCTGCGCTTATGAGAGACAACCTTTCAAAATAGCTGCACTTCGATATACAATTTTAAAGGGTCTGAAGGTTTCTCTCGAATTTAAAGTCAAGCCTGGTGACACTATCTGCAATTGTGAGATAATTTGTCAGACAAAATGACCCTTTCTCTTAAAATCGGTAGCCTATATTTTAGACCATTACTTTTTCCTACTCGTTCAAGATTTTTTAAAATTTAAACCAGAATTAAGCATTCACTGGCTTCTACATATGTCTCCTCATACTTTATTCTATTCCATACTAAAGAGGACATAAATGGTCCTTGTCAATGACCTGACATTTGACTAAACCACACCCAGTCTCCCTCGTGAGGTGTAAATAATTTAATGCCCCCAACACCACCTTTTCACCCCTTCCGTTTACTTCACTCGCTCTGCATGCCTCAATCAAATGCTGCTTAGCTTACCAAACCAACATTGACTGGATACGACATTTCTAATTACCATTACAATCCCGATCTCTGTTACGTTTTAGTTCTGTGACCTTGTTTTGGATTCAATACTACAGAACAAGGAAGTACATACGTACATATGTTTCACTACATTAGATTGCTTTTAAACTGAACATTTTTAAAGAGTTCCGATTCTCTGCGTGTACCCTATAGAAGAACCTGCAGAGCAGACTATGTTCTGGTTGGAAATAAGAAATGCGCGTTTTCTTTGAATAAATGAACATTTTCAGTTTTTTCAGGTTAAGGCAGCAGGCATTGCACAGACTTAAAACATGATTTGATTAAAGGCGGAGAATTGTATGACGCATAAACTGCGGGCTTAGGGAGTGGGTGGCACTGACGTAAACCTTTTGTGACGTTCGTCTTTTTAGAATTGAACGTTTGTAGAGAACCACAGAGAACTAATACCGGTTATTACGGGTTTCATCAGTTTTAGGGTGCAAACTATGATGTCAATAAGCGAATTATCTCAAAGATCACTCGAAAAACTCTACAGCACCCTCGAACGGGTACCAACCTTAAGCTGGAAAGTACTTATGACGAAATGGTTTAGCTCACTGTATTCTGAAGATGATGTGGCTATGATCGAGAGTAGTACCCGTCCAGCCAAAGCTTTGTTAGATGATCTGACGTTTAGGGAAAAAACATTGCAAGATCTGCTGGAGGGACTGGAAGCAATAGGAAACAATAGAGCTGCTTCAATTGTCAAAAAAGGTTGAAGCCATTTCTTCTTTGAATTTCATCCTTGATCCATTGTCTTAAACTGATGTTATGTTTGCCAATTGTTCATGTCAGGGGCTCAGAAGAAAGGCCTTTACATACAGTATCCCGGTCGTCGCCCTCCTCCTCACGTCTGCAGTACTGGCAATCCACAAGAGGTACAACTTTTAACAACCTTGAGTTATAAATATTTCCACGGATATCTAATCAAGTACTTTGGCAAAACTTTTTAAGTAATTACCTGCTATGCATTGTTGTAGGAGTATATTTGTTTGTTTGTTTGTTTGTTTGTTTGTTTTGTTTATTTGTTTACCTGCCTTTTAGCTCTTTGTCTTAAGAGGTATTGTTTGTATTGTGGTAGTCAACAGCATTTTCAATGAAAAACTTTGGATTAGACGTTTAGGCATGCAGGAGAACCTTTGCAAGTTTATCATTACTCATATAACTGTTGTGATTAAGTTATAGTTAATCTTTTTGGTAAAAAGTGTATTTGCTGTTTTGATATGTTTAGCCAGAACTGAAAGCACGATGAAGCGCTTTTCGCTTTTATTTTAGGTGTTAAATTAGGTTGCATTGTATTAATTCCCATTGGGATAACCTGATCTTTATATATCATTCCTTGTGAATATGGCACCAGTTGACGCTAACCAGTTTAGTCAGAGCGCCTAACATTTTATTCGTTTATTCTCAGGCTTTTTATTTATTTCTGTTTTTTTTTTTTTTGTTTTTTTTTGATGAAGTTTTTTACTGCTTCTCCCTCTCTTGTATGAACACGGTTTTCAGCGTGTCTCAGTTTCTTGTGAATAAACTCGATCAGTTGGTTACAGCTCTCTCCACTATCCTTTTGTTTGTTTTTTGCGTTCCATTTGGAGGTAATTAATCATTTTAAGGTCGCCAAATGAATAACTCTCTTACCAGCCACACACATGTACACACGCACACAGGACATAATACTTTCCAATCAGTGTCGAGTAAACCATATCCAGCACACGTTACGTACCGTCTTGTCACACAATAATAAGACTTGAGAGAGCATTTTTATAAAGCTCAGTTTATAGATAGTTTATACTAAAAATCTGCTATTACCTTCTCCAAAGGATGTCGATGCAGGTTAATGTTTCGGCTTGTTCCCTTTATGGGAACAAGCCGAAGCATTTGACCTTCAGCGATCAATATACTCAGGGATCAAGTTGAAGAAGATATGTAGTCACTCTGATGATTAACTGGTTAACTGTTAGCTGCTGATGCAGTTATCGATATCATGTAATGAGCACCTTTAACATCTTTTTAGAGAGGCCAAATATAATATTATATTAGTTATAATAGGATAGGGGCAGCGTCACACAGCCACTGAGGTGGTAAATAATTAATTAGTTATTTAACTTAGGCAAGTGTGAGATATGATTTTAATAGCTTATCCCCACAGCTGACAGTACAAAAAGACATCTAGAGATTTAGTTACCATTTACTGTTTAAAATCTTTCTTTCATTGCATGCATGCATTCATTCATTCATTTCTGCCACCCCTCTTTCCTTACATCCAAGCATCCATCCATCCATGGCCATTTATCCATCCATATCATTCCTTACTTTCTTCCTTCCCTCCATCCCAGTCCCGCCCCAACATCCTTTGTTCCTTCCTCCCTTCCTTCCTACCTACCTACCTACCTACCTACCTACCTGTCTACCTTCTTACTGATCTACCTGCCTGCCTGCCTGGCTACTAAGCATTTTCTGACGTGGTCTACCAGCCAAGCAGTTGATTTATTAGATACTTGTGTTACAACTGGCCTCGAAGCCTTGTATTCACCTCGGCCAGCCAGGACTCGGTCCTGCTTAAGTCGAGCTTCTCCTTTTGGACACCATCTTATTACTGAAAGCTCCCTTCTCCCCGGCAAAACGTCCATATGTATTCTCCAGGGAAAACCTCTGCTAGTCGGAACCTATATAATGCATACAACGGACACTAAAATGATCCCGGCTCCATATATTTACCAAACCTCTTCTTTACGAGAAAACCAGCGATAAGTTTGTGTTAAATAGCGTTTACTGTTTGTGGTTTCAGATCAAACTGCCCGTTAAATGTCTATTACACAATTAAGATGCACCTCAAGCTTTGTGAGGGTCCGTTTGACGAGGAGAACTCATGCTATTTACCTCTTCAATACGGACACTTGGTTCTATCCCTTCAATGTCCGAAAGGCGAAGGTCGACTGTATCAGTAAAACACTTGTTTTCTATAGTCCCTACAAAGTCTCTTCTCTTCTAATTAATCATCTTCTTTGTTTCTGTTCTCTCTGACACAGCACCAGGATGCAGATTGATTTTTCCCGCATACAGTACGGGGAACAAGCCGAATCATAACGTGAATTAGTTCAGGTATAAGAAACTACAGGAAGTGCCGGCCATTCCCCTGGCCCTGGATTGGCTGGCTACTTCATGCATGGGAATCGTGGTTTCCGTGTTTTCCTCTTACTTGTCATTTTTTTTATAGAAAAGCTTGAGTGGACAATGTTACTTGTAAATCGTACGATATTTTTGGTGCACGTAGTATGCTTGACAAGGTTGATTAATATTAATGTTTTAATTAAGTTTGCATCACTTTTCTACTTTTTTTTACCTTATTTTTATTGTCCCATTTAGTGGTTCTTGTACTTCTATAATTTCAGCTTAACACTTAAATAAGGGCTTTGTTCCTATCATTACAATCGTTAGCAAGTTGCAATTTAAATCTACACAAAACAATTAACTTGTAGTAGGCTTACGCGTGCCGCGAAAAAAAATTGTTTTGCTTTAATTGGCCCCAAGTTGATCAGAAGGAAATTTTTTTCCAGTTTTCCTTGCCTCAGTGGAAAAGTTAATTTCAACAGGAAAATTTGGTAGTTAGTTGGTAGTATGATGTAAGTTTTAGGCAAGTGCAAACTCAATATTTACATAATAGCAGCTCATGACAAACTCCACCATATCTAAAATTAAATGGAAAAGTACTAGAGCAATTTGCAGTACTGAAAGCTACCGAAATTATTGAAACAATAGTGCTAGTTAGAGGCCAGATTATTATTGCTGATCATAAGTTTTAAACTGATAGTTTAAAGGGATTAATAAATGAGTAAATAAATAAATTATTAAATGCTTTTTTGAGGAAAGAATTTGCCATGTTTCGTAAACATATAAAAAAGCCATCAACCATGGTAATCAGCTGTCTATCTGTATCATATCGTGCAACACCTTGCGGGGCTCAACACTAACACTTACCCGCTTTCCATTGGAAAATATATTTGCTTCTAGGAAAGTAAAAAAGTCAAAAATGAACCAAAATACTTACATGATCCGGTGAGTAAATTTTGAGCTATGTTGGAAAGTAATGTTTAGGCAAAGCAAATGCATAAAAAATAATCAAATGATAAAAATAACCGGATCCGACAATGATCTTCTGTCTTCAAAAGGACAAGTTTACACCATTCTAGCATTTACTGAGCTGCCATATTGGAGTATTGGGAGAGCTGCTGAGTAGGTCTGGGTGCAATAAATACATGTGGTATGGTGCAATTCAATCCACCATTTTGGATTCCTCCTCCTACCTCCATTTCGAAAAGTAAAATTTTGAGATGGAAAGTAAAATTTGAAATCTACTTTACAGAAAGGAAAGTAGTGTTAAAAGTTAGTGTCAAGCCCTGCCTTGTAGTGAGAACCACATGAGCTTGTAAGTAGTTAATATTATGAAAGGGACTGACTTGCCTATGATGAAAAAGCCTAGAACAACAATGAGGTTATAAGCAGCCAATAGTGGTTAAGGATTAGTAGACGAAAGATTTGCCTCGTTTCGAAAGTTCTGGAATTTTTAGTCGAATGGAAGGCGCCCATAATCAACTGAATCGTAAAGTTAGCGTATATATCTAGGGTAGATAAAATTAAAAGAATCATGGAAACAGATTTGGACTGCTTTCCTGTTAATTGCGAACTAGGAAGCGAAGGGACTGGGTGAGATAGTCGAGGGAGAAGGGTCTCCATAGTTCACTTCGAAAGCGTGAGTTGGAGCCTGAGCCAACGGAGTGCCGGCGGAGCGACTCTGGAATTATTTGGGAGTTAAAAACAAACCATACGCCGTGCATGCGAGAAGCCATGTGAAAATCAAATATGAACTGAAAAAGACGTCCATGGTACAATCCTTCCCGGGGAAAAGCCAGAATACTACATGGCTTGTGTGTCATCGCCCGAATGTACACAATTCTTCAGGCCTACAAAGCCGTTTCTCCGATACGCCCATTCCTTCTTCTCATAAGAGCCATAATTAAGATTTTGTGCCTTTCCAAAAAAACATATCATAGAGGAATATGATTGCATTCCACTAGGGAAGACGTGTGTAAAATTCGATGTCTTCATTCCTTTCCTCATATTTTTAAGTGTCAAATCTCGGATTGTTTAGCTCTGTTTATTCTCAGTGTCTCAACTGGGCAACCTCCGTAGCCATGGTTTTACATTCCTCTTCAATACGTACCTTTTCTACTGGAAACTTATCCAGTATTACTGCAGTGAAAAACTGTGTGAGTTCCACAATCTGAAACGGAAGGAGTTGGGTCTTCAGAGTTCTTGTAGCCTAGTCTCTCAGTGCAGGAAGAATCAGCGAACGCTTCAAACGTTTTGTTCACTTCATCATATTGAGGTTTAGCAATCTTCTGTAGTTTTCTGCGCATCTTCGTGATCTTAATCCACTGAAAATACTTGGCAAGTGCGATCTGTTCAGCTTCCTCTCACCGCTCCAATGAGCTGAGCAAATGCGAGTGTTTTCCGAGAAAAACTTTAAATTATCGTTACGTATCAAACGTACATACTTCCGGCGAAGGCTTTTCTCTCGTGATTTCCTATGAAAAGTTACATCTGAGTTCTTGTAATCATTTAGACACAAACGCACACGGAAGCTCTTGTGCCCTGGCGCCATTTTTGAATCTGGCATAAATAATACCATTCTCGACCCAGGCTGCCACTCTTTTTCGAAGTGAGTTATTATTCAGTATTACCAAGAGAAGGTCACGTTACTTACCTTGATCTTCTCTTGGTATTAGATATGCTATTGAACTAGTCGAGTCTTTTGTGTTTTTGCAAAACCGTGAAACCAGACCAACATTCCCAATAAAGCGTTTTCACTGTCACGCAATAAAAAATAAAATCAAAAACCATTCAGTGGATAAAGCGAAGAAATGTGATATTATAGAAGATAAATAAAGAAGACAACTCTCCAAGTTTAAAGTGTGTGCGTTGTCCCAAAGTTGAGATATTCGTCGAAATGTTCCGCGCACATTTACAGAGCCTAGTATGGAGCCGCTATGTTGGTGTTCCTCTGTGGGACACCAATATGGCGGAAGGAAAATAGTGTTAACATCTGGAACTTACTTTGCCTATCTAGGCGACTGATTAACTACACTGAACAAACAAACATTTAAATAAGCACTTTTCCAAATACTTTAACGTCTTAAATGGCTAAAAATCACGAGATAAATACATATTTTTGGACAAACGCGATCGTAGCTTTATGTCACGCACCGCCATGACTCTGAAATTCAAAAATGCGCTGGTTTCCAAACGAAGGACGCTATTGAGCTGGGAAGTTGTAAACAGATATAAAATTAGTACCTCTTACGCCTAATTAGAATAAAAACTTTCGTGGCTCTAGTTTTGGATTTGAGAATTTGATGACGTCACGTGAAAACGCTCTATATGAACCAAACGGGTTGATGCTGTGTATGAACGGCATAAAAATCGTTTGGAAATGAGCCGACAAGAAGCGACTTTTTGAAACCCTTTGAGATTTTCTCACCTTAAACATTTTACGCACTTCACCTAGAATTTTTTTAACTACCTGCTGAAATTTGTTCACTGCCTCTTATTTGAAGTTGTTCAGTTCAACATGAATTGACTTTATTTCCACGTATCAATGAAATGCTCACTCGCTTACTGTCAGTGGACAACTCGAAATAGACTACAACCAAATCTTTGTCTTGCGATCACACGTGTTTTTTGACGAACAAGACATACCATAATATAATAATACAACAGTAACTCAACAATGTCCACGGAGGGGTGACTAAGTTATATGTCCAGTCTCTTAGGAGCTCGTATGACTACTCCACTGCGGATTCGGGCCTGAACATCCTCCCCACCTTTCCGACACTGTCGGAGATTTACATTTGGACTCCTTACGGCTCGTGACGATCTCTTCTTCCCCATACTCTCCTTAACCTTGTTTTTTGACTCCCCACCGTGAGCTTCTCCATCATAACATTCTGCCCTAAGAGACTGATTACTCGCTTCCAGTCAATGTAGCCTTTGAATGGGTCTGCATCGGTTTCCTTTCTGTGTCTTCAATTCAACACTGCGTACAAGGCCATCCTTTTCAGGAAACAATTTCTCAACTCGTCCCATTGGCCACTTCCCCCTTGATACGTTGTCCTCGGAGATCAGGACTACATCCTCAACACTAAGGGCTGGTTGCTCTTCGTTCCATTTCGGTCGAATGGATAGCTGATGTAGATACTCTCCTCGCCATCGCTTCCAGAAGTGATTAACGAGCCTCTTTTGGTACAAATAACGTTGCGTTGTTGTTTCTTCATTAACAGGGACCTCTTCAAGGTCAGGAAGGTCAAACAGTGATCTTTCAAGAGCAAAATGAGCGGGCGTTATGGGTGTAGGATCCCTGACATCATCCCTTACTGTTGTGAGGGGTCTGGTGTTAATGAGAGCTTCGATTCTGGTAATTATAAGGACTGTTGTTAACTCTGCATAGGACAACAAAGCTTTACCTAGGACCTTGCGAAGAGACTCCTTCACATTTCGTATCAATCTTTCCCACCAGCCGCCACGCCAAGGGGAACGTTCAACTATGAACTTCCATTTGATTTCTTTAGACGCCAATTCAACTTAGCTTGAAGCTCATCTTAATCTATGTCATTCCAGGGTTGATCACTGTCAGATGATTGTGACTTCTAAAGCTTTCGAATCTGACGATCTGCACACTTAAAGGTCTTGGCGTTACCTGACCAAATGGTACTACAAAGTCCCCTCCTACTGATCGTACGGTTAAAAGCCTGGAAGAACGCGCTAGTTGACAGATCACTTGTGAGCTCCAGATGGACCATACCCGAAGAGGCACATGTGAAGATGCAGACATACGATTCATGTGGACTGGGGTTCCCTTGAACCTACAGAGGACCAGCAAAGTCTATCCCAACATGCGTGAAGGGTGGCGAAAAGAGCACTCCCTCTGAAGGCAACGGTGCCATTTTCTGTGAATATGGATCAACACGTTGGCGTTGAAAACAAGGCATTTCATGAGGACTCTATTAACTCCACGGAGTCTATGGGTCAGCCAGGTGTTCTGTCGTAGGACAGAAAGTGTATTCTCAGGCCCTGCATGAAGTAATTCATTGTGAACACTGGATAATTTTCTCGACAACTGGATGGCCATGTGGCAGGATATTTGGATGTTTAGTCGCCTCGGGAAGATTGGAATATTGCAGCCTTCCTCCTACTAGTAACACACGATCTTCCTTGTCAAAGTAGGGATCCAACTTCAATATAGTACTGGTTTTGGGTAATGGTTGGCCTGCCTCCAGCTGTATATACTCTATTCGGTACACTTCTCTTTGAATTTGACGATACCAGATCAGCTTGGCATTTTTCAGCTCTTCAGCTGACAGTTGCCTTGACTCAGAGCTTTCTCCAGATTTGAAGACTCGAACCCATCGCAGTACGCATGCGGTTACTCTAATAAGGGTCAACCATTTCTCATATCGACAGGCGTCAATTATTGGTTCCTTGGCAAGTACAGTACATGTACTTTGTATGCGTCGTCACCTGTTTCGGCTTCCTCTCCCTTTCGACAAGATCGGAAGACTCTTCATTTCCCTGCCTTTCAGTTGGCCAGCAGTTTGAAGCCAGCCACTTTGGCCTATTCCACCATAGGCTGTTTTCAGCTAAGACCTTTAATGACAATCCATGGGTAATCAGATCAGCTGGATTATCCTCTCCAGGACAATGTTTCCAGTGTTGAGGATCCCAGGTGGACTGAATTTCAGCGACACGATTCGCCACAAATTTCTTCCACTGGGAACTACAACCTTGGTCACAAGGTTTGGACAAAAATCATTCTATACACATTTTGCCCCTCCCCACACCTGAGCAATGTTGACAAAACACTTTCATCTAACACAAGTTTGCATTTTACCATTTTCCAACATTGAATGGGGGAATGGGGTTGTTGACACTCATTCTGTAGGTATTACGATTATGATTTCATGATTTTGGCATTTTCCAACACAATTTGTCCATGATTGTAGATCCACTGAAGAGTTACCATGCTGTCCGTCCACCATACCACCCGGTCTAGTTTGAAACACAAAGATTCTGCAACAAACTTCAGCAGCCGTGAGTTAATAACAGCTGCAAGCAACTCTAATCTTGGAAGCGAGACAGTTTTTGTAGGCGCAACTCTTGATTTATTTGGACATAACTAGATGGGTTGAAACCTTGCCAGCTGCATCCATAGTACAGTTTGGATGTAAACGGCTGCACCGTAAGCTTTTGGTGAAGCGTTACCAAACCCGCGAAGTTTGATGATTGATCTTCCGTTTGCCATGAAGTGGCGAGGAATATTTATGCGACTTAGACAAGGGAGGTCCGATTTCCAGGATCGCCATTGAGCAGCAACCTCTTCATCAAGCTGATCCTCCCACTCAAGCCCTCTCTGCCAAAGATCTTGAAACAGGATCTTAGCTTTAACTGTGAACGGGGTGAGTAGTCCTACGGGGTCAAATATCTTCGACGCAATACTCAACAGACTTCTCTTCGTTTCAGGGTCATTCATCTTGAGCACGGTCTGTGGAGTGTTGAATTGAAAAGAGTCAGTTATGGGGTGTACTGTACACTCTGTGAAATCAGTATTTGGACCAGTTGAGACACTTGTTTTTTCTGGGTTTTTGTTCTGAATTCTGTCAGTATAACTGTGTCCCCTTCCCACCGAAAAGGTGCTTGGCATCAAAGAACAGTGCCTTGGGCTTATTAGCAGTGTATCCATATCAATTCAGAAAAGCCTTGCAAAATTACAATGGTGGTGTGATAATATTGAGAAAGCTGCCTATCTTCTCTTTACCCCAAATGCAAAGACTGACATAGCCCTGAACATGCTTCACACAATGGTTAGGGTGCAGTCATGGGCATTGAAAAAACAGGAGGCACAAGGAGTGAGGCTGAACCAGAGAATCACATTAATTGCCTTCGAACTCATGGCTGAATTTTTTGGTTTAAAAGCTTTCGGCAGTAGGAAAAGCGTCCATATTTACATTTATTTGGACAATATAACCACTGTTAACTACCTTAATTCTATGGGAGGCACACATTCTATAAAGTACAATTCTGCTGCCAAAAATATCTGGCAGTTTTGTATTGAGAGAGAGATCTGGATTTCTGCCGCTCTTATCCCAGGGAAAAATAATACTTAGGCTGACAGAGTCTAGAGTTTTTTTCTTGATAATAAGAAGTGGAATTGCTAAGGTCAGACAAATTTCAGCAAGTTACAAAATCCTGGTTGAACCACCTATTGACCTCTTTGTCCCTTGGCTAAATAAACAGGTGTCTTGTTATGCATACTGGAGATCTGATCCTGGCACAACTTATGCAGATGTTTTTTCGATTACATGGGAAACACAATTTTTCTATGCTTCTCCTCTATTTAGTTTGATTGCTCATTGCCTGCACAAGATAGTGAGAGTGGAAACAGAGGGCATAATGATTGTTCCCTTCTGGCCTACCCAGCCATGTACAGCTGTTTACACTTGACAGTAGATGAGCCAAGGATACTTCCAGAGAAACTGACCGTGCTCAAAATGCCAGGGAAAGAGCATGAGTTTCGTCCATTAATAAGGAAGATGTTCCTGATGGCTTGCAGATTATCAGGGAATCCCTTGAAGTGCAGGGAAATTTTAAGAGGGCTGGGGACTTCATTCTATGGAGACATGGAACTCTTAAGAGTTACTGACTGAAATATCGAGAATGGCTGGCCAGGTTCGAAAAATCTAAAATACTGAAACTTAGCCTAAAGAACGCTTTTAGGGAACTACTTTCGAAAATATTATTCCGATTTTCTAGGAATTTAAGGTCTTCGAGAAATTCGCAAAAAACGAAAATACAGCTTTTTGCTTCATTAAATGTGCAAAAATATCTGGAGAATTGACAAAGTTCTCGGTATTCGCATTATATTGGAACACTTTACAAAACTAGAACACGGGGTAAACTTAGAGTAAGAGCTTTACCTTTCTTCGATCTAAAATAGGAAGCTTATGTTTCGAGCATTTTGAAGGATTCCGTCGACCGTCGAAGAATGCCTTTTCAACCCCTATGAAAACGGCAAAAAATGCGTAGTTTTACGGGCTTAAAACGCATCTTGGTAAGTTCGATATGGAACCAAAGCAAGTACTGTGCAAAAGTGTGTCGTTTCTACTATGATAATACGGGAAAAAAATTCTGCGCAATTAAGGTTCACACAGGTAAAATGCAAAAGTTCGCGACAGTCTCTTCTCAAATTTGCATAATGCGGTATGTTCAAAGAACTCTATTGTTGAGCGCTCTAGTCTGTTTTGTTCCATTTGTGGGCCATGCTTTGTAGGAAATATACAAAAATAGAGTTGATCCATGTCGTTATTGCAACATCGTTTCATTATTTCACGCAAGGTACATGAAACTGTAGAAAAAGCCCAAAATATAAGTTCAAAGTTACATAGATTAAACACGCTACATGAATTACCTGACTGGCGTCACGTGAGATATATTTTCAGTTAGCTCCAATTGGAACTCCTAGATTATTGAGGTTTAGACACTTGCTACTAATAGAAACATATCAGGGTTTGTCTTTCCCGTCTATACACACTCGATTAGTCTACAAATATTCGAAAGGAGACTGGTCTTTTAAAGTACTTTTTTTAGCATGTGTCTCGATTTTGAAACATCTGATGAAACATCTGAATGACCGGATGGATAACGAATTAATTAAATGCACTAATTGAAGCGAAGAGATTTTATCAACGTGATCGAGATAGACCAAGGAAGCAGGTTTTCAAATCAGAATGTCGGTTAACCAGTGAGGTTTCATTATGAGCTAACTTGGTTTTCAGGTGTCAGTGTGTGATGTTTATTTGGGGCATAATCTTTATTGAACTAAGTAATACGACATTTGGTAACCAATTACAGGGAAAGTTAGGCCCTGTTTACAAGCAGGTAGGGTAGCACTAGGCTAGGGTTACCCTAGCAGGCGGGTCAAAGATAGCCCGGGTTTACAAGCAAAATTTCACAGGTAGGGTTACCCTACCACCCGGGACAACTTAATATGCTCGGGAACCGCACACAATGCAAACAAAATGGCCGACACGGGAAGGGTTCTGGCAGTTACTTCAGTTCTGCTGTCGTTGCTGCCCGTTATAGCTGCTTATCAGTGCCATGGAGTTTTGCTGTGTTACCTTCTCATTTCTAGAAAGCGACAGCTAGTTGCCATGTTAAACGCGGCTATGGAATACAATAAAGCACTCGCTCGACATGTAAAAAGGAGAATTATTCGACGAAGACGATTTCAAAGAAAACCAGGCTGTGCGGATGAATGGTGGAGAAACTTATTTGAGGGCAGGATGGAGGAAAGCGAATGGAAGATGATGATGGCCGTTTGTTGTCAACCTTCAAAGGGTCTGGAAACAAGTTAAAAGTTGTCCCGGGTAGGCGAGTTACCTACTAGCAGAGCGTTTACAAGGCAGCTAGGGTTACCCTAGTGCTAAGGTAACGCTAGCTGCCTTGTGAACATGTCGATGAAAAACAGAAGAAATGTGGGAGCGCTAGGATAACCCTCCTGCTAGGGTAACCCTAGCACTAGGGTTACACTACCTGCTTGCAAACAGGGCCTTAGCACATGCCGAGACTTAAATTTTGAGAGAAGTCAGGAAACGCGGAGAATTTTGTTCAAAGGTCAAAATATGCCGGATGTTATCATTTTAGTATTCAGGAAACGCGGAAGGTATTGTTTCGGAGGTCAAAAGAGATGTGTTCTGTCTCATTTCAAAGACAGGAAATGAGTGACAATTTACTTTAGCAGGAAAGAAAAGGTGGAAAAGTTAGTTTTTGTTTTTGACCTAGCCTGAAATGTCAGTCATCTCCCGCCCTCAGCCTTCTCTCGCCCGGGGAAAGCTGAGGGCGGGAAATGACTGACATTTCAGGCTATTTTTGACCCCGAAAACGTGCCAATTATTTTGTTTGGTTTTTCGTTGCGGTGGCCGCCGTGATTTGCTGAAACTCCCTAATCTCCTGGCGTGGCGCGGGTTGTTAACGAATCTCTATGAGCTAAAATCTCGCGTTTGATTCTGAGAATACATCAACTATGAGCAAATTTAAAGGGTATGCAGATTTGATGGATTTTCTTGAAATGTTGAAAAAACATTCTAGGGATAATGACAAAGAACTCGTTTCAGGCTTTTTTATAAATGTTCCCTGGCAAGTGGATATATCAACCTTGTTCCAATGGCCTTTCCTGAAGTGTAAATAATTAATAGTTTTACTCAGATATAAACCCAAGGGTATAAAGTTTCAAACAATAGCAATCGACAATGGCGACAAAAGACGACAAAAAGAAGCTCGTTTTGAAAATCCTGGTCGTCGTACCGGCATTGCTGTCTTTAGCTCTGCTCATCGCATTAATTGCAGTCGCAACAAACGATAAAACTGATCCCGTGGAAAATGAATCGTCCTCTAGCGTCAAAGAGTTCTGCCCTGAGAAAACGAAGTTGATATCTTCACCAGCACGCTCGACAGGTCTATACGACGACTTATCCAAGGATGAAATCATCGCTGTGCGAGATTACATTCTCAGTCAATCTTCTCTGAATGTCACACGCCATGAAGATGCGGCCATCAACGACAACTACATTTTCTTGATCGAGTTGCAGCAACCACCCAAAGATGAAGCACTCAATTTTCTCGACAACGACAACGCCCCGAAGCCTGAACGCAAGGCACAAGTTGTCATTTACTATGGTGGGCAAAGCAACCCGCAGGTCAGGGATTTTCTGGTGAGTCCAGCAGCAAAACCGACAAATCATCTTGAAACAACCGGCCCACATCAGAAATATCCGATCCCATTTGATTCGCGGTACTGGGTGGAAAAGAATACGACGCGCGCTATGGAGAGTATCATTATAAACGCGACAAAACAAGCCTATGAGCTCTTGAAAGAAAGCTACGATGGGTACACATACAGCGACTGTACAGACCGCTGTCTGGATTGGGCTGAAACCACACCAGGCGTTTTTGGCCTACACAAAAACTGGATCTGGTTTGTACGGCGTCTTCGAGGCGGTTATGTGCATCCTGTCGGTTTTGAGATATATCTTAATACACAAGGAAGCGATGTTTCACTGTGGAAGGTTGAGAAAGTATTTCATTATAATCAATATTTCGATGGTGTCGAGGAATCAATGCACGCTTACAACAATGGCTCTATTTACAAAGTGTTCCTTTCTGCACCACCCTCCTCAGATAAAATGCCTTTATACTCGTCCTATCTTCGCCGTGGAAAGCCGCAGCCTCCAAAGCCATTGCGGCCACCGTAGCTGGTGGAGCCCGATGGCAAGCGCTACACAGTCAGTGGACATCACGTGGAATACATGAAGTGGAGTTTTGATTTCCGTTCTCGCAGTTCCACCGGCGTGCAGCTCTTTGATATCAGATTCGACGAGCAAAGAATCGTGCACGAGCTCAGTTTGCAGGAGGCGGCAGCCTTCTACTCAGGGTGGAGTCCCATGCAAATGGTGACAGACTATGTGGATTCCGCGTGGGGAATGGGATACAGCAAGTTTGAGTTAGTTCCAGGTATCGACTGTCCCAGCACGGCTTCATTCTTTGACGCAGATCAGTTCAGTGAGCTCACCAAGTTTAAAAGCTCACTGTGTTTATTTGAAGTCGACCTTGGACTTCCATTACGCAGACATTTTGACAACAACTTTGAAGGTGGTTACAAGTTTTACGGACGAATGCCAGGAAGTGCGTTAGTATTGCGTTCCGCATCCACAGCGTGTAACTATGATTATATTTACGATTATTTGTTCCATCCAAACGGAGTCATGGAAGTCGGGGTTTCGACGAGTGGACATGTCCAGGCTACGCTTTGGACATCCCATGAGGCTTCTTACGGTAATGACATCCATGCTGGGGTTGCCGGCACCATTTACGATCACTTGATAAACTAGATAGATAGATACAAAGTAGACTTGGACTTCGGTGGCGGAAAGAACTCTTTTGAAACTGTTGACATCAAGGTAGAAAATATCAAGAAGCCATTTATCATAACAATTTTGACCATCCCAAGTACCTCAATTTCTTCAGCGAGGGAAATGTGAATGCAATGGGCGTCAAACGTGGATACCGTGTACACATCCGGGACATGATGAAGCAAATGTATCCAAGAGAGTGGGATCTCGTGAGAGGAGCTGCCTTGTCATTGAATCAAATGACGGTCACTAAACGCAAGGAAAAGGAAGAAAAAAGCTCATCTATCTACATTCAAAACAGCCTATACGACCCAGTTGTTGACTTTACAAATTTCGTAGCAGATAACGAGAGCATAGTAAATGAAGACCTGGTCGCCTGGGTTACAGTAGGCATGATGCACCTACCACATTCCGAAGACATCCCAAACACCGCCACCGCTGCCAACTCCGCCAGCTTTTTCCTGCGCCCGTACAACTACTTTGACGAAGATCCTTCCATGGCTTCCCATGATGCAGTGCTGATTTTACCGACCAAGAATGGCGTCTACATTAACGCATTTGACACTCCCGAGGGACCTGCGTGCGTTAAGGAAAAGAAGCCTGTCGATTTCACTGGTCGTTATGGCAATATTTAATTGATTTAACCCGTTCCAAAGCCAAAGTAAGATGCCAAGCCATCGGTTGTGACTGTAATATAAACATAGTTCGAATAGATCATTTTACAGTTGTCTGTTCAGTGACCTTTTTTTTTTATATATATATATATTTAGGCAGGGTGGCCCAATCAGCACTTGGCTGGTATCAAAAGGGGCCCTGCGTAAATTAAGACTACATTAAATTTCTATACATAGAGATTAACGTTTACAATTATAAAAAATTAAAAATAAAAACTACTCTCTAAAATAAAGTCTAAGAAGATTTTTAAAAATGGGGAGCGATGTTGCTTCTTTTATTGTAGTGGGTAAATTATTAAAATGAAGCGCACCAGAGTATCTGAAAGTCCTTTTCCCTAGCGTTAACTTGGGTTTCGGCAAGTGCATGTCGTTCCTTTTCCTCGTGTTGTAAGAATGAACGTTGCAATTTCTAATAAAATAATCCGACAAATATGGAGGAGCTAAATTATTTAAACATTTAAAAACTAAAATGCATTTGTGGGCTTTTCTTTGGGTTTCCAAATCCACCCACCCTAACATTTTAAAAGATCCTTCGGTTGTTGCCCTCCTTTGTATAATGCGTGCTGCTCTGTTTTGCAGACGTTGCAAGCTGTTACTGCAACCGATTGACAGCCCATCCCATACCGTGTTAGTGTAATCAAAAATCGGCTGAACTAAACAATTATACACGCATTTAGCAGCTTTTAGAGTAAGGTAGGGTCGTATGCGTGACAGCAGGCCGAGACGTTTTCTTACTCTCTTACAAATCAATTCTACATGTTCGTTCCATGAAAGATTCTCATCTAGTGTTACCCCTAAATAACAGAAGCTTGATACTCTGTCAATGTTTTTCCCGTGAAGCTCTATTTTATAGTCTGGACAGTGTTCTAGTTTTTGCCTAGTTCCAAACAGCATCCATTTAGTTTTACTCTGATTGAGTATCAGCCTGTTGCTTACTAACCATTTCTCAACATTGGTAAGATCGTTTTGAAGAACCTGCTTGATGATATCTGGACAGGAATCAGAGAAATATATAACAGTATCGTCGGCATACATGCCTATTTGTGACTTCAGTAGACTTTGCGGGAGATCATTGATGTATATCACAAATAGTATCGGGCCCAGTATGGATCCTTGGGGAACCCCATAACTAATAGTTAAGCTCGATGATTCGCCTTGGTTGTATTTGACCTTCTGGGATCGAGCTGTAAGGTAGTCTTCGAACCATTTCAAACTTTTCCCTCTAATTCCATAATGTTCTAGTTTGTGGAGCAGGCAGAGGTGGTCAACGAGATCGAACGCTTTTTTTAGGTCTATAAAAATAGACCCGGTAATCATCTGTTTATCCATTTGTTCTAAAATGTGATCAACAAAGTGTACAGTGGCTGTTTCAGTGGAGTGTTTCTTACGGAATCCTGATTGATGCACTGACAAGGAATGGTTTCTGATTAGAAATGCTACCAGCTGTGATTGAATTGCTCGTTCCATTACTTTAGAAATCAACGGAAGGACTGAAATCGGACGATAATTATTTGGGTCGCTCTTATCGCCCGATTTGTATATTGGAGTTACCTTCGCAGTTTTCCATTCAGATGGTATCATACAGGTAGAAATTGTTAAATTTATGAGGTAGGCGACTGGTCTAGATATTTCATTTGCTGCATCTTTCAGTAATCGAGCAGGAATTCCATCGAGGCCAGTAGCTTTAGTTGACTTCATTTTGAGCAATTCTTTTTGAACAAATCCGGATGACACCTCTTCAAGGACAAAGTCTTGTTCAACTCTAGTTGACATAACTTTTGGCAGAGTACAACGTTCAAAATGGCTGCTCAGAGAGTTTGCGATCGATGTAAAAAAGCCATTGAATCTTGAGGCTGTAAGACCATCACTGCTTGAAGGTACTGATTTGATTTTTTTGGGGACGATTTTATGCAAAGTTCGCCACATCACCTTTGGGTCTTTTTCATCCGCCAGTTGATTTGCATAATAGTCAATTTTTTCTTTACGCATTCTTGTGTTTATGGTGTTGCGTAACCGCTTATAATTGCTCCAATGTTGTTCTTTGTTTGTACTTAGGGCCTTTTTGTGGTGGTAATCACGCTCTTGCATAAGTTTCTTTAGATCGCTTGTTAACCACGGCACTGAATATCCACGGGCGCGACGCGTAACAATGGGTGCGTGTTTGTCGGCAGCTGTTAGAAAAAGGTCTTTGAAGGCGTTCCAACTACCCTCTGGTGTTTCTTCGAGTTCGATGATTTCCCATGGGATGTGTTTTAGGTCGTCACGGAACAATGCTGGATTATAATGTTTATAATTTCTCGTTTCAATAATTTTTGGTGGAGGGCGTTTCATCCTGTGTAGCTTTCTTACCCCAAAAATAGCACTATGGTCAGAAAAACCAACTGGTACAACACCGGCGAAATAAAGTTCTGGCCTTGAGGTGAAAAATAAATCAATTAAAGTTCTGGTGTGCTGCGTTACTCTTGTAAATCCTTTGATTAACTGTTTTAGGCAAAATGACTTGGTTATCTGTTGAAGGTGTTTATAAGATGTTGTTGATTTGGAGAAATCAACATTTAAGTCCCCCATGAGTACCGTTTCCGCACCGATACTCTTAAGGTTGTTTAGGGTCTTCTCCAAACTCGAATTAAAAGCGGAAATATCCGAATTTGGTGATCTGTAAATAGAGCCAACCAACAGCTTCTTTGATTTCGGTTGAGACAATTCAAACCAAATTGCTTCTAAATCTGCACACACATTAGTTCGGGATTTGCTTCGTCCAGTCGATTGAAGCTCAGGTGTTCAGCGATGTAAACTGCTAATCCACCCCCATGGCAATTTCTATCTTTCCTCAGTAAATTGAAGCCTGGAAGCCAAATTTCTTCGTCTGAAAATGACTCATCCAACCATGTTTCGTTTATCGATAGCACGTGAGGTTTGTGTGTTTCGCAGAACAGTCGAAGCTCGTCCACCTTATTTCTTAGGCTGCAGATATTCAAATGGAATAGACGCAAGCCCCTCATTTGACGATGTTGAATAGGCCCAGGGCCTGGATTTAGTTGTATATCATTCGATAATAAAATGACATTTGCAATCATGGCTGTATTTAGAAGGCGTATAAAGCGAATCAGCTTCATGGTCTTCGTTGCGTTCGCCATGCTGGTTGCGAGGGATCTCGGAGTTGACTTTGCTGGATAAACGTTGAGCTTCACTTCATTTGCGTCTTTTGTAGCCATAAGAATTTGAAGGTTACTGTGTTGGGTTCCTTGAGGGCAAAACTTCGAGACTTGAGCAAGGAGTAAACATATTATTAAATAAAATGTAACAGAGCTCGCAAAACTCGACCGACCCGCCATCTGGCCTTTGAATGCCAGCGAGGCTGGAGATAACTTAGTTTTGATACAGACCTCACTGGTTTTGTTGTTGAAATAAAGTTGTTATTATGCTAACTAGTTTGCATTTACATGAGAAAAGCAGCGTGGTCTGTCTCAAAGCAAGGTCATATCCAGCCTCGCTAGCAGTCATAGGCTAGGTAACTAATGGCCTATTGAAATGTTAGCACACCATGACGACACGCTTAGTTTTCCTTAATTTTCCCGAGACAGTCAGAATGCGTTTATATTTAATACTCTTTGTCCTCCTTTAGGCATCTTCCTAGAACTGTTTCGAGCCCGCGTAGCAGTTGAAGCAACCAAAACGAGCGTGCGTAGAGTAAGGTGGAAGCCTGGGAAGCAACCAACTCTAGGGAAAAAAATGGCATTGCTACCTTTACCCATAAATCTTAGCGCACGAAAACTCTAACATCGCTCAAAAAAAGCCCGTGAGAAAAGTTCGAAAACCTTCAAACCTAACATACACACTGTCATTAGCACAGGAACATATATTGCAAAAATATGACTTTCCTTGTACTTTATGAGATGTGTAAGGCTCGCTAGGTATTGTGGTAAAATGTTCAACCGCCATCTTTTTTCCCCTACGAAGATTGCGCATGCGTTGCCTTGACAGCTAGTGCCCAGGCTACATAATCAAGTCTTCCTACCTACATGAAGCTGTGGTGTTTTCTGTCCCCAACAACGAAAAGCAATTATATGGCTTTCGACCCAGAAGGTAATTTTAACAGACACCTTGCGAACAATGATCCTGAATTGTCAAATTATGGTTATTTCCTATACTGAATTCTTTTCCATTAATACCCCACTACTCCTCAGTCCTTAACTTTGACAGGCTAAATTCAGAGACTGTTCAGAAAAACGAATGCCGGGAAAAAAGCATCGTAGTTACAAGGCTTTCAATACAGAATAAAAAATCAATTATCTTTTAGTTATGAAACTGCTTTCTATTTTATTTCTTTTGTTTTCTACATGGTATTCTTGATTTCTTGTTTCTTGCAAAAACAATACTTCAGCTATAGGCGTCTGATCTCCTGGTTACTCCAAGATTTTTTTTTCTGCAAAGAAATTAGGAAACAGAAAATAATTCGTAACTATGGGAACATATCAAAATGAAATACGATACAAACTGAAAGAGTCCTTTCTTTGCCGGCAACACTGAATTAGTTATGGAAACTACGCGTTGAATCTTAACACAATGCAAGACTTATACCCGGGGGGGACTCTTATATAAAAAGGACGGGGGTGCTCATCGGAAATTTTGAAAAGAACCCCCTAAGAGGTACCAAGATCCTGTTTTGTGGGCGTACCAATTCTTACATAACACATGATCTCCCATATTATTTCGGCCCAATACCCTAAAATGTACCGCAAAAGTTCCCGCTGTGGACCTTTTGAGGCTAAACACCCTAAGAGGTAACAAAACCGCTTTTTTAACCTCTAAAAAGTAGGACGAGCACCCCCGTCATTTTTATATGGGAGTTCCCCCCCCCCGGGGGGGGAATTAGATTATGAATGCATGGCTTAACTGACAAATGAGTACCGCTTATACCTGGGTTCTTGCTTCTTAAATTTTATTTCGCTTCGCCGGTATCAGCCGTTCGCTTGACTGGTCAGGTTGTGGTTGATAATGCCCCACTCGCAGGGTTGTCCTTTCTATCGTAGGATCTTCCTCACCGCGTTTATCCTCGTCATCAAGCACGTAACTTCGCTGAATCTTGAAGTCCGGCGTGTTTCTGTGCTACATTGTTGTAAGCTGGTTTGTCGTAGGAATTGCTGCTTAAGTACGCTCCTTGGTTCCAATGAATGCAAGCGCAAAACAAGAACATGAAAACTGTATTGGAAAGACGGAAACGCGCAGACACTGCCAATGCACTTTGCAAGCTTCCCTAGGATCTTGTAAATTTCCATGTGCTATGAAGTGTAGTGAGAATGAAGAAAAAAAAATTGGCGAACTTATTGAGTGTATTTTGCGTTTCCCATCGAGCTGCATTTTCTTTTTTCTATTAGTATCCTGTACACTGAGTCAGTGATGTCTTAGCTATACATAACTGGCTAATTTCAAACTGAATCTCTAAGCTTCGTGTTCGACTGATTAAAAAGTTACGTTACAGCTTATTCTTTTTTCACCTGCTTTAGGTTTCTACAATTTTGCAAAGGTCTACAGACAATTTTAGAAATTTTGAGTATAGGTTAAAAAAAATTTATTAAATCAAATGATTTCAAATTCATGAAAGTTGGAATCACTGTTTCTGCGCAAGTTGCTGGTTATCATGAGACAGAGTTACCCGGTCGATTGATTGTACTAGGTAAGCTCAAAAATATATTTAAAGGGAATTTAATTAAACTGATTTTTGGGTATAAATAGACTGGTGAATAACTAGGAAGTTTCTCCGATCAGAACTGTTTTCATATAGGGACTCTTCAAGGGAATCTACAACCTATTTCAGACTGAGCCTGATGTTTAAGCGGGGGTAATTGGCCTCAAACGCAAATTTACAAAATCTGTTTTTTGATGAACTCCCCACCCTCTGTCAAATGCAGTTATTCTGGGGTAAAGACCAATCCCTAGGACATATTAAGGGAAATTTATTTAGACCAAAAAGAGATCTCGTGTTGTGAATTTATTTTCATCACGAAAAAATATGACAAAGTAGAATGTTAACCTACTGCTTCAAAACGTGTTTAGCGTTAGAAGTACTTTTATAAGGTGAAGCTGAGTCAGCGAAAAAATATCGCTTTTATTACATGAAGTATTTTTGTGCATAACAGCAATCGTATTGCATTGAGCAAGTTTCATCCATTTATATTACAATAAACGCTTCCGTAACGATTATTGCTCCAAGGCATAAACTATAATTAATCAAAGCCTGGCTAATGGCTGATGCGTTTGTTTCGGAAACTGATTTCCGCATCGAGAGCTGCCATGGCTTGGATCGTTCTCGCTTCCCATTTAGGCATAGTTAGTAGTCTCCTCTACTAACTATGATTTAGGGTAGTACGTTTTTTTTTATGGTCTCTTAACGTTCAGATAGTGCGAGCGAAGGAAAGCTAGAAGCAGTCCTTGCAGGCAGCAACGATCTCATAGAGGGACTGCTCAAAACCTACTTCCAAACATCGAAACGACAGTCGAACATCCGCTAACGGCCACCTCTCTCTCCCGGTGGAGGGGGGAGGGGGGGTACTCCCTTATACGGGGTATATAGGTATGTGCGGCCCCAAAGGGTAGGGTTTTTCGGCCGTTTTGGTCATAAATAGGGCATCGATTTTGGCCATTTTGGTCTTAAATAGGGTATGGTTTGAGCACTCTAGTCCTGAATTGGGTATGTTTATTGGAAGAAGCTATTTTTTCATCATTATCAATAAGACCGTCAACAAAAGCCCTTCATAACTTATGTTTAGGGCAGCTGTGCCATCCACAACGGTCATAAATAGGGTATCGAATTTTTGGCCAGGTCATCAATAGGGTAGCAAAAGTCGCAGATTTTGGTCATAAATAGGGTAAGGGTTTTGGGAGGTGGCATGGGACGCACACCCCAAACCAAATTTTCTGGGAGTACCCCCCCCCCGGCTCTCTCTCCAGGATAGCCACGTACCTCTCTACAACGGCCACTTTTTTTTGTCCCGGCGGACGTTTCATGCATTCACTCTTATTTTAACCTTTCCATCATAGGAACGCCCACAGCCAGTTGATCACTTACGAACGGTACATACAGAAGCCATTTTTTTTTATTTTAAAGATACTTTGTCATACGTTTACATAATACTTGATCCGCACTACACGTCATTGGTCTCTGTTTTTCTTTGGTTCCTGTTTTATTCATAAATTAATTTTGATTGTCTTACGTCTTCAGATGCTATTTTAAAACATAAATGTCGCACCCCTGGAAAAAAAAACTTAGGTGTCACATTACACCCCTTTCCATAATAGCCACCTCTCTACAAAGGTCATTTTCCTCTTTCCCTAAGGTTGCCGTTGTGGAGAGATTCTGTAGTTAGATTATAAAAATTCCATGAAGCCATGCCTTCCTTTGTGTCACTGGTGCTTTTATGGTGCTAGCCACAGAGAGGTGGGAGTGAAATAAATGTCTGTCATCGCGGAAGTTTTGATAAGACAAATATGTCCGCTAATCCTAATTCTTCAGCGGGAAATTCGAGAGAAAAACAATTTTCTCATCGCATCAGCCGCCACCAACAGCATATGTAACTCACTTTAATATTGATAATTTTAATGCTCTTTAGACAAGAGATATCATTGAAAATAATTGAAGATGGATTTCTATCTTTTATTTCCCACTGGTAAGTTGAATCTCAGTAAAAAAGGAATAATCCCATGGCTATGTATTTGTCAACTTAGGGTTAGGCTCTGTTTTGCGGTTAGTCAACTTTGCAAACTCCAGAAAATAGTCCATTTCAGAGGTAATACTGTGACATCTTCTTCATATTTGTGTAAAGTCGATAGTTCTTTTTTAAATACAATCAGGGACAGATGGATTTTAGCTACAGACTGCCTGCGAACGGAGACGTATTTCCGTCTGTTATTTTCGACGGAGACGAGCGACAGACTATACAGACCGACAATGAAGAAAATAAACATTCCAGCTCTGCCCCACCTGACTGGATGGGACCTCCCGGACCGCTGATTCGCTGATCGTCTTGTCTAGTTTCTTTAGAGCGTTGCGTGACATCCCCCAAAAAAACGGCTCTGGAGGAATCCCGGGGCAGGAGACTACTGATCGTCCTGTCTCGTTTACAAGCAAACAAAAAGAGAACTTGGCAATACATTTTTTAAGGAATTTTAGTTTGAGCAATTTTTAATCACTAGTGTGTACATATCAATTAGTCCACATTACACGACTTACTCCCAGTTCTGTAGAATGAAATGACTACCATTACTAGAACTGTAACCTTCGATCCTACTCCGGTGGGGTACTCCCTTATATGGGTCATATAGGTATGTGCGGCCCCAGAGGGTATAATGTTTTAGCCGTTTTGATCAGAAATAGCGAATTGATTTTGGAAATTTTGGTATCAAATAGGGTATAGGTTTTGCACTCTAGTCTTGACTTGGGTATGCTCAGGAGAAACTACTTTTTCATCTTTATCGTTAAGACCATCAACAAACAATGCCTTTACTATCAGTCTGAACTAGGGAGCTTTATGTGTCAGGTCTGAAAGAGGGTATTGATTTAATGTTCAGGTCTCAAAACGGGTATCGAATTGTTTGTCAGGTAATAAATAGGGTAGGAAAGATCGCAGATTTTTCACGTACACTCCCACCCAATTTTATGGGAGTTACCCCGGGTCTGCTACGCAGTAGTCACGCAATATTTTCTTGCTTGCGGAGTAACGCCTGCGTAGGAGGTACTCGGTATGCGTGGGGTGCTGGTCCTTTACAAACTAATACCTACTTACTGGTTTGAGAACAAAACATGAGCCCACACGAGTTAAAATTCAAGTTAGTGTACAGAAAAAAAAGAGTGGAAAAAGGATGTGAGAGGAATGAGGGCAGGGGTGGGGCGGCGAAGGGGGCGGGTTTTAGAACGGGGAAAAACTTCTCTCATTTGTCTTATAACGGTCAATGTAAAACGAATACCGGAGACTGAGGGTAAAATGCAAACTGTAGATTACAGATTTTCGATAAGTATATATCGCGTTTTTTCTATTATCGAGTGCTACCCGTAAACAAGGTTATTTAGGCTAAACAGGGTTATTTAGCCTAATTGTAGAAAAAGTCTGCACTACGGTAAGCCTGAATATCACTCAGCTTCCAGGTTAGCTTAAATAACGCCCCGGTTAGCCTGTTTACAGTAAGTTCTCAATAATGCAAAGGGTAACACGATTGAGTTGAAAAGTCTGCATTTTGCCCCTAGCTGGGGCCCGTTTCTCGAAAGCCCCGGAAACTTTAATTTTCAGGCCCGCAAAGCAATTTTTAATTAATTATTGTGTATCTAAAAACAGATAAGTGTATACGCCTGAAACTTTTTGTATGAGGAAAACCTCCGTTCATATTAAGAATATGTGAATAAAATAACTCTGTAGTCACAAGGTCTGAGATTTCCGGGTGCGAAAACTTTTCGGGACCTTCGAGAAACGGGCCTTCTGCAGTCCGCAATCTGCGTTTTACGCCTGTTTTTACTCGTCACCAGTTTTTTTCGGTTGTCTACCCAGTCATTACCCTTGACTCGATCGACCACGGACAGAGTGATTGCAGGGAACTGCAGAACGCACGATCAAGTCCTTGACCATTACACATAGACATACATTTAGAAGCAAACTGAACGCACAAGTGGCACAAGGAAGGTCGAAATTACGTATTCCATAGCAGCTGCCCTGTTCGTGCCTGCTTCATTAAATCATCATCTCCCGCTCAGAGGTTAACGTGCAACGTTTACGCGCAAACAACATTGGCGTTCCAATAGCTGTGAGAGAACTCCTGACAGGGGAACGATCCACCCTTCCAGCTGTATAAAATGTTTATTTCGTTGTTGCTTTAGAGGTGTGGATATCATAGAAAGGTAAGCAGTTGTTTATATTTTGAAAATTGTCTCATTAGCAACATTCTACAACTATAGATTAATGATTAAAATATATGCAATCATATTCAGTCGAACTTCGATCTCCTATGCATCTCAATTCTTCCTGGAATGCGGCTAAGTAAAAAAGTAAATAAGTGTATGGATTCAAGTTATTGACCTATTTAAGCTTCTTTGTTTTATTCACCTTTTGTAAGCCAATTAGCCTGCAAATGCTTCAGAAAGTAATAACAGGATTAATTAACGATGACTTAAGTTTTTAATGGGTAGACGATTCTTTTTATTTGGTTTCATGGAACTGAAAGAGAAACCTCAGGGACCACCTTATTAGGCAGCGTCCACACTACGCGGAGAAATTTGTGAAAACGCAGCTTTAACTTATTTCTACGTACCGTTCACACTAATCTGTCACCAAAACAGAACTTTTCAAAAACGCTCTTTAAACCGGAGGAATTTGTAAACGCCAGCTTTTCGTTTTCGTGTGGACGGAAAACATTTAAAAAACGGAACTTAAGGAAAACCATGTAGCCACGATTATCATGTGATTTCCCTGCTCGAGTTTTCCTCAAACACAAATCCAAAATGACCAGTGATTGTTGCGCTTCTAAATTCCTCCGGTGTAGTGGGGATCTTGTCCTACAGTTTGCGCATGCAATCGGAGATGCCCGGTTTTACTGACTGCCCCTGTAGGCGTTCACGCACACGAGGGACCCAGTAGAACTAGAGTCGCCATTGCAGTATCTCTTTGAAAACAAGATAATTTTCATTTTCCAGCGTAACATTTCAGCGGAGTACACACCCGTGTGAATCTACATTTTATACGCGAGCTCACCGCTTTCTTAGAAGCTCAGCAGTTGAAATCAAAAGGGAGGTCCTCATCGCGAACTAATAACTTTCAGTGCTTTCACAAGAGATTTGCTGAATTTCTTGCTTTGGCGACCTTTTCTCAGGCTTTACAACTTTGAGGGCTTCCCCTCTCAGGGGTTTTGGGATCAAGGAAACATGATCATATGTTCAAGAGAACAAGGAATATTGTTTGGATTAATTTGACGGAGCAAGGGATATTTCTACTATTAAAGGGTACTTTGACAAAAAAATTTAGGGAACAATGGAATTTATTAATAAGGAACAAGGGAGAAAACGTGAAATTTTCAAGGGAACATACTACCCCCTGGGAAGCCCTCAACTCTGGCGATGTGTTCTAGCCTAATAAGGTAACGTGACACTACCCAATCTCGTTGCCCGGAGCTTTTTTTTTTCTCAGAAATTAGGACGGACCCCTCCCAATTTTCTAAGAAAAATAGCCTAGGCGGGGGAGCGGAGGGAGGGGGTGGTGGGGAGCTTAGTGGAGACGTTATTGCTCGTGTTACAAGGATCTTCTTTCCTGACCTAACCTTCTTTCAATAAGAAGTGAGGAGTGAGAGACAACTATTCCCTCCCCATTACTACTAAACGACATTGCCAACTTGAGTAGAAGTACCAGTGTTCGTATTTTTGGTGGAGGGAGGGGGGCACGGGGATGCCCGATGGGCTCTATTAAACCATACCACGAGGAACACTGGATTCATGCCAAAATTTGAAAGGTCATATGAACTGAGAGACTGGCAGACAAGCAGTCTGCATTTGAGACATGATTGTTTGCTCAATTAAAGATGGAAATGCGCTCTCAGAGGTTATTTTTGGAACGGAACCTGTCAGCACTAAAGCTTTTGTCGACACGAATTCTTGATGAAGAGGCAGAGACTAATTGACAAATTCGAAGTTTTCAACAATTTTCACTTTAGGCGGCGTCTTGTAGGCATTTGGTTTTATCCCTGTCCACACCCAATGATGAAATTAAAAACCGCAATCACTTCTGCTTGACCTTGCGACCGGAAGACAGTTCTTTGCAATTTAGCTTCTCAGCCGTATTATGTATTTGTCACGCGATGACGAAAGTCGAGAGTTCGACGGCTTCAGATAATTCTTACCAAATATTGGAATCCGGAAATAAAGTCGAGTTTTAACGACGTCAAATGGTTCTTTCCTCTTCAAATATTTCGCCATAGAATCGATAATATCTTCAAGCATACTTTGGAATATTAAAGGATTAATTTTGTTGGCGAAGGACTTTGAGTTCAAGAACTAACCCCCATTTGCAATTGTTTAGTCTGTCACTGTTTATTTTTATCGTCGATTCATAACAATGCACCACGTAACCCTTATTATAATTATTCGAAAAAAGGAGCGAATTATTCACGAAACACTTTCAGTTGGCACATTCTAGAGTGTGTACAAGTTTGAAGCCAGATTGTCGACAAGTCGTCGTATCTTTGACTACCTTTCTTACTACGTTGTAAAAAGTATAACCCATCTATCATATTTCACACGTTTAATATTGTCATGACCCATTTATCAGCACGCAATATATCGCGCCCATGCTTTCATTTCACAGTTGGTCGCTTAGCGTGAAATCAACATCCTCGAGTTAAAATATTCAATGGTCGCAAGTAGACTGAATCGATCATTTTACCACCCATGTTTCGATGAAAACCAAACGGTTTGGCGCTTCAATCGACGTCGTTTAATTGAAAATCAGCTGCTAATCTCCTGTCGAAAAATTAACAAACAGGGGAAATGATATAAACAAGCGTCAAACGTGACAACACGATCGCGCAATGAACAATGTTGCGCGCCAAAAACGTGTCACGCGCTTGGCTGCGCTTGCTTCTTATGTATTTGACCAATCACAATACACGCCGGTACAAAGCAAAGTTATGAATATTCAAAGCGTGGGAAAACATGGTGGCCCATCGGTGAAGAGGAAAATTTTGCGATCCCTGTTATATTTTTAATTTAGTGCCTTGGAGCTGCTTTACTTTGTTCGTTGTGTTGGCGATACGAGGTATTGTAGAACACTGTGAGTCAAGCGCTCGCTTGTTGTCTTTGAAGTGACACCAGTAACTAACGTAAGTTCCCTTTATAATTTTTATTTGCATGTGGAAATTTCTGGTCGTCGGTTGTGATGCCAAACCCAAGATTCACCCGTGTGACAAACACTTGTTCCTTTTTGGCTGAGCAGACGATGAAGTTGTCGCCACCTTTTACTGTCTGCTATGTCTAGGCCAAGTACTCCGATTCACGGCAGGCCGAGGTCTCGTTCTGGAACTCGAAGCCCGTCGAACGTTGCTGACAGAGCGGTGTGTAAAATTGCTGGTAAGCGTGCTTTTTTGGGCATAATTCCACCCTTACTTTCGAAAAGCTGATTAACTTAAATGAAATGATTATGTTCTTTCTGGTACTGATCTGTTCACGAGGAAACGCTTCAAATGAAACTGTACCAATTCACTCTTTGCTGTGTTGGACAATTGCTTGTTTAATTTTGTTTTCTTTGAAGTCTCTCTGAGTTCAGTATTATAATTAAGCTGACCAAATCTTCAGTAATAGCGAGCCACTATCTAATGGCTGTCTAGCATGTCGTTTTTGGTTGTAATATGTTTAATACATCAACTTCATGGCAAGAAAATAACTTGATGTTTGTTAACTGTTTCGAGACTGTCAATTGAATTATTTGTTATTGTTCTTGGCTGCAATAACACTGCCATTTTCTATATCCTTTAAAATTAAAAAGACGTCTGCCTCATAACTCAAAACGAGCAATTATGTCACTGTCATTGCCTTTTTCGAATTTCCAGTGTCTTCCTCAAAACACGTTTTGTTTATTACAAAATACAATTTGCGTGAGATAAGGAGTTCGGCTGCGTCCTAACTCAGGACAAGGCAAATAAACTCTCACGAGCTCAGCTAAGTAGCAAGAGATAACGAAAGTTGATTAAAAAAATATATAATGATATTACGTCTAGAAAAGCTGTCGACGAACCGTTCCGTTTGGCCTAGCATTTGCATTAAATTAAGAATTTATCGGACTGTATGATAACTATTGGAGGAGGTCATTTAGCACATTGTTTTGTCCCCACACCCCAAAGATCGCTCGCTCTCATATTTCAGAAACTTATATTGGCCAAGATAAGTCTATTCAGATTCTGCTGTTCGGTCACAGTACGCTCCAACATTTCGCACATCACGCATTCAGCTGATTCAGTGAAGGAGAGCAGAACACTTTTCTTTATCTCTTGGGAGGGGAAATTTAAATTCCTGTTGCATAAAACATCATCTGGATTCGAACCCTCAAGAAAATTCTGCGCGAATGATATGGTAACTTCGTGTATTAGCGGGCGTTTTGTGCAGTATTAGTTGCCCTTGCAGCCCTCTTTCCGTCTGGTGTTTTGAATAATATCGCTCACTCTGTGACCAAAACAAGGCGATGTTCAAGGATAATTTCTTTTCAAGACTGGCTGTGAAATGACCTTGAATAGCTGCATTATTCACTCGCGAGTAATCAGACCTGCCTAGGTCATTTATTCGTGAGCTAGCACCACGGCAACAAAATAAAATGGCGGACCACGAGTCAGGGGAGGTTGAGGAAGAAGACGAGAATGTTTATGAGCTCATGATCGAGTTGAGGCGGAGTGAACCAGGTAATTAGTGCGGTCCATGTGTCGTGCTGTTAAGAAAGACACTTAGTCTCGTGAAATCTAGGCGTCTTGTTTTTGCAGTAATGTGAATAGTTGATGAGAGCAAAGAGGTCGAATTAACGGAATTACATGTGAACTAGTAGTTTTAAGCAGATAAGAAGCGTTGCTTCGCTTAAATAGGTGCCCAATATCAACAGTGGAAATTATTGAACGCCAAATTTTCTGAGTTACTACAAATATAAAGAGCCTTTGGTTTTGCGTGGTGTTATGTCAGGCTTACATTGGTTTAGTACCACGGAAAAGCAATCTAAACGCCCGTTAATTTACAATTTTTACGTAAAGGAGAACAACTGGAGCTCGTCGGATTTAATTGGAGGCTATTTTACAACTTATTATGGCTCCAACGTTTCTTTTGTCTCCTCACAGATCACAGAGATGCCGTTCAAAAGAAGACTTTTACAAAATGGGTCAACAACCATCTTCAGAAAGTAAGCTTGTCAATTTCACTGACATAATTAACTGCTGGTTGTCAATTTCAGTGTACGTTACAGCAGCTCCCGTTGCTACAATTTACACACGTTATCTACCGTATGATTAAATTTCGTATCCAAAAATTAATATGAACATCTGAAACTTTAGTCTGATAAGAGATGATCTTTGCCATCAAATTCGTTCTGTTATTATAGCTAAACCACGACTATTTGTGGTTTCACAGTAATGTTACTGAATTCACTTTACAGTACAATAGATGAAGAGTGGAACCTATTCTTTTTGATAAAGAGTTTAGCACATTTTTTTCTGTGAATGTAATGCTGTACTTATAAGGTCTTGAAATTTTGAAACGTGTTAAACACTATTTTTGTAGGTGAAATCTTTGATGAAATCTCATGGATAATGTACCAATCTCAATCTCTCTACTTTATACACATTAAGGCATTTATCGTAAATGAGGTATATAAAGTAGTTTAAGTCCCAAAACATGTAGCTATTTAGAAAATTTATGTAAGACCAGCAAGCAACATTTTGTAACAAAACAGGAAACCGTGGCATGTTTTCCTGTTTTGTTTTTCAAGGGAGTTCCCATATGTGATCTGCCAATTTGATCCTGCATGCTGTCCAAAAAATTAAATACCATTGGAAGAATTTGTTTTCATTATGCATTCTTTTCAATTGAGCAGAATATCTTTTGTTTCCATTTAGTTTATTTACGAACTTAATAACTCTGTTTAAAAATAATTTTATTTATATATTTATAGTTAATTTTTATTTTGTTCACATAATTATTAAATTTAAAAAATAGTTACACAAAGGTACACTGCATGTTAACTTGGTGTTTAATACTGCTGTAATGGAACAATTGTAATGAGGAAAGAAATGAGAACATTATTGGAGCAGTTTATATCACTTATGGACCTATATTATATATCACTTATGGACCTATATTACATATATCACTTATGGACCTATTGCCACTGATCCAGGGGAGAGTTATTATATGGCTAGCTAGGTTATTTACAAGTCAACATTATTTTCAAAATCTGCCATTTTACAATATTTTCCTCTGCTGGGTCATATAAATCAAAGAGAGATCATGTACATGTACTTCTCCAGTAATATTGATGTGTAAGATATCCAGATGAAATTTACCTCTTATCATTTTGAATTCTCTCCTTAGGTTAATGTGAGAATTTTGGATCTTTATGAAGAACTTCGAGATGGAAATAATCTTTTACTACTGTTAGAGCTTCTTTGTAAAACTAACTTGGTACGTTTTCCCTGGTATACAGGTGTCTATAGCTATTTACCACTATACCATCAGCTAAATGTTGTTATTTAAATGTACTGACTGTACCAAATCCTTGCCAAAAATTTTTCAAGATCTTTGAAGATCTTGGTGAGGAGTTTTTGAAGATTCTATTGAAGATTACTGAGATCTTCAAGATAATCCTGCTCATAATTCTTTACGATTGTCAAAATTATCATCAAAGATCTTCAAGTATTTTAAGCTTACAAATCTTCCTTTAGAAGGATCCTTTGTCTTTCATGAGGTCAAGGGAGTTGGTGTTCCAAAATTGGGATAGAATAATAATTATGCCGAGACATTTTCGGCCTAAGGAGGGGTTTGAAATTCTCTCACGGCTTTAAACATTTTTCATATCGTTATCTTTAGGCTCATACAGTGTAGTTTTAGGTCACCCACATTAGTGAGGTGATTCCTTTGCCGACACCATGTATGACTACAGGTTAAATGCCATCTGCAATCCCACATACTGGCAATAAATTACTTGGAGAGCTCTGTAACTTGCTTATGCTGCAAAACTGAAATTAGTTTCAGGGGTATGGCTGACCCATTTGCAGATTTAACCAAAAGGAAGTTTGTGTAATCAACATGATTGTATTGGCCACATTTCTGTATGAGGTTGAAAACTTAGGTGTTGTTTAACAGCTGTGGAACACTAATCAAAAAGCATGACTGTGATTCCATGGCATTTTTCATTCTTGCAGAATTTGATTTGTGTTTTTCTTTTCACTGATTTTAAGTGATCCAGCTGTTTATTTAATACATGCATGTAATAAAAAGCTTTTCTTATATATTTTTTTAGCCAAGAGAAAGAGGTCAGTTACGATTTCACAGACTTCAGAATGTCCAGACTGCATTGGAGTTTCTTCAGTCCCAGCAGGTATACAAGAAAATGAATTTTTATTTAGGTGAAAAAAGACACAGTGAAGTAAAATGCCTACATACATGTAGTCCCTAAACAAAACACAAGAACTATGAGCTTCAGTAGCCCAAAATAAAACAGTGCAATACCCTTCCCACCTTGCTTTCCAGTATAGTACACATCCGTGAACAAGATCTTGTCAACTTTCCCTTCACTTCTGTAGTCCTCACACAAAACTCGATGTCACTGGTGTTTTTGTAACTTCAGGTTAAACTTGTGAACATTCGAAGCGAAGACATTGTGGATGGTAATCCCAAACTTACCCTTGGGTTGATATGGACAATCATCTTGCACTACCAGGTTAGATACAAATTAATGGTAAATATGTATGGGTTGCGGTGAACTTCCAAAAATATTAATGCCCCACCTCCCTCCATCTTGGATTCCAAATCCTTTACACACATATAATGATCCTCTTAAACTTGTTGAGGTCATGAAATCTCTAAAAGAGTGACATTAAAGTTCACAACTGTGGTTCATTTTATTCTTTATATTATATTGCTACTGTAGAGACTTTTTACATGTATCTTCATAAATTTTGATGTTAGTTTATAACAGCATTCCATTCATGTAAGCTTGAAGTTTAGGCAAGATCCTTGTACAAATATAAGTCTGTCCTATGGGATTCCAGGCTATATCTAACCCACTCCACCTATCAGTACATGTACACGGTTGTTGATTGAAAATGCTTCCAACCATTACTTCAATGATTTTAAAACCTGTTTCCCAAACATATGTTGTGTACTGACTTGCTACTGTATTAATATATGTAGATATCAGAGGTGGAAGTTGTTGGAAAACAGGACCAAATGACAGCCAAAGAGGCACTTCTCCTGTGGGCACAGAAAGTAACTCAGGGGTATGCTGTGTTTTGGCTCTATTTCTATGTAAATCTTTATCTGCATGTATTCCAGAGTGATTATGTGTATGTACATCAGAAAATATACAATAGAACCTGGTTATCTCAAAACTTGGTTATCTCAAACTGAACTTCTAAGTAAAGAAAAAATTCCTCTAGATGGTCAAACCAGGCAGGCAAACTTGTCCTCAAAGCTGGTCAATTTGCCCCATGCCTGGCCGTTAATGAAACTCCTGAAATATTATCATGAACTAAAGTATATCCAAGAGAAAATGGTATCATTCAGTTCTCGAGTTCCAGATAGCAGCAAGTTCAAAACGAGTCTGCCTGTGAAAACCAATTGCCTTCCTGCTGAATACTTTAATGAAACCCCCACTATTTAAGGCACTTGCTATCAGCTATCTAAATTCTCCGACATCTCAAACTATCTTAGTGCCCTTAACAGGTTGAGATAGCAGGGTTTACCGGTAACTGCATAAATGAATGAATGAATCAGTCGTGAGTAACTGCAGTTCTTTGTAGAAAGATTAGTATATAAGGTAATCAGATGAATGCAAGTAAAATAAGGATTTACACTAGAAGTGACATTTGCAAATTTTCTCCATATTGCATCAGCCTTTAGGTGAGTACTGTTTGAAAGAATTTTCAAATGCCATAACTTGTGTAAATCCTTGCTTGCTGGAGCTTTTATACTGTTATTCATTTCTTATATGACTGAGGAATTGAAAATGAACGAAGAATTTCCCTTCTTTCAACCAATCACAATGATGCAATTTTCACAGTCCTATTATAATGCTTGAAACTAATATTCCACTGAATTTGCACTTTATGAGATCCAAACTCTAACAAGTCGAAGTATTTGTTGACAACTACAAAGCAATTGGCTGGAACAGTAGAAGCCTTTGCAAATTATAGCTTTTTATTGATCATTCTATTTGTAGCCTTGGTTATTGGTTGCACAGAAATTATTTAATTAAGCGTAAAGTATGTTGGAAAAATGTCTAAATATGAAAGTTTGGTAAAGGTGCCAAGGTTTACTTTACATGGTTGATTATTTGATAAGGTAAGTTATTAGATATTAATAAATAATGAGATAGTACAAAAAAAAGACTTCTGAAAGTGAAAAGGGGACTGGGCTTAAGGAGGGGGGATTGGGATTTTCGGTTTGCGGTTTTGGCTGTTTTTTAGATCGGTTTTTCAGTTTTTGTGCCAAAAGACTTCAGTTTTTCGGTTTTTGTGTTCATTGCGGTTTGTAGATTTTTCGCTTTTTAGCATCTGGTTTTCAGTTTTCATGTTTTTTGGTTTTGGTATCCAATGTGGTATTTGGTTTTTCCTATTTTGTCCTATTTGGGTTCCGGTAGCCGTGAAATGCCAAAGTTATTGAGTGGAATGCGTGACAAACTAAATGTCATGGTAGGGGATCACACATCTTGAATGACGCCTGAGACTTTGACCTCGCAGACCAGAGCAATCATTTGGTCAT
Organism: Orbicella franksi; assembly: GCF_964199315.1. NCBI lineage: Eukaryota > Metazoa > Cnidaria > Anthozoa > Scleractinia > Merulinidae > Orbicella > Orbicella franksi. Next base: position 12,883,014 of record NC_138156.1, on the reverse strand, counting down.
CGTACCTTCCGTGCCAGCAACGGAAGAAGCAATTGTGGATTGTGTTGCGTTTTTTTTTTTAAGGAGGAGGGGGTGAAAGACGGTGAGAATTTTTGAAAGCAAAACATGTTTAGATCTAAAGTGAAAAGGGAAGAGAGAAGCCTGCAGAAGCTAAATGATACTAAAAGATACGAAGGCTTCAGACAAGTCCATGACATTCACAAATACTTTGATAAAATTAGTGTTAGTATAGTTTGCTCTGTATGCCCCACTTGTCACTATTGTATTGGTTTTTGGCGGTGTTGTATACGGTTTTCGGTTTTGGTCGAATTTTTTTTGCGGTTTTGGATAATTTTTCCTTCGGTTTTGCAGTTTCTAATATACCCCAATGCCCCTCCTCCTTAAGTTGAAAAGTTTTATCCAGTTACAGTAGAAAGGGTATTTAATTTTTTTGTTAATGGATTAGCTTGTTGATTGAATGAAAAACTGCTTACTGTTTGTTTGATATCAGCATGTCTTTTCTTTAGGTGTTAAAGATTCTGACTCTAAAAGTAATGAATTGATCAGAAAAAAAAATTTTTTCCAGGTACCCTTCAGTGGAAGTTGGAAACTTTACCTCATCATGGAAAGATGGCCTAGCTTTCAATGCAATTATCCACAGATATAGGTAACTAATAAAAGTGAAAGAAAGTGACAGTTTCTGTTTATGTGATGAAGTCACTAGAGCTTACCACATTCAATACACATCAAAATTCTTGGAAACATTGCCAACGTTCATTGTAATAATTAATGATATTTTAATTAATGATATTTTTTGCCTAATGATAGGCCAGATCTTGTGGACTTTTCAAAGCTGAATAAAGCAAGCCCTGATCAAAATCTGGAGTACTCATTTCATGTTGCAGAGAAAGAACTTGGTGTTCCTAGGCTGTTGGATGTTGAAGGTTAAAAAAAAGGAATGAATAATTATTTGTCAATATGTGTATCTCATACCACCAAGGTCAATATAATTATGTCATGTGTTTAGGTACATGTATACATCAAATGCAACCTTGAGCCCAAATCCTCCTTGTGTCTTGTGTCTAGCGTTGCTCTCTAACATTGTCCCATTATTACTTCATTAAATGAGGTACATGTATTGCTTCTAAGAAAGCATTTTAAGGTGAGATTGTCTTATGGTTAGTAGATTAGATTCCTACCCGGAGTCTGCCATGACAAATCTTTTGTTATAGTTACTCACCTGTTTTTTTCTTTTTGTGTTAGACTTGGTTCACACAGACCATCCAGATGAAAAGTCAGTTATGACTTATGTTTCCTCACTGTACGAAATATTTCCAAAAGAGCCCACTGTTCAGGAAGCACTGCATGATAATGTAAGTGTATATGTTGTAAATGTGAACAAGAAGTTCACAAGATCTTGTTATTCCAACCTCTTTTTCCATCCCGTGGCTTTAATGCCAAAAATTATCAAACTGCACTTTAATGGATGCAATCTCTAATAAGTATTGTTTAGTCATTTCAGATTTCATGCACAATGCATTTCCTGTCCTATTCTCTTTTGTAGGAAAAGCTCTTTAAGTTTGAAGAGTACTGTAACCTGGCAAAGGTGCTTGTGGTGGAAATTAACAGAGTCATACAAAGACTGGAAAAACAGAGGTTCCCAAAGACTGTCCAAGGAATAAAGGTTGGTTGGTGCAAGTTTAAATTGTATTTTAAAGTGCCTATGAAGTAAGAAATAATTCCTGCTTATTTGAAAGGCTTTCCAAAGTAAAGAAGAATGGCGTTTTCCTTTTTGGAATATCTTTTTTTGTTTTAGGGATATTCACATTTTTGTATTATGCAAATGAGGAAAGTGATGACGTCATAGGTGGTTCCACCAAAACAGCACAACACTCAATCGAGAATAACTCTAGAAATATTAAAGCAGTGTTCTTCAAACGTGGCACCAGGAATGTACATCACAAAAGAAACAGAATGACACCTACTATGTTGTTGCCATGGCAACACTCTTGGCTCCAGTCTCATTCTGTGAAAAACCAAATATCCCCATTTGCAACCTTTTAAGGTGGGACAGAGGGTCTTGCTCAGAACACACATGATTCCCATATTGTCTTAACTCTCCCCATTAGATTGGTGGGGGTGGATGATCCTTGTTTAAGATAAAATCTGGAAATTTTAGTCTTAATTAAAACAGGACCAGCGGCATAACTGTTGTCATGGCAATGGCACGACGGATGTCATTCTGTTTCTTTTGTGATGTACATTTCTGGTGCCAAGTTTAAAGAACTCTGCTTTAATATTTCTAGAGTTATTCTCGATTGAGTGTTGTGCTGTTTTAGTGGAACCACCTATGACGTCATCACTTTCCTTACAAAAAACGTAAATATCTCTAAAAATGAAAAGAGACATTCCAGAAAGGAAAATGCCATTCTTCTTTACTTTGAAAAGCCTTTCAAACAAGCAGGAATTATTTTTTACTTCATTGGCACTTTAATGACCTAATGAAATATTTCTTGTTTGTAACTTCTTCAGGAGCTGATAGTTGATTACAACCGTTATCGCATTGGTGAATTTCCTGACATGGAAGCCTCTAGGCATTCTTTGAAAATGGTCTTCCGTGAACTCCAGGTATGGTTATCTCAGAACTTAAACATATATGCAGACCTGTGCACACTGTTTGGATGCCACAAACAAAATGATTGCTTTTCCTGCTCTGTCAAGGAGTTTGAAGAACTAATTTAAATGATGTTGATAACCTTGAAGTTGTAAGCAAACCAGCAAAACTAATGATCGAGGCAAGCAAAAAAAATTAGATCTTTTATCAAATCTTTATTTCAACTGGGCAAACCCATGATACTTGATAAACGTTTGACACGAGCTTACATTTGCTCAGTTAAAGGCTTTGTGTCAGGCTTCAAGGGTCAGTCATTCCATTGGTACGATGTTTAGTCTAGGCAATCAACTGAGGAAATTGTTTTGGTTTCTGTATTCATGTAATGTACTTCAAATTTAGATTGTTTGGACATCTCAATCAAATCACCTATCTGCCTGATGGCCCCAAACTACACAAGACAGCTGTACATTAGAAAACAATTTTAAACCAGTTGTCTCTATACTGCAATAAAAATATGAATAGTAACATTATGCTTTCATAATTTGTCCATCAGGCTCTTTATGGCCCCATGGCAACCTGGCTAGAGTTTCCTTATGAATGTAGTCCCAGGGAATTGGAAGTGGTGAGAACTGCCTTTTTTCAAGTGACTTGTGCACAGTTATTTATATTAAACAATTAAATTATTCGCTCTCGATTTCTATCGTGTGATAGTTGACTCAGGCTGCGCCCTCGTCAACTATCACACGATAGAAATTGAGAGCGAATAATTTAATTGTTTTAGCATAAATCTGAAAGCTGCTCAAAACTTTATCCAAATCCTCTTCACAGACACTTTGAAAAGGCTAAGAAGCGGCTGTCATTTTGTTATCAAGGGCACATTGCTATGCTACTATCTATCACAGAATAGATAGTGAGTAGTGTAGCCAATCAGAGAATGGCATTCACGATAGAACGCTAGTAGATTTACACTAAATGGTAATAGAACATCAGGCCTTACTTACAAAACTGTATTATTATAATAGTAAAAATAGACTCTGAAATTTTACATCCTAATGACAATCCTAGTTACAATGAAAACAATACTTATTAGAAGGAAAACTACATTGAATAGTTTGAACATAATGATAGATTTATAAGGTCATAGATAGATTTATAAGGTCATAGATAGATTTATGAGGTCATAGTCCAATTTTGAAATTTTCCAGAGATTTCTCTTTAGCTTATAAGGTGACTCAAAACAGTTTCCAACACTTAGATTTTGATGGGTCATTATAACCACTCTTTATCACTTGATGCTACAATCATGGTATCAAAAAACTGCCCAATCATTGGTGAACACATTGTTATCATTTTTGTGACATAATAGGTTACCATAGCAACAGTATGAACTGCTAAAAACACCCTTAATTGCAGCTTATAATTCAAAAACGGCATCGTGAAATGTATTTGTATTATCAAATTTGGATAAGCATGATAAGACGCAACTTTTGGCGAAGTTTAAAAAATTCTGTATGTAGGGTTTGGATCCACCTTATATTTTTAAAACGTTAAAATATGCATTTGTTGTGTACTGAGCCTAATTGTTTTTGTGATAGTCATGGTCAAAGCTTGTTGAGACACAGGATAACTACAACAAGTCACTGAGAATTGAGCTAACCAGGTTAGTCACATGTTGAACTTTGTTTTTCTGTTGAATAGGCCGGGTTAAGCTGATTTCTACTTTTATTGTGATCAAAAAAATTAAACTTCAGAAAAAAAAATGCATGAAATAAAAAAATGTCATAGAAGATAGAATGGTCAAAATTGGCCATTATTAACAGTGTTTGAGAGGGATTTCTGTCAGGATGCTCTTACCAATGACTTGCTTGTATTGGTAACTCTTCAGGCTTGAACAGATGTATCAAGTGGCAGAAAAAATTCAAAAAGAGGTCAGTACAAAAATTTTTGGTTGTAGAAAAGTAAAATTGTATTTTTCATTACAAGCTTGGCATCTCACCAGGCTAGCTTCTAATTACCATTTCGGTAGATACATAAGGAGAATACCTGTAGTACCACTCCCTCTGGATGGAATGCTACTCCATTATAGGGTTGGCTCCCTTTTATCTCGCTGCTCCAAAAGTTGGGCAACACCCATCTTAACGCTTGTAAGAGTTAAGTACACAACAGAAAGACAATAGCAGGACTTGCCCTGTGGAGTGCATATGTTAACGAAACGTTTTGAGCGACTTCTGAAAACTCAGATTACAATTTGTTGGTAATGGTTACAGATCTGAGTCAGTCGATAGGGACTGAGAGTTACTCAACTATTGGACATAGAATAGATATAAAAACCTGATTTAGCGCCATTTATTGTATATGAGTGAAATCGTGTGAACTGTGGATCCAGTAAAGTGAAAAATTTCATCATCCTTGTTTAGAAGTTTGGTAAATTGTGGGGCTTCAGTGAGATTTGAACCCATGCCCTTCGCGTTACCGTACCAGTAGTCCAGTAGTCGGTCATTGGGTTTTGTTTTTAACATCTCATGGTCTTATTTTTGTTACCAGGCAACACTTGTTGACGCTTCATTGGATGACATCGAGGAAAGGATCAAATCAGTAAGTTCATTGTAAAACTGAGATTCTTGTCATGAGCGGGATCAAGAAGAAGGGCTATGGTTGAATGACCAAGATCGCTCTTCATTTCCGTCGTCTAACCGGTCTGATCTCAGTATCACAAGGAACATTGCTAACATCCTTCTGAATGGAGCCTCACACTGGGAGCTAGCCTGATTCCCAGCGGTCTAAGGTCACTCACTCTCACTCCTTGAGAGGAGGGAGAAACGAGGTCAAGTAGACGCACTCGGGCTATCTGAAAATCCGGCTAATTGGGAGCAGGCCATATTTCCTGTACGCTAAGAATTGCCACTCCTCCTTGGATGGCATACTTGCTCCCTTGCAGGTCTCTCCCGAGCATTCAGTCAGTTTGTCCTAACGTTTATAGTTATACTCCTGGGATAGCAGTGGTAGTGTGGGAGGAAAATGTCTTGCCTGAAAGCATTGGAGCCCGAGCCATTCATCGCACCACTCATGCGGAACGTTACAGATGTATTTATACCCCGGAATTTATGCAAACTGTACAGGCATACAACAAAAGATCTCATCTGATTAGCACAGAACCCCTCATATGAAAACTAACGTGGGAGTGCCTCATTACCAAACTTAAAGCAATGGGCTGTATAAACAGAAATTTTGAAAAAAAAAAAATACTTTTTCCAGAAATGGCAGGGTGTGTGTTAATGTTCACCTGTTGAATATCTTTTTGCTGATAGGCGTGGTTTTCATTTGTTTGCTCGCTTCCCTTATTTTGTTCAATGAATTGACTCGTACGTAGTTACACTTTTCACTTGTTCCTAATCACAGGAAGAGGAAGTTGGTGATACCATTGACAACGATACGCGAAGGAAACACTTCTACCAGATTGAAAAGTCCCTCGTGGTAAGTGGAGTGTATTTTTATCCCTCATGTCCTTCTCCCCGGCAGTCACTGTGCTTTGGAGTAGGATGATTACACACATGAAGGAAAGGACTCAAAATTTCAACGAAAGAAGTTCTGTTGGGTATAAAACATTTCATCGGGAAGTAGATTGAATTTTCCTTGTGCAAAAGTGTAGATTGTTACAATCGTAAACGTTATTTTGAAAGTACAAGTACCCTATCGTTAAAATTAAACTTGCTGTTCTTGTGGGTACCAGTGGATCGCGTTCTGTTAATTGTCTTTGACACAATTCCTGCAGATGTTCGAGTCCAGTATCAAGCACATGATCTCTGGTGTAGACATCTTAATTGCTGGTCGCTACTCCCGAGCAGATGAACTCCGAATCAAGTAAGTGAGAAGAAAGTCTATATCCGGCAACTTGGTAATTCAGACTTGTAAAAATTACGATCGAGTTTTACTTTTTCAATCACCGTTGGTTTCCTCTTTGGCTTCAGCGATAGCAGTACATGTAGGTTTTCTCGTTCAACTTGTAGCAATTGTTGCTGATCACAACTTGATTTCTTAAATAACTTGAGGGTAGAATAAACGTTTCCGGATCCAGTGACGTTAGGACAATCAGATTCGTAAGACGTTTAAACTACAAGGGTTTCATATTTGAACAACACAGTGATTTCTTTTGTAAACTTTTATTGGTGACAAAAACACAGTACATAACATACACTTGTAAAAAAAACTGCAAAGTTATCCTACATGTACTAAATTTGGAAATATTGACTTACATGTATTACATCTTACATTGATAATTTACCAATTACATTCTTACTAGGATAAAACAGTGATTCATCCGGGAACATAGCATTTTGTTTCGGAGTCATAGAAAATCCTGTTTAATTCGGTTTTAGAAGTTAACGATTCTCGGCTAAACTGAATAGCTTCTATCCCGGTTTCATCCTTTCTGTGTAAACGGAAAGACAGATCTGAGATCATTCGAAACCAGGTCGTCGTGAAAGCTTTGTTGTAGTAAAAACTAAGCGTTCTTTAACCTGCCATTAGAGCAGCTACATGTACGTCAGAGTTTGCGCACCATCCTTGTTCCTTTATGGTTTATTATTATCTCTTTGTTGTGTTTCTATCTTAGTAAACTTTTATTTTTGGGTTTCCTCTAATTTAAAGGTAATTTTGTACGTGGCCAAAATAACTCAAAATAACGTGACTGAGCTCCTTTAAGCTGCCGTGTATTCCGTCTCTTTGTAGAGTTCAGTCCATTGAGAGGCGCTGGTCTGAGATGAAAGATCGTCTGGAAACACGGTCCACTAAAGTTCTCACTTACCAGACTTTCAGCACATCAGACGGCAAGAAAATGAAACTGGAGTTACCTGTGGAGAAAACTGTTGTGTCCACAGAGGAAACAACACCTACTTCAGATTATCCCGACGAGGAGGGGGTGAAGACAAGAAGGAAAGTCATTACAATTACTAAGAGAACCTACCGCTCATCAGGGGGTACCCCAACAGAAACTAGAACAACTGTTGCTCGCATCATGTCTGCAGAGGGATTAGATGACGGTAAGAAAAGAAGATACCAAATCAGGGATACTATCAAAATGTCGGCTTTGGAATTTTTTGGAGAAGTGCTAAGGTGAAAGTTACGTTTCTTACTTTTGTTTTCTTCATAGACTCGAACGACAGCGGAGCCTCGCCCCAGGGCCGCAGTCGGGTGAAGATGAAATTCGACATGGAGGTGGGAACTGGGGATAAGTCACACCGGTTAGATGCAATGCTGGCCTGGATAAGAGAAACAAAGGTAAGTACGAGAGAAGAGTTACAAGTGAGTTCCGAATCAGCTACAGCCGATAAGAGAGAGTGACTTTTTTTGAAAATAAAATTGCTATCCAGCATGCCTTAGTGTTAATACTTCATGTTGCCATGCAACCTTGCCGCTGACCAAGCGTTTTCATCCGTGGATTAAGTAGATGCGAAGAGAAATGAAACGATTTTTTTGTTTTTATAAAAGAAAAATCCTCTTGAACTACCAAAACCGCTTTAAGATTTTCTAACCGTCAAAATAAATTTTTTTGTCGATGACTTTTTCTGAAGGTGTTTTTGGTATATACCCTTGCATTGTGAAGAAAATTCGACGAACAGATTGCTACAGTGCTGTCAAATCAGGATCCACAATGAGTTTAAGCAAATGTTTTGCTGAACATTCCCTGTATTGTCGATAACACGACAACAGAAAGCATAATACCATGTTTACGCAGATATATTTGAATCACTGAAGGTATTTGAACACAGGAAGTCGAATTTGAGTTTCCTTATAAACGTAGATTTTGAGATGAAAAAAATGCAGTAGAAATTATGGGAAGATATTATATTTACGACGATAGAACTGAAAACTTCAAATGCAACGATTTCGTCTCGTGGAACAACTCCTATTGGAAGAAAAACGTATTTCAAGATACTTCCACAGACTTAGCAAACAAGGTTTCTTGTTTTTATGCGATCTAGGCACATTTTCAAAATGTTCAAAATATTGTTTACTCGACCTATTTGCGGTTTTCCTCGGTGAAGTTGTTTATCTTGGCTGGGTGATACATAAGCAGCAGGTGTTCACTGCAAACGTCTCATTATTTCTTTGTTGTGCATTCATTTATTTATTCGAACTCACCGTTTTGGCAAAGACTGTGACAGATATAAATTTTACAACGGAACTGGCGACAATATGTCTGTGCTTGCACGTACGTTTGTTGTTCCAGAGAATTCACTTCCTTTAGACAAGTGTAGTATAATGCTTGGTTGCGAAAATATGGCCTGCTTGGATTCCAAAACGCTGTGTCGCAAGAAACAGGTAATTTGATATTTCCATGTTCAAAATGTTTTTCCTTAGCGAAAATTTTGAAGGTGTTTTTTTTTTTTACTTTAATTGAACCCCTTACATGTATGCTGCCAAAATAGGCTGCTCGGAATTAACTCGAGTCTAATTAATAACGAGTGTTTCGCAGTTGTGCTAACATTTAAATAACGAAATGTTAAGGATGTGCAGTCCTGTTTTTGAATGATTTATGTCGGGTCACTAACTTCTTGGGAAAGTGCTTTGCAAAATGGCTGGGTGAAAATTTATTATATGGTTCATTGAAGTAGAATAGATTTTATTCCAACATATCGTTGGACATCTTGTCAACCCTTTCCTCAACATCAAGCTCTACTTTGGCCACAGGGATTTTGTTAACAAATGATAAACCTTTGTCACCATTTCGGTTTTGCACAGGACGCCATAGAAAAAGAAGACTTTGGTTTGGATTTACCATCTGCACAGAAATACCAACAAAACCACCATGTACAACACGATGCCGTGCTGGCCTTCCAAGACGAACTGGACAAAATAAAGAAGCTGGAGGTGAGATTTGCCCGCAATTTTAACAGGATAAAGTATTGTACGAAAAATCTTAAATCTAAGACTGTCTGTTGCGCAAAAATTAACGGCCGAGTTGTATGTATCAATTCTTCCAACTGAATATCTTGCACTTGCTTTGGTGTCAATCCTGGGAATTTAATATTTTGCATCAAAGCAGTGTCCTGTCATTGATGATTTTCTTTATTCTTATCACTTGTCTGCTTGACAATGCAGTGATATTGTATGGAGAATTTACATAATGAGCCGACCTGGTAACGACACTCTTTTTGCTCTAAGAGGCCTTCAGTTGACCAGTGGAATCTTTATGTATGAGGTCTTAATCTGTTTCATTGTTTTTTTTTCGCTTCAGGCTGAGGACAGAAGTCTTCATGAAAAGATCATAGAGATCCACGAGGAATACGCAGCCCTTGTGGTACGTTCTTTTGTTGTTATTTTTTGGTACGTTCGTCGACCAGCCGGCGGCTATTCAGTTCCGAGCAACAAGCCTCTTATCGGCCTTACACAGTAGCTGTGTACAGCCCAAAGTGGTCCAGTGGCACTACCGGCGATTTTACTGCTTCCCCTGGGATAGGATGCTAGTCAATCGTAGGTCCTCCCCCCCCCCCCCCAAAATTTTGTGACTTATATTTACACTTCTGTCTAGCTCAAGGACCCTGAACAAAGGTGCGAATCTCAAGTTCAAAGCGGAGCCGCCGCTACCCCCTTCCCCCCCGCCCCTCAAAAAAAGTTGTTATAGAAAACATTGCCCTCAAGTCGAAGCGTCCCGTACCAACTTCAGTTCTTCTCCGACGTCACGCAATGCTTTTGGTCTGTGACGAGCGGAAGCCTGACTCTAGCTAAATAGTACTACAGTGATATCTATTTAAATTCAGAACATTTTCAAACGCGTTTTCTTTTGGTTTATTGATCAGATGTAACTTTTGTATCTTGCAGAAAAGTTCTGTGGATCGTATTAACCATTTGAAGAGTTTGGTCGCTTTCATGAGTGAAGCCACTAAAGAGTTGATCTGGATGAACCAACGAGAGGAGCCAGAGGTGTCACGTGACTGGTCTTGTACTGACCTCGACATCGAAGAACTGCAAGCGCACGGAGAGGTATGACTGAGGAGGGAGGGGTAAGGAGTGTAAACATGTCGCTGAGGATTGTTTTCCTTTTGATTTCAGAATCTTGAGTTTGATATTCGAGAAAGAGAACCACATTATAACATGCTACTGGCCAAAGGAGACAATTTGATTCAAACTGGACACCCCGCACCCGGTCCAATTGAGGTGAGACTAGAATAGAAGTCATAATTGTTACTAAAAAGCATCGAGCCATGGTCGAAAAGGAAGAGTATTTGCAACAAAGCCAGGGGACGCTGAACTTTAGCTAGCCCTCAGTCGCTCAGTTCTTTTCTTTGCTCTCTTACAAAAGAGGTTTTATTGATGTGTTTTTGATTGCTTTTCTACCTCTCTATGAAGGCGTACCTGAATGCCATGCGAAGTCAGTGGTGGTGGTTAAACCAACTCATTATCGCCTTTCAGCAGCACGTAAGGAATGCAGAAATGTACCAACAGGTGCGATAACTTTGTTATTGCCTCCACATGTTGACGTTCTCTAACCTGGCAGTGATCTATATAGCATCCATCGTCTTTTGTTGGTACCCCCGGCATTGTAAGAGGGGCGAATGAATTGCGCGCGCGGTTCATGACCCTTTCATCGTTAAAAAGTTGAAAAAAGAAAAATAATAACTCGCTGTGATCAGTTTATTGGATATATATAGGTCCTCTTGATTAATCAATTTATTTATTTATTTATTTTTGAAGCTAATTTTGTATCGTAATGTGTGGAGAAAAACCCCGGATTCCAATAACACACAACAAAAAAGTGAGACTGAAACTAGCGACTCCAAAAGTTCATATTAATTTTGTTAATCTACAATCAGTTGAAATTTCGTAGATAAATATTATCTTGGTCAATATAAATGAAAAAAATTAACGCCATACCCCGACTTCATTGGTGGAAAACATTGCGCGTTTGCGGGGCTTTTCGCATTTATCTGGCAAGGGGTGGGGGGGGGGGGGGGCTCTTTTCTCTTTTTATTGCTTCCGTGATCTGAATCTGAATTTCAGCTTTTGAGTGGTAAAGTGCATTTTTTATCTTCATCACATACAGTATTTCCAGGATGCACATACAACCGAGCAGAAGATGATTCAGTTAGTTGAAAGACTGAACACGGAATATGATGTACAGAACATCTCTGCACGTGATGCCGCTGAACAGGCTTTGAACAGCCTGACGGTAAGTGCTTGGGACAAAAAAAGAAAAAGAATTTCTAACCGATTTGAAAGTCAAAAGTGAACGACGCTTGGAATACAAAACCTTCAGCCGGTTAAATTCTCGTAATTACTGCAGGCCTAAATTTTACCAAATTTTACATTAGCAACTGACTTCTTATACTCATCTCCTTTGCACTTTTGATCTGCCACTACCCAACTCTACCCGCCATACATCCATCTGTCTCTACTTGTAAATTAAAGTTATATTTTAAAGAAACCTGGACGTCCCCGTGTTCAGTTAATGTAGTAGGAAAAACGATTCTTTTCGCATTTCCATGGTGAAAACGTAGGTTGGAAAGTAATCTTTTCCTATCGCTACTTTCAAAGGTTTTCCACTTTTTTGCGAGTATTTCTTATACCTAATGGAACCTTTTTGGTACGCGTCGACGGCATGTCAGGCGAGTTTGTCCAAGCCATGGTTCGTGTTTTGGCGAGAAGTAGTCGAACCAAATTACCAGTGGTTGACCTAACGAGCCTGATATTGCGGGAACATGTATCGGAAAGATATGGTTTGGTATTTACCGGCCGTAAATCCGGCCATATATACGCCCTAACAGTTGATACCAAAAGATATCAAGACAATAGACAAGGCTTCTGACTGACTCTTTTCGAAGCTGGGTTCGGAAACTGAAGGAAGTACATCGTACGTGGGCCGACCCAACTTTCAACGAAATCGTGGCAAATGTGAAATTGCCAGAGCTTTGAGTAAAGATTGTAAGGAACGGTCATTACCCTCTGCAGTTTTGCTTACATTATTTACGAGCTATAAAGTAAAATCTCTCGGTTCCTCTTGCATGGTGGTATAACTGTTGGACAGAGTTGTTAAAGGTTCTCTTTTAGCTTTTTCGGCGATTGTGCAACAGTGTATTTTCTTGGAAAAAGAAATAAGGTTTACCAAAACAAGACATATTTGGCATCTACTTGTATCCCTTGTGGTATTTTCAATAGGGAATCACTGTTTTTTTTGAGGGGATTGTTGACTTTCGAGATGGGGTAAGCAGGGTGCAAAGAAAACCAGTTTTCGAGCTTACCCTTCAAGCAAGCTGTCACAATGATGTACCAGTCCGAAGGTCATTCTCAGTAGCCTCTACCCCCCCCCCCCCCCTCATCATTTTTTTTTACTTGCGTGATAAATTTTAAATAATCAAAATGCACCAGCCCTAGGCTATCGGGCACGCCTTTCTTTGTGCGTGGGGAGTGGGGACGGAGTTGCCACTTGCAGCTTTTCACTAACGACAGTGAATTTTTAGCGATACCATTAAATGGGCAATAAATATGTAAACCGAACAGTCCTGTGTTGGATTGGTTTACTTGGTTCTGACCAATTAGGTTAATGGTGATGAGAATCTACAAACTATTCACAATCTGTGGACTAAGGAGGTACTGAGGTACCAGACAAGTAAGAAAACAGGAGTATCTCAATGAGGCGTTTATGCTCTTAGAGCATATGCCGAGTTAAAAATATTGTTTAACAAATCGACAGAAAAGAGAAAGAAAAGTTCTAGTTCCCGTTTTTCCTAGATTAACAACAGTCTCCCTTTGCCAGCAATAGATGTGACCAACGGACTATGTTTCTTGCCGTGACCCGCGTCAGACGTCGCGACTTATTGAAAGAAAACTCTGGATAAGTCTTAACATTACTATTCAAACGCTAATTTACATTTAGAAAGCACGCTCATAGCCGTTGCTAAGTTTCAGTGTGTCTATTAGTTGTGGTTTTCAAGTAAAATGAGAACGGATAGTTTTCATATAATCAAAACATCTTAACAGTACAATTGGAGCCTTGTAACTTAGGGAATGTCCAGTAGAAATTGTCCCAAAATAGCGTGACATGCTGTGTCAATGTGTGTAGGCGTATAAAAAGCAAAAGAAGCTCAATCGACTAGAACCTACTTTGAAATAAAATATGCGCCATTTTAGATAAAAGGTTACGACCCTTTCAGACTGACAACTGTTTCGAAGTCTCTTTCTTCGAAATTGAAATTGCAGTGCGCGTTCATTTTCACTTTTCACGCTAGCGAACGCCTTTTCTGTCCAATCGACAAGGAGCAGAGAGCACAATATAAGACAAACAAATTATTTGTTTCAGAAGAACTCTTAGAAACGACAAGATTGATTGGTGCTTCAATGGACTGTGAAATGTGAATTGTTCTTCATCTGGTTACCACTTGGAATTATATTTGCATAATAAACAAACGTTCAAATCTGTTTTTACCCCTGTTTATTTTATGTAATTAAAGTCTTTTGCTGTTCATGAGCTGCGGCTGTTTCCCTGACTTGCTTGATACTAAATTTAACTACATTTTCTAAGGAATAATGACATTAACGGGTGAAAACGAAAAACTGTGTTACTCTCAGAATATTACTAATATCTGATAAATTCCTTGCAAAATTTGACCAATTTCTTGCTTGTATTGACCGTATGTCGCGGTCATTTCCAGCAGTAATTTGGATCCCACTTTACAACAACTGGGGTTTTTATACCCGATTAGCGATGTGAAAAACAAATTTGTTGGTATTTTTGCATTTTATAGTTATTAATATTTCAGTGCGGTGATTAAAATTCAAGATCTTTGTCTTTGCGTGTCCGGTTTCAACTGTACTTGGCGCGCGCGTAAGCCATTTGCTATCGCTTGGTGTCCACTGTCTGTTTACACGTTTACACGGAATTTTATAGAGCTGAATTTCAACAAGGTAAACAGGAAGCTTGCTAACGCTCGAAAGTAACTTGAAGACCAACTCGAAGAAAGTCTTTCTCCATGAAAAATGAAGTGAATGATTGACCTGGAAGCGGGAATCCGTGACTACCTGCGGATGTTGCATTCAGTCAGGTCAAATCCACGTGTTTGACGACCATGCAGTCAACAAAAAAACACTCCGCTTCATCGAACTTTGGTTTTACAGCCGTCTGACGGGATTATAAGCGGAAACAAAACATATGCAGGTGTTGGCCAGGTTTGCCGTGCAATCGAAATAATCTTGGCGAGAACGCCATCGCCAAAGTCATAAAATGTGTGTCGTGTTGCATTGGAATCCGCTGCCACTTTTACTGCTCATTTTGTTTACATCGGCTGCTGTCGCTGTCGCGGCGTTACTTTCACTTTTATACTTCATTTACCGAGCAAGGAGCGAAAACAAATTACATGGACGACGACCGCGACCGGTTTCCATAAGGACAGCGAGTTCCTCACGAGTATTTTTCTCCAAACTGCTCTATCCTGTCAGTTGGGTTTCGCAAATGATCAAAAATCCTTGTACTCTTGTTTATTTTGCAATCAGACGAACACTACACAGTACAGCTACTGTTGTAAGATGGCGAACAACACAGCACTCCATCTTCAATCACGACCTATTGATTCACGACAGCCGATGGCAAAAGTTCTTGAGGGAAAGAGTGCTTCCTGCTTCGGAAGAAGCAGTTCATGCAGGAATTCCACTGGAAAGTTTCCCGATCGTTAGACAGTCACAAATGGGAACGATCATTGCATATTCGTTGGAATATATTCGGGATGTGTTCGCTCGAAAAGTTGATGAAAGCAGTGTCACTACACCGAAAGAGCGTTATGTTTTGCTTCTCCGCGGGCCAAAGACAGGCACCGAAACAGAGTTGGAACCAAAGTTTAAGGATGTTGTTACTGACATGCTCCAGTTTAAGCAGGTAACTCTGATCTTTCTGTCTCTCTCCGAAACGTTTTTGATTGACTATCTCGAGGTGTTGGGAAGTGTGGAAATTTTGCGGTCTGTCGCGAAAGTTGTTATTAGTGCACTCCGTTTTCCTTGTAGAATTTGCATTTTCGTAAATACTCCACGTTTGGCGCGGTATTTCGTTACTGATCATTTTGCCTAGATTAAATAGAAACGGTAATGAAATTTGAAAAATTGAGAAATCGATGTTTAATTCTTTTGATTTCAAAACAGTAGTTGCTGTGTCGTTTTTACTTAGATCTCGGTTGTTGTTAATGGGTCGAATAGTCGATTTGGAAATTTGTAAACAGCGAGTGACATGTTTCGCGTGAGTAACTTCCCGTGGTGTTAATTTCAGTTCTTTTCAGGCACGCGCGCTACTCGTTCAAATTAAGACAGCGAGTGTTTCTTGTTAATAGATTTCCAAGTATGGGTAAATATTTGTCGAAAGGCTGACTTACGGGGAGGCTTTCATTGTCTAGTGCAATTTTCCCACTTTCGGTCTTAATTAGAACAAAGTTATGCCTGTGTGTCGATGTTAGTTTGTCCAAGAAAAAATCAGTTTATAATTAGTTTTCTTTCTATTATTTATCGTTTATTCCACTGATTGACTAGATGATGTGCTTTGAGAAGAATTTTTGGAAAATCCTTGCTCTTGTTTCGATCTGCATAAGCGTTTTGCATTTAATATGCAAATGTTTTGTTTTGTCATTTACAAAAGGATTCAACTTAAACGTTTTAGGCACCAACATTATATTATATTCTATGAGAATTACCTTCTTTTGACTGTGATTTTAAGATGCTATTTTGCTATGGTCTAATAAGTAGTTTGGATAATATGTCTCAAACGAGGAAATAGCTGTTAAAATCATTTTGTTGCATTCTAAGCTCACCTTAATTTAAAAACTTTGTATCTCATTTAAAAAAGTTACTTATCTGTGACTCCAGCCACATTTTGTACTTAAATGTTACATAATCATTGCAGCATAAGTCCCTTCTTTCATTCACCTCACTGTCCAGCAGAGAGAAAGATTTGTTGATCTGTATTAACAAAGTCCTTAATCAGTGGGTCGTCAGATTAAACCTTCCTGAAGTGGCATTGTTTTGTGATCTTAACATGTATAATTTAACATTTTATAAAAGCAGAAGATAGCCTCTTTTTCGTCAATATCATATTGTATGCAGCATAATACAATTCACCAGGGGTGACCTTTATGCATGACCTTGAAAGAAAGTTATGCCCGAATATTTTTGGTGTCATTAATCTCCTTGTGTCCATATGCATGAATCAGCTCATTTGTTTATCATTAATTTTTTAGTGCAGACTGCACTATTGGGATGGTTTGGGGGCTGATGTCCACTATGGCAACAAGGCCATAAGGTGTAAACTTTAATGTTTGTTTGGTTAATTAATATCAATTAATTAATTAGTCTTCAGGCAAGAAAGTGGTTGGGGAGGGTAGGTGCCTGTGTGCACTACGTAAAAATGTGTATCACCTGCCTTACTGTAATCATAATATCACAAAGTTATATATTTGGTTTAGGAAACCTCTTGTCCTCCTTGTGGTACTATTCTCTTCAGAACAAAACCAATTTTCCCTAAACGCATGCACAGATTAGTTAGCATTCGTGCTGACTATATATTAGATGAAAGATGCATTTCATTTGAGATCATGTGAAGCGAAAATGTTGAGTGCTTTTCCTTGTGGTAGAACCCAACATGTAGGATGCATGCATTCTAGCATTGTTAGCGTGATATACTCCATTTTCATCCCCAGAGTCATGTGGTTCTTTATTTGTTATGATTGTGATATGACCGAGGACAGCAGTTATTTTTCGTGTAATGTCACTTCTCCCGTTTTAGCGCAAAAAACGCTACTGTGACTGAGTATCTTTTAGAATTACCCCTAGTTCGGTTCATCAAATATCATCTGCTATTATCAAACTTTGCCAGAGTTCAAATTAAGGATGGAAACGTTTTGCTTCTCCCTAGTGGCTTATTTATTTTTCTTTCAATTGTCCCTATGAAAGAGACCAAGTGTTCAAATATTGCTGCAGACTCTGTGGCATGTAATGAAAGCGTAAATTAATTTACTCAGTTTTTGGCGGGACTCGTTTCCCGATGTAGGATATATAATTTCGGTCAACTGAGTAGTGCAGACATTCAATACTTCTTCGTGAATGCTTCTCCATTGCATTAATCAATATCACTGAGGTGGCAACTGTATAAGAATGTGGTATTCTATGAGTATTTGATAATTAAATTACTTCTTGATTATCGGTGAAAAGTTTTCATAAGATGTTAAACTTTGTTCCATTTTGTCATAGGATATTTACTTTCTTCCGTTCATCTCTTAAGTTTTTGAGAAAACAAGGATTTTAAGTTACATACCTTTGCGAGGAAAACAGAAGTATCAAGTTACAAATGTTGGTGTGAAAATTAAAATTGTCACATTTGCTTCTTCAACGTATTATTGAATTTTGAAATGAACAAAAATCAGCGTAAAACACCAGCATAAAATGTGGAAGCTGTCTTGAAGTGAAGCCTTGGAGCCGCTTGGCTCATACATGTAGCTTCTGGAGCTTATCCCGGTTTCTGTAGCATGAAGCAGCTAGAAATATTTCTACTCCCCCTGGAAGGGATGGTAGTCCATCGCAAGTCACTCCCTTGCAATTTGTTAGGTTTCCTCAACAATTCACCAGTACCCATTTACACTCCTTGGTGGAGAGAGGCACTGTGAGAGTTAAGTGTCTTGCCCAAGAATACAACACAGTGTCCTCGGCAGGGCTTGAACCTGGACCACTTGATCTAGGGACAAGCACACTAACCATGAGGCCACCACACTGTCTTGACAAACAGTAACTGTAAGCTATTATTAAATATCGAATGAAAGTGCAGACATGAAACATACGCACTGCCAAGATTGTGACAAGGTTATGTCTTATCAAGGTTTCTGTCCGATCATATTCTGCAAGGGAAAAAGCCCTAGGTACCAAAGTAAATACAAACCGGGAGTGAACACGACATGTGTGACTACTGTGCCAGAACTATGCAATGCACTCTGCACTATCTGAGATTGTCTCTCTAGTTGGTTTCCCTAGTGGAGGCTCTATGTTTATGCAGCATTCATTTATGCCTTGCTCTTGCCAGTTTTGTGTTTCTTATCCTATGGCTTGCTTTTATGCTTAGTGTTTCAGTGTATCTATCTAAACTGGATATTTTAGGTCACACAGAACTCAGCGAGAATTCATTTTCAATACTTAGTAAACAAATGGTCAGGCAAGGTTAATAGGTGTGGCTTACATGAATAATTCAGGTCACTGCCATATGTTCTGAGTTTATCACAAAATTAACATTATTTTTTGAAATGCTAAGTAGCACTTTTATTCCCTTTAAACTGTATTTGATATTTTTCCTTTGTTTAAACGTGATGAATTATTAATTGGTTTGAGAAAGGAAGCTGAACATTAAACCTCTTCCTGATATTTTCTCTTTTTAATGCTGTGCAAAATCTGTAGGTTTTGTTCTCCCTAAAGTTGTAAATTACAGACTACTGACAATCTGCAGTTTGTCTACACTTTTAAAAGTGACTAAATTTGATTCTTTTATTTTAACCCTTTCAATTTGGCCAAGTTGTGAAAAGTAATTCTCCTCTCTGAGAATTCAGTAATATGTCAAGATGCTATATTCCTGATTGATGGCTGTGATGGTCACCTGACTGGCATCGCATTGATGGTGTGAGGAGAAGTTAGGTGTTGGCCACACTTGAAAATTAAGTCATTGACATGAATTTTATTTAACCAGGAAATGAAACAAGAACTAGTTGACTTCAAAGATGTCATAAGTTCTTTACAACTCCTGAGTAAAAAGGTGGTACCGTTGCCGCAGAGGAAATCCAAACTAAAGAGCAAACTTCTTGTTGACCCAGTGTGCAGTTACAAGAACATGCAGGTGAGTCTGATATACACTCGTTGTTCCGGTGTCTGTGCAAAATTTTTGCCTAGATCTCGCTGAGATCTCGATTATCTCGCTGAGATTGGCGAAATCTTGCCAAGACTGCCGAGACTTTGCAGAGATCTTGCCATGATGTTTGTATATTCATATATTGGCAAGATCCTGGCGAGATTTCCTATTTCTTGTCGAGAATGGCAAGATATAATCACCAAGATGGCTGGGATATTCCTATGATTTTTGAGTCTCTCTAAATCTCAGCACAATCTTGTCAAGATCTCACCAAGATACCAAAATCTCAGAAGCCAAGAACTCACCGAGATTCTCAGTGAGATCTTGGCCAAAATTTTGCATGGGTGGGAAGATAGGTTAGGAAAAATACTTTGCTTGTGGTCAAGGTATATGCCTGATTGTAGCACAGTTGGTGCATTATGTGTGAAAGACCTGCACACACATTGAAATTCATTTTTCCGGTTGTTTATGTTAAATATGTTTTTAATTAATTTTTTTTTTCAGAATATTGTCAACAAAGGTGAAGAGTGTATTCTGCTGGATAACTCTGAACATCACTCTTGGAAAGTATGTCTTGCATGTAATCAGGAAGTGATTCGTTTCTTTCTTTCTTAAGTGTATATTATTACAGACCTCAGTAGAAAATAAAATAAACAGAATAAATGAACAAACAAACAAACCAAAAAACCCTGATCGAAATCACTAATCAAACCCGTGTTTCCCTGAAACCTGAATCTCTTACCAGATCACAAATGCCAGTGGTAGACAGTGTGAAGTGCCGTCAGTATGTTTTGTTATTCCTGCTCCTGACGTAGAGGCTACTGAATTTTCAACAAGGTAAAATGATATAACTTATGTTACTTACTGTAAATCTGTGTTGGACCTGAATGATTCAACTTCCTGTATTAGGTTCTACAGGGTCTTTGTAAGATCTTCTTGTGTTCACTTAGTTGTAACTGACAGTAACAAATCAAATGTGTAGATGTTGAGAGAAATTTTGATGAGATGACTTACTTTGGCTGAAAAACTTGAAACATTTTAATGCGGTTAACTGCAATTTGAGCTAAGTTAAACGCGAAACAATGCTGGTCAGTGGCTTCCCCTGTTGTGGACATGCGCAGTAGTTGAGGTTTGCAGGTGGTCATGTGGTTTTACAGCTCGGCTTTTGAGGTCAGCTCATTCTCACGTGCATTCTTGCCTTTTCGACTGTGCTTGGCGACTTTGCTCCCTGCCTTTCCTCCCTTTCTGGTAAGTATGAGGTAGGTATCATGGTTCCACTCTTTTTTGCAGTGTGACGGTGCCTGGTGGTTGCTTTACAGGGTTGTCATGGTTACCCTACGTGCCCAGCTCTTGTGCGTGAGGCTCCACTATCTTTCCAGGCACTTTGCCCAAGCTCGTCTATTGTTGATGAGTTTAATTGCAAATTAGGATGAATCAATGTTAACTAATCTGTTATGTGCTTTTTTTTAATGCCTGTATTTCTTTTCTAATTCATGAATTGTTAAGAGGCTCTCACTAAGAATGGTCCACTCGATCTCTGACTCCAAAATTGATTTTCTTCATATATCTACCATAAGCACTACTATCTATCCTTGCTTACTAAAGCAGTTGAAATGATGCAAAGGTTGTTTCTCTCCAGTTTGGAAGAGTTATCAATCACTAGACAAGTGTCACTAAGCAGTGAAATGGCCATGATGGTTTTCAGTGCTCATTAGAAAACACTTTGTAAATAAAACCCCCAAAATGTGTACACATCTACCGTATTTACCCGTGTATTAGTCGATCCCGTGTATAAGTCGACCCCCAATTTTTGAGGTCAAAAACTAGATTTTCTTAATTTCCAGGTAAGGATTTCTTGGAAAACTTATCTTGTATTTCTTAAAATTATCTTTCAGCTACCACAGATATGTAAACAAATCACAGCATGTTTCAATGCGCAGTTTTAAAGCTTATTATGGCACGTATACGAGCGTTATACCCAGTTTAGCAACACATGTGCATGCAGACTTTTCGATGATAATTTTTGTAAAATGCTCACAAAAATCAAACGTAAGGATTTCAAACAAGCCTTTTTAAGTGCGAAGAGATTAAAAGTGGCTTTATAAGACAGGCAAAACACCAAAGAAGCTCACGACTTTCAGAACGATGCCATAAACAAAGTGCAAAGCGTGTGTTGGGAACTTGGTAGTCAAGCCTTGAAATCGGTCAAGTACTGGTACAGAAGTCCTCGCACTCGTATCCTGCCAGGTTACCAAGCAGAGAAGTTCCAAGCGCGAAAGATATTTTCTCCGAGCGGCTTTACCACAGCTTTATTTAAAGGAAAAATATTGGTTCTTTATGACAAAATTGAGCCAGTGAGTGTCTACAAGATCCAGGTTAAAATTTAACGAATAAATGTTGATGCATTTTAACTTGAAGCTCTGATATGGAGAGACAGATCGCTAAGCGAACGTACGTTGTAAACTGTGCTGCCGCTTATCACATGTTTGTTAACATTGAAAGACAATTATTATGCTAATTATTTGACTGGCGCTTGGATCTCAAGTTTTGACTCATGTATAAGTCGAGGGCGAATTTTTGGACTGATTTTTAAGTCTTGAAAGGTCGACTTATACACGGGAAAATACGGTATCAATTTGTTAACACTCCCAACTCCTTATTTATCATTTAGTTATTTTCTAGTTCAAAATCAGAGAAGAACTGGAGTGGACCGCTCTAAGTGAGAGAATGTCTGTTATAAGTTTGGTTTACCATGCTGTACCAGTAATTTTTCCTTGTGTTTGGTCCAATAGGTTGGAAATTCAGTATAAACATTTATTAACACTGTGGAGAACAAGACACTGGAACCTGAAGCAAGCTCTCAGCAAGGAACAGGTCTTTACAAATGTGAAAGTGATCAAATCCACCTCTCCAGAGAAGGTATGTCAACACTTTTCACATGTTTGTCAGAGTCAGATTGAGTGAATAAAGAATAAGGGGTGGGGTGGGACCTTTTCCCAGAAAGAAAAATGGTTCAGGCCATGCTTTTTATTCGGTGGACTTGGTGACCAAATTTTCAGGGAAACAGATTTCAGATATTCTTTGGGCTGATATTCTTGAGGCTGAAGGAGGGTGACTTGTGTTGGACTAGCATCCTATGCAGGGGATAGCAATGCTCTTAAACTGTTCATGCTATGGAAAACATGAGTTAAGATCTAGCAATCACAATAGTGGTATATTTCCCCCCCAATCCTCCAGATGGGAACAGACTTACATACAGTGCCAACAAAATTAAGGTATCATTGACATCATAGAGAATATTTATGCAATGTAAAACCAGTTATAACTGATCTTTTCATTTTTTTCTTCAGGGTAAGCTGTCACTTTTGGCAGGCTCAAAAGATGTTGACCAGCTTTTGAAAGATATCCAAATGCCTGATGATCAAGAAATAGTTGGTATCACAGAAAGACTAGTTGAACAAGACCCAGTGACGGCAGCTACGGTCTCACTAAGTGAACAACCTGTAGAAACCATAACAAATGGAATGCAAAGTGTGCAAACCCTTGATAAGGTACAGTGGGTTTATTTAATAAATGTGGAACGCAAGTCATTAGTCTTAGATCTACAATCTTGGCCAAATTTCCTTGGCACATTTGACAAAATACCAACTGGTGATGCATTATTTGAAGGTATGAAGTCACTATTCAATTTTCTGAGCCCCCGTCCCCGCCAAGCAATGTTGGAATAGTGGGTCTACTTTGGATGAACCAACATCCACATTGTGTTGGAGGTGGGGAGGGGGAGAGGGTGGACAGAAAGACCATAATTATGTTGGCAAAAGTGCAAAGTGTTCCAAGACTTTCGACCAGGATTGTAGATGGACATATCTTCTTTCTGTTGGGATTGATTTCAGTAGCAATCTAGAATTAACCTATGAGGATAGTGTACATGTACATGTACAATCAATAGACCACTTTACAGGTCTGTGTAATGTAACCAAGCCTATGCATAAAGGCGAGGCCTGGGTGGACCTTGCAGTTGTTAGAAACTACATGTAGTTTACAGTGGAGAAGCAGCAAGGTTTGTATCATGAGGCTTAAGGGCCTGATCACTTGGTGCAGAACAGTAAAATGGGTTATTTTATTTTGTTATGCCATGTATGCAGCTTACAAATATTTTTTATATATTCCACTCATGATCTGAGCACCAGGGAGGCACGGTGGCCTTATGGTTAGTGTACTCATCTCTGGATCGAGCGGTGCGAGTTCGAGCCCTGGCTGGGGACATTGTGTTGTGTTCTTGGGCAAGACGCTTTACTCTCGCAGTGCCTCTCTCCACCCAGGTGTATAAATGGGTACCGGTGAACTTAATGCTGGGGGTAACCCTGCAATGGACTAGCATCCCATCCAGGGGGGAGTAGAAATACTCCTAGTCGCCTCATGCTATAGAAACTGGGTTAAGCTCTGGACTGATGGGCCACTTGGCTTGTATGCAGACTTTCTTTGTACTCATAATCTGCTTATAATGCTTGTTTTCTACTTTTGAATGTTAATTTGAACTTTTGGCACTTTTCCTCTTTGTAGCAAAGTGCTCAGAGCACTCTAAATGATCTACTGGCCTGGCTTAACAGAGCAGAAGCCTTTTTGAAAACCAAGTCACGAGAGACTCTAAACCAAGGAAGCCTGTCCAGTACTCTACAGCAAGTTGAGGTAAAAAGCTTAGTGGCAAGACTCCTTCAGTAGTGGACAAACGTCCTTGAGATAGTGATGTAGTACAGTGCTATTTCCCCCCACCCCCACCAATACATTGTTGAAACTTTGGAGAAATTAAGGTACTAGTTTTCAACCCTGTCTGTGGGGTGGGGGCAGGAGCAGGGTGAAGTGAAGGGAAGTTGTATTCTCATAAGACATTTCAATTGGTTTGTGAGTGAGAAGAAAGCTCAAATTGCAGATTTGTCCTTCAAAGACTTTTGTCCATGATGGAGTCAACACATGCATGTAACTTTTTTAGGAGGAGAGGCCTTCAATTAACATACCAAATATGTTTAAACATTTTGGTTTTCTTTACTGACCAATGTTGCTGTCTGTTCTTTGTGTTTGTATAATTATCAGAATTTAAAAGAGCAACAGACTCAAAGAGCTCCACAGTACAACTCTCTGATGCAAGCACTAATCACCAAAATGGACCCGCAACTGCAAAGCAAGTTAGGTCTACTGTCTGAGAAGTGGATCAGAGTGAAGGAAGAAACGTACACGTGGCATAGAATGTGAGTTGGCAGAGACATCCTGATGTTTACTGTTAACTAATCAAAAGGCAACTGTAGATTTTGGCAGGTCAAGTCAATTTTATTTCAGACAAAAGTGCCATTGTCAATAATTTGTGTACTATACACAATGATTTGTTGAGAAACAAATATTCCATGACTGTTTTGCTGTCAAACCTAGTCAAAGATAGATCAGTTCTGTATAAAATGTTCAAATGTCTTACATCTGAATATGTAAGTTCTTTTTTGTACTTTTTTTTTTGAATATGTAAGCCCTGATTCATTAAGTGAAAGCAGGCCATACTTTGTTTGCATTTTACAGATTTTCCGAAATTATTTTGTTTCCCATGCTAGCATACACTGATTTCACATTTGATGCATTATGATTTATTCATTTAACTTGTTTATTTCGAATACTTTTGTTACTCACATTTTACTTCCTTTATTGCATTGTTTCTATTACTTGATGTGTCTTGTCTGTTATTTTTGAACGTGTCAGTGACCAACACGATAGCATATGCTTCTTTGGTCACTGAGCACATTTTGTTTTGGTTTTATTATTATTATATTTTCCTTATTTTAATTAATGAATTTTTTGTAATAGTGTGTGATAGTGAAATATGTCTGTAAATAGTGTCAATTAATAAAAAATCTGAATCTGAAAATCTGAAATCTGTATATTATTGTTTATCAGGCTTGTGTTCTTGCTGAACATTGCTGAACTTGTGTCAGATCTTGAAGATAGCCTGCGACGCGTTGAAATCATTCTCATACAACAGCCTGGTCTCACTGCCAACCTGAAAGACATTCAACATCAGATCAAAGTTTTACAGGTACCAACAGATAACAGCTGTTATTTCCTTTGGTCTAAGTTGACCTCCATAGTGAAACATAACTTCCACGTGATTTATAAGCTTTCAAATGTTTCTGAAACATGATTCCACAAGTTTATCGCATGATAAACAACTTAGATGCGAATTATGTCAAATGGAATAACTAAGTTTTCACATGGTTACTGAAACTGTTGTAGATAGCAGCACTTGCTGTTAAAATCAATCAATTATCTCCTTTAATTGGTTTGCCAAGTTTTGCCCTCTAACGTATTGACAACAGCATGACATAGCCGGGTGGCATATTTTTGCTTTAATCTACTGTAACTTAATGGGAACGTTGTTGAATGAATAACGATAGCAAATCGTATGTTTAATAGGGAGCACTTCAAACTGAAATAGAGCCAAGAAAGAGCAAGATTGAAGACATTCAGAGGTCGCTTCCTGACTTAAAGGACTTCGACAAGGCCAGAGTACAGGCCATTCTGGAGAGATGGGAAGCTGCCCAGCATCAGATTGATAACCGTCTTGTGGGACTCGTCAAAGCTGAACACAAACTAGAGCAGTTTCAAGCTGGATTACAGAATGAATTGGACTGGTTAGAAAGAGTTGAGGAGAAAGTCCAAGACCGAGACTCGAGCAGAGAAAGTAGTAATGCTGAAAGTGTTATGGAAGAACTTACAGTGAGTTGGAATTATTTTCGTTCGGTCAAAGTGTTGAGAAAATAAATTGCCTGCAAGCTGTTTTATTAAGTACATGTAGCTTTGAAATAAGAGGGACAAAATCAAACCTTTAAACAGAGCAATAACCAATGGGCAAAAGGTTTCCTTAGCTCACTGGACAGTGGCAGCTATAGACCCTTACCAGACCCTAGTGGGAAATTCATTGGACTAGGTTTCCAATGGAAAAGCCCTTGCTGGGTTGGTTATGTCGGAGACCTTGTAACTAACTTTCAGGATCAGTGAGAGATGCAAGCTTTCATTACTTCTCCTCAAGAACGCATTTAGGTAATGACTGTGATCAAACTGCACTCCACGGGACAGTTCAGTACAGAAGGGTAAATCCTCCTTGGTGGTTTAAAAGTCCTAATGATTCCAAAGTTGTTCATAACCATATTATTTATTTTTGTCATTTCAGGCTCTGTACACAGATATTCGAAGTCAGCAAGTCCCAATCAAAACTCTCTGCACCATGGGACATGAATACACGGACGAATCACAGGTGAGACAGCATTAATGAAAGCACCTTGATGTTGATGAGACTCCCCTGCAGATAAGCGCCTGATAAACATGCATACACACATACTTTATTTATTTCAGATGCAAACTACACATACAATTAAAAACTAAAAATGAGGAAAAACACAAAAAACAAGAAAAAGAAAGAAAGATGCATCTAGAAAAGGAAGTTAAGAGGTTATCCCTATGAGAAAAAAAAATCAAAATTACAATTAAAATTAAGATTCTTAATTACATTAAAACATTTAAGTACAATTTGAGGTTAGTTTAAACTGCTGAAGGTTATCAGCTTCTACTACTTCTTTTGGTAATTCATTCCATAATTTAACAATCCTAACGAAAAATGAATGTTTATGACATTTTAATCTTGCGGGTTTGACGTCAGGCTTGTACGGGTGATTTGTTCTTGCAGACCAAGTTGTGGCGAAATCAATAAAGAACTTGACATCTTATAAGACATGCACTAAAGAAAAGCATTCTCATTCTCAAACTAATTAACAGTTCAAGATAAAACAGAGAAAATCACAACCTTGAAGGAGGTTTGGATACCCGGTCTTAATTAGCATAGACTTTGATGCCTTTACTTCTCCGTTTTCTCCTTAGTTTTTGTTTCGATTGAGAAGATACATGTATATCAAACACTGGAGACAGTATTTCATCGGCTATCCAAACACCTGGAATTTCGTCAAAAATACTCCGCTGCGCATCGTATTTTCAACTCTCGTCTCGGTGTTTGGATATCCCGTTGAAACATTGTCTCTCGTGTTTGATATAATTACTACTTGAAGCCTCGGATTTTATGATATATTTATTGACGCCTCGTAGTTTGTAGCTTCGTAAGCTGCTTCACACATTCTCATGAAACTACAAAAATCCTTTACCATCTGCGGGTATATTACGAACTCACAACGTGACCAGCTCCCAGTTGGCTTGATAGCTCAGTTGGTGGAGCACTGCACCGGTTTCGCAGAGGTCATGGGTTCCAATTCCGTTCAAGCCTGGATTTTGTTTTTTCAGCTGCTTAAGTTGTGTGTTTAACTGCGAAGTTCAATCATGTCGTCATAAAAGCCCTTTGCATGTGCGTGTTTTACGTTGTGTCTTGTACATGTTGCTAGGTGTGGGAAAGGAACCTGGAGGAATACCGTCACAGCTTGCATCACTTGCCCGAGTCCCGAGACCCTGCCAACCCCCTCCTGGAAAGTGCCCAGAAGGGCCGCGAGGAAATCATAGCATCTCTGATGAGTATGAACGCCAGATACGAGAAACTTTTGAATGAGGTTCAGATCGTCATGGAAATGCTTGTGGACACTTTGAAGAGACAGGGAAAAGAACACAAAGAGGTTAATTTGTTCCTATTTTACAACCCTGATAACAGAAAGACAGTACGAAATTTGTGAAATGGTTCACGAGTCGTCACAAAACGTTAGCTTACCGTTATAAATTTCCTTGTCAGTTGTGTGACTTTCATGTTTTCCTTATGTGACGTTCACTTCTCCCCTATGAACATTTACCTCATTTTAGCGTGCGTGACATTTCATTCTTCCGGGCGTGACGTTCACCCAACTGCCTTGTGACAGTCACCGTTTCGTTGCGTGAACTTCACACCTCCTTCATGTGATGTTTACCTTTTCATTGTACAGGTTGAAGAAGCGTGTTTACAGTGGTGTTCCTCTATCCAGCACTTACTTGACTGGTTGTCAGACACTGAGAAAACCCTGGTAGCACAAACAGCATCTCCCGCAGATGTCAAGCAGCTTGAAGAACAGATTGAGGAACAGAAGGTAAGAATGGGATAGGAGGGAATTCAAGACTGACCTCTCTTACTCGACTTTCATTGGTGAACAGAGATGCTTATTGTTTATTTCAAGGCGTGAGACAGTTGCCTCCGGCTGCGATCAATTTGCAAATTCTCTTGTCATAAAATATGAAAGGAGATAAGTTATAAGCATCAAGGTGTATTAAGGTTAGGCTATAAGTATCATCTGATCATATTGGAGTAACAGCCATGACCGAAACTAAATTTCTCTCAAGATAGATGAAACACACTGCAAGAAAAGAAGTTAGGAGTATTTTTTGATTAATCGCGTACAGCGGAGTATATTCGAAAGAATAAGAAATTAAGACAAATTTCGCAAATCCTAATATTCTTGTTTTGGAGGAATTGATAAGCGAACAGCACTATAAGGTATGCTTCAGTAGTTGTGATGAAAATACTCACACACGAGGGTCAAACCACAGACGGAGAGGTTCATACAGTATTGTAAATAGCACGAGATGAAATCTCGGCTCAATGGCTTTCATTTGAATGGTCGCACACTAGGTTCAAACGTCTTACCCACAGACTGAAAAGATAATGCAGTATTGTAAATAGCACCAGATGGAAATTTCAGCTTAGTAGCTTTCATTTAAATGGTCACACACTAGGTTCACATCACAGACTGAAAAAAATAATACACTACACTGGTTGAAATCTCATCTCAAGAGCTTCTATTTCAATGGTCACACACTTGGGTTTTATCCACCAGGAACAATTAACGATAAAACCACTTTGTACTTTATAATAAACAGCACCACGTGAAAGTATTTCTCGAAATTCTTCACCTGTATTGTACACTCTAGGGTTTCAGGCACAGACTCAACAAAAGCTGTTAGAACCGACTTGCATATACAGCATAATAAACAGCACCACATGAAAGTTCAGTTCCTTAGCTTTTAATTGAATGATAACATATTGTGGCTTTATCCGTCAGGGCGGGAATTGCTAAATTTAATTATCACGGATATTAAAAAACAAGATGGCTGTTTGTTTAGTTGATTCAACTTTCAACAAGTTTTTAAGTTTTTTTTTCAACTGGAGGTAGTGTATGCGTAACTTTCTCTCTCAATTCAATCGGCTTTGGTCGACGTCTTAGTTTTGCAAACTTTTTGTATTTTTATCCGTTGCGTTCGGTTCCCTTGAGACTAGTATGCTGAAAAAGCCAAGAGTTTTTGTTTAATCTACATTTAATCAGCGTTCATTTTTTCCTGGTGATTTTAATAATCACGTAAAACAAACAAATAGCGTGTGTGAACTCAAGTTAGCACTACGGAGCCCAGAAAGAGAGCTGTAGATCAAATGCAAATAAGCGTTCGACATGAAGCGTTGATCGCCTTTGTCGCCGGCGACAATAAGGTCAAGTTAAGACTCTTTTATTATCGGAGCTGATGGAGTTTAAGATTCCGTTGGAGACAGGGACGCCTTGGCTGTTAGTTTTTGCGATGCTTTGTAACATGGAGCCCAGGTTCGTTAACACAAGTGTCGCTTTAGAGCGTACTATTAATGGGTCTGGCGTTGCTCCGCAACGTTTTTTAATTTGCACTGTACAGTATATGCAAAGGGTCGACTCACGGTACAGTTATGTTCGCTTTCACAGTTTGGTTTGTTTTTAGCGCCACACTGTTTTAACGACCATTTAGAAAATTCAGAGCACTGAAGCTACAGTGAAATGAAGATCATTTTCATTCACTCCATCACAAGTGTCGCTTTTGTTTCTTTTACGATTGCAACTTGACTTGTCATGAGCGAACAAATTGGCTTAATTAAGTAAGAATGCGTTTAGCAAACGTTTGTTTACATTATGGATTCGACAGGAGCCGTTTGAAATTTCTTGAGTGTTGCTTCCATTTCTCTCAAGTGATAACAGGTCGTTGTTGAAATTATGAATGACTTTGCCTGATTCGATCAGTCCCTGAAATTATTTCAGCAAAGTAACCTATTTTTATCCCTTAATAGCAGCATTTACACGCTAACTGCCTCTTCCCCGATACATCAACACAAGTTTATTATATCGCAATGCATGTTATTGAAAACGTAAAGAAGCTAATGACATATTGCCGTATTGATTTGGTTTTTGATATATTGAAAGGGTTTCTATAGAATACTTATTAGCCCAGTGTAGTCATGTGTATTCTTGAAATCTGTGCTAACGTCTTCATCTCTTGTCTTTATTGCCTATGCACACTGATTAGTTACCCCATGAATTGCTTGTAAGCAATATAAAGTAAATCTCAAGGGTTAATATTGTTACTCTATTATGGTTATCTTCTTCATGAGCTGCTAAATCGTCAGTCACCTTTAGGAGATCGTGTTTCAGTTTGAGAACTTTCGGGCGGCGTGGTCGGAAATAAAGCCTTTGACGACTGTAAACCGATACCCTTCCAGTTTGACTAATTGTTTTTGTTGTTTTGTTTTAACTAGAGATTCACTAAGGCTGTCTATGAGCGGAAGAAACCAGTTGAAGTTATGCTCTTACAGAGCAAGCAGTTCTTGAAAGGCAGCGGTCAGCTTTTGTCGCCCACGAAAAAAGCCGAACTCGACTCGAAGATGAGCATCTTGGAAGCGAGATGGGGACGACTACAAGCCGAGCTTGACAATCGCTACATGAGACTCGTTAGGATTCACGAGAAGTTGACGAAGTTTGAGGAACTGCTGCATCCATTCCTGGTATGTATAATTAACGAAATGTTTCGAGAAAAGGAGAAACGTTCTTTCCCAAAAAGTTTCGGCTAGCACAATCAATCAATTATAGATCGATTGATCGTCTGTGGAACGGAGACCGGACGCGGAAGATTAGCGGCAATCGAAGCTAAGTTGCCTATTTATCCGTTCGCTTCGAAAAAAAGAAGTAACTGAACTGAGTCATTTTCACAACAAGCTTTGCATTTCGAACGGTTAAACTGAAGTAGAACGAAAAAAAAAATGGCCATGCCCACAGTCTCACGAATACAAGGGTAAAAGCGTA
The DNA here is from genome assembly GCF_964199315.1 of Orbicella franksi. Lineage (NCBI taxonomy): Eukaryota > Metazoa > Cnidaria > Anthozoa > Scleractinia > Merulinidae > Orbicella > Orbicella franksi. The sequence continues at coordinate 12,851,474 of NC_138156.1, read as the reverse complement.
GAAATTGCCATTTTCGGTACTAAAATAGGGCGAGGAGTTTTGTCCACTTGAAACCAAGAAATCTGTCCTTAAACTTTCACCACAATATCAATTTATCAGACGTTCTTGGTTATTTTTGTAGTACATTTTTGTATATTTTTGTCTTTTGGAAAAAGTTGGAAATTTATTGTTGTGAAGAACAAACTGAACTTTCAGTGAGGTCACGGCTCCACACATTGTCTTTTTGTTAGTTATGTTTCGAGGGACGACAGTAAAGAAGTGTCTCGAAATGCTTTGACTATTAATACACAATTCTGTCTTTTGACTTGTCGTTAAACGGCCGGCTGATCTGGCTCAACGACTGTCAGAAGTTATAATTCAATTATGTCTCCGCCGAAACAACAGACGAAAATCGGCCTGTGTTTTTCGAGATCGTTTTACACCGTGTGTCTTACACTCTTGTTTTATTAAAGAATATTGTTTTTCCGGCGCGGGCTTTTTTGGCTGGTTTGCCGTTTGGAGAAAGGAAGAATTTTATTCGGTTTAGTGAAACACATACAATTCTATTGTACTTACTAACTTTCAACGCACAAAATTATGTTCTTTTCAAAAACTCAGCCTCAGGTTTCTACTTAAAATATTCTTAAAATTTCTCAAATTTCAGCCTCGGCAATGTTATAAAATATATTCGAACAAAAAAGGGGTGAAGTTCCCTTTCAAGTACACTGACTCTCCATAAGTCAATTCATTATCTATTCTGTGTTTGTAGAAATACACTTGCGCCTTTCAGAAGCGGACTCTTGGGATCAATCTATTTTTAGAAGGAATAGTAGGATAGTATAGGATGGGAAAATAGCGAACTGTTAAACCCTAAATTAATCGACACAGTAAATGTGCGATAGATGAACGCTAAAGAGGCAGTGATAAACCACAATGAAACAAGTGTAGTTAACATTGGATTGAAAATTTAGATTAATTGGGAATACCGCGAGTACCAACTATGATCTGTCTCAGTTTTCCCAAGTTTTAAAAATCCTTATTTGGATTAGATTTATTACTGTCCGTTTAATGGTCTTTGTGAGGTTTTTACCATTTTTTTTATTTTGAAAAAAGTTTGCATACCGCAATATTCTCATAGCTCCGTTAACCGGCAAGGGCGGTCTGGGTTCGAGCACTAGCCAGGGTCACTGTGTTCTGTTCATGGTCACGATACTGGAAGTCTTTTGATGCTGCAGATATCGGGCGTTTGGTTAGTTGGAGCATAGCGCGATAAACGCCGAGGTAAAAAGTCAGGATTGCGGAGTGCGGTGCTTGATATCCCCCCCCCCCCCAAAAAAAATTGTTTTCAACAGCCGTTTTTCGCGGTGCTCCCCAAGTAACAAACGCTTGGAAGAGGCTAACGCCGATGACGCGCGTGGCTAATATGTGTTCGATCACACGCATCGTAATAGACTTTGCCTTTACTAACGATGGTCCATTCCTAATGAGAGTACTTGGTTTGATTTTTAGGCTTGGCTTAAGAAAGCAGAAGATCAAGGAACCGCCATTCTACTTGACGCCAAAGATCTGCAGAGAGCGCAGGACAAACTGCTCATTCACAAGGTTAGTGTACTCTGATTGCGGAAAAAGTTGAATTGAGCCGGAATTATTTTAACTGGAAGAATAACCAGCACAGTGTGTGGCATGTGGGATAAAGCAGTGTGAGAGAATTGTTCAGTTTAGTGCTCAGTAATCCTACAGAGGTCAGACAAACTTTGTTTGGAAAAGTCTGATCTTCGGAAAAGAATGGCACTTTCTGTTGGTCGGAACCGTCAGATTTGTATGCGGATTGGGAGATTAAGTCAAGACGCTTTGAAAGTATGCCAAAAATGCTAACTTAAGTTGACCGCCACTTTTTATGGCACATTACTACTTATTATACGATATTCGTACCTTATATCTATATCTACCTCGGAAAGAAACTCTGTAGTCTTCAAGTTTGTATTCTTCGTAATTCGAAAGTGACTAGCACAATTTGAAGTGATTTTTTCTGAATCACGTTCTACTATTCTGTTGCCTGATCACCTTTTGTTGCATTTGACATTTTTATAAAGTAAATATTTACCGAAGTAAGCGTTATTAAGATGAGTCGCACGAGAAGGGATTTGAATTCGTACAATCCTTTTATCCGAGCTCTTTAAAATCCTCAGTTTCTTTGATGGTTTCCATTCGTCTGCCCTCGGCGAAAACAAATTTTACTCTCGCAAAACAAGTAAGGTTGTAATTGTTTTCTCTGTCTTTCGTTGTAGCACTTTGTTGACGACGTAAAAGACCACGAACGAGACTTGAAGGAAGTGAACCAGAGTGGAGAAGACTTTCTACACGAAGCCAAGGTGACTGTTTTTTTTTAAATTTACTTTTAAAATACCGCTTCCAAGTCCAATCTTTGATTGTAGACCCATGCATATCATAGCAGCTGATCAGCTCTGCGTCAAATTAACTTGGAAACGCAAACATTTCAATTTATGCGTTTTGTGATTGTATTTATTCTGAAGCTTAAAATGATATTCTTAGGTTATAACCTTAGAATTAGAAGGACTGTCAAACTAAACAAAAATATTTGCTGAACAGCTTACTGCTGTATACGGGAGTTTATGGCTGTTTCGATGTCTTGTCGGACTGTGTACAGTTCCCTATTTCTTGCGCCAAAAATTCGTTCCTTCGTTAGGCTCGGTTGTGAAGCCGCCGCCATCTTGGACCAAACTACGCTGGGAACGGGGAGGGGGACGGGTAATGTCAAAAAAGTATCTGATTAAGTTTAACTCGTACTGTGAGAACGAGAATTGAAATCTTAATCAGTAAATTACCCAAATAACATACAAATTCGGCCTTCCAGTACCTTCTGTGCATGTTATGAGGGTAAAGAGAACCTAATTGATTGGAACTTTATTTTGCTTGAAGGTCTTCCACGCAGAACTCGAACGATCTGTAGCCACGTTAGAATCCGCAGATGTCAAGTCGCCGACTCAAGTTATATCAGACCCGAATGAAAAGTCCTGGGTACTAGAGAACAAGCTTGCAGATATCAATGAACGTTACAACAGGTAAATAATGTTACAAATATTCTTGTTTTTAACATTTTAATGTTGCTTTAATTCTGCAGGCCTATCGAATGTGCTGAAATGCGAAATGACTTGGCTAACATCTGTCACGCATTCCCCTTTTGTTAATTCTTTGTCACACATTCCATTTGTGCTACATCTGCTATGAACTGTATTTTCCACTTTTTGTTTTCTAACGTGTGGTCACGCATCCTACTCTTGTTTTATCCCACGGCCTGTATCGCATTCCACGCATTCCTAGGTCACGTATCCCTCTGGTGTTACATCTCCTATCATGCATTGCTTAGTTACTAATTTCTTACTAGCATCATTCGACAGTTTTCTTGTATTCAAGAGCGTTATCTATTTCCTTGCAGGCTTCTGTTGCTACTCAGTGAACAAGGAACTATCTTGGACCGCTCGTGGCGTCAGTTACGTGAGTACGACAGTCAAGCTTCACAGGTGCTACCTTGGTTGAACAGTGTAGAGGACACACTAGCAAGATACATGGCACAGCCTCTGAAACCTGATCCAACCGCTATTAAACAGCAAATCAGCGATCTTCAGGTAACCAGAAATAAGGTAGCCTTTGTGCAGAGGTCCTCGATTTTCTTTCACGCGGAATAAGTAGAAATAAAGAGACACGGTTGAATATTAAAAAAAAGAAATAGTTTGGGTACGAGTTACTGTAGTTTATAAAAAAAAAAGGTAATGAAATAGAGGATTGTGACGGTAATAAGGTGTGGCTCAGAAGTTGAACTTTAGGGCTTGGTCGAGACCTCCTGATTACAACAGCAGTATCTTAACATTTGAGCAATGCTTTCACTTAAAGAAGAAGACAACGGAAATGAAACAGAATTAGAAGCCTTTACTTAAGTTGAACAGATCAAAATATTACCAGAATTGAAAAAGGTTTTACTCTTGTTATAAATCTAATTTGTGTTTGTTCTCTTGTTAGACGCTGCAAACAGACGTGAATTCACATCAGGCGGAGATCGTAGCTGTCAGCGTGCTCGGTCACAGCGTGGAAGGGTTAATTCGCGTCCCCGAGTTTGAGCGAAAAAAGTCGATTAATCAGCGATACGATGAGCTGTGTGCGAACATCTCTGTGTACCAGGCCAAGCTGCAGTCCGCACTCACTAACTCACAGAACTTCAAGGATGGATTAGAAGTCGCTATCAAGGCGCTGACTGAACTCAAGAAACAACTGGATAAACTGCCACCCGTGTCACGCAATCTCATTGAACTTAGAAACCAGGCGCAACAATTCAAGGTAATGTGACAAACGCTACGCACGCTCTGCTTGATCGGAAACTGTTTTGCATAACTGGATGACGAGCTATAAAAAAAAATCCGAGAGAGGAAAAAAATGGTGGGGAAAATCCTGGGGGCGAGATGCGCCTTTTTTTCCCCCAGGATTTCACGCGGCCATTTTTTCCTCGCGGTTTATTTATTAAGCGAAAGAAGGAGTACCCGTTAGTCGTAGGCTAAAGATAATTGGATTCTTTTGTTTTCAGATTCTTCAAGTGGAAGTGAATCGCCATGGCACGTCAGTGGAAGCTCTAAACGAGATGTTCCACTCACAGAAGAAGAAACACAAAGAATCCAAACTGAAACAACTCAACAAACTATGGGCTGAAGTGATGGAAAGATCCGACAAGCGAAAGGAAGAATTGAAGAGTGTGTTCATTATGATCGCAAAAGATTTCGAACGCTGGGAACTGGGAATGATCAAGAGACTTGATTCTGGTGAACTGGTGACTAGTGATATACTCGTGTTCGAAGAGAAGCTACAGGTGAGTGGCATTCGGTTTTATTTCTTTAATGTTCAAACTGTGAATTCTCTTTATTAACAGCCATGCATTTCATTCATCGCTAGCTCTGAGATTAAAAGATGCATTATTTATTTAATGTTCCTTGGTTGACTGGTGTCTTTTCTCTTGTAACATGTATCCTTGAAATTGTGCTGACATTTGGAAGAGAAAGTGGAATTTGCAAAACGTTACATCGTTCGTGACGCGTGGAAGGACTCGGCACGTTTTCCACGCCACAAACTTGCCTTTCCAAATAATGTTTGCCTCGTGTCCACGTGACCAAAGTCACGTGGACACGGGGAAATGGGTGACCTTACTGCATTCCTGTGGGAGGATTTTTTTGGTCTTTCAAAAGTACACTGACGGTTTTTAAAAGATACGACATTGATCTTTATCTTTATCGGGGATCGGTTTTGACTGATTTGTCAACGCTTGTTAAAAGAATGTCACGTAATGCTATATTTCAATAACTCCTACAAACGCTTGCAAGTAATGCTTTACTGTTTTTTTGTTTATTAGCATTTCCAAGATGAAGTGGAGAAGATGCGGCCAGCTTTCCAATCTGTGAATCAAGGAGGTCACGAGCTGATCAATCTGGAGAAGAACAAACAGCAGTCCATCATTCTGGAAACGTTAGATCGCGTCAACAAGAACTGGCAGGCTTTGGCCATTAAACTGCTAAACACCACGGCTAAGTTTGATGAATTACAGGAGCAATCAGAGAAGTTTTACTCAGTCTACAAAAACGTCACTGTCTGGTTGGACAACATTGAAGTGAGGCTTGTCTCCATACCCCCTGTGGGTCTCGACCCTGATGTGCTCAGCTCACAGATGAAAGAACAGAAGGTAATACGAAGGTTATGACGGCATTGGGGAAGGGGGTAAATTATTGGGAAAATGTTGCAGGAAATTGAAAAAATTGAATTTAAAATTTGATAAAGGGTTGGGTCAGACAGGGATAATCTCGAGCTATTTTTAGAATGCAGCTACCGAATGATACGTAAAGCAAAGGACAGTACGCCTTAAATGCCAGATACTCACTTCTTATATCATTGGGCCTAGCTGGATATTCAACTTATTCCATCTATTCTTCTATATTCCAATTCCAATTTATTCCATCACCAATGCTCCAAATATTCACAAGGGTATTAAAGTAAGTCACCGCTCCTGAGTCCACAACAACGGTTTATTTCTACTACTGTAAACAACTAAAAGAATTTACAAGATTATAATTAGAAATAAATAAATAAACAGTAAAGTACATACAGTAGTGGGACACCCAAAATAACTAAAAAGCTAAACTAGTTAGGTGACCGTAATTATAATAATTAAAAATGTGAGAGTCAGGAAAGAGGCACAACAAATACATTGGTACACATAAATATTATAAACTTGGTACAAGAGTAAATATACAAAACAAAACAAAATGAATAGATATATACCATCAAAATATCAGTAAAGATTAACAGAGACTAATGAAATGCGAAGTTAGTTCTTTTTTAAATTGATTAGAAGTACAACACTTGAATCTTTCATCGAGTTCATTCCATAATTTAGGTCAATTAAATCGAATATTAAATTTGCCATGATTTGTTCGAATTTTTGAATTTTTTCTTCTTGGAGAGTAAGCGTCGCCATTTGACACCAGGACTGTGTGGGTAACCCAGTGTGAGCTATGATTGGATAGTGGGTGCCGTTTAGTGGTAAGCACTCATCATTTACAGCTTGCGCTAGTTACCCACACATCCTATCTCTGAATGGGAATGTACAGCTTCCTTGCAGTTTCAAGAAGCCGGACGAATTTCCCAGTTGTAATGGGGTGTTTGACTCTATATTGCAGGCGTTACAGAACGAAGCCGTGCAGTACAAGGCTCAAATCGATCTCCTTGTGGGACTGGGAAAGGTCATCATCAGTATCACAGCCCAGCAGCCCAGTGACACGCCCCAGTGCCCTCTCGAGGAGGACTTAACATCAGTACGTACGCGGTACGATGAAGTGTGGAAGCGTTTGGAAACGCGCAATGTAACGTTAGAGACGACAGTGTTACAGATGGAGAAATACAGGAGACTGGTGAGGAATATAACTATTTTCCTGGGACGGACGGAGAAAAGACTGGGAAAGCTGGAACCTGTGGGGGGAGATACGGATACAATCAGGCGACAAATATCTGAACACAAGGTAAGATCCAGGGGCTGATGTGTGAAACACGTCTAAACGTTGCATTATTCGACCATCCGGTTAATATGTTTCCACGTAAACTGAAAAAGAGACAAACAAACAGACAGGCAGGCAGACAGACAGACAGACAGACAGACACACCGACAGACCGACCGACAGACAGACACAGCCAGCTAGACAGACAGACAGACGACAGAGGCAAGGAGTACTTTTCCATCATGCAACTTTTGGGAAGGTAACGCTGCGTGACTATCATAATATGAAAAGTGAATTCTGAACTTATAACTGAGAGTTCACATGCCAGATTTTCGTTTGCCCTGCCTATTCCATGAATAACGCGTAACGATACCTTTTTGATACCACGTAGACTAAGTTGAATTTGTTTTCGTTTCTTAACAGAACTTTGGTACATTTAAAGACATAGTTGCTTTCGCTTGGTTTTATGGTCTGATTATGAAAATCAAAACCTGATGACAATCTATGCTAACAGAACTGCTGTCGACTTGTTTTCTTAGACTCTTCAGAAAGAAATTGCCCAGAACAAGGGGGATGTTGCGCTGTTGTTGAAGGCGGGAAATGATTTGTTAGAAGGTCGCGAAGGAGCTGCTGGAAGCGACGAAATCCAGGCTAGTATTAACTCCCTTCTCTAGCATTGTTAACCTTGGCCAGTGCCCTTGTGTGTAGCAAGTTGTTGAATAAACTAAGGTTGCCCTAAATATTAGTCTAAAATCATTCCCAAACTATCGTATGTAAATGTTTTACTGTAAATTGTTACCACACTTTAATGCATTGCTCGTTAAGTCTAAACTACTTGTAGGTGGTATGTTGTGTTACTAACATGGCTTCTGGCCTTGCCTATAGGAGGAGATTGCTAGCGTTCGAGGTCGGATGGAGTTCATCGTGGTGGCGTCAAACGAGCGACAAAAGGAACTGGAGAGCACATGGAGTACAGTCAAGAATCTGGACGAGTCGGTCCAGTCTCTCACGGTCCAGATCAAACGACGGACTGGAGAAATTGAATCTCTCTTACAAGAGGAAGATCCCAAGAATCTGAGCAGGCGGGTCAAGGTAAGAGAGAAACTATGGTTGGGATTTTACCGTAACTGATGCATTTCGAGATTATTCAGCGGGGTAAAGTAAAATAGCTCAATTCTAATCACAAATTAGAGTACACTTTTTCAAGTTTGTCGTTTTTAACCCATCTCAATCTTTCCCAGTCTCAACAGTCCTTACCCCTTTTTATTGTTTTCATTTTAAGTCTCAAAACTCGGTCAATATCTCTTGACCATTCCCTTGTCTTTCCAAAGGCTTTAGATCTCGAGGTGACCAGACTTAATTACCAGCTTGCGAACACGAATGAGACTGGACAGGAGGTGGTTCGCCATCTACAGGATACAGATCAAGACCCAAGTGTTGTTATAGACAAGGTGGACGGAGTCAACAACCAGTGGGACCAACTACAAACCAGATTTCTGGAGCTCAGAAATCGCGTTGGAGACAAGGTGAGTCCGGAAAGATTGTACGCATGCCCTCACGTGATAAGTCTCACTCTTCGTGTTTCGCGATTCACATTTCATGCGTCACGCTTACGCTTCACGCATCAGCCTTCACTTTTCACACTGCACACCTTCACGCTCCATTATGTGACCATTTGAGAGAAGCAGTTAGGTAGCCTGCATGCCAAGTGGTGTCTCATAGAAATAACGTGACAGTCGCGCTGTTTGTGGAGCCTGGTGACGGTGAACTGCAGGATGAGGTAAATACTTTTTTGTACAGTTTAGTAAAATTCTACCTAACATCAGCTTGTAGCCATTTGGGTGACGCTCCCGACTTCTTGGTGCGAATCTTGAACATTCGAATCTTGAAGGATTGCTATGTAACGCATGCGTTCAGTGTAAAACACAGATTGCATAGTAACGCTAACTCTAACCCTTACCAAAAACTAACCTTAACCCCGTAAATTAACTCCGACTAACAATATGTGTAAAAATTAACAGTTAAGCTAAGCGTTGCCCTAAACACTAATTCGATCTGTTGTCTGCTTTCCCTCTGACCGGTTTCCCATGTTGGACGGTTTCCCATTTTGATTGAAGGCCTGGCATTCTTTTTGTTATACAAATCGTCGTTGAAATAGCCTCCAGGGATAGTCTTTGTTTTTTCTTTCGGTGGCGTTGAATCAAAGAATACAGCTTTATGATTTTAGAGTGGGGTGATTTCTCTTTTGTAGTTGCTTTGAATGCGGAAAGAATATTATAACCTCAAGACAGTGATAAATTTTCGAGAATTTACTTGTTAATTTGCCACATCCGCACGACTATATCAGACAGGTTTTGCTGTGACGTGTTAACCTTGGCAACTCGGCTTTCGGTCTTGAATTCATTTGTTTTATAATGTTATTTCAAGGGACTCTGAATTTCTGCCTATTGTGTTGGACCATCTCGAAAGCTTTGGCGACATTTTCGTCTCGTCATAGGTGACAGTTAATGAACAGTCTATATCGCGATACGACAGTTCTTCGTGAACAATTCGGGAGAATTTGGCGGCTCTCTTCCAATGCTAATCGCTTGCTGTCTCAAGGGTGAATGATTATTTGGCGACGGCGTGCGGACAGAACGTCCAAATGAATCCGATATCCTCCGCTGTTGCTCGAGTTTTTGGCTTCTTTAGGAAGCAAGGAAAAGATGTAAGTTGAACCTTTAACTTGTTCTCTGATTAAGACGCTGAAAGAGCAACGTATTTGTCCTAACTTTTTGAAATTCGTTGGTCTCATATCGTGTTAGTCTTCTTCCAATCTTTGGCTATCCTGTTTGATTTATTATTACTTGCAAATTGTTTGCTAGCTTAGCGTTTTGAAGCTTTAATTTGTTCGATTTAAGCAGAATGGGAAGATGTATTCTAACAACGTGGCAAGGCTCCTTCGAGTGGAATTATAACTTTGAATGCATGAGTTGTTTTCTGTTGGTGTAAATGCAAATTTGGTCATAACGGACTAAAACGGATTTTTATGCGACTCTGTCACTGACGAAAATTTAAAGTTCGTGTATCAGTTCAACAAGACGAATTCTTGCACATTGTGCTGGAAATTTCGCCTAGTTCAGAACCAAAGATGCTATATATCGCGAGCGATATAGTTCAAGGAAATTTGAAAAACCAAACGCAAATTGAATATTTGATTGACGTGGTCTTCCACACAATGTGAAGTGGCATTTAACAGATTCTTATTGGTGGATATACACGCTCAGTTCGACGACAAAATCAAATGACTCGACGAGCCTCGTGATGTCTAGTTGATCATATGAAAAAACTGCTTTCTTTCAAATATTTCTTTTGATTTCTTAGTCATAAATCTTAGGTATAAAATTCAACATTAAAGGCAACTAGTTTTTTGGAAACTTGTTTTGAAATTTTAGCTCGAAACGCGGGAATCCCAAATAGCGATCGATGGTGGTTTTGTTTGCTGTTTATTGAAGGTTGTTTTTTCTTCTGGTGGTTCTTTGGCTCTTAGAAATCAAGGACGATATCAGCCCCATCAGTATTGCTTGTGAAAAATACGTGCTCACGGACTCGTAAATTTACATTGAGAGATTAATTTAATCTTGGAAAAGGATGTAAAACATGTTGTTACCTAGGATAGTGTTTTTACTAACTTCCGAGGATCTTGGCGTGGCGCTCTGACATTTTCATTATATTTAAACCCATACCATTTCTTAGGAAATGTTCGTAAAATATAATTCTAGATGATTTATTCGCTCTCGGAGGATTTATCGCCTTGCTTGTGAATGTTTAATTGGGCCCCGCCCACCTTAACGGGTTTCCAAAGAATTTCGTATTTTATTTTGGCAACTGATTGACAAGTACCTTCAATGTTGAGAACGTATTCTCAACAACAATTATCGCAGCATTTGCTCTTTTGCTTGTTATTAAAAAACCCCATCTACATGTTAATTTAATTAATAGCTCTAGACAAAGCTGATTAAATAGTTCGTCCCCTCACCAACCGAAGAACCAAGCAAGAATGTAGAACTCAGGAGTGCAGGAGGCGCTCTATCAGCTGTCAAGTGCGTACCTTAACGAGCGCTGTTGGGAGCTTTTCGTACGTTTATGACATGCATGATATTTCCTTGTATCTTTAGGAAGATGAGCCTCAGGGAGACGGCGATTCTACCGTACCATTTAAGGTCACAACAGTAAAAAAGAGTCAGATTGAAGGATTTGAGGTTCCCAAATCAGTTAAATCGGAGCCACAAGTCGTAGAAACTCACGAAAGGTCAAGATTCAAAGGAGAGCTATCTGCTAGACCGTTTGAATTAGGAACGTCTGCTTTAAGAACCGCTGATGGTGATAAAACTATTGAGGACAAGTCTCCTTTTGGAGTTACCACAGTGAAAAAGGGCACTATAGAAAGCTTTAAAATTCCAGTCCCCCACAAACTCGAACAAGAGACTAAACAAGGCGAGAAAGGTGCTGTAGTAAGTAAATCAGTGTTCGAGTGGGGAAGACCGCTTCTTGGAGGATCATCTGATGAAGAAGATTACAGCGAAGAAGATGAAGATGAGACTGGGGAGGACAGTGGTAGACAACCTCTCGTGCAGGAATCAGCGGCACCTGTTTACTTGGAGAAAGAACCAAGTGAGGTGAGTATTCCTTTGCAGCGTTCAGTAAGAAAGATAGTGAAGCCCGAAGAAGTTATCGAGGAATACGTTGATGAAGAAGGTCGCCAGGTGAAGAGGATTTCTAAAGTAACGACCACCAAGACAATAATCAGGTCAGAGCGTCGTTTACCCACCCAGAAGATGGATGTTGATGTCCCTTCAGAGCCAGGAGAAGACGTAGAGGAGTACACAGACGAAAATGGTCAGCGAGTAAGAAGAGTTGTACGGACGTCTTTTACCACTACTCCCAAGACGGTGTTGCGAGATGGGGCGGTGAAAGTTGTCCTGAAACCAGGAGATCATGGTCAACGCGAGCTTAGAGAAGGACCCGAGGAAACTGAAAGAATTCACACGTTTACCTCAGACGACGGTCGTCGCACACAAAAGCTCACCAAAACCACATTGACGACTCGGTTGAAAAGAACTGTACAACCTGTGACTGTTCAGTTGCCGTCACCAGCATCATTGCCTATACATGAGGATAATCAGCCACCCATGGATCAAGACGAAAATTTTAATCTTGCAAGAGTAGAAAGAAATGTTTCTTACCCAGAGTGGCTCGAAACCGTCAAAGAAAAACCTTCAACACCAAAGGAGATTTCTCTCTCATCGATACAGGTAGAACCACGTCAACCCGTTTTACCGACAGTGCATATCCCTGAGAGACCGGACATCGTCGAAGAACTGTCGGCAACCGTTGTTGAAAGGCACCGGCCTGTAATATCCCTCCTGGATCTTGAAGAGGACAAAGAAAGCCTAGAAATTCGCGATCGTAAACGAATAGAACCTCCAGAGGGTCTGTCCGAGATATCTGAGATACCACGAAAACGGGCGCACAAGGAACCATCACCTACGCCCCCCACGGAACGTGATGCGGACCCTCAAGTGGAAATAGACGATGTACAGGGAGATGATGAAACATCAGAGGATGATGAAGCCGACGAGTTTAATGAAGAGATTGTGGTACTCGAGGTTAAAAGGTACCCACGGGTTCCCAAATGGTTTGTTGTTGTGCCTGACAAACCTGAAGAACCTCTCAAAGCGGATGGTTTAGATTATCCAAAAAGAATTACCAGCTCTGTGTCCCAGGTTAAAGAAAGGCCTGAAATAAAAGAAGATGCGTCTTTTATCAACATTGAAAGAAAAGTGACAATCCCTGTTCTAAGCTCGTCCTTTGAAAACGAGGCACCAATGGAGGTTGATGAAGTCAAGGACGATCCACATCAAACTGTTAAGAAAGAAGCTCGACAAATTGAACCCGTCGAGGTAACATTTCCTGTAGTACCATCAGAAGATGAATCGCCGGAAGACGTCGAAGAATATATTTACGAAAATGGTGTTCGAATAAAGAGAATTGTGAGGCGAACCATTACAACAACAACCATTAAAAGGGAAGATCAAGGTCTTGAACGGGTGGAGATCAGGTCTCCAGTAGTACCCTCAGAAGAGGAGTCACCAGAAGAAAGTGAAGAGTATATTGATGAAAATGGTGTTCGGGTGAAGAGAATGGTGATTACCAGGGCTAGGATGAAATTTCCTGTGGCACCATCAGAACACGAATCCCCAGAAGACGTCGAGGAATATGTTGATGAAAATGGTGTTCGTGTGAGAAGAATTGTGAGGCGAACCATTACAACAAGAAGTATAATTCGTACATCTGTTGATGAAACAAACGACGGTCCAGGTGCAAGGATGTTTGAGTCAGCGGCGCCTGTTTACCTTGACTCTGATGATGTTGTTCCTTCAGTGCAAACACGTGAAGTTGTCCTTCCTGAATGGATGGAAGAGAGTGAACCAGCATCGGAAGAACCGAGACAACCTACACAGGACATTTCTTTCGTAATTCTGCCGTCCCAGCCAAGAGAACCTCAGTCAAAAGGAGACCTTGACCGCGAGGACGTAATGGAGAGAGTTACCTCGACAACTTTGAATAGGGAAATAGTTATGCCTGAAATCGAGGGAATGGAAGATGAATCACCCGAAGAAGTTGAAGAGTATGTTGATGAGAACGGCGCTCGGGTGAGGCGGATTGTCAGGAGAACCATCACGACAACCAGTATCAAAAGAGAAAGTGAAGGGACTGAACCAGTGGAGGTTAAATTTCCTGTTGCATCATCAGAAGGTGAAAGTCCAGAGGAAGTCGAGGAGTATATTGATGAGAATGGTGTTCGAGTGAGAAGAATTGTAAAACGAACCATTACAACGGCAACTATCAAAAGAGAAGGCGCTGAGATTAGACCAGTGGAAGTTAAATTTCCTGTAACACCATCTGGAGACGAGTCACCAGAAGAAGTCGAAGAATATATTGACGAAAATGGTGTTCGTGTGAGGAGAATTGTGAGGCGAACCATTACAACAAGTAGTGTAATCCGTACATCTGTTGATGAAGCGAAGGATGATCCAGGTACAAAGATGTTTGAGTCAGCAGCTCCTGTTTATCTTGACTCTGATGATGTTGTTCCTTCAGTGCAAACACGTGAAGTTGTTCTTCCTGAATGGATGGAGGAGAGTGAACCAGCATCAAAAGAACCGAGACAGCCTTCAGAAGACATTTCTTTGTTAATTCTGCCTTCTCAGCCTAAAGAACCTGGGTCAAAAGAAGACCTTGATTCCGAGGACGTAATGGAGAGAGTTACCTCGACAACTTTGAATCGGGAAATAGTTATGCCTGAAATCGAGGGAATGGAAGATGAATCACCCGAAGAAGTTGAAGAGTATGTTGATGAGAACGGTTCTCGGGTGAGGCGGATTGTCAGGAGAACCATCACCACAACCAGTATCAAAAGAGAAGGTCAAGGGACTGAACCAGTAGAAGTTAAATTTCCTGTTGCATCATCAGAAGGTGAAAGTCCAGAGGAAGTCGAGGAGTATATTGATGAGAATGGTGTTCGGGTGAGAAGAATTGTAAAACGAACCATTACAACCGCAACTATCAAAAGAGAAGGCCCGGGGATTGGACCAGTGGAAGTCAAATTTCCTGTTACACCATCCGAAGACGAGTCACCAGAAGAAGTCGAAGAATATATTGACGAAAATGGTGTTGGAGTGAGAAGAACTGTGAGGCGAACCATTACAACAAGAAGTATAATCCGTACATCTGTTGATGAAGCGAAGGATGATCCAGGTACAAAGATGTTTGAGTCAGCAGCTCCTGTTTACCTTGACTCTGATGATGTTGTTCCTTCAGTGCAAACACGTGAAGTTGTCCTTCCTAAATGGATGGAGGAGAGTGAACCAGGATCAGAAGAACCTGGACAGCGTTCAGAAGACATTTCTTTCTTGATTCTGCCTTCTCAGCCTAAAGAACCTGGGTCAAAAGAAGACCTTGACTCCGAGGAGGTAATGGAGAGAGTTACCTCGACAACTTTGAATCGGGAAATAGTTATGCCTGAAATCGAGGGAATGGAAGATGAATCACCCGAAGAAGTTGAAGAGTATGTTGATGAGAACGGCGTTCGGGTGAGGCGGATTGTCAGGAGAACCATCACCACAACCAGTATCAAAAGAGAAGGTCAACGGACTGAACCAGTGGAGGTTAAATTTCCTGTTGCACCATCAGACGGTGAAAGTCCAGAGAAAGTCGAGGAGTATATTGATGAGAATGGTGTTCGGGTGAGAAGAATTGTAAAACGAACCATTACAACCGCAACTATCAAAAGAGAAGGCCCGGGGATTGGACCAGTGGAAGTCAAATTTCCTGTTACACCATCCGAAGACGAGTCACCAGAAGAAGTCGAAGAATATATTGACGAAAATGGCGTTCGAGTGAGGAGAATTGTGAGGCGAACCATTACAACAAGAGGTATAATCCGTACATCTGTTGATGAAGCGAAGGATGATCCAGGTACAAAGATGTTTGAGTCAGCAGCTCCTGTTTATCTTGACTCTGATGATGTTGTTCCTTCAGTGCAAACACGTGAAGTTGTCCTTCCTGAATGGATGGAGGAGAGTGAACCAGCATCAAAAGAACCGAGACAGCCTTCAGAAGACATTTCTTTGTTAATTCTGCCTTCTCAGCCTAAAGAACCTGGGTCAAAAGAAGACCTTGATTCCGAGGACGTAATGGAGAGAGTTACCTCGACAACTTTGAATCGGGAAATAGTTATGCCTGAAATCGAGGGAATGGAAGATGAATCACCCGAAGAAGTTGAAGAGTATGTTGATGAGAACGGTTCTCGGGTGAGGCGGATTGTCAGGAGAACCATCACCACAACCAGTATCAAAAGAGAAGGTCAAGGGACTGAACCAGTAGAAGTTAAATTTCCTGTTGCACTATCAGACGGTGAAAGTCCAGAGGAAGTCGAGGAGTATATTGATGAGAATGGTGTTCGGGTGAGAAGAATTGTAAAACGAATCGTTACAACGGCAACTACAAAAAGAGAAGGCGCTGAGATTGGACCAGTGGAAGTTAAATTTCCTTTAACACCATCTGAGGATGAATCACCAGAAGATTTCGAGGAATATATTGACGAAAATGGCGTTCGTGTGAGGAGAACTGTGAGGCGAGCTATTACAACAAGAAGTATAATCCGTTCATCTGTTGATGAAGCAAAGGACGGACCAGGTGCAAAGATGTTTGAGTCAGCTGCTCCTGTTTACCTTGACTCTGATGATGTTGTTCCCTCAGTGCAAACACGTGAAGTTGTCCTTCCTGAATGGATGGAGGAGAGTGAACCAGGATCAGAAGAACCGAGACAGCCTACAGATGACATTTCTTTCTTAATTCTATCTTCTCAGCCTAAAGAACCTGGGTTAAAAGAAGACCTTGATCGCGAGGACGAAATGGAGAGAGTTACCTCGACAACTTTGAATCGGGAAATAGTTATGCCTGAAATCGAGGGAATGGAAGATGAATCACCCGAAGAAGTTGAAGAATTTGTTGATGAGAACGGTTCTCGGGTGAGGCGGATTGTCAGGAGAACCATCACGACAACCAGTATTAAAAGAGAAAGTGAAGGGACTGAACCAGTGGAGGTTAAATTTCCTGTTGCATCATCAGAAGGTGAAAGTCCAGAGGAAGTCGAGGAGTATATTGATGAGAATGGTGTTCGGGTGAGAAGAATTGTTAAACGAATCGCTACAACGGCAACAAAAAAAAGAGGAGGCGCCGAGGTTGGACCAGTGGAAGTTAAATTTCCTTTAACACCATCTGAAGATGAATCACCAGAAGATTTCGAGGAATATATTGACGAAAATGGCGTTCGTGTGAGGAGAATTGTGAGGCGAACCATTACAACAAGAAGTGTAATCCGTACATCTGTTGATGAAGCAAAGGACGGTCCAGGTGCAAAGATGTTTGAGTTAGCAGCTCCTGTTTATTTTGACTCTGATGATGTTGTTCCTTCAGTGCAAACACGTGAAGTTGTTCTTCCTGAATGGATGGAGGAGAGTGAACCAGCATCAGAAGAACCTAGACAACCTACAGGAGACATTTCTTTCTTAATTGTGCCGTCGCAGTCAACAAAACCAGAGTTAAAGGAAGATCTTGACCACGATGACGTAATGGAGAGAGTTCCTTCGGCAACTTTGAATCGGGAAATAGTTATTCCTGAAATCGAGGGAATGGAAGATGAATCACCCGAAGAAGTTGAGGAGTATGTTGATGAGAACGGAGTTCGTGTTAGGCGGATTGTCAGGAGAACCATTACAACAACCAGTATCAAAAGAGAAGGTCAACGGACCGAACCAGCGGAAGTTAAATTTCCTGTTGCACTATCCGACGACGAGCCACAAGAGGAAGTTGAAGAGTATACTGATGAGAATGGCGTTCGTGTGAGACGAATCGTGAAACGAAGCATCACAACAACAACAACAAGAACAACTATTAGGAGACAACGCCATGAACTAGAGCCAGCGGCGGTGGAATTTCCTGTACAAGACAGAGAAGGCATTTCTCCTGATGAATTGGTCGAAGAATATGTTGATGAAAATGGTGTTACAGTAAAGAGAATCGTAAAACGAACGACGACAACAACCGTGCAGCGAAGAGTCTTGTCTGAGGAAAGAGATAAGCCTGTTGGACTGTACCAGGTAACCGAAGAAGTAGCTCCAAGGAAAGAAATAGAAAGTGTTGAGGCGATTACACCTGAAACTGTTCTTTTCACTCAGATGCAAGCAATATCTCCCAGAAGAGAGTCCATTCCATACGAAACAACAGTTGTACAACGTTACCTCGTTATCATCGAAACACTGTATCAGTATGTTTTAGAGCACAAGTCGATGATTTTTATCTACAGCTCGAGGTACATGCAGTTTAATTTTGTTCTGGAGAATTTCTTACAGTGGATGCTTGTCACGTTGAAGACGCTGAGCTGGATGAGGCCAGTCTCGTGGAAGGTGGATGAAATCAAAGACCAGCTGCAACAGATCAAGGTATTCCTGTCAGATGGAATGTGTGTAGATTTGCATGATGGCTGTCAATGCTGTTGAGAGAAATTGCATGACAATTGCATGCCAGGTAGAATTGCATCGTTTCTGCTTGTGACAGGAGACGTAGCGTACTGTTGACCATCGTTGTAGATGTGTGTTTTTATGAGGTGAAACCTTTTTTAAGAGACAGGAATTTGTGGTCGTCGCTTGCATGCTTAACGAGCAACGTAGTGTCTTATGGTGGCTCATTGTCACAGAAAAACAAGCAAAATAAGGACAGCAGATGGTACTCTAAAGCTGATAATCTGTAAATAACATAAATCACCCAATTGTAAAGAATGCGATCGATTGAACGTTCTTGACGAAATAATAAGCAATCGGGACCGTGTGGTTCCACTCTAAGAAATAACAAACTACCTCTCTCCACGAGGAGAGTTTTACCAGCATGAATCCAAGACTGACCTTCTTGTAATAAACATTTATTCCGTTCTTATTTTATATTGTCAATTAAATAACAAGATCTAAATGTTATAATAATGATAACAATAAAATAAAGCTGATCTATTACGTTATGTGTACACCAAGCATTCTTTTGATATTGTTTTTATTTTTTTTGCACATCACACTGTGTCATTTTACATTTTGTCCACAGTGGCTGGTGTTTATTTAATCACATGTCATTGGCTGTCAGTGTCATCTTATTGTACCAATTAATGATTGGTTTTGGTGAAAGTGGTCAGTAAATATGAACACGTTATGCACTTGTAACAGCACCCTGTACATCGCTTTGTGTTTTATTTCTGTTTAACCCAGTTTTTTTTCTTTTTCAGAGTAATAAGTTGTGTTAGTGATGTGTGTTTGAAAGGTTTTATGGATTGTTTGCTAGCCATATTGCTTCATCCACCTGCCGTTTGAGCTTCAAACTGACCGTCCCCTTGCTAACTTCACGTTCATCGTTCTTTCAGTGCAAGTGTTCTCTCAACATATCTCCTTTATGTATTGTCCTCTTCAAACATATTCATTTATACACGACACGTGCTTGTACGTTGATACTCTAATACATCATCTCTGGTTCCAACAGAATCGATTTTCTTTGTGTTCGTGCACCCATTCATTCTTCGATCTGCACACTCCGTACTGTGTTCGTTAGTCTTGATCATTTACAAATTGTATGAGCATTGTTTGCACGTTGTACCCAAGTATCCATGGCATCAGCTGTAGTTTACGCGACCGTTCCACGTTTTCACTGTCCACCCATATGCACTTGTTTGCTCATTAAGCTTTGATAATCTCTTAACGTTCACATTGGGTTCATTTAGACTTAAAAGTCGACATATTTTCTCTTTATGCCTTTCTGTCGTGATTGTAAGAATCGTTCGTTAGCCTATTAACAACTGAACTAAATATGTTATTCTTCTAAAACATGTGAATTGTGTAATTATAGCTTTTAAACAGCTAATAATAATCTTTTCTTGTAACAAAAGGTGTTTCATCAGCCTAGCTATGCTCAATTGTTAGTTATTTACAAAATTTATCCTCTAATTTACCGAGTCAATTTAGTATTAATCTGCTAAATGCAAATAACAATTTAAACGGATAATTCAAACGTTGTCCTGTCGCAAATTGCAAATCGTTGTGAAGGAAGTCACGATGAGAAGTAGCTCGGGATCCTAACAGTTAAAAATGGTAATGATCCAATATTCATTTAAAAACAAACACGACTGACGCAGAAATCCTGACATACGTATTTACTTAACCTTTCCACTGCTGGAGTAAAACGTCACCCCCCAAAGAGTGGTTCTACCTCTCAAGTTTAGATGAAACCCAAGTGTGTGGCTATTCTTGGAGACCACAAGAAAGATGCACCGCTACTATTTTATTGATAGAATCATCTTTATTTTCTCAGAACATTGAAGACGAAATAACTGACCGTACACCTATCATCGAAAACTTCACCAAAGTCAGCGAGATCCTGGTACAGAACGCACAACCAGGCGACAAACAGGACCTCTCCAGGGAGATACATCACGTGACTGAAGCATTGAGCAGCATCGTTGATATGACCGCTGACCGACGAAGGACCTTGGAAAACGTGCTGCCTCTAGCCGACGAATACTGCAATGACTTGGAAAAGCTGGCACAAGTGATGTCTAAGGTGGAAGACCAGCTGAATACGCAGCGAGCATTTGGGGCTGAGCCAGAAAGCATCAAGGAAGAAATTGAGGAGATTAAGGTAAGGTTGTCCACTTATTTGTAGCGTGAATCGCATCTGGCCTATCACAGTGAACAACGTTATGGGCCGATCCGAAATCGAAGCAAAAAGGTGTTACCGTTACCAAGCGCGGGAACAACGCGTGAAGTACGCCATAATTACTTTTGGTTTCGCTGTTTGCTGTGAACTCAGGAAAAAAAGTACGCACAAAGGACAAGGAAACAGTTCCTTCAGGCGATAGTCGATTGAAAACCGCTCCACTTTGGTCCGTGTTCATTTAGCCTGGACTTCGTTTTTCGTACAGCAAAAGTTAAAGTGAATTTAGATCAACTTATTCTGTTGTTGTCTTGAGAAGTAGATGTTTCAGCGTAAGGATTACTTTTCAAGCCTTGCTTTAACATTCTGTAATTTCGACACATCGGAAAACGCGTGTTGCAGTATACTTTACAAACCAGGCTGCCTCACCTTCTTAAAAAGCCGTTTCCACTAATCCTGAGGTGTTTAAGGCCCCGCCCACACGTATCCGGATATTTTTGAATCCGCAACTTTTTCTTTCCGGATACGGCTTCCGTCCACACGCGGCATCCGGCGAATTCGGCAGCGAATCCGGATATTTTTGCTACGTGTGGACGGGGAAATTTTTGAATCCGGAAAGAAAAAGTTGCGGATTCACAAATATCCGGATACTTGTGGACGGGGTCTAAATCTGAATATATAATAAGAATGTTGGCAGCACTCCGTCTCGCTTTCACTCGCTTGTTTCTGTACGGTTATGTGCGAGAGTTAATTTGTAGCTGTTGTTTCACTCTTTCCTTTTGCCACTTGGATTGTCTGTTTTTGCTTTTTGAAAGTGCAAAAAACCTAAGCTGTCTTTGTGCATGTTTGATAAACGAAGAGAAGTTTCTCTGAATTTTAAATTCCATTTTCAAAATAGTTTCTTATTTACAAAGCTGAAGGCATCGTGAAAATACTTAACATACCTTATGGTGGTAATCTTTAGGTTAATGGAAATTGTAGCAATTGCTTTCTTTTTCATTAGAAATAAAGAACCCGCGATAAAATATTAAAATGCCTAAACCGCGACAAAAAGTGACAAACTGCAGACCACGTGATAGGTTAACGTGCGCTGCTTCTTAAATTTAAGTTGTTTGCTCGGAAACGAAGTAAAAACAAAGATATATAAAAAAGTGAAAACAAAGATAAGTAATCGCCTTGGAGTAGAGTAGAATAAATGACTCGAAGCTTAAACAGGTTTGTTTCCTTAGCAGGAATACGGATCAATGGAAATTTCCATGGCCTCTAAGACAGTTCATTACAATATCGATTTATTCTTGATTGATCAAATCTAGTGAACGAATCGCTTTCTTTTTTCTGGTATATGTCACTTGAGTTTTCGTTTTCACAGTTTTATAAGTGAGCATTTGTTCGTGTTAGGGGAGAGAAGCGTAGAATTAGTTTGTAATTATGTAAAACCTTTTCTTGGCTAATTTAGAGAACAATTTCACCTCCTGCCGTTGATACTGTAATGGCTCGTAATTCAATAGATATTTTTGGCAGAAGAAAAGTGCATTGTAAACTATTTCTTTTCATTGCTAAGGAAACGCAAGAAAAGAACTAATTGGAAGGAAAGTGTCTGAATTGTAATCAAAGTTGTTGCCAGTGAAAGCAATGAAAGCTTTTGTTTACGTTTGGTTTGTGTGTATTACCGTATACTGGTGAAACGAACAAGGCAATGTGCTTTTGTTTGTCCTATTTCAGACTGGTGTGTAACTTGTTTTCTCGCCGTATGAATTGTTTTTGCCCTTGCTTTTTATATTGGTCTCGTGACAGCCATAATATTTTCTTTACATTTTGGAAAACAGATTACCTTCTGCAAAAATTAATTATGGCTTTTCATTAGAAGTAATGCCCACTGTGCACTTTTTCGAATCTTGTAGCGAAAATTTTATTAACATAGGTAATTACCTTTTTTCACAATTCGCCTGGCCAAGCTTTTTAAACACTGGTATATTTGCTTAAAACAATATTTAAATGTTATTTACCGTACAGTACGTGTATTCATAGAAACACGTCACCATGCACGCGCTGGATTTGGCGACAAAATATTTTTACTAAAAATACGGCGAGATTTTTGTTGTCGCGTTGTTCAAAAAGTGATATTAAATTCTCGCAGTTTGCCAGCTCAGTGGGATTGCAGGAATACTGCTTGTTTGTTGCGATCTACTGTTTAACGGAGTACACTATACGGAAATGATTGTTTCTTTGTTTAACTCAGGACTGTCCATAACAACAATGACAGCGAGCTTGTCTCGAATGTAAATTTCGAGCTTGCGAATGCATAATTAAGTGGCAGGTTTTTGAGGAGGAAATTCACGCAGACACAACGGTTCTCTCGATTGTTTTGGGAAAAGCGAGTCATCAGTGACCAGTAATCCAACCAGGAATCTATCTATAAATTATGTCTTCAAACCATCGCTTTAACTCTTCGTCAAAAGGTTATATCGTTTTCTTTCCCGCGACCAAGCGAATGAATGGAAAAAGTTATTGATATAAATCATGCGTATGATAAACTCGATCACTTACTCGTATTACGTGTTCCTCGGGACCGACTTAAAACATTGGACTTAATTACTGGCGTTTAGAAATGTCTAACAAAGAGAAACGAAGTAATCTTCCAGAATGTGGATGCCGTGGTTGCAATTTAAACGCCAACCGCCCGAGGAAAAACTGCAGCAAGTTAGATGAAGCTGCTGACAAACACGGTCTGCGGACAAGGTTATGGTGTTCAACCGTGGAATGTTCATGCGATCGGAATAAAGGCTATTTATCAAACTGGCGCGGGAATGGAACAACGTTTATAAGATTTGCTGGGCCTGCAACTGAGAACAGTGTAAATCCTGTTGGGCATGTTATGCCGACAAATTTAAAGATTCGATCTACTTGTGGATGCTTTATAGAAAAATCATCAAACGGCAAATCTCGCGCATTCGATCTGGAAAGTAACGTGGTGTCTGAAGAAGCACCAGATAAACATGTTCGCTCCGTAACAATTTGGCAAGGAGTTTTGAATAAACCTCTATGCGTGAGAACTACAAGGTCATCTGCACTAGTTACGCTTCCAACAGATCGTTCGTTGCCGTCGGATCATAATTTTTGCGACGGCAAGCCGCAGGCTGGGGGAAAACGAATATGCAATAAGTCATTTCACTTTCGACTTGAGGTAGGCACGGAAAAATATTATCAGAATCTTGCAGCCGCGTTATTTTCGTTTGGAGGTGTGCTCTTATTTTAGCAGTGATGCAGTCGACGGTTTTGATAGTTGGTCTTTAAATATTGAAAGCCAACTTGGCAGCAATTGCTTGGTTTTTACATTAGGTCGATTTGACTTGGAAATATGTTAGTTAAAATTGGCATATTGAAATTCAAACGAATGCGATTAGAGATTTTCAAATGTTAATCTTTCTTGATCGTGGGCAGACATAGCAGGGGTTGCAATTATTAAGTAAACATTGTCAGAGGAAAAAAATAAAGCAGAAATAAAAAAAATGACAGGCACTTAAAGTGTGTATCTTTTTGTGAGCAGTTAAAGCAAATATTTTTAAATCACGTTATTTACCAGCAGAAACCAGCTGCAAGATGATTTCTGGCTAAAAGCGACGGTTTGTTTCGTCTTGCGACACGGGTACCTGCCGCTGGATAAAAACAGTTCTTCAACTCTTAGTGCCACACACTTGGATATGCCGAAAACATAAAATACATAAAAATCAAAGTCAAAAGCGGTTTTGTTTAAATACAATTAAACTTCACAACTTGTAACATTTGTGTGAAAAACTTACATAAATGAGGTACATAGTTAACTTTCACTTCCGTCATGTTTCACCACATTGACGTGGTTTGCTTATATAGGACTGTACGTGACAATTCAAAATATTGGACTTTGCAGTCCTTGACCGCTTATTAAAGCCTTGTGGTTAAATAAAGATCAGCGAATATAATATTGCTTATATTGCTCTTTGCAGAATTTACAGTCAACTTTAGATAACGCGGCCGATAAAGAGCGCTCGTCTGGCGAAGCTCTCCTGAGTCTGCAAGACCCGTCAACAGACATGGCAGCGGTTCGAAGTCAAATGGATGCGCTGTCAAGTCGGGTGGATGCACTGAAGATCAAGATGAGTCGGTTTGAGGAGCATTACGAAGAGCACATGCGCAAAGCAGCTGAGTTCCAACTTGCAGTGGAAAAGCTGCTTGCAAAGTTTGCCGGGAGGAAGGAAGAGTTACTTGCAGTTGACATTGATCCCACTGACAGACAGGCGGTCAAGAAACGACTTGAAGAGCTCGAGGTAAGACCATTGGTTTCATGAACATTTTTATTCTTATTAATCTTTATAACGTGTTAATGAGCATCCAATACCTAAGGATGGTAACATTAATTTTCCTCTGCTCGATAGCGCCTTACCACCCGTATGTTCCATGAATAGGAGTATAGCGCTTTCAGAGAAGCTGTATAGCCGCGGGTACTGACTCGTCGATTCCACACGGGGAATAGTTCTTGTAATGTTCTTCGGCGTTATGATCGAGTTCCATTATTTTCCCATTCATAGAATCTATTTAAATAATTATTTACCGAGATAAGGTAGTACTCTGTACTCGGTGGTTAACAATGCTCGCTGTTTTTACAGGCCTGTCGTGAAGAGATCAGTAAACATAAGCCTTTGCTCACGACAGCGACTCTGACTGGTGACTGGCTAATCAGAAATGCTCACAGTTCCAGCGCCTTGTAAGTATTACACTATTTCTACATAAACTTGAGAAATTCTTGTTTATAACCCGCATAACAGCTGTATCTTACAGCCGTCATATGCAGGATCCCAGTGCTTCTTAGCATGTTTTAACTGTGATAAGATTTTCGAACAAAGTTTGTATGTTAAGTCTGCTGAAGAACAGCTAGTTCACCAGAAACATAAGAGTATTTAACTTGTTAAGGACTGACTGACTGTATTTGCATACACCCTTCACCCAAATAGTGGAGTGGGGTGTCTTGAAACGATATGAAGGGACTATTTAAGTAACAGGGGTTCCCTTTCTTTGCTAGTTCCGAAAACTAACAGCTTTTTAATACTTTTCAAGTCCTTCCAGTTGTTCTCATTGCTTTCTAAACATTTATATAACTTTCTCAAGATTTCTTTTCGCTCCACGCGGCAGGTTGCCAAACGGTGAACGTGAGAGTGAAGCAATTCCGCGGGACATCCAAGAAAAGTTGGACAAGATCAAAGAGAACTTCCATGACCTGGAGGGGACAATCCGTCAGCAGAGACTCTATCTGAACTCTCTGTCAGTGCCGCTGGTCAGTAACTCGGTAGCCGAGAGGGAGGGGTACTCACCAAAGTAGACATACAGACAACACTAACTAACGAACGAAACAAACAAAAACAATGGGGTGGGAAAGAAGCCATTATTGTCTCCCCCCCTCCCCAGCTCAAAGTTAACATACTTACGTAAAAAGAATCCCCTCCCCCTTCCCCCCCAAAAAAGAACTTACTTTAATACCTCTCCCTCCAAATATATTCCCCTCTCCGATCGTCGTTTTCCATTTACGCCATGCTTCAGATCTTCAGTAATATCGAGAGACTACATTTTGTAGTCGTTAATTGTGAAGCAGATTTTTTTTGTGAAGAGCAGGGTTCCGGATAAGTTTTCAAGGTAGGGTGTCAATTTTTCCACTGATGCAGTTTCCACTGATCCCACCAAATCATGATGAATTTTCTATTAATTTATCGGGTCATGTAGCTGACCTTGTCGGGTTTTTGGCCTGAGACCCCTCACTTATCTGGAACACTGGAAGAGAGTCTCGAATTGTATCAGCATGGGCCTAAATTATGCTTGACTTAATTGTTCTGGCCGGGGTTGTTTAAAAGGTGGATAAGGCTATCCACCGGATAAATCACTATCCAGCGCCGGGATAGCGTGGTTTGTTTTGTTAACACTTATCCACTGGATAACGATTTATTCGGTGAATAGTGTTATCCAACCTTCGAACAACTGAGGCCTGGTGTAGTTTTAGCTAGTCTAGTGTGCTTTATGTTTCAAATTGTAAACTGTTCTCCCGTGACTGTGTTTGTTTGCGTTCTATTGCAGGAGACAGTGTACACTCTTCCAGTGGATCATCAGCCTGTAGAGGAAGCTATAAATCATTTTATTACATGGCTTACTCGAGCAGAGGAAGTGGCGTCGAACTATCAGCCATTGAAAGCTGATCTCATCACACTACGAGAGGATGAAATCGCTAATACGGTACACTAACACAGCAGTTTATTCTAATACTCGAGTATAAATCTTTCTTGTTTACTGTAAAGCCGCGGAAATGCGCGGCGTTTTGTTTGCGCATAAAAAGTCCGTACTTTACCGCCAGAAAAACCAATGATGAATTTCTTCCGTCTTTCAATAGCTGTCGGATCGACTTTATGGATTGTCGTATGCTTGCTCATGTTGTGCGCATTATTCATGTTTTGAGCTTACCTGAAGAATAGCTTTTTTCCGTTTTCACTGTGATTACGTTGTCATTTGTCAAAGGGATGAGACCCAAGGGGAGAGTTAAATTAAGAAAAAAGGTTAATTGAAAGTAAAAACAAGATTTGTGTACCGGTATTGACGACTAACGTATTTTTTTTAAAATCATTATTTGTCCCCATTGATTTATTTTGAAACCCGTTGATTGATCATCTCACCTCTTTTTAGATAGTTCCGAAACGCTGTTCTAAACCATACTGTACTGAACGCATTTTGTGCTGTCCACAGGCTGATAGGCGAGATGTTCTGATGCATGAACCTTTGTATAACAACCTTGTTCGAAAAGTTACTGCATTCCTGGAGTCCTCAGGCCCAGGCCCCAAGAAGGACGAGTTCAGCGCCAAACTCGATGACGTCAGCAAAAGATGGGATGAGCTCAAGAGAAAAACAAATGAACGGCACGCGCAGATCGAGGATGTGTTACCGCTGGCTCAAAAGTACCACGACAACTCGCAGAACGTAAAGGATGTTGTTACTTTAGCAGAAACAGAACTGGGATCCTATTTGGGCGTTTCACCTGACGTGGAGATCGCAAAACAAGAGTTACAGAACATCAAGGTATGCTATAGGGGTCTACATAGACGACGAGTATTATCTACTTAGTAGAACTATTGCTCTATAATTATTACTTGTTACGATTTTACACCATGAAAAAAAACTAATGTACTTTGTACTTTTAACAGGCCATATTCGTATTCTCGGTGTCGGACTGGAACCAGCTTTCTATGAAAGATATTAATGTCATTTGCATTTGAAGACTCCCCGTATTAGCCTCAGTTACAAGCTAGTTCCAGTCTGATACCGGGAATACGAAAATGGTCCATTGGGGAGGCCGAGTCACATATAAGATTTGTAGTTCCTTTTCGTCTCTATGACTTAGTTTAATTTATGTTGATTAATTAATTAATTTCTTGTGTGTAGCAGATATTTAATAAAAAACACAGTAGGATCTTTCCTTTACTAAGAGTTGTTGCCGTGTTCAGGCGATCGGTTGATTGGTTAGGAGGGCTATGAACGGCGTGTGCACAAAAGGACGAGAGCTAGTCAGAGAGAACAACATTAGAACAGAAAGCTGAGAAAAAGAATTCGCTTAACCCCCAAAGAGCCGATTATTATTTCATTCACCCGGTTTTTCTCGCTGCTCCCCTAACTCACCGAACGCCCGCAACACGTAACAGTGACAGTTTGATCAGTTGGATCAGATCAACTGTACTGTAGTCATACTTCAAATGGTTCGTTTGTGCATTGCACTAATAACTGGATGCTTGTCTCTGTACAGGGTGTGTTGAAAGCTGTTGAAAAACGAGCGCGTGATGTCAAACGAATGAACGAAGTTGGTGATGAACTAGCCAACAAGCTCGACAAGTACGATGGGATGTCAAATGAAGCCCGTCGCGATCAGCAAACAACCAATGAACGTTACGAACGAATTCGATTGGAGCTTCAAAACCGGGAGCACCTGATCGAGGCTCAAGTGAACGCCTCAGATCAATTCATGACCGCACTACAGGAGTTTGAACTGGACTTGACAGGTGTGGACGCCGCCATCTTGGAGGAACCAGCTGGAAGTGACAGTGATGCGCTAAAGCGACAATTGGCTGAGCTAAAGGTGTGTAATAAACATAATTATACTCGAATGAGTATAAACATGTTATCTGAAATTAGTATAAATCTACTAGCGTTCTATCATGTTCAAAGGCCATTCTCTGATTGGCTACGCTACTCACTATCTTTTCTGTTGTAGATAGTGAGTAGCCTTGCAGTGTGTGGCACTTAACAAAATGGCGGCCGCTTCTTTGCATTTTCGAAGTGTATGTGAAGAGGATTTAGATAAAGTTCTGAACAACTAGTAATTTATACTAAAAACATTAGGTTGTTCGCTCTCGATTTCTAATTTTTGAATAGTAGAATTGTGAGGTTTTTGACAGTATCTTGTACATCGTAGATCGTTTTGTAGTGAACAAAATGTGCTTGCTCGTTGTCAGTATCTATTCAAACAGTTAACTGATGATGGATTGGGTCTTTTAGGCCACGAAGGTGGCTCTAGCCCAGCGGAGACCTAAGCTCGGCTCGCTGCAATCGAGTGGACTAGCACTAATGCAGGAGAACAAAGACAACGAGAAGTTCCTTGATGTCACTAAGTCCAAAGTCCAAAACGTGACAGATCTGTACTGCAGCATCGAGGACAAAATCAAGGATCGCATTACGCTTGTGCAAACGGCGCTTTACCGCTGCCAAGGGTTCAACGAGGCTCTGGACGATTTTGAAAAATGGTTGTATGACACGGAGGGTCGATTCCAGGCCCTTGGTACGCTGTCAATCAAACCAAGTGTCATAAAGAAACAGGGGTCTGGTCTGAAGGTAACTCTCTCTTTTTATATCAATTTATTGATTAAGGGCTCCAAGTTGAAACGCAAATATCGATCGATAATGAAAACTTTAAGACCTACTGAGTTGAGTTTTACTGGGAAATGCTTTGGTAATTTATACAAGGAATTTTGTGATGCAGTTTCCATGATATAACACATTTTAAGTCAGCAGTTTTTTTGCTGTCTCGCTGACGAAGCTTTTTCTGTTTGTTATGTGGCCTGTCTTTTGATAAAACCGCAGTGCTCACGGTTTTTATTCTGAACAAGATGCTTCTATCTTTTACGTCTGAGGACGAAACCCCAGTCTGTCACCAGTCAACGCTTTCTGAGAAGTACTTTCTTGTGGCATTGCTTGTTGTTTGCGACATTTCGAAACATAATATTTGATATCTTGTCACTGTTGCCTATTGGCCGTCGTTTGGAATGTAAGGGTTTATGGTATTAGTAGGAACTTGAAAGAAATTCTTTCTATTCGCAGGTAATAAAAGAAGACGTGGACTTCCATGCTCCTCTTTACGACGACATTCAACAGCGAGGTATTGATATGCTAACACGGACCGACACCGCCGCTGACCGGCATCAGCTACAGATGAGACTTGGTGACGTGGAAAACCGCTGGAAAGACCTGAAGGCGGGAATTGACGAGCGGCAGAAAAGTCTCGGTAGACTGGCACCGAGTGTGCTTGGTTACATCGAAGTGCGCGAACAGGTGGTCACCTTGTTAAGCCAGAGCGAAAAGAAGTTTGACGAACTGGCTTTGGGGCAGGGTGATGTGAGCGATATGGCGGCCATGACAGAGAAACAAGAACAGCTTAAGGTACAGTGTTGTACTTCTTTCAGTTGCTTTAATTAGTCCTCAGTCTTTCAAGCGAACTGCTAGGTGTGGCTTAGAAGGGGTCGCTCAAGGTTTTCAGATCCGTTTTCATACAAGGAAGAAGGAAGACAACGGAGTCTAACTGATAGTTGTGAAATGCCCTTTGGTAGAACTTGAAACTTGAGTCGAAGGCATGTAATCGGCGCTAAGCGGGGAAACCATGGTTAAGTCAAGTCCTGAATGGTTTAAGCACCTAATCGGTTGAAATGAAAGAGTATGTTCGCTCTGTTTGATTACAGATTGTTGTACGAGTGTTTTTTCCAAACAAGTATGTAAGACACAGTAGTTATTATTTTCAACTATTCGGTGGATAAATTGAATAGTTGCTCTCTCTCTACAGGCGTTGCGCGAGGACCTGGAGAACAACCGGCCTGTGTTACAGAACCTTTTGTCCATGTCGGAAGCTTTGATTGGCGTGTGCCGTGAGCTGTCAATCAACAATGACGTTGTCATGGTGACCAGCGAAGTGGAGGAAGTGAAGAGACGATGGGAAGCTTTGACAGCTAAAGTAGTTGGCGGAGAAAAAGAGCTGAAAAATTCCAACAAGACTCTGGCCTTGGTATATATCATAGTGTAACAATAGAGCGTTTTCACCCGCGTGACCAGCAGCCATGCAAATCTTTTGGAAAAGAAAGTGTCTACATAAGAAAATAATTGAGCTCCGACAGGATTGGTTTGGTACACCAACATGGCTGCCGTGACGTCATGTGAAAACACTCTATACTTTATGTTTATGATATTGTTCAACATGAGCGCCTCGTCAAGCCCTTTATCGCGTGCTGTTTAACCCTTTCAATCCCAAGTTCAGAGTAAAAACGTTTATCTCATTTTTTTAGGTACAAGAAGTCATGCAGCCAATGCAACAAGTGATGTCTGAAGCTGAAAGTATTCTGGCAACTGAGCCTAGAGTTGGATTCAACATTGGACAGGCCAAGAAAGAACTCATCAAAGTCAACGTATGTAAACTAACAGCTAATTTGTTTGATGAATTTATAGCTGATTCGTCAATAGATAACAGATGCTCACGGGTTTGTGCGGTTGTGTTTGTCAACAGAAAATGATTGACGTGTTAGAAAAGTCGGAAATCAAGCTGTTGAGACTGTCCAAACAGGTTACTAACAACGAGTACATCATCACCATTATCAAAGACAACCGAGTCATGCAGGTAAATTATAATTAACAAGTGCCATTTTAAAATACAGTTCTTTATTTTTTTCTCAAGCATCTGATCGGGCCAGAATCCTAAATCCTCGAATTTGATTGGCTAATCATACGCACGTGACCTGTCCCGCTTTTTACGATACGACCCACGAGCCAGATTTTTTCCCCGCTTCCTAAATTTCGCTCCTAAAAGTTAGCGGTAATCGTCAATCTATTGCCTTTTTTACACATCCCTTGACGATTAGTCAACACGAGTTTATCTCTGTTCACTTTAAAATGACAGGGAAAGTCACTGTAAGTAAATTCAATTGAGTGTTTTGAAGTTGTGAGAGTTTGCTTGGTTGTTTGTAGCTTGGCGCTGTAATGGCGCGTTATCCTGTGTTTCTCTCGCTGTAAAATTTGAGTCAATTTTAGTCGAGTTTACCTCTATGATCGTTGCTGCATTCAGTGGAATTTCTGTGGAATACACTCAACGAATTTCCTCGCTTTCTGCTGTTCAATTTATGGTAGAAAAGTCTGATTTAATGTGATTTTAAAAGCAACGACTGACAGAAATTGTTTTTTTAGTAAAACTTCAAACTTCGCACGAAATTTCACACCACAAAAGCAATTTTAGGGAACTTAACTGGTGAAGTAAATGCAACTAAAATAAAGTAGTTCGAAAAAAAAACTCTGTTCTTTAATACATCTTTCTTTGTCTACTGTCTGAGTTACTCGTTGCCAAGATTTTTTACGAATCGTTAGTAGACGGTGCGCAGGCCGTTTCAATGACAATGTGTAAACAAACCCATTTGTAATCTGTAAAACCAATTTACTGCAGGAAAAAAAATAAACATGTTATTTGCCGGTTGGGAGGTCCGTATAGTGAAAAACTGTGACGAATGCTGCCCTCGAATGCTGCCCTCGGCCTGCGGCCTCGGGCAGCATTTTCAAGACCTCTGTCACAGTTTTTCACTATACGGACCTCCCAGCCGGCAAATAACATATATGTATTTATATGCTTGGTTTTTGTTTCTTTTAATAATACGAGACAAGCAGAAAGAAAAGGAAGGGGAATGACTGACAGAGATTTTCTGCCCTCTAACTGGGAGCACATAGAGACGTGTGGCCTCCAAAGCGGGCATTTACCGTGCCTCTGTGAACAGTCTAAAACCGTTTGTTCTTGCTCGTTAGGTGCGCTTGAAAGAAAGAAAAGTCAAACTCGAGAAGTACATCAGAACCGTGGAAGTCTTCCAGGGAGCTGGTAACGAGATTGAGATGAAGGTGATGGGCATCATGAGTTTTGTGTCAGTGGAGATCATTGTAACAGACCTGGAGAACATCCGGGACCAGCTGCAACACGTGCAGGTATGCTGAGAGTATCCACACTAAAAGCTAGGGACAGACGGACCATTATTTTTTGACAGCACAGCAAAAACGGCTGGAAAAAAATCGTGCAGGGGGAGTCATGGGGAGAAAATCGAGGAAGTGCTTTCTACTTCTAGGTCCTGTGGTCGACTTTTAAAAAATTCTTGCACAAACTATTGCCCACCCAGAAGAATCATGCACAACCTAAAGGTGAGAAAAACCTTTCGTGCCCCAGAAAATTGCTCACCCCTCCCCCCGCCCCCCTTTCACCCTCAAAAAATGAATGGTCCGTCCCTAAATACCGATTTACTGTTTTGCGCTTAATCTTGTTTGCTTTTAACCCAGAATTATTGGAGTAACGAAATTTTAGACATCGATGTTTCATTGCACAGTGGACTCGAACTTCGTTTGTCTATAAAACCAACTGTGCGCAAAGAGGAAAAAGTGTAGACCCTTTTCATAACTGGCTGCCAATTTAAAATTCTTTTGTATGTATTTAAATAAGCCTTACTAACCTCGTTTCAGAGTTAAAATTCTTTTGAATTACCAACTTCAAAATGAGGTTAGTAAGGCTAATTTTAATACTTGCAAAAGAATTTACAATTGGCCGCCATTTATGAAAGTGGTCTATGAAACATTTGTTCAGTTTCCAGATTGATTACATTTCCCGTTGATTCAAGCTTGTTTCGTAAATGCTATACCATCGGATATACTTTACCTTTTCTTTGACTGTACGTAGTTTTGTGCCTTTTATGCGGAAGTTTTGTTGCGATTCAATTCCATATGTTTGTTTTTTGTACAGACTAAATTGCAAAGAGAAAAGAGAGACAAACCCTAGTTATTCCACTAGTGTAGATGTAGCCGATTCTTCGAAGAAATAATTAAAGTCGTTGTTGTATTTGCTAGAATCTCGAGGAGGAGGTTGTAATTCACAGACGAAAAATCGACACCATGGAAGAAACTGGCGAGTGGATCATCAAAGAAAACGGTGGTAATCCCGAAGTCATCAGCGAAGTTCACTCGAAAATCAACCGAGCCAAGTCGACGATCAACGAAGTAACGGTCAAACTGAACGACCGGCGCCGAAGATTAGAAACAGCTCTAACCGAAAAACAACGAGTGTTTGACACATTAGATGATTTCGACAAAAGGGTGGTGAAGCTGGACAAATCTCTGACTCGAGCCAAACCGGTTTCGGCCGAGTTTATTGTCATCAAAGAGCAGAGGACTTCCCACGAGGTGAGGCATTGTTTGTTGTGTGTGCGGTGTGTCTTTACGTGTATTTTTGTTTCACTTTCATGGGAAGACGATGGTGAAAGGTTTTCCAGTTAAGGCTGTTCGCAGCTGTCGGAGCAACAATGGCCAAACTGAGAAAACTGAACTTAATTTGTAGAGACGTAGTACAGGGGAATTGTAAATTTATTATTCTCATCTACACCAGTTACCATCGTTTTCCGAAATACGAGGATTTAAATAAGAAATACGCAACGGAAGCTGCGGGATGTAAAAAGAAATCTTGTGCAAGAAAAAACAGTAATAAGAATGATTTACTTTGGTTATTTTCAGTAAATTTCATGAAAATAACGTGCATTAGTGTGTAATTATATTTTACAAGATTTTGTTTTCGTGTGCTCAGAAACTGAAGTTAAATGAAAGTTGCCTGTTTAGCCAGGGCGAGGGTTGTGATTTTTCTTTTAGAGTACAGTATAATCACCAGCCATACCTTACCTTACTTTTTCAGATTGTTGTTCGAGAGGTTGGTCGTCTTCGTCCGATTTCAGATTACGTCTTCCCAGCGGCCGAAAGTCTTCTGGCAAACACCGAGGCAACAACGGAGAAAAGCCAATTCGAGAACCGTGTGTTAGCCACACGTACCCTCTGGGAAGGTGTTCGACTCAGAAGTGACAACAGACATGTGGTTATTGAACGAGTGTTCCCATTGGCCCAGAACTACGATGATGCGTACCGAGTGTTGAACGTGTGGCTTAGAGAAACAGAACAGAAAGTCATTAACCTCGCTCCAGTCCCCTGCACCTCCGAGAGCTTGAGTAACCAATACAGACATCTAGCGGTGAGTAATATTGACTAAAATAATGTGATACCTAGTAGGACGCGGTGAAAATGAGAAATTTTAAACCGTTTGTTGTTAATATTTTTAAATGGTTTTTTAATGGTTCATTTCACTCCATATCGCACACTACATTTGTTTACTTCTCCACTAAATCGTATAGTGTGTCAAAGTAGTTCTAAAAGAATCGTTGTTTTTGGCTGGCGTTTTGACAACCTGAACGAAGTCATCTTCAGAGTCAAGTGCTCTTTACTTTGAAGAAGACTTCAGGTTGTCGAAAAATCACCAACAACAGTTCTTTTCAGACCTACCCTCACCCAGACGATCACACTGATACTCCTGAGTTCAAACCATTTACTTTGTCATCCACATATGTTTGCCCGATAGCTTGGCTTCCCGTAGGATCAACGAACGTCTTTCATTTAATAAATTGATTGGTTGATTGATTTTTGTATTACAATTTAATGACAACAAATTAACAAAAACAGAGATGTCATAAGGATGGTCTGTGAAAGAGCCATATGTCCCATGCTCAGACAGAC
>NC_138156.1:12691261-12813761 GCF_964199315.1 Orbicella franksi | reverse complement strand
ACACGTTACCTTTGTCTAATAATACGTATCGGTATTATATCGCCCTCTGAAAGGAGCTCGGTCACAGTAATTTGAGTTACTTTAGCCACGTACAAATTTATCTTTAAATTGAAGGAAACATGAAAAGAGTAGTTTACCAAGATAGAAAAACACCAAATAGATAATAATATACCGTAAAGGAACAAGGATGGCTAAAGATGGAGAAGATTGACAGGGACTACAAACGACGAACTTGAAAATTTTAGGCTAAACTTTTCAAGATGGGCAAATCGTGACGTAGCTCCTTTAATGTCTGTCAGATACCTAAACAATCCATTATCTTACAGGACTTGCAAGACGACCTCGAGAAAAACAAACCGTTGCTGCTGTCAGCTGAAGACAGTGGGCACAGATTGGTGGAGGTGTGTTCAGAGGAGCTGACTGTAGACTCTGTGGTAGCCACCAAGCTTGATCCGCTACAGAAGGCGTTTGAGATCCTGTATGCCGCGGTGGTGGACCGATTGGGTCAGCTGCAGATGAGACTTGTTCAGTCCCAGGAACTGGACGCGTCGCTTGCTGACGTCATTCGGTGGCTGGTGGAGATGGAGAAGACACTAAGCCGACAGGAACCCATTGCAGTTCAACCTGTTAAAGTTAACAGACAGAAGCAAGATCAAGAAGTAGGTTTTCATTGGTTGTATTGTTTGTTTTAGCTGATGGGTTAGTTTGTTGTTGTTGTTATTGTTGGCAAATTAAATTAACTTGGCAAACAAAAAGATGAAGATTAGAGACTACATACATGCTGAAAGAACTGACAGAAACTGATCAAATTAAAGCATTTGTAAGTGTTAACATTGAACGATATTTTTTTTGTTAAAAACCATCAGATTTGGAGACGTTTGTTAGATGTGCTCTTGTAAATGTTGTAGCTTTTGATGTCACCATTGAAAGCAGATTTTTATTCTTTGCCTTTCAATACCGCTGTAATACAAAATATTACTATGCTCTTTTTGAGAAGTAGGCTAATTGTTCAGCGAAGATCTTGTTGTCGTAGATATTGAAATACGCGGATGTTAATGTGTTTGATATGGTAAATTTCCGTAGGTTTTCTGTAAAGAGATTGTGAGCCAACAACCAGTGATTCAACAAGTGGAAAGTAACGCTACTAATGCGATGATGTCTATGCGGTACGGACCAGACCGTGACGTACTCAAATACAAACTGGCAGATATCGACCGACGCTTTACTGCCGTGTCTGAGAAATCCACCCAGCGGAAACAGACTCTTGACTCCATCCAGCCCCTGACAGGACAGTACCATGACGTCATGAACGCGTTTTTGATTTATTTGGACAGCGCTGAAGATAAACTTGAGTCACTGAAGAAAGTACCACGTGACGAAGAGGGTGCTGCTCGCCACAAAGCCGACGCACAGGTAACGCGTGAGCTATGTGTTACATTCAGGTTGGAAAAGGGTTGCGTGACAAGTTGTTACTCACCTAACTATATTCACTTAGGAACGGGCTATTATGTTTTTGAGGGGTGGATTAAACAGAAAAAACGGCTGAAAAAAAAAAAAAAAAAGGATGAAGTGCTCTCTACTATCCAGGTCCTATTTTTGATGTTAAAAAGCATTCTTACACCAGCCATTGTCCACCCCAAAAGACCATGTACAACCTAAAGGTGAGCAAAAAATTTCATGCCCCAGAAAATTGCCTACCCCCTCCCACCGCCCCTTGCTCAAACAAATAATGGTCTGTCCTTCATATTACGATAGTGTTTCTTTTCTTCTACCTTTTCTTACTGTTAAGGGAATGAATAATTCCATCGGTTTTTTTTTTCTCTAAACAAGCTTCTTTCAAAACGGTTTATCGACCAATTTTCCATGACATAAATCCGATACAAACTGAGGGTTGTAGCAGAGAAATTGTCGGGTACTCCTCGTGTGGAGTTGGTCTTGCCGACATGCTGTCTTTCAATTGTGTTTCAGGCGTTCTTAGAAGGAGTAGAGAGTCACAGAGGCGTTCACCAACTGGTAAACATGTCTTCGAAGGCCTTGTTGGACTTCTGCCAAAGTAACGCTCTCAGTGTAGACACATCACACATCATAGATGACGTACACAATGCCAACACTCGCTATGACAAGCTGGGTAGAGCAAACTTTGACATGGAAAAACAGAGCCGAGTGGCTGAGCAGAGTGTCGGGCTATACCAGAAAGCTTTGCAACCTGTGCAGCAGACGTTTGTCGATGTTGACAGTTTTCTCGAGTCTGAGCCTGCGATAGGACTGGACGCAGAGAAGGGCAAGGAAGAACTGGTGAAAGTTGATGTACGTGGAAATTTGTTTCAGCTTTAGTTAGTCAATGTGCTAAGCTTCTTTATTTAAAAGCGGGATTACAAAGAGCTACGAGTTGTGATGATATGGTTTTTGTTTGCTACTGTTTATCGAAGCCTAAAGTTAAGGAAGACTAAGGAAAGTTGCTTTCAGTGCATCTTCATTTGGTGAAATTCTTTGTTCATATTCTGGAATGATTCGGCGAGACTGAGAAATATACAGATTTGACGATGACTTTTACGTTTTGCAAGATGTCAGTAGATGCTGTGAATCATTTCCATCACAAACCAAATGAACGTTTTCCCACCGACGTAGCAAAACGTTTCTTTGATTTGATTCAGTAGCGGTCGACCTCCTCTCTGACTCCACTCCCTCACCTACCCTACCCATACTTAGCGAAGATATACTCAAGTTAACACGCATCTGTTCTGCCAAATCTAGGAACTTTTGAGCACTCTTGAAGAGCAGAAAGCTGATTTGGAGGTTGTGGAAATGTCAGGTCCTCCTCGTGTGGAAAAAGCCGTGAACTTAGCGGAAGAACTGGCTACCGTGTCGCAGAAATATGACATGAATGTCAACAAGCTGAAACGACAGAAGGTATGGAACTGTTCATACAAGGTTTTCGCTAAACTTTGTTACTTTCTCTTTTGTGTCTGCGACAATTGCCCTGGAACCGAGGGTTTTAATTTTTTTTATTTTAAGTATGATTATTATTATTATTATTATTATTATATTATTATTATTACTATTATTTTTTAAAAATAATAATGAGGAGTGTAAAAAACTATTATTACTATTACTATTAAAACTAATAAAAACTATTATTATTGTTATTATTATTATTATTATTATTATTATTACGTTTTGCTAATTTGTCGTTCCGTAGTCCTTCTCACTCCTCCGAAATCTATATTTTCCTTGCTTCTTTTTGGATTATTGTTACAGTTATGTTATTTTTGTACCAAAATAAACAATTAGTTTAAGGGTTGCTTTGATTTGAAGGTAATTTGCCCGTCGTGACATGAATTCTTTACATGTTTTGTACAGGGTCGATTAACGAAGCACGTTGAAAAGCTGCTGATGTTTATGAAGATTCAGCATGAAGTAGAAGTTTGGATTGAGGAAATGTCTGAAACGATCAGTCGGTTGTCTCCAGTCAGTGAAGACAGCGAGAAGGCCAAGGCACAGCTGGCAAATGCTAAGGTAGGAAAAAAAAGGGGTGTAGTACAGATCGAGTCTAGAATGAGAGGAGAATAAGCAAAGAGGGATACCAGAGACACTTCTAAACAAGGTGCACGCGCAATTTTTAAGCTCGAAATTTTGGAGGAAACTGAAAAGGCACTGAATTTCGAAGCTGAAAATAATCGGTGGTCATCGTGCAGTTTCAAAGCCCTAAATATTGTTGTGAAAGATACATGTTCAGCATGTCGTCAACGCGGGACAAAGAAAAATGATCTGAGTCCCCACCTGACGGGATTCGAACCTATGACTTCGCAGATACCGGTCTTGCTTTGTAAACCATTGAGCTGAGGAAAGATACGTAGTAAACTGTAGGACATTTGTCCTGCAAGAGTTTTCGTTCAAGTCTTCTATAAAACCTTCGTTGC
Source organism: Orbicella franksi (assembly GCF_964199315.1). Taxonomy (NCBI): domain Eukaryota; kingdom Metazoa; phylum Cnidaria; class Anthozoa; order Scleractinia; family Merulinidae; genus Orbicella; species Orbicella franksi. Next base: position 12,809,841 of record NC_138156.1, on the reverse strand, counting down.
ATCCTTGCAGGCCCTCAACGAAGAATTCCAAAAGTATCGTCCAAAGCTTGAAACACTGGAAGAAATCACGGATTATCTGCTAGAAACAGAAAAGGACGACCCTACTCTTGCAGCAGAAGTCAGAGAGAAGTTCAGCGCTGTGGAAGAGCCTTTTGAACGGCTCCACTCAACCGTTCTCCAGCGCCAAGCTCGTCTGCAGAATATCGTTATCCAAGGTCAAGATTTCCAGTTGTCGTTGAGTGAAGCGCAAGATCAGTTGAACGAATTTGAGAGAAACATCGCTCAGCTACCAGCTATCAGTGGTATTTACGAGGTAGTGCAGCAACAGAAGGAAGATCACGAGGTAAATAAGAAATAGTTGTTTTTTTCTGCCTTTAGAGCTTGAAAATTATGGTCCTTCTGGAGACAAACTTCCTCGAAGTAATGAATAAAGCCTTAGCGTGTGACCATTGACGTGATACGTACTAAGGAGCGCTTTTATGAAGTGCTGTATGGTTTTTTATTGTCATTAACTAAGTTTATCAGCTCTATAATTGACTGCAAACCGAATGTTTCAACTTCTCATGTAACCGAACGCAACACTTTTGTCAAAGTCAAAGTGATTTTAAAATTGTTTTCTTTTCACTGTCATTTTTTGATGTTTGTTTTTCCAGGGTCTGTATCTTGAGATCACCTTGAGAGAGGTTGTGTTCAATGAACTTCTCAAACTTGGCCGTGAGGTCCTGGAAAAGACCGAACCAGGCCCCAACCGTGAAGATCTTCAAAAGGACTTGAATAACCTTGAAAGCCGCTGGACGGATGTGTATTACAAAACTGTAGAAAGGCAAGAGAAACTAGAGGAAATTGTACCGCTGGCTCAGAAGTACACTGACTCAGTCAGTAATCTCCTTCCGTGGTTAACAGAAACCGAGCAAATGGTAGCAGACTATCACGTGACGATTGTCTGTGAAAAGCATGCGCTGATCAGGGAACAGACTTTCATTAAGGTTTGTGTGTTATGGCGTGGATTTTGTGAAATTATGGAGCCTTTTAGATCAAGAAACCCTAAGGAATGGTTAGTGCGAATAGGCCATTTTCAGTATATTAAAATTGTAGCATGGTTTCGAGGCTTGGTGGAATAAAACAAAAGGAATTAAGTCATCCCTCAACCTCGATGTAATTTCTTTTGTCTTATTCCCCCAAACCTCGGAGCCAAGTTATAATTTTAATGGATCAAAAATGGCCTATTGAGAGAAGTATATGTTTGCAATCAGACAGATTTTCTTCCTAAAGAGTTCGACACTCTCCAAACTAAATTTGAAAGACTTGGAAGTCCTTACAACTGAATTTGCTTGAAAACTAGTGAAGTTTGTTGTTTTGATCATTGGCTCAAAACTTCCGTTAGTAAATGATTTTAAAAGCAAACGAAACTCTTGTACAGGTTTTACTATAATGCTAGACATGAATTTAGAACTTGAGTAAGAAGCAAATCGTGGTTGTGTGACATGTTCTGCGTGATGACTGAAATAACTGTGAAATGGGACAACAGAAGCGCGTTAAAACGTTTTCTTCTTTTCCTTGAACAGTACCTGCAACAGTTCGTACAAGAGGATATAGAGGGGCACCGTCCAATCTATCGCTCACTTGTGGACAGCTCAGATGATTTACTTGAAAGCTGTGAAGATTTGTCCGTCACTGAAGGTGTGCCACAGATACAGGATGACGTCAAGGACATGATTGACAGGTGGAGCAAGGTAAACCAGTTTTATCTTGACAGACGAGGACAGGTTTCCGAAGCCGCGCTAATTGTGAAGAAATACAGGAGCTTGCTGCTGCCAGTTGAAAACGAACTGGGCCGAGTGGAACGACGAATGGAGGAGTTTGAATATGAAGGAATCAATATCGAAGTTGGCAAGAAAAAGCTGGACACTTTGAAGGTACAGTAGCAGGCGAATGATAGCTGGTTTGTATTAAGAATAATAATCCTCTAAGGACGTTCGCCTCCAAAATGTTCCCACGCACAGATTTTTTTAACAACACTTGCCATGCAGTAAGGTAAAGATCAACTATGGCCAAAAAGGCAAAACGATGGAGGGTCACCCTGTTCGTGTTCAAAATGAGGCGCATGGTAGACCATGCGTTTTAAGGAGCTTTTGTTATTTTAAGACGTTCTTAGCGACTATCAGCAATAAAAGATGCTACAATAGTAAAATTTAGATCAGGTAAACGTTCTCAATTCAGCAAAACTAAGTATATTAAGTAACTTTTGCAGCTGATGTCGTTCCTTGAGGTATAACTACTCGCTTAAGAACTTGTGAAACTCATGGCTTATGTAAATAGACATTTCTTTTTGAACGTCCGAAGTGACTGCCTGAAATTCTCGCCGCAAGTTCCAATATTGAGCGGGGCTACGGGCAATGGGATGTCTCAAGGAGATTCTATATGTACGATGTTTTGAAGAGCGCTAAACTTTAAATATTATCAATGTAGAAATAGTTCGTATAGTGTGATCGTCCAGGTGAGTGTAGTTCTGAAAAGAACTGTTGTTGGTGACTGACGTTTCGACAACCTGAGCAGAAGTCATCTTCAGAGTCAAGTGAATGGTGTTTGTCAGTCGATGATGTTATAAGTCTGGTCCGTTGAACGTGATTGGTCAGTATAGCCATGATGGTATTGGCTGAAAGACTCGTGTAAAGTTTGTCGTCAGTCATTGGTCGGTTTCGATCCGTCTATTGTTAATCAAATAGGTCGGTTTTTGGTCCGTGTATTGTCAAGTCGGACTGTTAGAAGTCCGTTTGTCGGTTTCGTTTCCGTCATGGATAAGTCGTTTGTAAGGCGCCGGTAGTTGTTGAAAAAAACAAAAACCGACCTATTTGACTAACAATAGACGGATCGAAACCCACCAATGACTGACGACAAACTACTGACCAATCACGTTCAACAGACCAGACTTATAACGTTATCGACCGACAAACACCATTCACTTAACTCTGAAGATGACTGCCGCTCAGGTTGTCGAAACGTCGGTCACCAACAACAGTTCTTTTCAGAACTACACTCACCTGGACGATCACACTATACGAACTACTGATACTCCTGGGTTCAAACCATTCACAATGTAGAAATAATTTTCAAATATCACTTTAAATATTATCAATATAGAAATAAATTTCAAAGTGGAAATGAATTTCGTTGTTTGACATTCGTTCATTTGTATCGCAGGTTATTCAAGAAGATGTCTACAGTTTAGAATCCCAGCTTGAATCTGTGAGCGATCAAATTAAAGAGGAAGACAAGGCTTACCTCGATTTCATGCCGATCAAACAGCGTGTGTCTGCACTCGGTCAACGGTGTAGTGCTCTGCGTAAGGACACCAATGAGAGAATAGCGAAACTCGAGAAGATTGTGAAAGAGTTGACAACATTTGTTACAGCCACTGGAGAACTGCAAGTCTATCTCAAGACTGCATTTGAAAAACTGGGTAACTTGGAGCCTATTCATAACGATGCAGACGTGATTAAACAGCAACTGAAGGAAGTACAAGTGAGTTCTTATGTATAGCGTCACGTATACGAATAGAGTAGATCCTATCCATAAATGGCTGCCAATTTTAAATTCTTTTGTATGCATTTCAATAGACTGTTTTCGATATATTAAAATTCAGCTTGGCAGTGAGGCTTAGAGGACACAAACAAAGGGAATTGAATGACAAGTTTATTCATTTCTTTTGTTTGTGTCCTCTAGGCCTTACTATCAAGCTGAATTTTAATATGTCGAAAGTGACCTATTAGCCTCACTAAACTCGTTTGACTAAATGAGTGTAAAAATTCAGTTGAATTATCAACTCAAAAACGAGGTTAGGCCGGCTAATTTTAATACTTACAAGAGAGTTTATAATTGGAAGCCATTTATGAAAAGAGTCTTGCAGTATTTGGGTTCAGTATTAGCTTTCTGTACTCAGCATGACTATGTTGTACGGTTATGATATTTGAACCTCTTACTGCTACTTTTCTCTTGCACCTCCTCAGAGCTTTTACAGAATGGGTGATACAATAAACAGTTTAGAATGTCACCCATTGTGTACAGAAGTGTAAAAGCTCTGAGTGTGCCATGCGCAATCTTGAAATCTGTTGCTGCTTCTTTGAGTCGCAGTGTTTCATTGCTTCTCTGTTATTGTTCCAACCAGGCGCTTCAAGAGGAGGCCAACACCCAGCTTGGCGTGTTGTCGACTGCCGAGATAGCTGCTACCACTATTTGCTCTGACAAGAAGGACGATCTGAAGGCCACCCATGAAGTGAACAAATCACTACATGAAGTTCAAACGCCTATGTTGGATGTGTTAGATAGACTTCAGACTCGCGAACAGGACTTGAAGAGCGCTCTGGAGCATCTGGAAACTTACAAAGCACAGCTGGAACCAGTGCAGGAGGTGTTCTCCCAGGTGGAGAGCACTGTTGAGGCCCAAGCCCCGGTCGACTTGAACAAAGGAGAAGATGAACTCGGCAAAGTGGATGTAAGTGAGATATATGCACAGTCCTAAATTAAGTAATCGGACAAGTAATGGGATGGTCTAGCCGTCGCAGAAATTTTTCTCCTTTCCAATAACAGCAATTTATACATCCACTGACCGTGAGAGCAAGAATTAAGTGGCTCGAAAGAATTTGACCGTGCATTGACAAAACTGGATATTGTATTTGAGTATGTGCATGGTGTGAAAGAGTACTGAGAGTGGAATTCAATAAAAATACGAAAACTCAAATCCTTTGTTTATATATCCAATGTATAATTCAAACTCAAAAAATATTAGCTCAGAGGTAACAAACCAAGCAAACAAACCCTTAAAATCGTTTGAAACAAATTGCTTCAAGATCATTCTTCTGTGTGTTTGGCTAACAGTACGTGTTCCTCTTTTGTTGCGCGCAGACGATGATCAAAGAAATGGAAGAGAGCAATAGACATGTGCGCTTGATTAGGACATCGAGTCAAAAACTCCTCCGAGTCATGGACATTCAGTCGGAGCCTGGGGCCGAGGTGCAGACGGAGGTCGCCAAAGTCACGCACAAGCAACGTGATCTCAGTTCTAGTCTCCGCCTACGCCGCTCTAAAGTCGAGAAGAGTCTGCAACTGTATGGAGATTTCTTGGAACAGATTGAAAAGGTGGAGAAATGGCTTCCAGAGGGAACTGAGCGAGTTCAGGCATTAGAGCTTGTGAGCGGCGAACCAGATGTGATCAGAAAAGAGCTCGATAAAGTGCAGGTTTGTCTTGGCTTATCGTGTGATTGGACATCTTGAAAACTTAGCTTAATTCTTTGGTCTTCACTATCCGACTTCCTCTTTGGTTTATTAGTCGGACTGCTAATCTTTTATCTTGAAGTTTTCTTAGTTTTAAGGTAGTATTGTTCATCAGCAGAAGTGACTTTACTATAAAGCGTTTTCACTCACGTGGCCAGCAGCCATTCAAATTTTCTTGGAACAAAAGAAGGTGTTAACATAAGAAAGAGTTCAACTCCCACAGGATTGGTTTGGTACACCAACATGGCCAACGTTTCATTGTTTTGGAACACCAATATGGCTGCCGAGACGTCACGTGAAAACGATTTACACCATGACGTTGCATGTTTGAATATTTTGCTGGTTTTGTGTCACAAAGTTACGCTATACTGATAGTTCTTTCTGAAACCGGCCAAAGTTAATAAAAATGTTATGGATTATTTCCATTTATATGGCGTTTATTTTGTGATCATTGCAGGATGTTGAAGAGGACGTACAGGCGAACGTAGCCTCATTAGACAACGCCAAGGGGCTAGCGGACAAAATCAAAGAGCTTAGCAGCGAAGATCCTGTCATTAATAGAGACCTTGACGAAAACGTAAAGAAGGTAGAGCCACCCTTAAACGAGCTCATCTCTACCTTGAATGCGCGACAGTCCGAGCTACAGACAGCGCTGCTACAGAGTCAGGAGCTTAAAGATTCCGTAGAGGAGTTTAGCGGCTGGCTGTCGGCAGCGGAGAATCGGTTGAACCTCCAGGGACCCGTGTCTGCCAGGCATAAGGTGATCATGGACCAACAAGACAAGCTACAGGTATGCAGTTCTAATATGTGAGGCACAACATCCCGGGATGAAAAACACCCTTAAACGGAATCTTAGCTGCATACGAAACTAAGAGGAATTCTGGGTATTACAAACCAACAAAATTCAGTTTAGAATACGTAAGAACCAGAGCTTTTCAATCTGTTACATTATTGACTATCCATACATATCTACGGATTCTGTAACTCGCTTCTGTTTTTTCATTTTTCATTCATCTCTCTCAATAGTTTCTAAGCCTTAGCCATATCTGTAGTCATTGTTGTCTTATGACCTTTGTAAACTATTATCAAGTCTTCGCTTATCAGCTTTGTAAGGAGTGACTGAATTATAGAATTATTCCTGAACACTCTGACACCAACCCTGATTCTCTTTAGGTCCTTGAGAAAGATTTAGATCAACACAAGCCAGTTCATGAGCATGTCATGGAGAAAGGAAAAGCAGTACTGGATAACATGAAACCAGGACGCGAGAAAGACAACTTAGAACAGAAACTCCAAGACCTTGATACACGCTGGAACAGCCTCTCGGAAAGAATATCCCAGCGGGGCGAGAAACTTCAAGAGATTGAACCTTCAGCAGGCAAATATGTCAACAGCTCTCTACCTTTTACAAGCTGGCTTTCAGAATCAGAGGAGCGTTTGAAAGAATGCGAAAAGATCCCTGAAGACGAGGAGAACGCGACACAACAACTTGAGTTACTAGAGGTTAGTTTAGATTCAGAGAGAAATAAATCTTAAGAAGAAACAACTTGAAAAAGGCGGAAAGGTGTCTTCTAAAACGAGTGAAGGAAAGAATAACTTGATATATCTCACTCGTGGATTCTGCGGCTGATTTTGAAGGGATGTGTTTTGCTGCCGGTTTTGTACCCTTTTGGTAGCTCAAATATTCGGTGAAATTTATTTCAAGAACTTTTAACATGAGTGCGAAAGTAATTTGTTGAGCTTTCGAAGGCTAATGATGTTTCAAATCGCAGTACTGATCACGTTGCGTCTAGTGAGAACGGTATATTTCCTCGAGCCGTAGTGAACACTCTGGCAACAAGAACTTCTTCAGGTATTGTCATTGGTTTTAAGAGGGTCTTACTTTGATGTTAGTTTTCTTATCATACGTAACCTCCTGGGATTAATCTAACTCGGCTTTTGTTCTCAACAGACTCTTCAGCACGAAATTCTTGTACACAAGCCAGATCACCAGACATTCGTCGAGTCGTCCACACACCACACGGACATTTGCAGTGACAAAGAAGTGACAGATGATTTGTCTGTTGTGGAGGATGAGATCGCCTCTATCGACAAGCGCTGGAATGACCTGTGTACCACTGTGGGTGATCGTCTCCAGACTCTGGAAAACATCCAGGAAGAAATTCATCGATTTCAAGTGGTGCTTCGCGTCACTCAGAAGACTCTCGTAGAGATCGAGCAGATTGTGGTTGTTGAGTACATGTTGGTGATGGATCCAAATAAAGCTAAACAGGAACTTGCCGAGATTAAGGTAAGAGAGCAAACGAACATTGGTCAGATTAGTGACCCGTCAATTTGGAATGAGTGGGCCATCTGAAGTGCAAGAGAAAGAGAACGTATAGAGTTTCCTGGAATACTAACTCGCTGTTGCATTTTGTAACCGAGTTTTTCTTGTCATTTCCAAATATATTACAAATCCGAAACACTCTTTTACTGAATTGTTTTGTTCGATTCAAACTTTATATATTTATTTTAGTGAGATTACAATGACAGAGGCTACGTAAAATGCTCCACGTCTACCTTTACGAGAAATATTGTATATAGCTATTTATACTATGCCATAGAAATTACAGCCAATCAGAATACAGGTGAGCCATTGTGCATTCGACGGTAGTACGTCCAACCTTCCCATCATGCGCCGCGCGCGTTGATTGTGTTGACCACTGAATTTTCTATGCCTTGTGTATACCGAAAAAATATAAGTGACTCGTGGTATATTCCGTGGTATATTCCGTGGTATTCCACGAGAGAGCATTGCATAACTAATGTTGACTTTTATTCTTTTGCATTCCTTGCAGAAAGCCATCGTGCTTTTGAATAACCGCCGACCGGAGCTGAAAGACCTTGAAAGGTACGGAAAAGCTTTAACAGAGAAGACTAGTTCTCCTGAATGGCAAGAAAACGTGGCAGCCGTCCACCAGAAGTACAATACGCTAGAAACCAAGTTACACGAGAGAGAAGATTTTATGGAGAGAGTCGTTCACTACATTGTCATGTACACGACGAACACTAGGCAAATTGAAAGGAAAATCCCGAAGATCAAGGAAGAGATTTCCAGTCTTGCCCCTGTTAGCAGCGAACCAGAGGTGATCCAGGAACAACTCCAGGACGCTGAACAGCTACAGTCCGCGCTTGTTGATGACCGTGTCTCCCTTGACAGTGCTCAGGAGGCTGCTGATTGGCTGGCTGCTAACTGTAACCCAGGCCATCAGGAGGAGGAGGAAATGAAAACCAGAGTCAAGGTGTCGAAAGAAGCATTGGACGAACTGATGGCTATCAACACTGAGCGGGAAAACGCTTTGAAGTGCGCTCTGATGCAGTCCAAGGAGTTCAAGGCTGCGTCAAATGACTTCCTCATCTGGCTGAACGGTGCGGAAGACAGGCTTGCTTCTCAGCCTCCTGTGACGTCAGACACGGACTCTATTCGAGAACTCAAGAAGGATCACGTGGTAAGTAAAGTTAGGATTTTTCCTAACTGTTGTCGAGGTTGCCTAGTATATCGTGTGATTTTCTTGAGCAATCTGAACCATCTATATCCTTTTAGGTTCACTATAATCTCCTGGGTGTTTCTCCGCCATAGCGAATAATTATTTGGAGTTGCTGCTTGATTTGTACTCTGCAAAAAGTTACTAAGCGTGTCGTTAACGTCGCGTCTTTGATACAGTCAACTCCCTACATAACTTGACTCTAGTTATGCAGGCGAGAGCTTTGTTTTGAAGTATTGAGTCGTTTCTTGGAATAAATGTGTAGTTAACAGAAACAAACTTCTTCCTTGTTCGGGTTTTATCCATTCTTTGTTTGTATCTCCGTCTGTGTGAATATAAAAGCGAACCAAAACGACCCAGACATCCCAAGATAAACACACTGAACTCGAATACAAATCTGCTCTAATTAAAATGTTCGCTTTTACCGTGTTGATACCTGTCATGTCTCTTATCAGCCTGTCTTTGAAGACGTACAACAACATGAGCCTGTGCTGGTCGTCTTAAAGAAGTCAGCTAATGAAGTCCTCCAAGCGACGGAGCCTGGTAAAGAGCGAGACAAAGTGGAGCAGAAAATGGGCCAGATACAAAACAGATGGGACAAGGTTCAAAAGAACGCCACTGACCGCAAAGCCTTGCTGGATCAGATAGAACCTGTAGCTCAAGAGTACGGCGAAGACCTTCAAAACTTCCTGTCTTGGTTAGTGACTGCTGAGAGGAATACAGCCCTCTTAAAGTATGTACCCTGCGATAGGAAAGGTCCTCAAAAGTACGAAGAACTTCTCAGGGAGATGGAGGGTGAGGTTGTTGAAAAGGAGAGCTCTCTCAGTGAATTAGATCACATCGCGCGGTCTTTGTTGGAGTTCAACCCAGAAGACGTCAATATCGTCAACTCACAAGTCCAAGACGTGAAGAATCGATTTGCCTCGCTTCAGAACATCCTCAAAGAGAAAGCAAACAACCTCGAGAGAATTAAACAACTCCTAGAAAACTTCAACTACCGCGTACATGCTGTGGAGGAGCTTGTGGTGCAAGGTGTTATCGTCTTCGCCTACAAAACGTCACTGATGGATGCTGATGGAATTGCTGAGAGGCTGGTCCTTATACAGGATATATTAGATGCTTTTACAGATCAAGAGGAAGAGTTAGAGCTGATTCAAAGTGTTGGAATGGACTTGCTTGACACTCTGGAAGATGACTCCCCAGATGCTGTGATCATCAGAAACCAGGTGGATACCCTGTACATGCGATTCCGCGTCACGAGAGACCATCTGCAGAAACGCAGGGCACAACTGGAAAAACACAATCAACACCTTGTGCCTTTCAGGGAGAACATCCAAGAACTTAAAAACTGGTTTGAAACTTTCGGCGATGTCGTTGAGAAACTAGAACCGATCAGCACCGAACCCAGGAAACTCAAACAGCAGTTAGCTGAAGCCGAGGAGTTGCAGAATGAAGTTCAAGAGAAGACGTATCTTCTCAGAAGTGCACAAACTGAAGGCGAGTGGATGATGGAGCACAGCAAAGAAGATGAAAATATGGTGATTGATGTGGTGACTATTCTAAGCGAGTGTCAAGCCAAGATGGATCGTTTAACAGCTAAATTAGATCAGCGGCATTCTCGTCTGCAAAGCGCAGTCATTGAGAGCCAGAGTGTAGAGGTGACTTTCGCTGAGTTTGTTGACGACTTGAGTAGGATTGAAGAGCAGCTCGCTGGTATGCGTCCCATCTCTGTGGTCCGTGACACGCTGAAGGAGCAAGAGCGCCAGTTTGAGGTACAAATCTTTTATCTCTTCACTACCGTTCTCAAAATTAAACTTAAATCCCAAATTTAACTGGCAAAATATCAGAAAACAAACGAGACCACATTACAGTGGTTAAATACTAGGATTTCTTCCGCAGGCTTTATAGTTAAAAAACTATAGAAAGCGAAAGTACTTTTTAGAAGCTTTTGATTCACACACAACATTTTCATTCACAGCCTTAAAGGTACCTACCTTACATAGTATAATAAATAGCACCACACGAAAGTGTTGCTCATTTACTTTCATTTAAATGGTCACGCACTAGAGTTTCATCCACAGACCTGAAAGTTAGAAGCACATAACTTTACTTGAATACGTACCGGTTAAACGCTAAACATTCAAGAGAACAATTACAGCGCAAATCAGGCAATCGGCTGCCGTGGCTTCTGAAGTGATTTCTTTGTTATTTTCACAGATCATGAAGGACGATGTTAAAGATTTAGACAATCTCGCCGACGAACTGATTTCTCGCGTGGAAAGCGTTTTAGAGAACGCCGAGCCTAGTCCAGACCGAGAAGCGTTGAAAACAAGATTCGAAGACGTGAAAGCAAAGTGGGCTGATGTCGAAGATAAAGTCAATAATCGACAAACTGAGCTCGATGAGCGCGCGCCAGTCCTTTACAAGTACCACGAGAAGGTCGAAGATTTTGTTGCTTGGTTGACAGAACTGGAAAGCAAAATATCCGCGCAGAGCCCTGTATCATGTGACACTAAGATGATAGTCAAACAACTAGAGCATGCTGAGGCGCTGATGACAGATTACGAGAACCACAAGCCGGATTTTGATGCTGTGAAGGAGATCGCTGTAGAAGTGATTGCAAGCCAGCCAGATGATGTGTATGTCGTGGAGGCGCAGTTACAGTACGTGACCAAGATGTGGGATAGCGTTACGTTACGTTTGAAGGCCAGATTGGATCAGATCAACAATGTCAAGGAGATTGCAGAGGAATATCAGAAGGCTCAGAGACCTGTTCGTGCTCTGTACGCATGGGCAGAAGACGCCATTGTACCCGTGGAGGCAATTGGATCAAACATTGAACGAGCGAAACAAGAACTAAACAACACAAAGGTACCTGATTGTAATCTTTTTACCCTGATACACGCAGAACGCCCAAAACAATACCAGATCTTTTCTCTAATTATGTTATTACTTATATAGGAAGTATATGGAAGAGTTCTTGCTTATTTCTTGTGCAATACAAACTCGTAAACTTCTGTTACCATCCTAATACAAATTTAATCCGAAAAATAAACATAAGTGCTGGCTACAGGATGAGTTTTCGCTTGTATTACCCATTCTGCTACTGCTACGTGAAGTCGACAAAAAATACAAACATCCTTTATACAAGAAATCAGCTCATAAATTTCTTAAAAGGTCTTGGTAAATTTTATGAGGTTATTTTTCGTGATAATGCTCGGACCTGTAGTTGGCCGGTTAAACGTGTAATTTTACGTGCGTCACGTGACAGCGCAAACTTGAAAACTAAAGAATAGGTCATTTTCGTATTCTCGGTATTGGACTGGAACTAGCTCGTAATGGAGGCTCATCCGGGGAATACCATTAAAAAGAGATAAACATGTGCATTTGAAAAGACTCCCCCACAGTAGCCTCAGTTGCAAGCTAGTTCCAGTCCAGTGCCGAGCATACGAAAACGGTCTATTCTCTCCGCTTAACAGCAAATGTAGTAAGCTTCGTTCTATCTTTGTTTTTTTTCCCAAACCATCAACAGGCCTTACTTACCTTGATGGCCAATCGTGAAGCAGACATGAAACAGGCAATGAAAGTGGGCCAAAACCTCGTCTTGAATGCAGACTCGTCGTCTCCAGAGGTATCGTCACTGAGGCAAGAAGTCAAGGAGATTCCAGACAGGTACGCTGACCTCAAGAATCAGCTGACAGAACAGCAGGCTCAGTTGGAGAGGATCATCCAGGACAGCTCCGCATTCCAACAACAAATCAGAGAACTTGAACTGTGGGTGACGGAGGTGTCTGAGAGTACAGCCATGCAAGAACCCATTAGTACCAATCCCAAGGTTGTGAACAAAAGACTAGAACAAACTGAGGTTAGTAAAGACAAGTTATATGTACCACAGTTAACGGGTTTTTGGTTTGCGTTTGTGCTACAAAATGTACTCTGTGTACGAAAGGATTTGCTCAGTCTTTCTTTGTTCTTAGGCACGCATCATGTTGAAATCAATAAAATCTAAGTTCAAGTCCTTTTGGCTAATCGATGGCAAAATCGCTAATGAGTTCGTACCTTCTTTATAAAATTTTGAGTTTTGAAACCCGCGTCGAACAAAGAGTATTCAATAAATCGAGCTCAAATTCCATGGGACAGTTTTGTGTCCTTTCTATATTCAGAACTAATGCTTTTGCAGTTCCGTCAGAAACTCTATCGCTTATGCTAAATAGTTACATATTGTAAACAAAGATTCTCCCATGATTATTTTTAGCTATGTTGGATGCCATTAAGTCTTACTCGCTTTTTTTTTTCAACAGGCCTTGCAGAACGAGATAGCTAAGCAACGGACTGCACTAGACCGCACTAATGATCTTGGTAAGGTCATCATAGAGAACAGCAGTGATAACCCGCTGGTAGTAGCAGACGTGCAGGGGAAACTGACAAAGGTTCGGGTTCAGTTGGATCGCTTAGACGCGAGAATTGAACAACGCCACGCCATTTTACAGAACATTTTGCTCCAGATCCAGGTTTACGACGTGATGTTTGACGAGTTTGTATCCAAACTCGCCGAGATGGAAGATGAAGTGAACAACTTCAGACCTATTTCTGCCGTCCTGGAAATCGTGAGCGAGCAGAAAGAGCGCATTCAACGTAACGTTAGCGATAACATCGCCCGAAAGCAGCCCGTGTTTGAGAAGATCTTAGACGATGGGCTTGAGATGCTGGAAAGGATGGAACCCGGTAGCGAGAAGGATGCCCAGCAGGAGAAAGTGGAGCAGATGAAGACACGGTGGAACGAAGTCAAGGAAAAAACAGCTGAGATCCAGAAATGCGTGCAGGAGGTTCATGAAGCCTCGCAGAAATATGACCTTAGGGGAGAAGCCTTCAGAGAATGGCTTCAAGACGCGGAGAAGAAAGCGAGCAAGATCTATCCTGTGTCATGCGACGAGCACGAATTAGATGAAAGTCTGAAAGAAATTGAAGCAGTTTCCGCTGACATACAGTCTCACAAGCCTGACTTCGATGAGCTGGGAGAGTCAGCCAACACTCTAACCAGCTTGGCACAAGCTGATGGAGATGTCATCAAGGCTGACTTCAACGAGTTGAAGAGTCGATGGGAGGCTTTACAGGCCGCTGTGCTTGAGAAGAAAGCCAAGGTTGAAGAAGCTAAGGAGGCGATTGAGAAGTACCAGAGTGCTTTGCAGCCCGTACAGGAAGCTTTCACTCAAGCGGAAGATGCTTTGGCATCCCATGAGCCTGCGGGAACTGACGCTGATAAACTCCGACAAGAATTAGAGCAGATAAAGGCCCTGGTGTCGACTCTAGATGAGAGGAAAGGAGATATAAAACAGCTGAATCAGTCAGGTCAACAACTTCTTCAACAAGCCGAGGACGACGCACCTTCAGCGCTGAGTGTGAAAGAACAGCTTGTAAACACAAACAACAAATCTAAAGATCTACCAGCGAGGCTTAGCGACAGACAAAAGGAGCTCGAGAAGACGCTAGAAGCCACTTTGAAGTTTAATTCGTCGCTTGAAGAGATAGAACAATGGCTTCCAGAAACTGTTGAAACTGTTGATGTACTAGAACCAGTGAGTTCAGAACCTGAAAAACTGAAAGAACAAATCAGGGAGACTGACGGACTGCTCGAAGAAGTGAAACGATACCTGGTACGCTTGTGTGTTGTGGAGGAGACAGGTCAGCGTTTGATTGAAGACAGCATGCAGAATCCAGACGCTGTATTCGACATTCAAAACAAGATTGAGAAAGCTCGCCAGCCACTTGACAAGCTCAACGCTAAGTTGGAACAGAGAAGTTTAAGACTGCATGATGCCGTATTGCAATCACAAGAGTTCCAAGAGGCGTACGATGATTTTGATGCTCGGTTAGGGACACTCGACGAAATGCTTCAAAGCCAGGAGCCAATTTCACCAGACTACCCTGCAACAAGACGTCAAAAGGACGAGACAGAGGAGTTAAGTGACTCCGTTGCCCAGATGCAGCCTGTGCTGGAGAAATTGCTCGTTGCAGGAGAAAAGGTTCTGGAAGCTTCAGATCCTGGAAAAGACAGAGATACTTTACAACAGAAGTTAGATGACCTGAAGGAAAAATGGGAAAATGTTAAGAGCAGAGCCACAGAGCGTGACAGCAACGTCGCGTCTGTGATTCCTGATGCAAAATCTTTCCACACTGGCGGGCAAAAGTTTGACTTGTGGCTCTCAGAGACGGAGAGAAAACTCGGAGCCGTCAACACCGACTCTGTGAGCCCAGAAGAGCTAAGCCAACAGCAAAAAGCCTTAGAAGATCTCAAAAAAGCCATACAGAGCCAAAGACCGGATCATGAGTCGCTGAACAACACCGCTGAATCTTTGAAGGACAAGTGCAAAGATAACAGTTACTTTGTAGAAGTTCAAATTAAGGATCTTAACCGTCGCTGGGAGGAACTTCTAAAAGACATCGAGACAAAAGAATCGGAGCTTCAAACTGCTAAGGACACTGTTGATGAGTACCTTGATGCATTGGACACTGTAGAACAAGTTGTACAGAAGGCGGAATCAACGCTCGAATGCCAGCAACCAACCGATCTTGACGTCGCTAGGAGCAAGGAAGAGCTCGAAAAGGTGCAGCAAGTCGTGGAAGATCTCGAGAAATCCGAGCCTCGACACAAAGAAATGCAGGAGCTTGGCGACAAGCTACTTCAGGGAATGAATCCAGAGGCCATCGACGCTGTGATGTTGAAGCAACAGTTACGTAAAGTGAGTGATTCGTTCAATGACGCTCTTGTCAAAAGTAGAGACCGCAAAGCACAGCTGGAGAAAATTGTCGTCTTGATAATAGAATTTACGGAAAAATACGAGGTGCTGATAACCTGGACTGAGGAGATAACCATCGTGATTGAGACCATCCATGTGATAAGAACTAATCCTGGTGTTGTGAAAAGCCAGCTGGATGAAATTGAACACATCCAGGAAGACATTGTGAAGCACAAATACATTCTCGAGTCTGCTGATGAGGCTGGAGAACGGCTTGTAGAATGCTGTGACAACGAACCGGCAGTCCTAATGGAGGTAAACAACAAGATACATAAAGCGACGGCTTCACTGGAATTGCTTTCAGCTAAAGTTGATGAAAAACACAACATGCTGCAAGCCGCCGTTTTACAATCGCAAGAATTCCAAGAAACGCTGGATGATTTTGCTGACAAGCTGGCTAAGTTGGAAGATGATGTAGCTAAAATGGGACCTGTGTCTTCTCAGTATGATGTGTTACGCGATCAGAGCGAAGAGATTGAGCACGCCACTGCCGATGTCAAACAGCTCGAGCCAGTATTTGAAAAGGTCTCTAAAACCGGTGACGAAATTTTGGAGAGTCTTGAGCCGGGAGAGGAAAAAGACGAACTTAAAGAGAAATTAAGCGACCTCTCCACACGGTGGAATGCGGTGAAGACGAAGATTGAAGATCGTAAATCCAAAATCGACGACGTTTCAGTTGTAGCAAAGACACATCATGACTCGCTGCAATCGCTTCTGCCATGGATGAGTGATGCAGAAAATTGGGTTGATTCGCTCGAACCTGTCTCTTGCGATGAGAAGTGTATTTCCAAGGAACAAAAGACACTGGCCACATTAGTGCAGCAGCTGGACGAACGCAAGCCCGAGATTGACGCCGTAAATGATTCTTCTCGTGAGCTGGACGATCTGTGCGATGACGTGCAGGTGGTCCAAGCCGAATCCAAGGATGCTAACAAAAGATGGGAGGTGCTAACGGCTAATCTGAAGGTACGACAGCAACATCTGGACAGCGTGTCTAGAATCCTGGAACAACTGAGCAATCAGCTTCACCCAATCGAAGAGCGGTTAGACGAGGCTGAGGCGTTGGTAGATGCACCTCTTTCGAATCTCACGGATGCTGGGAAAGGAGAAGAAGAGCTCAGGAAAATCGAGGTAACAGAATTTCAGTATGATTTTTTATAGTTATCATGTAATGGACCCTGTATAATTTACTCCATACTCCAAAACTGTTGTAGCCGTGCGATGCCTGAATTTGTATTTTCTATTGATCGATAAATTAATCGATTTGTTTTCTGGTTTCCAGGCCTTGTTGTCCGTCCTTAAAGAGCAAGAACCTGAAATGAACGAAGTGAATGACAACCTGTCACTCCTGATGCAGCAGGTTGACGAAAAGACTCCCCACGCTACCCAAGTTAGGGAAGAAGTGTCACAAGCAGACCAAAAACAGAAAGATCTTATCGAAAAATTGAATGCGCGCAAAGCCAACCTGGAAGAAGACGTCCAACACGCTCGTGTGTTCCAAGGTTCGCTCGCGGACCTAGAGGCTTGGCTACCCGAGGCTGAGGAGCGTGTTTCTGCTCAACAACCCATCAGTACTGATCCTGAGACAGTCAGAAAACAGCTGGAAGAAGCACAGGTTGGTTCAAATATAACTGACTTGCTGTTTTTTGGTTTTATAGCTGGTGGTGGGAGGGGGGGGGGGGGGGAGGGTAAGAGGAAACGCGAGAGTGGCTTCGTTGTAATTGGCCCAAAACAAGTGGTCTGCCATCTATTGAACCCTTAACGCGTAAGTTCATTGAAATGGTCCTTTGAAGTTTGATAGCAGAAATAACTCTCATTGTAGGGTTTACTGTGACTGTTCAATGGTTGTTTATTGGATCTTTATACTAAACTACGGCCGGCAAACCGTAGAAACACTGCAACGAAGTTTAACCCGTCATAAGTGCTTAACGCGGAATTTTTATTCTTGCATACTAATTGTGATTTTCCTTACAAATTTCCAAACGTTCGTTAAATTTTTGATTTCTGAAGTTGTGGGAGTTTGACAATGCATTGGTATTGCTGAGCGAAATTGTGCAGTAATCACACGTAGGAATGTAGTTTAAAGTCCTCGAACTCCTCGAGGTTCGAGGAGGCTACAATAAACACTTTTTGCGTGGAAAATTAAGTTATACTGATCTTGAAAAAGATTTTTTGACGCTCTTTATTCAATTTCTTGTTTAGCGCTTAACGTTTCCACAAGGCAACTTAATGGAACAGGGTTCAAGATTAGTTTTTTTGTTATCAGCATAAAAAGACCATTCGTTTTAGAGAACAAGTTTGCTCTCTTTTATCTGACGTATCTTTTTACGTTCAGCCGTTCGTGACATGTCAAAGTTGGGCAATCTCTTCCTTGCTTCAATTACTCGCTAATCATTTGATGCAAATTACAAACAATGCTAACAACACATATTAACATATAATTAGAAGGGCGTAAGCCTTTCTAGTTTTAATCTCAACGAAAAAAAAACCCTTGTGTTTTGTTGTCTTCAGCAGTCACGGCGATTCGCTGCTGTTTGTGTTGTTGAAATGCAAGTGGTATTTGCAAAAGTTGGTGAGAAGTGTTTGGTTTCACGCCTTTCCAGATCAATGATATCTCTGTATGCTTGATCAAATCATCTCCTTTGAGACTTAAGCCGCTTTGACACCAGTAATAATTAAATACCATAACAGGTATTTTATTGTTATATTCGTCCAACATCTAAAAGATGACAAGCGCTTGCATTTCATGAATAATTTAAGCCGCTCGCAATTTGAAGGGCTGTTGTGGTTGAAGCGGTCCAAATTTCGTACCAAAACAGATGCATAACGTGCAAAACGAACGCCAAAAGACACAGAACTTAAGCATGCATGAAAACGGATTGAAAGAGCATCGATTTTACCGAAGGAAATCAAGCAGGGTTTGTGGAGAAGTGTTTGTTGTTCCATCAAACGTGGTCCCGAGTCTTGGCTTCGTACGTGAAGACTTCATCCTGGTAATTATAACCTTGCCATTGTTGTTGGAGTGCCGCCGACAGTGATCTGTGTGTGTGCTTTCTATTTCTCGATGGTGTCAACCGTTAGATCTCTGCTTGAGGTTAACCATCACTGTGGTTGACTTACAAGTCACAGTTGTCTCGGCCCGAAGATCCCGAGTCTACAGGAATTTAATCAATTAACGAGCATTGTGTGGAGTCCTTTCGCCTTCAAGTCTCTTGTATTTCCCGCCTTTATCGCTCGAAAGTGTTTAAAAAATTTTCGCATGGCGCGGCGTTTTATTGCCTTGAAATAAAACTTGTGTTACTTGTACTAACGGCGTTGGTAACAGGTGCCTTTGGTAAAGATTACGTTACATTTTTGTTCGCTCGCACTATTTGGGTGTCAACCTTATCGTGCAAGTAAACTAGATAATATATCTCTCTATCCTAAGCGATATCACTGAGTGGTATTTAGCTGTGTTATATCTCGAGTAGTGTGAAAAGATTTGTTTGTTGTTATGTTTTCTAAGGTTTGTGATTATTATTACTCGAGAGGCCCCACTGGTCTTTATGATTCCACTTCGATGAAATGATCTTAAGTTCGACTGTACTTCTGTTTACTTTACTTTCACCTAGAACTAGCCAGCGTAACTGTTAAGCGAACTTACTGTCATTAAAGCAGGGAGAGCAGCAAAGTTTTGGTCATCCCGTTTTGGGTCATCGAGAAAGACAAACCGCGGGATTAGCATAAGACAACGATACACGGGAGATGATCACGAGAAATGCGTGACCAGACGTGCGTGTCTCAAGCGGTTAATTAAATTTTGATGAATCTTTAATACCAAAGCAATTTGTTTCTTTCTTGGCAAAAGGTTCTCAAAGATGACATCACGAAGCACAGGACACTCTTCCAAACAGCCGAGAATGCGGGACAGAAGTTGATAGAAAGAAGTCAAGAGGATCCAGCAGTTGTGGCCGATGTTTACAGTAAACTTTACAAGGTGCGCACTGCACTGGACAAACTCTCAGCTCGAGCAGATCAGCGTGTCGGTCGACTGCAGCATGTTCTGTTGCAGAGTCAAGAGTTTCACGTTTCCTTTGCCGAGTTTCTGGAGAAACTGGGTCGAGTGGAAGAACAGATTGCTCTCCAGGCCCCAGTGTCTGGAGTGTACAGCACGGTCAAGGAGCAAAGTCAACAGCAAAAGGTAAGCAAAGAGACAATGTTTGTCTTTTGCAGCCATGGCTCTTTTCTGAATGTAACTCTGTCCTTAGTCGCGTTACATTTGAACAGGCAAAGTGTAAATAAATTCCTAGCACTTGAGATCTTTATCGTTACCAAGTCCCTGCATATTTATATTTGATATTTCAGTGGAATCCCGATTTTTCGAACCTTCAAGGGAAACGAAAATTAGTTCGGAAAATCGGAGAGTTCGAGAAATCGGGAGTAAAATTACAGTGTTCGACTGAGGAGAGGGAACGACTTTTGGTTGGAGTTATCGGGAGGTTCGAGAAATTGGGATTCCACTGTGTTTAGAGATATTTTGTCCTACTTCACCTCCTGCCTGGACTATACGACTGTACTTTATTGTTTGTATTTGTAGTTAAGTTAAGCTGTTTGTTTGTATGAATAAAACTGTTGTGGTTGTTTTTAGTAACGATCGTATTTTAAATATCATGTTCTCTTAAAAGTCTGTGTTTTGTACTTGACGTCTCACTTTCCCACGGTTTGATGTAGTGTTTTATTTTTCCTTAGCCCGTTAATGACACCATTCAGCAGCAAGAGCCATTGTTTGAGCAGCTTGTTCGAGCAGGACGAAATGTTTTGGACACATCTGAGCCCGGCCCGGATAGGGACGCTCTTGAGGATAAACTAAATGATGCTACACAACGGTGGGAGACGGTCAAAAAACAGACCGCTGACCGACAGGAACGGCTAGATCAAGTGCTGCCACTTGCAAAAGAGTTCCACAGTGAAATTCAGGACATTACACCATGGCTGAATGAAGCTGAGAAACGCCTGCAGGCTGTAGAACCAGATTCTTGTGACCTAAGATCCATTGAGAAACAGCTAGATACACTAGATGAACTGAGGAAGGAGATTGCCGATCGCAAACCAATTGTTGAGACCGCGAAAGAAACTTCTTCATCTCTGTCGAACAGTTGTAGTGCAGACAGGTATGTAATCGAAGGAGAAGAACAAGATGTTAGAAAACGCTTTGATAATTTGTCTGCGGAAGTACCCAGGCTTGAAGACAATTTGTCAGCTTTGAAAGACGCTTTAGAAAAATACAACAAGACTTTAACTCCTACTGAAGAACTTCTAGAACGCACAGAAAAGGCACTGGCTTCCCGCGAGCCTACTGGTATAAATGTGGACAAAGGTAAAGACCAACTCAAGGCGGTCGAGGATCTTTTATCGTCGCTTAGAGCCGCCGAACCCGATGTAAACGATCTGAAGGAAGCTGGTGATAAACTGACATCTGCTATGGATCCGAAATCCGCTGATGTCCCTCGCGTGAACCAGGAAGTGGATGCTGTGACCAGACGATACAACGACCTGCTGGAAAACTTGAACAATGAAAAAGATCAACTCGAGAAAGAAACCGAGAAAGCACTGAAGTTCCAGGATGCTTTGCACAACCTAGAGGAGTGGTTACCTAGGGTGGAGGAGGCTGTGGCAGCTCAGGAACCAATCAGCAGCGACCCGGAAGTAGTTAAACAACAGCTCCAACAGGCAGAGGTCAGTGATAATTTTGAACGTTATTAACATCTGAATTGTCACAACTCTCCCTAATCACTAACAATGTATGGGGCAGTGGATTCTTGAAACGTAGTGTCTTCATCAGCTCATTAACGCTTTATGCTTAACAATATCAAATGCTTGGTAGAGAATTTTTCAAATTGAGTTCTCCGATTGGTTAGAAAATACTCGTGCAACTTGCTCTTAGCAATCAACGTCGGTAAAGTAACCTAGTGCCTCTCACCTTGCAGGCTTTGAGAGATGAAATCGCGAAAAACAAAGCCTTTTTAGACACACTGGAGGACACAGGCAAAGAAATCATTGCAGATAGCAGCGAAGATCCCCAAGTGGTGCGAGATGTCAGAGGTGAACTGAACAAGATCGTTTCGCCAGTTGAAGCAATTCTCCGTAAACTTGCTGAACGTCAAGTCAAACTACAGAATGCTCTACTGCGCTCACAGGAGTTCCAGGTACAAACTGATGTTCGCTTGCAGAACCTTTGTTCAGTTCTTGTACTACACGCATTTCTTTACCAAAAGTTTCATCTTAATTTTATGATAAAAAAAGTGGGGGTCACCGTACTCATTTTTGAGTTATTAGCACTTAAAGCTAAAGCTAAGGGTCTTTTTAATAGGTTGTACTGTTGCTATGGTAGTCTATCATGCTATTAAGATAATCATTATTGCTTCACCAATGGCTTGGCATTTATGTGATACCAATATTGTAACATCACTTGATAAACAGTCCTAGTATTCATCTGTGAAAGTGTAGCTCTTGGAAAAGTGTTGGAAACTGTTGCCAGGCTCCTTTAACTCACGTGAAATTTAAACGTTTTAAATAGTACTTGTAAGACATTGTGTTTGTTTCAATTATTGTGTTCTTTTGAAGGTTTCTTTCGACGAATTCATGGCCAAGCTAGACGCTTTTGAAGAACAACTGGCAAAGCAAGAACCCATTTCCGCTTTGCATGAAACCGTGCAAGTTCAGCGGCAAGAGAACGAGGCGTTGCAAAGAGACCTGGCTTTACAAGATCCAGTGTTTGAGAAACTTGTTCAAAACGGACAAGGAGTTGTCGACGCGTTGGAGGATGCGCCTGAAAGGGAAGCCATGGAGAAGAAGGTCGCTGAATTGAAGAAGAGATGGCAAGATGTGAAAGACAAGGTTGGCGATCGTCAGAAGCAACTGATTAAGGTCGAGAAAGAAGCGCTGAAATTCCGTCAAGAAGCTGATTCCTTGTCATTGTTGCTTGGGGATGCAGAAAAACAGGTTGACGAGTTTGAACCGCTCACTGTGGACATAGAAAGCATCGCCAAACAGAAAGAACTTGTGCAGCAGATTACAGGAATGGTGGACAAGCTCAAATTCGATGTTCGCGACGTGGGAGGAAGCGCTGATGAACTGAAGGAAGACTCGCAGAGAGATGAACCTGTTGTGGAGGCAGAGGTTGAAGACTTTGTGGCAAGGATCGGAAAATTGTCAGCTTCCTTAGACCAGAGGGTTGAACAACTGTCTGCAATAGAGGCAGCGTCACATGACTATCACGTGACTGTAAAGAAGGTGGAGGATGTATTTAGCGAGGCTTTTGATGTTGTTGATGCTCCAGTTGTGTGTGCAACAGACACTGAATCAGCCAGTCAACAGCTTGCCAAGATCAAGGTATACCTCCATCTCTTTCCGTTTAGAAAGCGGCAATATGATCCGCCGTTATGTTGAGTAATCGGCGTTCTTTTCTCAGTTTCATTGCAGATCGTTGCGACAGGCCTAGTGCATACATATATTTCATGTTACATATTAGCTCGCTGGTTTTCAGTAGAATTCTTAGTTCATGTAAACTAAAGCCGAATGTCGAAATCCACCAAGCATACATGTATCATGGGTTTAAATCAATTTATGTAAGGAAAAAGTGGCCTGTTTTCTTGCAAAATTTTT
The DNA here is from genome assembly GCF_964199315.1 of Orbicella franksi. NCBI lineage: Eukaryota > Metazoa > Cnidaria > Anthozoa > Scleractinia > Merulinidae > Orbicella > Orbicella franksi. The sequence continues at coordinate 12,786,605 of NC_138156.1, read as the reverse complement.
TCGATTCTAAAAATCAAGGCATGTTTGCATAGATCTGTCCTCTTTGCTTCAGTTACTTGTCAAAGTAACCTAAAACAATTTGATTAATTCAATTTAAGTGATGTAATTTCTTTTTATGTGTTTTTTTTTTTCTTCCTTACAAAGCGCTATCGGTTACTATTTACTTTCTTTACGTTATATTTACATATCTATGTATTAGCTAGGAATTGGAGGAATAAATAAATAAATAAAAATAAATAAATAAAGTAACCTAAAACGATTAAATCTAGGATCTTGCGATAGCTTTGGTATCAATACTCCTATTTAGCGCCTAATTTGAGAAGTGGTTATTTTACGTGTTATTTATTATGCCTTTCAGGAACTAACTGCTGTTCTCGATGACCACGCCCCGGAAGTACAGAACGTAGGTCACAAGGGAGAGAGCTTGCTACAACAGGTCCATGACTCGTCACCAGACCATGCAGTCGTCACCGGCAAAGTTGCCGACGTCTCGCAGAAGTTCCAGGAGCTGCAGCAGAAGCTCAAGGCTCAAGAGGAAGCTCTCTCCAACAAGATCAAGAACACGGATGACTTCAACGCCAAGGTTGACGAGCTCGATACTTGCATACAGGACGCTCGTGAGAAGCTCGCTGCTGTTGGACCTGTCAGCACTGATCCTACAACTGTAGAGAAACAACTGGACCTTGTACGGGTGAGTAATAAGCCTAAAGAGTGCCAAATTTCAAACTAAAAAAATATCGAAGTAAAAAATATTTATATTTGTGCGTATTTTGCTGGATGCTGAAAAACAATACACGTACTGCTCAGTAGCTTTCAGTAGTTACACGCTAGATTTTCCTCTTCAGGCGTTAAAGTAAGAACAACCTTGTACAGTAAAATACAATTCAGTGCCACATTTGAAAGGTCACACACTCGGGTTACATCTGCTGACTAAAGAGTAAGACTTGTACAGCATAATAAACGATAGCAAGAAATGAAAGTACTGTACAACAACCAACTTTTATTTGAATGGTCACACACAAGAGTTTCTTCCACAAACCAAGAACTGGGAAACGTTTGGCAGAGCAAATTGAACAGTACCATTTGAAAATTAATGTTCAATAACTTTCATTTTAAGAATAGTTATTTATGTTTGGTTATTTGTACGCTGACGTCGTGTTATCTTTTCCAATTCTTAACCGTTGCTATTATTTATCAGGCCTTGAAAGCGCAACTGGAAGAGAAGAAACCAACACTAGAAGATGCCCAGGGCTTGTGCGATAAACTGACAGATCAGAACAAGGATGAACCGCTAGTTGTGGCAGCCATCAAGAACAAACTTGACAAAGTGGAGTCTCCATATGAAGACCTCAGGGCCAAGATCACTGAACTGGAGGGCAGATTGCAGGCAGCTCAAATACGCTCCCAAGAATTCAATGTTTCATTCAGCGACTTCAAAGATAAGCTTCAGGACATGGAAGAACTTACAGCAAATCTTCAACCTGTATCGGCCGTGTATGATACCCTCAAACAACAGAGGAGTGACGATGAGGTACATGTAAAATCGCAACAGAATACTGTGCAATTTCCGTTTGACATAAGCTGGACTGGCCACTGAGTCAGTCGTAAACTTTGAAAGGCCACGTTTTCAGATAGCTTTATTCCGTGTAATAAAAGTAATCGTTGTTGGTAAATCTTTCAAAGAAGCCTGGTTTAGTTTATTCAGTCTATCAACAGACCCTCTATTTTGTCTTGAGTTCGTCGAGACCGCGAGCTTAGCGAAATATTAGCCCGGCGTTGCATCGCGTCTAAATATTGTTCTTGACGTAGCAGTTTTATGCTTGCCACCTTCCACTAACAGTGTGTAAATATAACAGGGTAATTAGTACGCTACTTTTAGACTCGGCATGACTACGTTACGTTTTTTTCAATGAAGAGCAAGTTGTCCACGAAAACGTTAGTTTTGCAACGTGCAAAATAAGAGAAAATAGATGCCATTTTGCTAACATACGGCTGTAAAACTAGTTTAGCATTCAGAAGTGCGATATAAAGAAACAAACTGAGGGCTTTTGAGGGTAAAAGCTAGATTTGTTTAACTTTGCAACTCGAACTTTTGGTTCGCGTACATGTAGGTAGTTAGTGTTTGGGACTGAGTTTTGGTGTTAAGTAGCTTCTTCAAAACCGAAAGAACTACTTCAATTTGTTGCTTACAGGAACTACAGGAAAAGATCAGGCACCAGGAACCTGTGTTTGATCAGCTTATGAAAAATGGCAGTGGTCTTCTTGAAAGCGCGGAGCCTGGAGCAGAAAAAGACGAACTCGAAACTAAACTCGCAGACGTTGAAAAGCGCTGGAATGACATCAGACAGAACACCGCTGAACATGTAGCTCGCGTTGATTCAGCTCTTCCTGAGGCAGAAAAATACAACGAATCAGCAAGCAGTCTTGGGCCGTGGCTTACAGAAACTGAGCAAAAACTAGCCTCACTAGAACCTATCGTAGCTAGCAAGGAAACTGTAGAGAAACTAAACAACACCGTGAGATTGCTCCGTGAAGATATCGACAAGCACAGACCTGAGAGAGACGCGGTTAGCGAGAAATCAGAAGCTGTGATAGAATTGACTGAGGCTGACGGAGATATTGTCAGAAGCGAGGCTCAAGATGCTGTGGAACGATACGATGAGTTAAACACCGCTTTTGCCACCGAAGAGAAGGAACTGCAAGAAGTTTTGGAATTGTTAGATCAGTATAACAATCTAATGGAACCTGTGGAAAAAACAGTTGAAAAAGTCGACGCCGCTCTCGAGTCCCAAGGACCAATTAGTGCTGACGTAGCAAAGAACAAGGAAGATCTCGACAACATAAAGGTAGCCTTGAATTTTTGTTATCTGACCTAAATGTATCACAGATTTACTGTGTCGTAGAAATAATGCACAGTAAGGCTATCTATTAACTCAAACGGGAACGAAGTCACAAGAAACAACAAACATACAGTAGCGGGAATTTTGGTAAAGAATTTATTTTTTGGCCGGAACTAATAATTCCAATAGTCCAAAACAATAGATATCCTTGCTTTTTGTTTTTACGTTTCGTTACCTACTACGAAAGAACAAAATGACGACTTGTTTGCGGTAGTTTCATTGGCTCACTGGCAGAAGCATTTCGTGAAATTAGTCGTTCGTAATAAAGCTTTTTCTTTTTTTTCATTCATTTTTGAGTTTTCTAACCTGCCAACAACCGTTGCTCTTGTCTAATTCTTCGCTGTTTGCCTTTCTTTTACCAACCAGGCGCTGATCCAGGAGTTGGAAGACGTGAAGGAAAACTTCGAAAAGGCAGAGACTAGCGGACAGCAAACTGTGGACGTCATCTCTGCTTCAAACGGTGATCCTTCACTAGTCCAAGAAGAACTTGCAGCAGTTAGCCAAAAGTATGGTACTCTCCTAGGCCAGTTAAAAGACAAACAAGCGCAGCTGGAACAGGCTATTGATCAAGGCACGCAAGTACAAGACAAGCTGGATGAAATTCAAGCTTGGACTGCCGATAGTGACGGGGCCGTGAAAGCCTGGGAGCCAATAAGTACAGATCCTGTTACGGCACAGAAACAACTGGAGCAGTTGCAGGTCTGTATGGATTCTAAGTTCAGCGATAATTAATCAAACATAACGAATCCGTCTGTTTTGGCTAACACATCGCCTGTACGTTAGCCACTCAAGTTCTTAATTAAGCAAAAATGAAATGATTCATGCGAGCTTGTGCGGGAAGTCGTTCTATTCACTCAAGTTTACGATGTTTGTGAATTGTTTAAATTATTGAGTGGGTTACAAACAAAAGTTGCAGTTTACTTCGGTTGTAGCAGATATCAGCCTAGCTTGAGGATGAAACAAGCTTTTTATGTAAATAGTATTTGATATACAGTAAAATGCTGAGTACTCTCAATGGAACTTGACAGAAAGCCTGAGAAAGTGGTGTTTCCAGATTGGTTTTTGGAGCAAGGTAGTCTGGCTCAAGATAGCGATGTTCTCCTGTTCTAAAGCCTAAGGACATAGGTCCAAGAAAATATCTTCCTATTGCAAATTTATCTTTTACTCGTACCATTGCATTTGGTATCCTACCATGCCAGCGTTTTGTATTGTGTTATAGAGAAACGTTGTAATGCATGCACTAAAAGTTCATTTTAATGGTAGGCGCTGAAGGATGATCTTGAAAAACAACAAGAAAATCTGAAAGACAGCAAGACCTTAGCAGAGAGTCTGCTGTCTGCCAGTGAAGATCCAGTGTCTGAAGCCGAACTACAAAGCCGTATATCCAGAGCTGAACTCGACTTGAAACAGCTTGTTGAGCAGATTGAAGAGCGGGAGAATCAGCTTCAAACTGCGCTTACTCAGTGTGGCCAGTTTGAGACTGATTTTGATGATTTCTTACGCTGGCTAACCAAGACGGAAAGAACTGTGGCTAAGCTTAGACCGATTTCTGCTGACGTAGCGACTGTTCAAGATCAGAAAGACAGTTATCAGGTAGGTATAAACTAATGTTTTACCTATTTGTTTGTTTGTTTTTCTCTCTTTCTTTCAAAAGTTTCAGTTCAACCGCCAGACACCGATTACGAAAAACGAGATCTAAATTTCGCTATTCCTAACTTACCTTGTTTAAGATATATCACTGCTATTTTATTTATTTCTTTTTTTATGAATGGAATGCAAACAGGTCTCCCTCCGATTTCATTTTCTGTTTGCCGTTTTCCTGTCAAAACGGCGCCGAGTGCCTCGTTCTTTTTCAAATTTTAGTGTTAACAGAAAGCTCGGCTCTTTCTTCTTATGTGATTTGCCTCCTCCGTGAGTGATAGATGAGGTGATGTGATAATTCGTTTTCCAGACAGAGTAAAGAATAAAACAATATGTTTTGGATAAGGTGGGGTGTCATCCGAGAATTGTCAATTTGTTAACCTCTTTGTCGATTAGAACTTTAACCAGGGAAAAAAAGAGAATTGAAACTATTGAGTTTTATGTGAAAAGCTTTCAACAAAACTGTGTCATGTGTCAATTATTTGCATCATATTTAATGGCCTCGTGTACTTAAAACATTCCAGGACATCCACCAGGAGATTAAAGACAAAGAACCAACTTACATGGCCTTGATGGCAGCTGGAGAGCAGCTGAAGGAAACAAGCCAACTGCCCGCTGACCGAGATAACCTGCAGGAAAAACTCGACAACATGAGCCAGCGGTGGACAGAGCTGAACGAAGCGTCAGATGACCGCACCGCCAAGTTGGAACAAGCAGTAAAATTGACTAATGAGTACCAGGAACAACGCGGCCACTTTGTACCGTGGCTGGACGGGGCTGAAAGGAGAGCGAACGCTATATGCTTGACCTGTGATCCAAAAACCCTTGAATCCTGCAAGCAACATGTTGAGGTATTTTTACAGAGTTAAATTAACCGTTCAGTCTAGCATCGCTTTAGGCATGATTAAATCTGCATCGTTTGAAATGGTAAATGCCAAAAGGAGCGTTGCCTAGGTTGTAGTTGAATTTTATAATTTATCGTACATTGTGTGAAATTGAGAACTTTCGTTTCCTACAGGAGTTACAGCAAGATGTTGAGAACCATTCAGATCCACACGATGAACTTGACAACACAGCACAGGCAGTCACTCGAGTTTGCGTTGAAGAAGTGAGCGCTGTCGAGGATGACATCCAAAGCGTGGACAAACGATGGAACGACTTGAACAAAAACCTTCAAAGCAAACTCACAGACATTGAAGCTTTACAAGGCCAGCTGCAGGAATATAAAGTTGCCGTTGATGGAGTTGATGAGAAAATATCTGCTGTGGAAACTGATCTTAACGTGGAGAGAACACCTGTCTCTGATGTGGAGGAGGAGAAGAAACACATTGAGAAGCTTGGGGCGTTAAAAGAACAACTGGAAGAGCTGAAACCAGAGTTTCAGTCGGCTGTTGGAACAGGTAATAATATTCAGGAAGGTAACCCGAGCGCTGACACAACCGCTGTTGAATCAGAGAACAAGAAGTTAGAAGACCATTACGCTGAAGTACAGGACAAGCTGGCTGACGCGATCGACAAAAACAAAAAGGTGCTTGCAGACCTGGAGGAGTATTGGGAACAAGAAGCCAAGCTAGAGGAGCAGGTTAAGGAGACTGAGGTCAAATTGGAAGAAAATAAACCCACGGTGATGGATGCTGAGAAACTTAAAGAACAACTGGAGAAGGCAAAGGTACGCAGTCTTGTTCTACTTTTCAAACAACTTTCAATTAATTTTAATCTGTAAGACACGTACCTCTCTGGACCCGCTATTGTAAACACTGCCTCCGGCTAGGGAATTGTTGTGACTTGTTATCAATTGCTTTAAGAACCAATGAAATAACTCCTTCCGAGCTAGTGGGCCAATAATGGGAATATCATCTATCCACCAGTTATCCACTAGTGCTTCTTGCATCCGCTTGACCTGTGACGTTAAAAGTACCCCTGTTTCTCTAACCCTGACAACGATTGCATTGAGAGCGAACTGTTTTCATGTCATAGCAAAGGCAGCTGGCGATTGCGTCAGTGGTAGCGAGTGTAATCATTATCAAGAAACCAGCTTTTTTTGAAGGGATCATGACTGATGTTTCTTGTCTATCTCTTAGCTGCTGAAGGCAGAAGTAGACGATCTAAAGCCTGATTTTGACACAGTTAACAAGCAAGCTCAAGCGCTGATCTCCGCTGGCCTTGGGTTTGATTCGGCGATGGTGAAACAAATGTCTGACACTGACAAGCAGTGGAATGACGTCAATGACGCCGCAGCCAATCAGCAAGCGGAACTCGAGAAGGCATTGCAACAAGTGGAAGAATTGCAGGAAGCATTACGTCAGGCAGACCAGGCCATGAGTGAAACTGAAGACAAGGTCAAACAGCTGCAACCGATTGGCGCTGATGTTGACACGATAAACCAGCAGTTGGAGGACATCAAGGTCAGAAAAACACTACAGGCATCGCTATGTGTTTACTCTTTCAATGTCAAGAGGGCAAATTGCCTCAGTATTGAGTAGAAAAAAATCGCTTTGCTAGGCACCATATAAATGCACTGTTCAAGTTTCATTTGAATGTTCTCATACAAGGATTTCCTTCTACGACTACAAAGTTAAAACTACCTTATTATAGGCACGAGAAACAGTGCTACACGAAGACCACAATCGCAACGTTTTACTCTGAGAGTGAAAGGGTTGATTATACAGTGGGACCTCGGTGTAACAAAGGGCCGAGAGACTGACAAAATATTTTCGCTATTAAGAGGTTCGTTAAATCGAGGTTCCACTGTAGCAGTACTCAGCATGTCGTATTAACTACCATTGACAAGGTTGTGTTGGTAATCTGGCGCGAATCCCGCGTTCTTAAAAAGTAGATCTTAATTTAATGTATTTGTGACCTCGTGAACAGGATTTACAAAAGGAAATTGATGGACTTCAGGACCAGCTTGCAGCACTAAATGATCTGAAATACAAGATGGCCGTGGCGTATCCAGACGCTGACACCAGTGACATCGATCAGGCCATAAGCGATCTAAACCAGCGACTTCTAGCCATGAATCAAGACCTTGGCAACAGGCAGACCAAGCTAGAAAACGCGCTGCTGGCCTGTGGCAAGTTCCAGGATGCTTTGCAGTCACTCCTTGACTGGCTGGCAGAGACACGTGAACTGGTAGAGAATCAAGGTCCCATTGCTGCAACTGACCCCAATGTAATGAAGGCTCAGATGCAAGAACAGAAGGTAAGTACCGATATAAAAGGGGTCTGCTGGTGTGTCAAGATTATCTTTTTAAACTGCTGGTGCTTTTATTTGCTGATGCTGGATGATGAAATAATGAGTTAATCAGTGATGCACGCGGAATCACTTCTATCTCGACGTGAAACTCAAAATAGCAGTATTCTTAAGAAGAAAAGCATCAAAGGGGTAATTTTAAACCATAAAAGAAGGACGGATTTTCGATTAATATAAGTATTTTTTAACTACAGCTGTTTACCCGAATGATCGCTGACCGAGCGCCTGCAGTGAAGTCGTTACAAGAAACTGGCGAAGAAGTTCTGAAAACTGCTGATGATGACACCAAGGCGCGTATAGAAGAAGGGCTGGCAGATGTCACACGTCAATGGGAGGAGCTTAATGACATGACAGACACCAGGAAGAACGCACTGGACGTTACCATGGAAGCAGCTGTCAAGTTTGATGGACAGCTTGCTGATGCCGATAAGAAGATAGCCACTGCTGAGGAACAACTGCAGGCTCAACAACTGGGTCAGAAAGCAGAACCTGAACATATCCAAGAAGACGCGAAAAAGCTGCAGGTAGGCATAAGACAGTTTTAATTTTAGGTTCCAATGCAGATTCTTTCAGATGACAACTTTTTATAAATCAGAAATTTAAAATCCAGATTAAAATCTGCTTAGTTACTCGACAAAAGATTCTTAGCTGGGGCAATGTGGCTTGGATTTGATTTCCGCCTGTAGTCATATGTGGTCTGAGTTTGTTGGTAGTTCTCTCGCCTTGTTCCGGGGATTTTTCTCCGAGTCTCGATGATCAACGTTTCGGACTCTCTCGCATGAAAACCGGCTACCACTGATGTGACTATGTTTATTTCTTGATTTATTTTTGTCTGAACATCTTGCTTCACTCTCGGTTTGACAGGAGTTGTGCCAGGAAATTGACAACCTTGAGTTCCCAGTCCAAGACGCAGCACAAGCTGGCGAGGAACTCGTGTCACATTGCACCGACGGAGATAAAGACTTGATCCGTGACAAAACAGACAAGCTCTTGCAGCGTTACAACAAGTTGCGTGACCAAGCTAGTGGTAAGAGGAAGGAAGCTCAAGATGCTGCTAAACTTTCGGAAGAATTCTTTGACGCCAAAGATCAGTTGATTGCTTGGTGTGACGACACTGCAAGTAAACTGGAAGCGGCGAAAGATGAAAGTGAAAGTGTTCAGCAGGAGATGCTCAAGGTTCGTGATCAAGGGATTTTCCTTTAGTTGAGATCATCGTTTACGAATAGAATATCACCTGAAACCAATAGGGTAAAGAGTTTGGGAGGGTTCGAAGTTAATATGAAACCGAGCCGTAAGCGAGGATTTACAGAACTACTAATAAGAAACCGGATTCGGAATTCTGGCTTGAAGGAATCTAAACAGTTAGCCTTTTACATTAGCTACACTCGTCTTTTTCTGTTTCATAGAAGATCCAACAAAACGACATGTTAATGTACGATTAGTTGCTAAGCTATGTGCTGCGTGTTTGTCGCAGGATATCCAAAAAGCTCTAGCAACTAAGGAACCAGAAGTGTCCTCGTGTAGAGAGATGGGTGACAACCTCAAGAAATATCTCATCGACGACGAGAAGCCGAAAGTAGACCAAGCTCTGAGCGAGGTTGATGAGAAATGGAACTCATTGCAAGCAGAGGTGGACAAGCTCGCTAAGAAGTTGTTTTCATCTCAGGAACGCGTTGAAAGCTTCCAACTTGAAGTGAACGAGCTGAAGACATGGCTGACAGATACAGAAGGGACGCTGTCCAATATGGAGCCGGTGGGTGTGGAACCAGAGAGAGTTAAACAGCAACTTGGCGATCAGGCGGTGAGTAGCCTCGCCTTGAGGGCGAGATTGTATTGATCAAGATATGTTAATCATTGATTGTCGTGTAGTCTTTGGTTACTTTAACCAGTGCGGCTCACCTGACAAGCAAAGAATTGTCAGAACAATATAGAGCAATGCTTGTATGGCTGGCTTGCGACACATCACCCAGTTACCAAAATTTCTGTAGATTTCTTTAGCCAATCTGATTTCCGATTTAGATAATTCAGATAGTTGGTATGAATTTTGATGCTGGCTGGAAAAGACGGGTTAATTCTTATCATTTCATATAGTGAATTTAGATCAGGTTCGTTTCAGTCGCTTCGTAATAAAACTATCATCTAAAACCGGATTACATTACATTACTGAAAATCGCGTTTTTGATTGCAAAAACCGGATTAAGCTGATAAGCCTAACGGAACGCTACATGTTCATTTCTGGATATCTCGTTCAATGTTCTAACCATAACAGAATTAGACTTTTGAAGACATGATTGATCATTGCAGTTATACACACGACTTCTAAAAACAGCTGTGAAGTTAAAACCTGAAAAAAATTCAAACATTCTTGTCTTTTGTTCTGTCTCCAGGCCCTCAATGCTGACGTCGCAGCGCATGAGAAACCTGTTAAATCTGTGTGTGAAACCGGCGACGCCCTAATAACAGTGCTACAAGACGACGAACAGCAGACCGTTAAAGATGATATAGACAGCATCAAGACTCGCTACCAGAATGTGAAGAATGAAACATCAGCTCGACAAGCCTCGTTAGTGGAAGCTCTGTTACTGTCACAGCAGTTCAGAGACATTCACAAGGAGGTGGTCACCTGGTTAGATCGCTGTGAAGAAAACTTCCGCAAGCTGGACGATGGTTCAGTTGCAGAACTTCAGCAGGAGAGAATCAAGGTAAGGATGTTCAGGCCTTGTACTTTATAGTTCAGTGCTATCGTACGCTATTTATAATGTACAATTTTTCAAATTCTGAACAAACTCTCTTAGTAATAATTTAAAAGGGTTATGCCCAAAAAGAACAACGATAATCGAGTTTAGAGAGTATGGACATCAGATGCGAACCTTGCTGAATTACTGTTCAAGATGCGTTACCGGTTACTTCGAGGTCCTTCCAATTCGTAACACAATCTTCCTCGAAAGATTGCGTGAGAAGCAAGAATTCAAGGGTTCTTTTGGCTTCCCTTTGTTCATTTCTTTTAATGAACGATTTTTTTGTTGTGGTTGTTTCTTTTGTAGTCAATCCAGGAAGGCATCACTGCCCTGAAAGTTTTGATCGGTAATTTGGAAGTAACCGGTAATGACCTGGTCAAGCTGAGTGGTCCAGGTGAGGGATCCAGCTCGATTGAGGACAAAGTAGCGACTTGTCTTGAGCGCTATGAACGGCTGCAGAGGCAGACCGAGGAACGAGGAATAAAGATCGGAATGACGTTGGCACAAGAAGAAGAGCTACAGAACAGACTGGACGAGCTGCAGGCCTTGCTGGACAGACGAAAAGAAGAGTTTGGCAATCTGAAGCCCATTAGCGTCCGACCGGATAAGATTCGTGCGCAGATTGAAGAGATAAAGGTAGGCCATTGTTTAGCAATGGAACGAACACTTTACTGTGAGAAGCGGAGCTATCTCCTGTATTTTAAGATGACAATGAAAACACAATTCATTTTGCTCTGGACAATAAATATGTTTGGTAGAAAGCTCTTTTCTTCTTTCCGTTTTTTGGTGTATTCAAGAGACCAAAATAAAATTTTCCTATACCTTTTCCTAAAGGGACTTCAGAGTGAATTCGATCCTGAGAAAGAGTTGGTTGACGAGGTCAGACCATTGGTGACAGCTCTGGTGAATGTAAATCCAGATACCAAAACATCATTACTCATGAAGGACAAGATGAGCAAAGTTTCAACGCTGGCAGCCGACACACAAACCTTGTATGACGAAAGGCTGAAAGCTCTTGAACTGGCCCTTGATGCTGGCGAGAAGTTCTGGACGGGCTTAGATGAGATCAAGAACATTCTGAAGGACGTACAGGATCATCTTGACTCGGAGGAACTCCCTGCCGCTGACCTAGAAGTTCTGGAAGAGCAGATTCATGATCACCAGGTGAGGAACTAATCTTGCTTTGTAAGCTAATCAGATACTTTGGCAGTACTAGCCTTTTTCAACCCTTTGGTTAGTAGTTAGGGCGCCGCGTATAGATCGGAATCAACCCGGAGAACGAGAATAAAAAAGGCGAGTTTCCCATCGTTTCCCTGGTTATTTTTTGGTGGAATGGATGAAGACTGCTTTATCACTAAATGTGAGATTTCCAGTCGTTATGTGACATTGTCTCCTAAAATAGCATGGCTACGTCCTTCGTGAATGAAACCATTCCTCTGAGACAATTTATGGAGCTAGTTAAGGTTATATGTTCTTGACTAAGGAATGGTTCGGTCATGTGAACAAATCGCCTGAGATGTTATAACAAACCAAAGAGAAAGAAGGATGATTAGGATTGGGGAGGATTTGGACGGATTGCGAAAAGTGAAAATTGAGGTCTGATATTCAAGATGCGTTTTCTGTGGCACGGCTAGCTAATAAAAGCTACTAAAGGACCAGTTGAATCAGCAAACCTTTAATTTCATGTAATTTTGGTTGCGTAGGAGCTTCGCTCGGAGCTGGATGCACACAGTGAAGCAGTGAATGTGTTGTGCGAGGCCAGCCCTGTTCTTGTCGCGCATTGTAGCTCCAGTGACAAGCAGCTGGTACAAACAGAGCTCGCTGGGGTCACCTCACAGTGGGCAGACATCGAAAAGACGTGGAACAAGAGAGAAGCTGAAATGGGAGATGTCAAAGAAACTGCCACCCAATACCACAACACCCATGATCCTTTGCTGGCTAAGTTGACTGACCTGGAACAGAGGCTTGCCGAGCAGCCACCTGTGGGGACTGACCTGGATATTGTCAAAGAACAACTGCAAGAGCAGAAGGTGACTGTAATGTGCTTAACTAATAAAAGTCGTATCATCCAGCATGTAATTTAGACCAATGAATGAGTTGCCAGTAATCGGATACCTGTGTTTGCGCGAAGAACTCTGGGATCGTCAGGGGGCAAACATTGCTAGTCGCTAGAAGGAAATGTATGACGAAAAGTTGTTTCGAGGTATAAGAAAACGATTTTTGAGACAGATCAACGCTTTTTCGCCGTCGTTTTTATCGCGAATGGATTTGGGCAATGTTGATATGTGGAATATGTAAATTTTTGTTTGAATAACCGTGAAATATATGAGAACATCTACCGATAAACTCCGTTGCTTGCGTGAGGTTTATTGTGAAATTTACATCGCGTAATGGTCTGAAAATATTACAAAATTAATTAGGTATAAATCGAGAGGAAATAACCCAGTAAAGCCTTTTAAGTTGTGTACAGGCTACTTTTGGCTTATTTGAAAGCTCAGTCATACAAATAATACTGGAAATAAGCCCGGTGACGATCATTGTACTGTCTGGGGTTGATTTAATGACAAACGAGTCCGCGCGACTCATGCTGTGCGGCTACTGTCTTGCTCAAAGCCTTTGTTTTGCTTTTACAAGCACGTATTTCAGTGATTTTCCTTTTCTATAACAGATCAAGGGTGGCTCCTTGAATATATCTCTGAGTATTTGCATTTAAAAGTCATTTGTGCGTGATTATGCTTTCCAAAGTATGGTATTGACGTTTGAGTAAAATTGCCCGACACAGAAGGTAATAGTTCTTCTGCAATTTTCGATTTCTGTTTTAGAGCTTCTTTTCTGTCTTTATATTTAACTTCTCGGAGGGTCTTTTCTACCATTTGCTCCGGGTAGCCTCTCGAGATCAGGCGTGTACTGAAATTTTCAATATTCTCTTCAATGTATTTCACAATAAACCTCACGCAAGCAAAAGGGAGTTTATCGGTAAATTTTATCACTTATTTCAAACAAAAACTTACATTTTTCATGTACCAACATTGCCAAAATCCATTTTCGATAAAACAATGGCGAAAAAGCGTTGATCTCTCCCCAAAACCATGTTTTTTGGCGTCGAAACAACATTTCCCCATACATTTTCTTCTAGCGACTTGCAATGTTTGCCCCCTGACGATCCCAGAGTTCTTTGCGCAAACACGGGTAACCGCTTACTGGCAACTCATTCATTAGAATTTAACTCGCGTAGTCAAGCATTTCAAGAACTTCAAAGAATACTTTAACGGATTCAGAAGTGTTAAACTCGCGTTAGCCTTAAAACAGTTTAAGGCTACTTGGCGAAGTGGTCAGGGTGATGATGTTGAAATGCAGAGGTCTTTTTTCAAGACTTTCAAACTGCCACTGGTTGGACTTGCTCTTGGGTATCCTCAGTTCAACGCTTGACCATGGTTTGTAAATAGCAAGCTGGTCAGCCTCCCGTCTGTTGGGATTCGTTACGTTTAGTTCAAAATGGCTCTTTCTGGTATTTGAGCGTCATTCCAGAAAAGTAGCTGGCTGATCTTAAAAGCCCTAGCTAGACAGTCTATGACTAGTATCATCAGACAATAAAAATGAATTTCAATACTAATGACTATTTCTTGTGTTTCAGGCCTTCCAAAAAGAACTGACTCCACTCCAAAGTGATGTAACAGCGGTCAACCAGAAGGGCACAATGCTGAGCGAGCAGTGTCGCCCGGAAGACGCGGACTTGATCTCAGCACAACTGGAGGAAATCAACGCTCGGTGGGATGACTTGTGCATTCATTCCAGTGAGAGGCAGCAGACCATCGAAGGAGCTCTGTTACAGCTTGGACAATTCCAACTGGCTCTAGAAGAGCTGCTTGTTTGGGTAAAACAGACCAATGCCACACTTGACGAACAGCTGGCCAAGAATGTTCAAGGAGATGTGAAGTTTATTGAAGTTGAGAAAGCGAAACATAAGGTACGATAAATTTTGAGATGGAATTCTACACTTTACAAACATTTAAATGGAATGTGACGTACATTTCACTGAAATGGAAGCCAAATTTTTCAGTGATGTTGCTTGTTCCTGCCACTGAATCTGGCTGAACTCTAACTAAATATTTTCTTTGTTTTGATTTTTCAGATTCTTCAAAATGACATCCTCGCACACGAACCTTCTGTTGAATCAGTATCACGTGCTGCTTCCTCGCTACTGATGGAGAACGGAGACAGTAAGCTGGAGAGCGGCGCCCTGCAGATGAAGGTGACGGAGCTGCAGGATGGCTGGCAGAAGGTGTTGGACAAGGCAGCCCGCCTGGATGTCGAGCTCGCTGCTGCGCTGAGCGCGTCCCATGACGTCATGGACCAGATGAAGGAACTAAGGATTTGGCTGAATGAATCACGTGAATTCCTTTACTCCAGGAGACAAATCGGAGGCAGACCTGAGAGTGCGCGTAATCAAATCGCTAAACATAAGGTTTGTTTGTTGAATCCAATGCATGTTTTCTAATCCTTGGTCAGTGGGTTGTCCTTCGATTGTTGCTGTTGTTTTCATACATTTACGTTGTCATCAACTCCAGTTGCCTTGTTTTGTTCCAGTTGCCACGGACTCGTGTACTTTTTGTCTAGTTTCATTCGTACAGGACATTTGGCACTGTAACTCCTGTGTAGTTAAAGAATTTAGATGCAACCATTTCTTTCCAAATTTTTCTTCCGTGATTCTCTAATGTCATCGATCGCTTCCCCCACAGGACTTTTTGGACGTGTTAGAAAAACGTAAGGAAACGTATGAACGAATCACTGAAGCCGTCCAAGCCATGATAAGGAACAGCGACCCGACGACAGCAGCCTCGCTTCAGAAGCAGCTGGATGAAGTGAAAGAAGCATGGGATCAAGTGAGCACTAAGGCTGAAGAGGAAGGTCATAAACTGGATGACGCTCTCAAGAATGCTGAAGAATTGGAGAAACAACTGACAGACATGGACTCATGGCTCACACAAGTTCACGATCGAATAGTGTCATTCGATCACGTCAGCTCTATATTGGATGTTTTGGAAAAACAGCGGCATGAACATAAGGTACGAAATAAGGGACAAAAGCACTATTTTGTTATTTATCACCTAAATGCACTTGATACCATGCTCTCTTTAAATACCGTCTTTAACGACTCCTCTTTTGCGGCTGTCTTTTCCTTACAAATGTGTTGTATGTGTTTTATTTTTGTTTGTTTCGTTTTCGAAAAGGACTTTATTACAGAGATCTTTACAGCAATCATTTATTTGGGCAACCGTAAATTTGTTTGGCTATCTCGTCGTCAACATTCGAGATTTCCGTTAGCCGATGTTCGATGAAGAAAACAATTCCATAACGACTTTCAGAGTAAATAGAAACCAAAACGACTTGTGTGATATGAGGTATATCAAGAGAAATTACGAACTGTTTTTTTTTTTTTTTCTGACCTCGCTCTTCGAAACTGCCAAAATTCGCGCAAGGTTTCCTTTTAAAATTCAAAACATAAAACTTATTTACCCGTCAATTTGTTCTAACTCGTCTTCTGTACCCCATTTGCACCTCACAGGAACTCAAAGACGATATCGACGCTCACCGTGAACCATTCAAACAGCTCAAGATTCTCTCGTATAAGATCACTGATGTGTGTATGCAGGAAGATGTTGCTTACATAGAAGTAACTGTCACTGAGCTGGAGGCTCGATGGAAGGAGTTGCTTGGTCTGTCTTCTGCCAGAAAGAAAGATCTGGAAGAAAATTACAAGCTGTCACAGAAGTTCTTCAAGGGTGCTGAGGAGTTGTTGAAGATGCTGGATGAAGCGGAGCAAGGACTTAAGGACGAGGAACCGATCGGAGTGGATCCTGTTCATTTGAGGGCGCAATTGAAGAAACACAAGGTTTGTATATAAGCTTATCTCTTGCTTATTAGCTACGTCTCAACAGAACACAACAGAGACAGAAGGCTGGTCTTATAATCCCAAAGCTGCTGTCACTGAGTGGAATTTTTGTTCTCGGTAATTCCCGGTTTCGTGGAGAACTAAATAATGGGCGGGAGCATCTCGAATTTAGGACATGGAAGGAGGCACTGTTGCTGGGGTTGAATATTGCTAGAGACATAGTGGCTTGGAGAAGCAGGATCAATGGCCCCATTCTCCACGAGAAGAGAAGAGAAGGGATCCATGTATCCCGAGATCAGTTGTATTGAAAAGGGCTTAACGCTAGAATCGTCAACGTTACAAACTCTCTTTCTCTGTTTTGCTGTTTTGGTGATTTGCCAGGAGTTCCAGTCCATGCTGGGTGCCAGTCAAGCTTCAATGGATGGCACTATCAAGACCGGCAAAGTGTTAATGGACAAGAGTCCACCAGACGACTCCATCATGATTGAAGGCAAGATAGCTGACCTCAAAGCACGATGGGATGCCATCTGTGCACTGTCAGTCGAAAGGTTGGTGATAACATGATATTCATTAAACTGTATTTCTCTTCCCTGCCGTTCTCGTTATGAGAACAATATACTTTACCTGTTACATAACAAAGAGCACACAACATTGTGACCCAGCCCTTGTGATTTATCTGCCGCTTGTTTGTGGATAAGGTTGTCATGGTGACTAACCACTGTTTCATTTCCTGTGCAGACAACAAAAGCTTGAGGAGGCGCTTCTCTTCACTGGAATGTTCCAGGATGCCTTGCAGTCCCTGCTTGACTGGCTTAGTACAGTAGAACCCAGTCTTTCCACGGAGACCGCCGTCATGGGTGATCCTGAAACTGTACAGATCTTGATTGACAATCACAAGGTAAGGAAAGTCTGTTCCGTTTCCGTTACAAAGAGAAAGCCACGACAGAAATTTTGATCAGATCTTCACTTGGGTTTTGAAAACATACCAAGCAAACACTTCAACTAAACTAATTTTCAGGCCACACACTTAAGGTGTTTTGTTGTTCCATAGACATTTCAACGTGAGCTTGGCCGCCGTCAAGCAAACTATGACTCTGTGATGAATGCAGGAAGGACAATGGTCGATGAAAACAAAGTTGAAGATCCGCAGAAACTGGAGGAGAGGCTTGAGGACTTGCGCGTGCGCTGGGAAGCTATCAGTGCCTTGTCTGCTACCAAACAAGACAGGTAACTGAAATAGAGACAACGCTATAAACATTTTTGATTTTTAAGCTGAGAAACGACTCTTAGTTCGCACATTCAACAAAAACAAAATGGTTACTCTCACTAGCTGGCAGAATTGCAAAAGTTCTCACAGCTACTCACGGCTAACGTTTGCTTTCTCTTGTAGGCTGGAGAATGCCCTGGTTTTAGCAAAAGAATTTGACTCGGGTGTGAAGACCGAATTGCGTATTCTGAAAGACTTTGAAGATACGCTCAGGGGACTAGGTCCTATTGCAGACGACCTGGAAACTATAAGCGAACAGTTGACTGAGCACAAGGTAAGTGAGGCGTTGTCACATCATAAGCTTGTGTTACTGAGACCTATTGTCACTAGTGTGAATATTGCAATTTTTTGGTAGTTCTTTCTGCTTTGGAATTTTTAGGGTTACAGCTTTGAAACCTCAAACTTGAAGGGGTTTGTATTCTTTGGTCCAAGTTCCTTTCACAGGGAGATCTCAATTCAACTGTTACTTGCACTGCAGGCTTTCCATGAAGATTTGATGGCAGAGGAAGTGAATGTCCAATCAGCCATCAAGAAGGGTCAGGTCATAGCGCGCTTCTGTCATCCCAGTGCGCTGCAGATTATCCAGCAGTGGATTGCACGACTTAAGAAACGCTGGGATGAGGTGACTGTCTCCATTATTATGATATGATAATTACAAACTGAGTTTGTAAGAAAGCGAGTTGAAGTAAAACGCTGTTTTAGAAAAAGTAAAACTTTACAACATTACTCGTGTTCTTGTGAACAGTTAACTACTTTTACATTGTTTGTTTACAAATTTGACGTTGTTAATCTATCTATACCTGTATAAACGTCTGACAGAATGTTTCTATTTGTCGTGGAAAATAACCCCGAGAAATGCCCTTTGTTCTTGAAGGGAGTAAAAATACTAATGTTGATTCTGAGCGTTTAGGAAAGATTTTCATAAAATTCACGGAGCCTTTACGGAACTTGTGTGATGGCTTATTTTTCGCGGAACCTTTACTTAGTATCTACTTAAACTTTCCACTGAAGCTTTCTACCATTTCTTGTTGGTTTTAACATTTTCCTGCGGTTCGTTATTTGACTTTGTTATCACAACGTGTTGCTTCGCGGTCACAAATATGCCGTAAGACCCATCTAACCAGCTGGCTGCCGACTGTGTTTCAGGTGCGCAAGTGGTCAGTTCAGCGACTGACGCGTCTGGAGGAAGAACAAGCCAAGCTGACAGAGGAACAGAGTATGATGGAGGATCTGCTCAATTGGATCGGAAGGAAGGAAGAGATCTTAATCGAAAAGGAGAACGAACCAATACCAGATGACGATTACGAAGAGGTCATGAGACTGTTGGAAGACCACAAGGGTTTCCAAGAAGAAATGGCCAAAAAACAACCGACATACGATAGCCTCACCAAGTCAGTGAAAAGGCGCGGCTCTGTTGTCCCTGCTGCTTCCGCCTCCCCGCTGCAAACGCAGGTCACTCCAGAGCACAAGCAAGGACGGCGCCCTAGTAGCAGGATACCGAAACTCGCCAGTCCTGCCTCGTCCTTCACACGGGAACGATCACGTGACAAGTTGACTAGCCCAGGCTCCTCGTTTACGCGGTCGGGTTCCACCACACTTGACAAGAACCATCCAGCCCTGCTGCACTTGTCGAAAAGATGGCAGCATCTATGGCTCCTTTCAATGGAAAGGCTGCGACGTCTTCAGGAGAAGCTGGAACGAATTGCTATTGTAAGTACAGCTGCTTTTAGGACAGACAAATTATCTAAAGGGATTTTTTGCGGTAGAGTGAAAGTACGAGTCATTCTCGGAAATGAAGTTTGTGACTCGCGCTGTTTCACTTGTCCTGTACTTGTAAAATGAAAACGACCAGCCTGTCGCTGTACTGTTTCTTTGAGGTTCTGTGATATTGTTTTTTGTTAACAAGTGTCGCAAAACGTGTCGGAGACTTTCTATATCGACTTATGCCTTCATCACTTCTCGAAATCGCTGACTTTTTCAATTTTGTTTTTCTACAGAGACGTGCCTCGGCGAAGTTCGACTTCATCGAGTGGAAGAACAGGGTACGATTTCTGACGCCATAACAAGTGATCGAATATTACAACAAAAGATTATGTGTACACTATCAGATTAATTTTAACATATTATGTACTTCTTAATTAGCGGAAAGCAGTGTGGGTCACTTGTTACTGGGTAGGACTCCGAGCAGTCCGAGTTCACGCCCTGGTTCCTTGTACTGGGGGAGAGCGGGGTAACTTGTGAAAAACTAGCATCCCATCCAGGGGGGTATCAATGCTCCTAGTCGCTTCATGCTACAGGAAAAGGCATCTTTGATGCATAAGATTGCGCAGAACATTGAACCATGTATTAAGATAAGATAAGATAAGATAAGAACCTTTATTTAAGTGTAAAATGTATTTAGCCCTACCGGACTAATTGGGGAATTGGGGACACTAAACACGAGCCTGAAGTAGTAAAAAGAAAATGCTAAACTAGTGCGTGGATAGTTTCCGTTTGCAATCGTTAAATTGTGATTCTGTCTCGTCTTCACAGTTCAACAAGTGGCTTCGTGACAGCAAGTCACGCGTTCTCGACATCTTCCGCCGCATGGATCACGATCGCGATGGTAAACTAACGCGAGAGCAGTTCATCACTGGAATACTCAACACAAGTAAGTGTGACATAATCTTTCAACCTAGCGTGACATACCGTTCTAAACAAGCATCATCACCATGTATACTCGCGTGACACGTTTTGTAGTCTTGTGTAACGCTGTATTTCTCTACTTTAAGGCTTCCCCACTGAGAGATGGGAGATGGAAATAGTCGCCAGCAAATTTGAACGTGACGGACTCATTGACTACAAGGAGTTCGTGAACTCACTAAAGGATAAAAAACCGGTGAGTAGTAATTCCTTTGAACTCCATCACAGGAAACACAACGATAGTGGTTTGATTTTAGCTAATGACAGGAACAAGCTATGAAGAAAGGATGACTAACGATAGCTATGATGGAATTGAATCACAATAAATACTGGAGGTTCGCGTTGTTTAGTTTGGCTCGGTGCACTTGTTTGTTCCATACTCCTTCAAGAACGTTTTCTTTCGGCATTTAGTTCGGGCGAATAACAAAATGTTTTTCGACAAATCGAAAGCGCTTTTAACATTTCTCAGAAAATTCGGTTGTCGTAGTATTGTAGTTTGTAACAGTAACGTTTTTTCCTTTCGTTTCGTTGACTATTTGCTGTTTTCTTTGTATCAGGCGAGCAAGAAGCCGGAGAAACCAAAGACTGAAGCGCAGCAGATTCAATCTGAAGTCGAACGCTTGTGTCGCAAGTGCGAGTGCTGCACTCAATTTCAATACACCAAAGTGGCCGAGAACAAATACAGAGTAAGTTAACCATTTTTTAATCTCTTTTAAGCTCACTATATCATGCTATGTTCGACGATTCTGTCCAGACAGAGCTTCACTCGCCCAGAGACGTAGCAAAATGACAATGTGGCATTTGTTTTCTTGTCGGTTTCGTTTCGTATCCACCGTTTGATGAGTCCTTACACTGTTGGAGATGCCCCATTGCCAAGCGTGTGCGAAAATGTTTGCATGTCGAACTTTAATTTTGGCGGCGCTGAGGGTGTTTTCTTGTCAATCAGACCCTATGTTTCGGTCAATGGAAGCCACACCACATCAGAAGACTTCGACAACATAAATATGCGACAGAATGTCAAAGCATTTAACTGATCTCTCTTTTTGTATCTCTCACAGTTCGGTGACTCGCAGAAACTGCGTTTGGTTCGTATCCTCCGCAGCACTGTCATGGTCCGAGTCGGAGGAGGTTGGGAAACACTGGAAGAATTTCTTCAAAAGAACGATCCCTGCAGAGGTGAGTTACTGCTCTTCACTTTTGAACTGAAGTTTTAGTAGATCATTCCCCCACCCCCTTGCAATGCTTGTTCTGTCCGTGTTTTGTGATTTTGTTGTTGATTTATTTCATGAGAGACTACGCGGTGTGTGGAGAGGAAGGGGAAATTTCAGGCAATCTTGTCAACACTACTTAAGAGGATGGTGGGGCAACTTTTGGTCCCAGACATGAAAGCCTAGTATATGTACTTTTCAGTGGACATGACAGTGTTTTTCCTTTTGCTTATTGCTCTACTAGCTGCGGGCCGAACAAATGTGGAACTCAGAGAACAGCTGTCGAGACCCGAAGGCGTGACACAAACAATGGGATCGTTCACGAGTAGACGGCAATCAGAACAGAGCAAAACAGTGGTCACCGAGAAACCACCGACTGGTCTTGGCCGAAAACCACGACTTGACGTTCCGAGCAGCGGTTACGGAATGCGCCGAGAAAAGTCCGGCGAACTTCGACCTCGTCGTGAAAAGTCGGGAGAATTTAAACCACCCAGTGGTCCACCTAAGCAGAGAAGCGGGACAAGCCTGAAGGGGGCGGCTGAAAAGTCATCTCCGGGAAAGAAAACTAGTATCGGATCAAGAGTAAGGAAAACAGACAGTCAAACATCACTTGGAAGTACAGGATCCCTCGAGGATTCGTCAGAGACTTCATCTCCTCGGGTGTCCTCGGGAATTCCTTCAAGCCCCACGAGTAGTACCTCATCCCGCGGATCCCCGGATCGTCCCAGTTCGGCTGCGTCAAAATCCTCTAGTAAGGGGACTGGGCTCTCAAGAACTGGTACATCAGGGAGTCGAGAAAATGTCCGCGGTAGCAGGGAAAGTCTTCATAAGCCCAAAGAGGGAGCGCGAGGCACTGCCGTTCCTAAAAGCACAAGTAAGAGTCCTGGAACAACAAAGACAAGAAGCGGAGAAGAGAAAAAAGGTGCGGCGAAGAAGTAGATGCGCCGACAACGACATCTAAATCAAATGAGAATTCTTTCAGAGTGTGAAAACAAGTTAAGATGGACAAAGTTAGGTAGTCTTAAAAGTAAATTGTGTTCGTAATTCTAGAAAAGTATTTAATAAGTCTGTTGTAAGAGTTTGAAGTTAAATAGTTATTTTAATTAAGTCGTCTATACGAGAATCTACAACGAACACAAATATGCAATCGTTTTATACCTGTTAAGCATAACTCTTCGTAATTGTAACAAGACTAGAAACGGCCATTTTTTGAAATTTGCGCTTTTTTTATACCGTGTAAAGGTCATACCTGTTTGAATTGCTCACAGACAGGAAAGCTCTATATTGAATATTGCAAACCGTAAAATCATTGCATTTGTAACATAGCCCTTTGGGAACGTAACAGTACACTAAGTTAACAAGTCATGTTTTTGGACGATAATATTTGTTGAAAAATTGTAGAGTTTGAAGCTATTTAAGTAGAAATTATTGTCACATTTGAACTTTTCGTAAGCGCTTTCCGTGTCTGGCGTTGACAAGAGTTGATGTTCTCAACTCTCTTAGCTTACATGTTTTTGCGAAAACTAAATTAAAGCCAGTAGGAGTAATAAAGGTAATTTTCTATGACTGCTGAGTGTATTCGTATTTTTCAGTCTTGACCTGTGTCCCCGCTTTCGTATCTCTTCCCCGACATATTGTGTAAATTTTTGTCACTAATTTGACCGCTTCTCTCGGCGTATCTCCATTTCTCGGGTGATTGTTGTTTCCCGAGGCGTTAAAATTTGAAGCAAAGAGCGTACTAAGAACGTTGTCCAGGGCTGATGATTGGGTGAGAAATTTATCCCATGCTTGAGACATTGACGAGCACACCTGCAGGTACAGTGTGATCCTCTCCAAATGATTTACTTTCAAACCACCGTTTTAGAAGGGTGAATAGGGAGAACATTCCAACAATGCTACCTAAAGGTTCAAATTACTGAAAACAATCCTCCCGAAAATGCTCAGCTCCCAACACGGAAAAAACCTGCGAGAACCATCTGACATCACTACCTTTCCGATCCCTCCACGAATTTGAGCACATGCTCTTTATAGACTTAGCTGACAAAGAACGATATAATTTCTTCTGATGGTAAACCCTTATACGACAAAGTCTATTTTGCATTTGACATTATTACTGTATGTTAAGAGAATCTTTGGAGAGTTAAGCGTCATTTGTGTTTCATATCGTGTTAAATGTTTAGACTTTACCGTGGGGTTTTCAGTCTTCCATGTGCCGAAATCTTTTCAGACCAACTCCAGACAAAACCATTTTTGACATGCAAAATTGCTCCGATAAGAGAGCCTACCGAAAATAGAAAGACCACGAAAAACTACTGGCTCACCGGTCACTGTGCCTTG
Source organism: Orbicella franksi (assembly GCF_964199315.1). Lineage (NCBI taxonomy): Eukaryota > Metazoa > Cnidaria > Anthozoa > Scleractinia > Merulinidae > Orbicella > Orbicella franksi. The sequence continues at coordinate 12,762,687 of NC_138156.1, read as the reverse complement.
ACTTACTTAGACGGTTATTACGATAAGGACTCCCACTTACCTCGCTAAGTGTAGCCAATCTTTTGGTTGTCATCCTCTGGGGTGATGTTGAATAATAAAGAAGCCAATTAAATGCACGGAGCAGATGTAGCTCGAGCAAGATGTCAATCAAAGCACGGCTTGCGTTGTATCCTCCAATGAGGATTTTGATGACACCAGGAAGCCAAAGACCAATTAGAACGCTAAGAATGTTTGCAGCATGCCATAGAGGGCCATATCATTCACAGCTCCCGAGAAAATGATAGTTCCATTCATACACTCACACAAATAGTTGAGCCATTTTATCACTCATCCAAAGCACCTATGTAGCCTTGGCATCTAAATCGCACACTAGATTTAGAAAAAATCTCTATTTTCAGCTCGGTGAGTAGACACTATGCTCTGTATCGATCTGTAACAGTGTAATGATATGTTTCTAGGATACGAGGCACTATTACAAAGAACGTTGAAGACGTCCTAACAATTTCATCACAATTAACTTCGCTTATGCTGTTTAACATGGTGGGCGGTTGCGTTTATATTTATCACGAGTGTGTATCGTGAATGGCCCCGGGAGGGGGGGGGGGTTAAATTACATCCTTTCGGTCACTTTGTCTCTTGGGACGGTCTCCTCATAACTTCATAATGACCATAATCAGTAGAATTACGACTGATGAAGCTTCCACTTTTTGGTAAGTTTCTTTCATTTTTAAATTGAACAAAAGATACATAACGAGTTAAAGAACACTGCAACACGACTAACCGCTAACCTTGGAACGGTTGTTAACAACACGCGGAACGTTCCGGAAAGTCCGCGATCAGAAACATGTACTAGAATTATCTGGATGATTTCTGAGAAAACCGACCCATAAAACGACATTCCTACGTCCAAATCGACCGACAAAATCAGGACATTTAAGTCGAAAATCATTTTCAGACTGCGGGCCTCTATCTGTGTCACTGAAAGCATTCTGTGGCTCTGAGCTCATGTCAGTTGATCATATAGAGACATCAACATCCCCCTGGGCATACCCCACGATAGTATGATTTTACGTTCTGTTGGAGGGGTAGGGGTGAAGTTAGAGGGTATCAAGAAACAACAGCCTTCTTTGTCTATGTTGTGGTTTTAAAAAAAGACCTAGATAAATCAAGAAATATATAAAGTTTTCCTCGTGAAAATCTGATCACTTTTGTTTTCTAATAATATATAGAGACAACAGTGGGACACTAAGGAAATTAAAAGCGGTCTTCCTGGGCATTTGACATTTCCAATCTAGCCCTTCTCCTTACTTGGAGACGGAGGTCACTTATTTTATTCCTCTGGAGTAACACTGACATCACCATAAAAGTTGTTGCATTGGAATGTGATGAAAGATAGGCGCCAGAGATTCGTTTTATATCGCGACGAGATTCATGAGGTTCTGCAATAGCTGCCCCCTTCTGACCTTGCGCTAGTGAATAGCGAAAAGTCAGGAGGGGGTCTAGTTTTAAACCTAACCGCGGGGTAAAAATAATTTAATGTTTCTTGACAAGAAACGTGTTGAAGACGGTATCTACCTGTCAATGGAATCACTCCGAAAACAAAATCAAGGCAATTGGTCGTAATTTAAAAAAATAAACCTCCCAGTTTTCTGGAAACATTTACAGAGCTAATCCACTGCACTCAGACTTATGTATAATAATATAGTACTGCGGAGTCGCTACCCCATTCCGGGGCGTACGCGTCTATGCCCGGTCGGCCATGGGTATACCTGGCTCGGAAACCGCACTTGAAGAGCTCATGTGGTCGCGTCTTGGGTGACCTCCTCCAGGCTGGTATCGTAGCCAAGATAGCAGATGATCTGTATTGTGGGGGCAACAGCCCAGACGAGTTGCTCCGAAATTGGTCTTCTGTTCTCCAAGCTCTCCATAAAGCTAGCCTGCGCCTTTCGGCGTCGAAGACCATCATCAACCCCAAAACTACTTCCATCTTGGGTTGGACTTGGTCCCAAGGCACTCTTCGCGCCAGCCCTCATCGCGTCTCAACACTGTCTTCCTGCAGTCCTCCCAATAAAGTTGGCGGCATGAAGTCCTTCATCGGTGCGGTCAAGGTCCTTGCTCGTGTTGTTCCACATTGTTCTGCTCTATTGGCCCCCCTTGACGAGGCTGTAGCCGGGAAACAGTCCCAGGATGACATTGTCTGGTCCGAACATCTTACTGAAGCCTTCAAGTCTGCTCAAGCTGCCGTGGCGTCTAGCCAAACAATTACTCTCCCGAAGCCAGATGACCAGTTATGGATCGTCACCGACGCTGCTGTCAAGAGACCCGGCATCGCCGCCACTCTCTACATCTCGCGGGGTGACAAGCTAGCCCTCGCTGGTTTCTTTAGTGCAAAGTTGCGTAGTCACCAATTATCCTGGTTACCGTGCGAAGTGGAAGCACTTGCGATTGGTGTTGCAACAAAACACTTTAGCCCCTACTTAATACGACCTAAACACAAGGCCTGCGTGCTCACCGACAGTAAGCCTTGTGTCCAGGCCTTCGAGAAAATGTGCAGGGGAGAGTTTTCTGCTAGCCCGCGAGTGTCGACTTATTTCTCAACTGTCAGCCGCTTCCAAGCCAACGTGAGGCATGTTGCCGGTGCTGCGATCCTACCTTCTGAGTTTGCAAGCCGCAATGCACCGGACTGCTTTGATCCTTCTTGTCAGGTGTGCAAATTCATCACCCAAGCTGAGGAATCTGTCGTCCGACACCTATCTGCCCAGGACGTCCTATCTGGTCAGAAGAACCTCCCTTTCACAAGTCGAAAAACTTGGTTGTCTATCCAATCTGAGTGCGCGGACTTACGTCGAACGCATGCCCACCTAATACAAGAGACTCGTCCGTCCAAGAAGCTTACTAACATTAAGGACGTGAAAAGGTACTTGTCTGTCGCCTCTATCTCCAGTGATGGCCTCTTAGTCGTGAAAAACACTGAGCCTTTGGCTCCTTCGCGTGATTGTATCGTAGTGCCCAGACAGGTCTTAGATGGTTTACTAACCGCCCTACACCTCAGGTTGTCTCATCCATCGTGTCTCCAGCTTAAGAAAGTTGTCAGCCGCTACTTTTACGCCCTTGACCTAGACAAGGCCGTAGAGCGCGTTTCTCTTGGTTGTCATCCTTGCGCTGCACTTCGCCACGTCCCCCAGGCTGTTATAGAACAGTCAACGTCTGATCCTCCAGCAGCAGTGGATGTCTCCTTCGCCGCCGATATCCTGAAGCAGTCTCGCCAACTTATTTTGGTGCTCCGAGAGTGCGTCACCTCCTATACTTCGACCCTCCTCGTGGTAGACGAGAAGCATGGGACCTTACGCAATGGGTTAATCCAATTATGCGTCGGCCCGCGCCCCCTTGATGGGCCTAACGCTGTCATTCGGTGTGATCCAGCGCCCGCCTTCAGAGCTCTCGTGAATGACCAAGTCCTATTGCAACACAAGATTAACCTTGAGATAGGTCGCGTGAAGAATCAGAACAAGAACCCTGTCGCTGAAAAAGCAATCCAAGAGTTGGAACACGAACTCCAGCGGTTACAACCGGAAGGTGGCCCTGTCTCTCCTAGGACTCTGTCCGTAGCCACTGCCCACCTGAACTCAAGAATCCGCTGCCACGGCCTATCCGCTAGAGAAATGTGGACTCAGAGAGATCAGTTTACCAACTCTCAGATTCCCCTAACAGATCAGGCGCTAATACGCGAGCAGCATCTACAAAGACTGGTAAACCATCCCCACAGTGAAATGTCGAAAGCCCCGCGTAGTGACTTGCGCAGCTCTCCTTCAATAACTGTTGGTGACTTAGTTTACCTCTACTGTGATCGTAATAAGTCCCAAAGTCGTGACCGATACCTCGTTGTCTTAGTGGACGGTGAGTGCTGCAATGTTCGCAAGTTTGTTGGGTCACAGCTACGAAACGTTTCGTACCGTGTGAAGAAGAATGAGTGCTATAAGGTCGCTCCCATCCGAGTACACACGCCCTGGCGCCCCAGTGAAGAAGAGTCCAGCGACTGCGATCTTGACATCGGTGTCGACCAGAGCCCTCCTATTGATGATCGAGGACTTCCTAACGACGAGGAACCTTCCCCAGAAAGCCCCCCGTTACCTCCACCTGCCCCAGGGATCCCTATCGAGTTATCGTCCCCACCTTCCGCTTTTGTCCCGACAGAAGATGTCCCGAGATACGGTGAGGATAGCTAACCCGGTTCGCCGGATGACGTCGAGGTTATACCTGCCCCCTCTCCAAGTGTTAGCCCTGCAGTGAACAAACGTCCAACTCGGCAACGGCGTCTCCCGCAACGTCTTCAGGACTATGTGGTAGAGTTGAAGTAGCCCGGTCGATCCTAATCCTTTAGCCGAAGCCGGACAATTCTAGACATTTAGCTGTCTCTCAGCATTTGTTTAGTTTTTTTTTTTTTTTCCTCTTATCTGGTCCGAGACTTTAAGACTGCTCTTCATACAGTACATTTCTCGTACATAACCTGTGTGTGTATTTCATACCGACTTATCGCCTAGTGTTTCTTTGTTTGCATGCTTATTTGTTTAAGAAGGAAAAAAAGAAGCCACGCCAGTAGGCTGGTTGTCCAGCGGCACTCCGCTGTAGTCGGTCGGTCAGCGGCGTTCATTGTTGTATAAAAGCCCGCGCGATCAGTCTTCATTCGTCCGCCATCTTGGTTGTATCTAGTTCTCGTTACGGGGAGATTTCGCTTGCATTAAAGATAAAGCTTACAGTTCGTCGGGGCCTAGTGTGTGTCCATTTAGACTACTGGCGCAGGAGTAGAACCAGAAGGCATTATCCTCTGAAGCGTAACTTCATCAATCATACCATCTCTTCTAAGTTTACGGAGATAGGAGATCAGACTGTCCTCTCTAGACTTCGTCGGGTTTTGTGTAAGCTTTTTAAATTTTGTTTCATCGGAGATCAACTGTTTCATTTTATTGAGGTAATCAAGTTTATTGACGATGACAACGCTGTTACCTTTGTCGGGTTTCGTTATTATGATACTGTCATCACTGCGCAAATCATTAAGGGCTGTCCACTCTTCTTTAGTGAGAATGCGCTTCTGCCGAGAGAAATCATATGAGTAGATGTAGCTGTAGGAAATATTTTTCAATTGACTCTTCAACCTGTCCTGGTTTTCGCTAGTCAAAGTGGGCCCAAGCCTACTAAGATCGCGGAAAAGTAGCTCAAAAGAACATTTGACATCATATGTATCGACCTCCTTCGGCGGCAGACAGAAACGTAATCCTCTTGCCAAAACCTTTTTTTCGGCCTCGGTCAAGACACGATGCGAATAATTAAAGATGATATCATCGTCATTCAAGTTTGACAGCTGTGGTATTCCAAGTTTTCGCTTCAAATTATTGAACTTCTTATCAAGCTTAAATGAGATGCTTGATGCTGCCCTTTTCGTCCAATTGTTTCGTCTATTAACACTTATAATTACAATCTTGTCTCTTATTTGGTGCGTGTACTTCAACCTATCTCCACCAACCAGTTTACAGTGAAGGACTCTTTTAGTTTTGCTGAATGGGCCAAGATGTACAACCACAACAACAAGTTTATGTGCTCTTTTGATGTTAGTTCGTTGTTCACCAACGTTCCACTTGAAGAGACAATACAAATCTGTCTCGACAAATTATATGCCTTATCTGATCCACCCAAGTTACCTCGCCCTGTTTTAAGGGATTTGCTTGTTTTTGCCACTAAGAAAAGCCATTTTATGTTTGACGGCCAGTTTTTTGATCAAATTGATGGTGTTGCCATGGGCTCCCCTTTGGGTCCTGTCTTGGCCAATATTTTTATGTGTCATTTTGAGGAGAAGTGGGTGATGAATAACAGTGCTCGTCCTACCATTTGGTTCAGATACGTTGACGACACCTTCACCTTATTTGACAATAAGGACGCTGCTGTTAAATTTCTCTCTTATCTCAAATACCGACATGTCAACATCAAATTTACCATTGAATTTGAACAGGATCACGAACTTCCATTCCTTGATGTTCTTGTCAAACGCCATAACAATTCATTCTCGACATCCATTTACCGTAAGAAAACTTTCACTGGCCTTTACACGAAATGGAACTCCTTCACACCTCGCAAGTACAAGATAAACCTCATCCGCACCCTTACTTATCGTTGTCTTTGCATCTGTTCATCGTCTTCATCATTGCAATCTGCCTTGGATGATCTCAGGAAGCTATTGTTACGCAATGGTTATCCCCGTGGTATCATCACGTACAACATGAACGATGTAGTGAATAGACATCAAAAAAAACCTAAAGACCCTATCACTACAGTTCCCAAGAGAGAAATCTTCATTGTTTTACCATTTTTAGGGTTCCAAAGTAAAGTAATTACCCAGCAACTTAAATCTTGTATCTATAAGTTTTATGGCTGTTTTAACGTTAAAATAATTTTCCGAAACACCCGCCGAATTAAATCTTTTTTCCCGTACAAGGACAGGTTCAGCCGTTCTCAGATGTCTAAGGTGGTTTACAAGGCAAGCTGCTGGGACTATGATGATTTTTATATAGGAAAAACAAAGCGTCGACTACACGATAGAAAAACTGAACATTTTAAGGCCCTTGCTAAAAGCGGTCACACCTCAGCCATTGCGGATCACGTTACTTCCACGGATCATAATATTAAATGGGACAATTTTGATATCTTAGCAACTGGTAGGTCAGATACACATTGTAAAATTAAGGAAACATTGTTAATTCGTGATTTAAAGCCAGCCTTGAATGAAAACGTTGGCAGTGAAAAACTTTTTCTTTACTAGCATTTTGTATTGTTATTATTATTATGGTAATTTTTTTTTTTCTCTCCCGCAGACTCATCTGTTTGTTATTAACTATTAGTCTTGTTACATATTATTAGATACCAGTCTTTTTCTTTTTCTTCGCGTTTAAATTTCGATTGCAATCTAGTTAACGGTCACTTCTGAAGATGTATGTTGTACATACGAAACGTCAAGGAAATTAACTTTGTTTAACATGCGTTTTGGTTCCATGTTTATCACCGCGGTTTGTGTTTTGTTTCTTCTAAAGTTTGACCAGATTTTCTAAATGTGACCCATTTTTCCCTTTGTGACCCATGTTGGCAAGTGTGGAGCCCGATTTTCAAGTATGATCTATTTTTCCAAATGTGACCCATTTTTTCAAGTGTGACCCATTTTTCCATGTGTGACACACTTTTCTAAGTGTGACCCAGTTTTTCAAATGTGATCCTTTTTCAAGTGTGACTAATTTTTCAAAGTGTGACTCTTTATTCCAAGTGTGACCTCTTTTTTCCAAGTGTGACTCATTTTTCCATGTGTGACCCACTTTTCTAAGTGTGACCCATTTTTCCAAGTGTGACCAATATTTCAGAGTGTGACTTCTTTTCCAAGTGTGACTCATTTTTCCATGTGTGACCCACTTTTCTAAGTGTGACCCATTTTTCCAAGTGTGACCAATATTTCAGAGTGCGACTTCTTTTCCAATGATGACTCATTTTTCCTAATGTGACCTATTTTACCAAGTGTGACCCATTTTTCCCTATGTGACCCATCCTTTTTAGGTGTGAACTCCTTTTTCTAGGTATGATCCATATTTTAAGTGTGACGCTTTTTTCTGTGTGACCCATTTTTCCAAGCTTGTGTGACTAATTTTTCCCTGTGATCCATTTTCGCAAGTGTGACCCACGTTTCTAAATGTGACCCATCTTTCCAAAAGTTACCCATTTTTCACTGTGTGACCCATGTTTGCAAGTGTAAAGCCGTGTTTTCAAGTATGATCTATTTTTTCAAGTTTGACCCACTTTTCTGAGTGTGACCCATTTTTCTAAGTGTGACCCATTTTTGCATGTGACCCACTTTTGTAAGTGTGACCCAGTTTTCCATGTGTGACCCATTTTTGCAAGTGTGAACCCCTTTTTTCAAGTATGATCCAAGTGTGTTTTATTTTTACAAGTGTCACCCTTTTTAGTGCAGAGTGCACTATTGGGATGGTTATGGGGGTTGCCTGCCGCTAAGGAACTAAGGCGCTATGGCGCTATGGCGCTATGGCACTATGGCCCTATGGCGCTATGGCACTATGGCCCTATGGCGCTAAGGTGTAAACTTTAATGTTTGTTTAATTAATTAATTTCAATTAATTCATGATTAGTCTAGAGGCAAGGAAGTAGTGGGAGTAGGGTGGGAAAGGTACATGTGTACTCTACGTAAAACACATTCCATCGCCGTCGCTTAACTTTGAACATCGCAAAGCTATATATTTGTTTCAGGTAACCCCTTGCTCTCCTTGTGGTACCATTCTCCTTAGAACAAAACTAATTTGCCCTAAACGCATGCGTAGACTAGTTAGGGTTCGTGGCTTCTATATTAGGTGAAGGATACATTGCATACGGAATCACGCACAAATGTTGAGTGGTTTTCCTTATGGTAGAGCTCAACATGTAAGACGCATGCGTTCTAGCATTGTTAGTGTTATACACTATCTTTACACGCAGTATTTTATATATCGTGTCATGTGACCAAGGACGGCAGTTATTTTTCAGGTAGCGCCAATTGTCCCTTTTTAGTGCAGAGTGCACTATTGGGATGGTTATGGGGGTTGCCTGCCGCTAAGGAACTAAGGCGCTATGGCGCTATGGCGCTATGGCACTATGGCCCTATGGCGCTAAGGTGTAAACTTTAATGTTTGTTTAATTAATTAATTTCAATTAATTCATGATTAGTCTAGAGGCAAGGAAGTAGTGGGAGTAGGGTGGGAAAGGTACATGTGTACTCTACGTAAAACACATTCCATCGCCGTCGCTTAACTTTGAACATCGCAGAGCTATATATTTGTTTCAGGTAACCCCTTGCTCTCCTTGTGGTACCATTCTCCTTAGAACAAAACTAATTTGCCCTAAACGCATGCGTAGATTAGTTAGGGTTCGTGGCTTCTATATTAGGTGAAGGATACATTGCATACGGAATCACGCACAAATGTTGAGTAGTTTTCCTTATGGTAGAGCTCAACATGTAAGACGCATGCGTTCTAGCATTGTTAGTGTTATACACTATCTTTACATGCAGTATTTTATATATCGTGTCATGTGACCAAGGACGGCAGTTATTTTTCAGGTAGCGCCAATTGTCCCTTTTTATTGCAAAAGTGAAACGTTACTGTGGCTGCGTAGCTTTTAGAATTACAAACAGGTCGGTTCAACAAATATCATCTGCTGTTTTCAATCTACAATAGTGTGCTTGTCAGAGTTCAAATATATTGCTTCTCCTTAGCGACTTGTTTATTTCTTGCCTTAATTGTGTCTGTAAGAGAGACCAAAAAGTTCTCAAGTTAGTGGCTTTAATACTCCGCAAATTGTAAATTTGTAACAAAAGAAACCAGGAAAATGCTCAAATATTGCTGCAGACGCCGTGGCACCTAATGAAAGTTCAAATTAATTTAATCAGTCTTTGAGGAGACTCATTCATATCGGCCAAGTAGCGCTGTTTATCTTCAATACTTTTCGTTGAAAAGCTTCTCAGCCATCAATATCGTTGTGTGTTAATTTTGAATTGTTTTATTGTTAACAACAAAGGTGGCAACAGAAAAAGAAAGTGGTATTTCGTGACTATCTGATAATTAATTTAGTTCTTGTTCATCGGTAAAAATTTGCATTTTTAGTAAAACATCGTCTCTGTTCCGTTTCTTCATCACTACATCAGATATTTAACTTTCTTGCATTTATCTCCAAAAAACAAGGACATCTTCCGTATGTTTTGGAGAAAACAGGGGTTTCATATTACATGGCTTTGCGAGGAAAACACAAGTATCAAGTTACAAAGTTGGCGTGAAGAGCTAAATTGTCACGTTTGCTGCTTCAGCGTATTGTTGAATTTAAAATGAACGAAAATCAACTTAAAGCACCCGTAGTAATTAATTTGTGCGTAATGTTTGGACCTTGAATGAAAATACAACCTTGAAACATACACACTGCAAAGGAGAAAAGCCGTAGCAGACTACCAAGGTAGACACAAACCGGAAGTGAACCGAGCAGGGGTGAGTACTTATGGGACTACTGTATCAGAGCTATCAATTGCGCTCTACACTATCTGAGATTGTCTCACTAGTTCCAAGTGTGACTCATTTTTTTTAAAATGTGATCCCCTTTTTCAAGTGGGATCAATTTTTCAGTGTGACCCTCTATTTTTAGTGTGACCTCTTTTTTCCAAGTGTGACCAATTTTTCTAGATGTGACCCATTTATTCAAGTGTGGTCTATTTTACCAAGTGTGACCCATTGGTTTCTAAGTGTGACCCATTTTTCCCCCTGTGACCTATTTTTGCAAGTGTGACCCACTTTTCTAAATGTGACCCATTTTTCCCTATGTGATTTTGCAAGTGTGAAGCCCTTTTTTCTTAAGTATGATCTATTTTTCCCTGTGTGACCCACTTTTCTGAGTGTAACCCATTTTTGCCTGTGATCCAGTTTTGTAAGTGTGATCCACTTTTCTAAACGTGACCCATTTTTTTAATGTGACCCATTTTTCCCTGTGTGACCCATTTTTCCAAGTGTGACCCATTTTTCTATTTGTGACCCATTTTTCCATGTGTGACCCAATTTTCTAAGTGTGACCCATTTTTCCAAGTGTGACCCATTTTTTCATGTCCGACCCATTTTTCCATGTGTGAGCCACTTTTCTAAGTGTGACCCAGTTTTCCAAATGTGACCCATTTTTTCAAGTGTGACCCATTTTTCCAAGTGTGACTCTTTATTCCAAGTGTGACCTCTCTTTTCCAAGTGTGACTCATTTTTCCATGTGTGACCTACTATTCTAAGAGTGACGCATTTTCCATGTTTGACCATTTTTTCAAGTGTGAACCCCTTTTTCCAAGTATGATTTATTTTTCCAAGTGTGACCCATTTTTCCAAGTGTGACTCATTTTTCCAAGTGTGACGCATTCCAAGTTTTACCTATATGTCCGAGTGTGACCCATTTTTCCTAGTGTTACCTATTGCTCCAAGTTTGATCCTTTCTAAGTGTGACCCACGTTTCGAAGTGTGACCCATTTTTACAAGTGTGACTCTTCCAAGTGTGACCCATTTTTCTAAGTGTAACTAGTTTTTCAAGTGTGACTCATTTTTTTTAAGTGTGACCCATTTTTCTAAGTTTGACCCGTTTTTTCAAGTGTGACCTTTTTACCAAGTGTGACCCGTTTTTTCTGTTTGGCAATTTTTCTCAAAAGCGTCTCACAACAAGCCGCGTATCACTTAGCCTGCGAACGCAGAAGTATTTTCGGCTATTGCTTGTCTCCACCGAAAAATATCTCGAGCTTCGATCGCTTGAAATTTATAATTTTATCGGCATCCAGGATCTTTCTTTTTTAACGCTGTTCAAACTATCCGAAAAGAGTAGCAACAATAACTTGTCTTTCTTTCTCGAAGATTGAAACCACGATGACCACGATGGATCCACGAACCCGCCATTTGCAGCAGATAGATCAAAAAAAAAAAAAATTCTGCGATGTCAGCTTTGAAAAACGGAAAGGAATCTCTCGTGGTTTACGAAACAATTCGCTCAACACGGCGAATCGAATTTGGCTCGAATCGAGCGACGGTCCGCGATTTTGATCGATAGAAGCGAACAGAACATGGATTTTTCGCCATGCTCTATTGTATGGAGTTCCATCCCCGCCAAAAATCAAAGTTGATCACAACATTCAACTTGACAGTCTAACAATTAACTTGGCAAACATCAACATCATATTTCATTCCTCAACTTTGTACTTTGTATCACAATCATTGAAACTTTAAACATCAACTTTCAAAGTGACAGTTCAACGTTCAACTTTATCCATCAACATTCATGTTAACATGTCAACAATGATCTTGACACTTGGGCTGTCAGCAAAAGATGAAGTTTGAATCTCCAAGTCGAATGTTGAGTCACCAAAGGCGCACCAATCCCGCCAAAATTCAACTTGGGAATTCGACTTTCAAGTTGATAATTCAACATGAATTGTTACGTGTCAATATCCGTGTTTAGCAATGAACATTGCTATTGCTGATGACGCAAATATGTTCACCATGACGTAATGCTCTCTCTCTTCCTCCCTCGAGAAAGTACCCTGGTTGCGGTTGGTCACGCGTCTAAGTATGCCAATCAAAGCCGCACAGAGGGTGGGTCCTCAACTTAAATTTAGCCAACACTGTCTAGGGAGGTAAATGTTTGCGCTGCTATACAGACCTTATTTATTTTGAAAGTGAGGCAAGTTGTTTGTCAGAGATCCTCCCCGACCAATGCTTCGTCGCTATGATCTGAACTTCTATGAGTATGAGATGCTAATTGAGAGGGAACTTTGCTTATTTTTCAGTGCTTTTTTAAAAACCGTCAACAACCTGCTTCGGATCAGTTTAATCAGTTTTTCACAGCAAAAGAATTAAGTAACCGTCAAATTATCGACGGGATGCATTCAGCTAAATGAGAAGCTAGTTTCTTGGCCGAAAATTGGACTTACCGCTAAAACAGTTTTAAAACGAAAGCCACTGGATTTTGCAAACGCGCGACCGATGTCGCTGTTGTCAAATTCTTCATAAAATTTCTCACAACAAGAGAACCGAATGACCGTCAAACTGTCGATTGGATAAATTCAATCAAATTCAAAGCTAGTCTCTTGGCCATACACTGGAAATATCAAACTCTACACGAAGGCATCAACGTCTCCGTTGTGATTTTTTCGATCGAAAAATATAAGCTGCTTAATCAAGTTATTGGTGTTCAGCACTCAGTCGTTAATGCTGTTGATGTCAAGTTCTTCGTAATTTGTTTTCGCCGCAAGAGAATGGAATGACCGCCAAACTGTCGATGGGAGTAATTCAATGAAATTCAAAACTACCTTTGTGGGCGAACAAACAACGTATTTAACTCTAAGCGAATGAGTAAATACCTACGTTGTGATTTTGCCGAATGAAAAATGAAATTAAATTCACCGCGCGGTTCATTTATTGTTGTGGTCGTCATTTCCAAGTTCTTTGTCAATTATTTTCACCACCACAAATTCCAAAGACCGTCCAACTATCGATGGGAAAATTCAGCCAAATGCAGTGCTAACCTTTAAGCCGAACTTTGATGCATTGAACTCCAATATCGAATGTGTCAATGCCCTCGCTGTGAGTTCGGCCGAGGTTACAAATTCCACTCCATACTGGGCTCAGGAGGTGAGCTCAGTGGAGACAAATTTTAACTGTCCTGCCCCTCCCTCCAATCATTTTTCTGGAATCTGGAAAAATCTAGCAGACACGTGACCAGCCACAACCAGGGTACTTTCTCGAGGGAGGAAGAGAGAGAGCATTACGTCATGGTGAACATATTTGCGTCATCAGCAATAGCAATGTTCATTGCTAAACACGGATATTGACACGTAACAATTCATGTTGAATTATCAACTTGAAAGTCGAATTCCCAAGTTGAATTTTGGCGGGATTGGTGCGCCTTTGGTGACTCAACATTCGACTTGGAGATTCAAACTTCATCTTTTGCTGACAGCCCAAGTGTCAAGATCATTGTTGACATGTTAACATGAATGTTGATGGATAAAGTTGAACGTTGAACTGTCACTTTGAAAGTTGATGTTTAAAGTTTCAATGATTGTGATACAAAGTACAAAGTTGAGGAATGAAATATGATGTTGATGTTTGCCAAGTTAATTGTTAGACTGTCAAGTTGAATGTTGTGATCAACTCTGATTTTTGGCGGGGATGGAACTCCATACTATTGCGCGCCACCCGTTCTTTGATCGAATTTCGCGGGATGCATATACAGCGAAGCCTTTGGTTGTAATATTATCTATTCAACCGTTTTTTTAACCAGGCCATAAATGGTTGGTGATCTAGTTTACCGCATTAAATTATTCTGTCAAACACAATTTAATCTGATTAGCAAAAGCACCATCACGTCACCGCAAATTAGAACCCATGTCCTGCTGGGTATTTCAGAGTCTCATGAATCTTGTCATGACAGCAATGGTTACTAGCTAAGCCCAGTCGTGTTTTGTTGACATGGCAAAGATGACAGGTGCGTTACGAGGATGGTGGGGAAAACCGACAGGAGATAAACACAAGTCACAGGACTAGATTTCTGTAGCTGTGTTCTACCAGCCCAATAAAATTGGAACATTCTTCTTTTTGGACTTTTTGTGAATCGACAGAGCATATGTTGAATGAATGTACAGATGAGAAAGGGTCGTCATTTTCCAATAAAAAAAATGATAAAGTTACTTACTAAGGGTGCGTTTCTTTAAGAAATCCAAGATTGGAATCTTAAATCCGAAAGAATCTGAAAACGGATTTTGCGTTTCTTAACTAAACAGATCAATCCAAGATCACTCGGATCATGGTGCGTCAAAGATATAAGGTGGATTCTTGACACTCTTGACAATTTTTATTTCAAATTTTAAAAAGTCGCATTTATATGAAAGAAAAATTCTCTAGAGAATATCACGTGGTTTACAATGGGAAAACAAACCGCCCAAACTAAATAGGTCAATTATTGTGTTCTTCTCAGGCCACTTAGAATTAGCTAGTAGCAAGAGGTTTTGGGTGGTTATTAACTTCAGTTCATCTTTTCATTGCCACTTAAAAAGAACACTTCCTTTAATTTACCATAGCCGGATCCACGGCGTTTTTTTTGCCAATGGATCTGCATAAATTTATGATCCCGAAAAAGCCCATAGATTGATTCCCTAAGCTGTCCGAACTTTATTGCAAAACCTACCGCTAAAATGAAACGCGTACGAACTGATTTTGCAGCAGTCTTGGCAGTAATACTCTTCGAAACATTGCCCGGCAGAAGATACATGTAGTTTCTGTTTGAACTGAATCTTGCTGGTCTGCCTCAAAATGTCCAGAAAACAACATCATTTTGTAAATTATTTATTTGTCCCCCTTGAGTTTTAATAAACTAGAACCTACGTCTTTGCAATTTTAATTTAGTCAGTAAATTCAAACAGTCTAGCTCTGTATTCTTTCTGGACCTTTCTGATTTCTCAGGAATGACCGAAGTAAAGTTATCAAATGAAAGTGTTTGTGAAAAGGTGTTTCATTTGAATGGCAGATTATAGTCTCATCTTCAACAATGGCTTTTTAATTCTGATGTCGAGTAGGTTTCCGATCTGTTGCTTGTATTCTGTAAAATACACCTGACACATTTTTTTCCAAAACCAATCGATGAAGTAATCTTTGACCAAGAAATGCAAGTATCGATATCTTGTCATCGATTTAAAAATGATTTTAGTATAAATATTTAAACTTGATCTATTGGCTCTATGGAAAAAGGTTTGCCACTGACTCTTGATATTTTTCAACAGACGTTTCGGCTAATGCTAAGCCTTTATCAGTGATATGAAAGCGAAGTTCGTTGTTCGTCATTCGTTATTCGTTGTTGGCCTCCTGCAGTAATTAAACAATACTTCCAAAACATGTTTTCCTGCTATTTAAACTTATTGTTGCGGTCAAACACAGGTTTGACTGTTTATTTGCATCTCCAGAAATATAAATTACCCATAAACAATCCTTTAATAAGACAGTAAACAACACAATCTACAATAACAAAATTTGGATCATTCCGCACATCGACATATTTCATTATATTTGCTCTAAGAGGAAGAAAATTCACAAACTACAACTAACCAATTTTATTTTGACCTGTCGAAAGAGTTATTAAAATCAGATTGCATGCTATTGATTGAATAACACAGCACCTTCAAGACTGTTATGTTTCATGTGACTGTTTCTTGCTCGAAGTCGACAATTTCGGTTTCTGTGTTACGAAGACAGAATTCAGAGCAAGATTCAGAGCGAACCTGATTCTTGTCATCCTCACAATGAGTGGACATTTGAATCTTAGAACGATTTTCTCGTTGTGTTCCTGTTGTCTCAGTGTCTGATGGTCCGCTTTCTACCTGTCTAAACCGTACAACGTCGAGCATAGTGCGACGAAGTTTCTTACTACGCCAACTGTAAATAACAGGGTTTAAAAGAGAACCAAATGAAGCTAAAGTTACACACCAGCTCCAAAGAAGATAATTAACATGTGGTTTTATGGTTGCATTTGAAGCAACGACCAGTATCGAGATCATTGTAGGAAGATAAGTAAATGCTAACGCAACCAAAATGATAAATAGAGTTTTGGTAGCCTTGTAGTCTTTCTTAATTTGTTTAGCTTCTTCATGAGTTAATTGTTCTGTTCGTATTCGTTTCTGCTGACGTTGTGTTTCGAAGAAGATATATCGGTTACAGTGAATGATAATAGCAATATAAACCAGACCGATAAAGGCAAGTATAGAATCCTTAGTAAGCAAATAGACTGAAAGATCGTCTATCAGGACAGCAAAAGTGATCTTGCCAAGTGCCACAAGAACTGTTATTGCCCAGATGAAGAGTACCCCAATGTTTAACCTGTTTTTTGTAACAATTTCTTGATAACGCAAGGGATGTTTGACAGCGATATAACGATCTGCGCTGATTAAAGCCAAGTGACTTAGCGAGGCGAAGCTTGTTACGCCTGTTGCAACAGCACACGTTGTTTCCAGAGTGCAGAGTGATCCAACGCCAAGGATTCGCTTCATTAGTGCGGCGATCTTCACTGGATAAACTACTAGTCCAGTCAACAAATCTGTCCCTGCTAAACTGGACAAAAGTATGTTCATGTTGGTACGCAATCGCCGCTTTGTTAGCACGAGAAAGATGACCATTGTATTTAACAGAATGATGGGCACAACTGACAGCGAATTGATGCAGATTATAGCAAGAAGATTGCTGTAGGTTTGTTCCGTGAGGAAGGTCTCTTGCCAAACGCCAGAATAAACCTGAAGAAAAAAACAGTCTTCTCTTTCTTGATCAGAAGACTCATTGAATAACGGTGGAGAGACGGTCGTCATTTTGTACTGATCAAAAATGATAGTTAAAAGTACAAAGCGACACAGAAACTAAACAAATCTAGCTGGATACGCGAAGAACGACTGCTTTGGGCTGTTAACGAGACAGTAAGAAGATTTGTAATGGCTGCTTTAAAGCGCACTTTAATTTCGAGGATTAAAACAGATCATCCGGTAAATTTCAGCTAATATAGTTTTTAATCTGTGGTGAGTAGATATCCTGGTCATCATGCGTATTCATGTATTATATCAAACATGAAAGACCGTGTTTGACCACATTTCCAAACACCGAGAAGAGAGTTGAAAATACGACGCGCAGCGGAGTATTTTTGACGAACTTCTCAATCGAAACTAAAACTAAGGAGAAAAGGGAGAAATAAAATCGTTCAAATCTATGCTAATTAAGATCAGATATCCAAACACCGTCACGGTCATGATTTCCTTTGTTTAAACTTAATGAATTATTAATGAGTTTGAGAAGTACTGATGAAAGTAATAAGCGACCACGTAAAGCTACGCAAGGGATACCTCGTTTTGCCTAAGTCGGTTACTTGTTATACTGAATATTGAAATCGTGAAATGCCTCGCTTAAAAACCTGATGGAAGTAGTAAAGGACCAATCCACCGTAGGAAAAAAGATGGCAGCTGTACATTTTACCACAATGCTTTGCGAACCTAACACAGCCTTCCAGGCACAAAGAAAGCCAAATTTTTACAATATTTGTCCCTGTACTAAGGACATTAGCAGCTTAGGTTTGAAGATTTTATAACGTTTCTGTACGTTTTTAATGAACGTTATGGTTTTCGTGCGCCAAGAACTATGGGTAAATGTAGCAGTCGCCATCCTTTTTCCTACGGAGGATTGTGAACTTATTGACTGGGTGAGGTTGGGGCGGACAGGCAAATATTTGAACAGGGCCGTGGCAATTCAGGTGATGGTCCTAGGAACATTTTCATTTAGTTTTATCATGTAAAACCATAACAAGGAGGCATTTTAAAAAGACCACAACGAGTTATAATTCGGGACCAAGGTTGAGATATTCTTATCTAGTTTCACCTTTCTGTCATCCCATGAAAAAGAACTTTTTACTAGCGCATGTTTTAATAAGTTCTTTGTTCACTTGAGACATCATATGGGTCCACAAGTGATTGATGATAGACTCATCTATTGATATAGATTGATGGACTGACCGACTGACTGACACATTGATTGACTGTTTGATTAATTGGGATTTTATTAAATATTTTCATAATAAATTTGAGTGGTCATATTGGCTCGACGAGACCCGAAAACCTCAATTTCATGTCGAGACCTAATTAAAGTAAAAGATGACATCATCATGGGAACAGGGTTGTCATGCAATAAGTCACACAAGGCAGATGTTTTCAAACAACAAGTGTACAAAGCAGGGCGTTTGCTGCGGTCCTACTGAGCTTGCACCTGGCTTACTAGTTTGAAAAAAACTATATAAAATGAAACAAGAGAGATAAACAAGCTACAAACTATAGAGGCCTTCACAAACAATCCATTGATTTCTTTAACACACCACATCTGAACAGCTT
Organism: Orbicella franksi; assembly: GCF_964199315.1. NCBI lineage: Eukaryota > Metazoa > Cnidaria > Anthozoa > Scleractinia > Merulinidae > Orbicella > Orbicella franksi. Next base: position 12,744,191 of record NC_138156.1, on the reverse strand, counting down.
ACTTCAAAAACGAATTTGGATGGGCAAATTGAAAAGTCCACTATTTCAAGAATTTCGGGAGTTGATCGCCACGGCGTAACATGTGTCTGATCGAAACATTAAGCCCAGGCCAAACAATCGCAACATGTCAACGCAACATATCGCACCATTGTTGGGCCCTACATGTTGTGCATGTTTGGCCACGCTGTTGCGAAGCGTTGGGAGGTGTTGCGACGTGTTGGGTGTTGTTGGCTCAAATTTGAATGTGGTCAAATTTTTCATGCAACATTTGTAGATGTTGCATGATGTTGTGGTCATTTGGCCAGGTTCGTGCAATGCGGGTCGTTCGACCCGGGCATGCGCACTACTTTGATTTTCAATACCCAACATGTCGCAACACTTCGCAACAGGGTGGCCAAATGCACGCACCATGCTGCGCCCAACAATGTTGTAATATGTTGTGCTGAAATGTTGTCATCGTTTGGCTGGGGCATGGAAATGTTGGGCCAACAATGTTGGGATATGTTGTGGTGATATGTTGCGATCATTTGGCCGGGGCGTTAAATTTATCGCCTAAACATTGTGGCTAACACACCAGACCCTTAGCAGAATAGTACCTTTGGCCCCATATTTGTTAGTGGAAGGCCACTCATGGAATCTGGGCTAAAAGCTTGCTCTTTTCTAATCTGAAAGTGCCAATGGATATGTCTAAAGTGGTTGTAGTTTATCAATCACTTTTTTGAAAAGTGTCACAGGACAAGCTTTAAAGAACATGTTGCCTTTTTTTGCCATGATTTCATGTTTGCTCTGAGGTATAACTGCCCTCACTACCCATTCATTCTTCTCAACATCATAGCTCTCAACTCAAAGTGCCAGCTCGTTGTCACAAAAAAATCCACCCACTACATACAGAGTGTCATTTACACATAGCATACCACCATCACAACGTGGGACTGTCAAGCTTGCTATGAACTGCCACTGGTTTGATGATGAAACATGCTAGCAAAAGTATGGCTTGGTGACATAACAACACAAGTTCACGAGGCTTGCTCAACACAACAACTTTATTCTCTAAGCATCTTGGGTAATACAACAGCTTAACACAACTTCCGGTTACGAATATATTACATGGAAAATAACTGAATTTCTGAGAATGTGTGCTGTTACTCATTATTGAGTAATCAGCTGCAGTGTCTACTTCCATTGCACATGGTGAACCATTTATGGTCATTTCTACAGTATAACTTTTGTTGGTAGGATTATCTGTACCAACTGCATACATGGAATAAATACCTAATTCATCATTATCATCACAACCTTCTGTGTTTGATTCTAAGACACTATGAACAGTATCTTTAGCTCCTGGTTGTTTTGTTTTCATGCTGGACTCAACATCTTTACTGCAACAAACTGATGCAAGGTGACCTACTTTGCTACATTTGTAGCATTTTGCTGACTTAAATTTACACTTAGGTGCAGCATGCTTACCACCACACCGGTAACATAGGGGTTCCTTAGTGTTTACAGTACCCAGTTTATTTACTATGCCTTGGCTGTCATCACTTGCACTGACAGGACGGAATTCTTGGGTGTTCTTCTCTGCCATCTCCATTGACTTTGCAATCTGGCACGCTTTCTCAAAAGAAAGATCCTCGGTGTTCAAAAGTTTATTCTGTATTTTGGGATTGTTCAATCCGCATACAAAACGGTCTCTCAGAGCTCGGTTGAGAAACTTCCCATAGTTACAATGAATCGATAACTTCTTCAAGGCCACAATAAAGTCACTGATGGATTCGTCTTGTTTTTGATAGCGAGTTCCAAAATGAAAACTCTCTGCTATCTCCAATGGCGCTGGATTGTAATGTTTCTCCAATGCTTTGACAATGTCCGCAAAAGGAGTGTCTTTTGGTTTCACTGGTGCCAGCAGATTGCTCAAGGTAGAATATGCTTCGGGTCCAATCTCAGTCAGAAAGATAGCACGTTTTCTATTTGCAACTGCGAGATTGGTTTGATATTATTTGCCATGAAGAACATTTCCATTCTTTCCACATAGGAACGAAAAGTCTCTCGCTCAGGGCTGAACTCGCCGACACGACCAAACAATCCAATTCCCGCCATTTTGATAGCACGTGCTCAAACTTTGATCAAGTTGCCTCGGTCGAAAACAAACCTTTTTCCTCACACAGGGAAAATCAAAACTTCACTGGATTTCTCATGCGTCTTCGTGCATGTAGAGTATCCCATCCTCGTCGCGAAAATGAAACATACTAGCAGAAGTATGGCTTGGTGACATAACAACACAAGTTCACGAGGCTTGCTCAACACAACAACTTTATTCTCTAAGCATCTTGGGTAATGCAACAGCTTAACACAACTTCCGGTTACGAATATATTACAGATGAAATGTTGTACCTTTCACAAACGTTTAACTCTTCATCAGCATGTAATGTTAACCCACCAGCAATAATTTTTTACCATGAAAAGATGCACCAAAGGCCATGCGTCGACCTTCCTGTATGTCTGCAATATCTGTCCAGGTGTTTTCTGTTGTGTCATATCTTCTGGCTTCAGTAAGAATCGCACCTTTATCAAACCCACCAACTGTATAGATATCCTTGTCCAAAACTACAACACAAGCTTCTTCTTTCCCACGCCACTGGCAGGATGGAACGGGTTGCCAAGACATTGAAGCAGTGCTGTACTTAAACAAAACTAAGTCATTTCTACTTAGAACGAGGTAGATGTCTCCTCTAACAACCACTGCATGGCAGAAGTTGTAGAAGCTCTCACCTGCTGGTGTAAATGGACAGGATACCGGAGACCAGGAGTTTACAAGTGAATCATATCGTTCATACGCTTTATATGAAAAATTGTAGATTTTGCCTTGACAAGATATCATTTCTAAAGCCGGGGATACAGTATCAGGAAGCTGAAACCACTTATCTTTCTGCGGGAGATAAAGCAGTGTCTGGTTTTTCTCGAATGCTACAATACCATCTACCTCTTCAAGTGTCCTCCTGGGTGTTTGTGGCCAAGGAAGATCACTGTGAATAGCTTGAACGACAAAATTTAATGAACTTCTCAACTGGTGCAGACAGGGGTCATCTTCTAGGTCTCTCACTAGCTGGTTTGTCACGACATCATTGAACAAATAGTCACGCGTCACAAAAATCAACCGAACGTGACGAAATAGACTGGCGAAATGAATTTTGCGTCCATTTCTGTCTTGCTCGATCCATTTGATGATGATCTCGAAAACATCTTCCTCGGAGTTTAAAACTATCTCATCGCTTGATATCCACTTCTCTACTTGTTGGCTTGATAAATTGAGGAACTCGTTTTCTTTGTTACGGCCACAAAATTCACGTGACTGAATTCTAAAGCCTTAGCGGCTAGATCTTTACAAAGGTAGTTTTCCGCAAAATAATAAGTTGATACGCAGTTCGAGGCTGACAATCTCTCCTCTAGAAATTTCCCAGCGAATGTTTTAAGGAGTCGCTGAGGAGTGGAAGACACAAATAATCGGCAGCCATTACTAAGTCTTCTGCCTTCCCAGCAGCGGTTGTCTGAACGCTACCAGTGTAACTAAACTGCAGGATATCTTCCATTTAGGTTTCTGTCAGCATGTCGAGTCGAACTACCCCTTGCTTGCTTTCCATCATGTCGCTACTCAGAAGCTTTTGAAAGAAGACACTTGCCTCCGAAAGAACGCTCCTGTGCACCTTGAACTCCTTTCCACCGCTTGCAACCAAGGTAAAATCACTTGGTTGATCTTCCCTTCGTTGCACATCGCGTCCTGGTGGATCCTTTATTCGATAAATTTCCATACCTACTTCCCAATAAGCTGAAGATTTCACTGAAACTGAAAGATGGGTAGACTGTGGCAAAACATTGCATGACTCAGTGACGTCGGGCCCACTATCTGACCCAGGCCTCTAGCTTCCATGTCAAGAATTTCTAATTGACGTCAGTTTTTTCATGCGTCCGTCCTGTTACCGCCATTTTTGCACCAAAACTGATAAAGTTGTTTTTCCATTTGCTACGTCAGAATGCCGTTGATATCCAAAACCGACTGTTGTGCGAATAGATCTATCCTAGCACTACCATCTGGTTAGTGGCGGATCTAGGGGAGGGGCCCACCCCACCCCCACCCTATTTTGGGTAAAAAAAAAAATCATAGAAGGAAGAAAAGCCGCCAGGACAAGCAAACCTCTCCCCCTTACTTCAAGGTCTGGATCGGCCACTGCTGTTTACCAAGAATAATCTCGTGACATTTAAATTGAGACGTCACAAGTAGTACAAAGAGCACGAAATTAAGTACGCCTATATGCGTGACCAGGATGAAAATGGCTAAAGATCTGTAGTTGCACTAATCGAACGGCGTTGGTTACCGGGAAGGAAACGGGCGTAAAATTCGCGAAAAACTTAGTCCAAGAATATAGTCACGTCTCCCTTGAGCTAAGGCCACGCCAGCTGAGACAGATACCTGGTTCTGGAGACAAGACACTGATATCCAATGGCGAATTTGCGCACGCCCTTTTGATGAGAGAATAAATTTTGCGGGGCAAGATCACATGTGGAATCGCACCGCTAAATGAGGATCCATAATTTATGCTGATGTAATGAATAAATTAAGACTGGTAAACAACACTCTGATCGTAATGAACGAATCTTTGTCTTGGGCCCATCAGCACAAGACTAATCGGTAGCATAGCCTGTTCCAGGCTCTCAGTCAGTGGGGAAGATCAAAAATCGGGCGGGCGACGAGCAGGATCAGCGACGAGCGGGATCCGGTCGGGAGAGAAAAGGAGAGGGCGTGATCTCTCCGTTTCTCTCCCAGACCCCGCTAATCGCCGCCCGTTTTTCCGATCGTCCCCACTGACAAACAGCCCGGAACAGGCTATCGGTGGTATAAGTGATCGTGTTCGTTCGTATTGATATGCCGCAGTTTTTACCACAGGTTGAGGTCGCGCTTATGCGCTAGAGGCAACCAGCAAAATCAAACATGTGACAAATATGTAGTGGTCTTTATTAACATTGAAATAAATGAGGTAATTGTAGACGCATTATACTATGAAAACTTGTGTCTAAAACTGAACTTTTCTTCAAGACAAAGAAAATAAAATCGTCGGTTTCAACACTTTGTCAGAGCAACCCTTTCACTCCCTCGCGAAATACCACATATTTGTAAAAGAGTAGTTACAGACCAAAGACCACACACATAATGTACCATTTGAAAGGTATGGTTTGAGGAATACCATAAATAGGGCTGTAGTCAATGAGGGAAACCACACCGAGGCACTTGCCTCCGTCAATTTTCGGTTCTGTAGTTTCTTGTTTGAAGGGGGAAAGTAAACAAGCTATAAAATACCTACATTACGCGAGTTTAAACATGGACATTGCCTCAGTCGTAATTTTTCATGGACATTGCTAATCATTTTTTTTTTCTGGCTGCAGCCCTGTAAATCGTACTAACAGCCATAGTGGAAGTCACCAATTGAATTGAAAAGGATTCAAAACAAAAAAAAGTTGAAAAAACATCTTACTTCTACTATAGTTGGGTAATAACACTAAAATACGGCTTAATTTGAAGCTCTTGAAGTGTCAGCGATGTGAACAATTACCTCCATTTGGCGCAAAAATATACTTGGATATTTGCCCAGATATATTGTTCCAAGAAGCAAAAACTGTGATCTTAGAGGAACAGATAATGTCCAAGGACAAAATTTGTCCTTTGGTATATTCTCAGATATTTGATATCAAAGTCAAGTGGAGGCTATTGTGTTTAATATCCTTCAAATATGTTTTGCAACACGCAGGATCTTTTGAAAATTGGGGAACATCACTTGGATATTTCCATGTTTTAGCAGGGGCATTATTCAGTCACACAATGCATCTAGACCAACTGAGTGCAAGTGACAATATTTGATGGATTATAATTTGCAATATTACTCCACAAGCGTGCACTGGATACGAAATGGTAAATAGCCAATGAGGTGCATAGTGCCGAGTTGACTACAACCATCTCATAACCATAATAACAATCATTTCAAACATATTTGTAGAGCATGGTATAATGGCTCATATACCATGATGACTAAGCGAAGTTATTTATTTATCTCTATATTTGTTTTGTGTTTTAAGTGTAAGTGCATCCAGTAAATATGATTGTAACTGTAATTGACGGGGATTTGTGCAAAAAGGGGGTATATCACCCAAAAAGCAATATACTTGTATGCCCTTTTTGCATGAAGTCCTTCATTAATATTTTATTGATTACTGAGGTATGGAAAAGAAAATCAATTGTTAAATTAAAAAAAAAAAATGATGGCTAAGCCAATAAACACTATTGAATTGCATTATCCAATGATCCAGTTTCTAAAAATGTCAGATATTAGCTAGACAAAAGTAGAAAGTTGTAAAAATGGTAGGTCTGGTCTCCTATGAGAATGGGGTAGGGGTATGATTTTATGCTTTCAAAAGACAGATCTTTCCAAGAATATTTCTGTTCAGTTTGATACACATTGCCCAAATATTGAGCATGTAGTAACATTCTGTGCCACATGACAATCTTGGGAGTGGGAGGGTCAAGGCAATCAAAAGGCAATACACCTCTATGATGTCATTCTAGAGGCTGAAGGTATGATGTAAGGATCAGCCACTACTGAACTGTTGTGCAGTTGAATACTGGGATCTAGAAAGGAACACAACAAACAAAACAATTATAACTTGTAAATTTCCACAGGGCAAAAGTTAAATCTATCCAGACAGGAAAGGGTTCTTTCAGTTTGGGTTCTGCTATTAAAGCATCGCAGAAACTACTGAAGCTTATTTAAAAAATTACCTAAGTTCAACTCTGACAAAAACCAGTAAACATCTCTACTATTTTAGTTTCTTTCCATCTACGTTTCTTGATTGGAATGCGTGTAAATTTAACAGACGTGACTAACAATAACAACTGATTTAACCTTATCACATAAGAATTTTTTTTTTCCTTTTTGCATCTAACAACCTATTACTAAACAACTGAGTTACATTTTACAATCTTAATGGCGACAATTCCAGTTCAGTCTTAAACTCCATACACCTACGTGTACTGCATCTATCTGAAAGTTTCAGTCAACTTTTCCGGTTTCTGGGAAGAGATATAATGAAAAAACAGAACTAACCTTCACTGGGTTTAACTGAAAATTTAAACCTACAATCCAACCCTCCAACAGGAACGGAAGGAATGGCACTTCTCGGACTGTGTTTCCTTGGATGTTAGGCAATCAGTAGATCTTTAACACTGGTAGTTCCATCTTCCTACGTTTCACTGGACAACAAAATGAGACATAATGTAATAAATTACCATCAGTGGGATTACCTTCATTCATAACACAACAATTTCACATTTTTCTTGCTTAATTCATTTAGCAGATGATGCCATGTTATTCCACATTGGTTTTAGGCACACCAAGCTAAGAAATTAGCAATTTTTGATCTGTCGATGGTCTATTTTCAACAGCTCACACTAGTCCAGGTTTCATTAAGTTCCCATGGTTGAAAACTTCACGCTTCAATTTGATAAATATGCTCTTACCACAGGAAGGTAAAGAAAAATATTTTGTTCAGTTGAGAAAAACCAATTTTAGAAAGGGCTAAGTAACAAATAGCAAATATTTACACTTGCAGTGTTTATGATTATAAACTAATGCAATTAGTGTTTACATGAATTTGACAAGTAATGAAAGATACAAAGAGGAAAACATACTTGACCCACTAAGGCTGCACTCTTTTGTGCAATCCAGTTTATGTTGTAAAATAATCTTCTGTCCATCCTTTAAAATTAACCTGCTTTATTTTATCCTTGGGTTATAATTACCAATAATACAATAAATTTACCTTTCAGATCATTACTCTGCAGGAATGAAGTCTTCTTCAAGCCTCAATTTGTTCTCAAAAGCTTTAAGAAGTATCCATATTTAGCTTGGTTTCTTCATGTGTTACCACGACGTTTCTTTAAGTTGTTTCTAATGTTTTATGGTGTTTTCTGCTGTCTGGTAGTTAACATCCACATAATTACCATGACGAGTTTAATATTATGCAACCCACTGTTTGATAACTTTTAGCCACACAGTATGCCATGAAGTTTTGCTCACTGCCTTTAGCAAAATCGAGTTGGGAGGTCAAATTGAATTTCAAGTATTTCACTTTAAAGGCATTTATTTTTTTGACATATCAGAAAGGAGAGAAAAAAGTTATCTTGTTGCAGAAGTTTTAAGCACTTATTCGGACCTGAGGTGATTAAACTAGTCATTTTATACTATCTCATTTGGGGTTACTCCAAGTTCTCAAGTCTTTGGGGGGTAGTATGTCAGTAAAAGGTTTATCTTGACCAAAACACAAACATCAAGTAACCGCCAAAATAGAATGCAGTTAAACAACTTGCATAAATTGTTCATTTAACTTGATCCCAGACTCAATAACAGATGGAAGCCTTTGTTCTGTACTTGCTTTCACTTCACATTCAAAGAGCACATACATTATACATCATTCTGAACAAGGCATTAGAGAGGTCACTCAGTTACAAAAAGCCAAGCCTTTATTGATAATTATAAATTGATATAAAAAGGAAGAGAAACGTTTACTCTAAAAAACTGAGCAGTATTCTCTACGTTAATAAACAGGATGTATTTTAAGCAGTTACAAAAAATAATCATGTTTATAAAAAATACATGGAAAACTATCTTTGGGACTCACATGTATATATCTCATGAGAGCAGTCCACTCTTTTAAGCCAAATTCTTTACTAGAAAATATTGATTTTGATTGGAAGCCTTCTCCAGCTTATAGTGCCACATAATTAACTCAAGGTTAAACAATATGTCAATAGTTATGGCTCATCAGATGTTCAGGTTATTTTGGACATCAACTAATAGCTACAAAAGCCAGTCTAAATCGTTCATTGAGACATTTAAATAGGTAAAAAAAATTATATTCCAAAAGATTTGTAATTTGACAACAGTACACAATTACAAAACAGATATTGTGTTTATAAAAATAAATGCAAAACTCTGGCGTGTATTTATGTGAAAAATACTGGTCCAATCCTTTTAGACAAAGATGTTACTCAAAAACATTTTATATCACTTGGAAGCCTTTTAAATGTTAGATATTTAAACAGCTGTTTTATAAAAGATATTTCAGTGATTTATGTCACATTCCAAGTTTACAGGGTTTTTTTTAGGGGAGGGGGGATCACAATGATGTTAAAAATAACACTGCAAAAATAATATTTAATTCGAAGTTCATTCTATAATATTTTTGTTTATAGTTAAGAAACTCCAGCAAAAAGTTATAGATTTAAGTTTCACATTTTTATTAACAACCATAATGGCAAGACCAAACAGTTTAGCAATGTTTATCACTTTTATTGAGTTCAAAAAATTAATAACAAGTAGCTCAAGATGTTATTTAATTTTGACATACAAGGTTTTTTAAACAAAACATAAGTTTTAAGTAAGTTAATAAATTTAACCATTTAGTGGCTGACAATGCCCTTGTTTATAAAAACATGGGAGTTAAAGATTTTTTGAATCAGATATAACGACATGCACTGACATGCAGTTTAACATACTTTAAAAAGTTATAAATGAACACAAATCCCTGGAATCACAGAAGAAAGGGCTTCGAAATACTGGTAACTTTATCTTACTAAGCCTACCTTGACAACTTTCAAACAGTATAAAATGCATAAGGGTACATTAGGATTAAATGTCAACAATAAACTGGACTGAAATAGTTATTATGAGGGCTTCTAACACTGAAAATGTTCTTTTTATGTTGTAACTGTTTAGCCAAAATATTACTTTAATGTTTAAATGAATGGCATTTTACCGATCAATTAAGAATTAATTATGTTGATCTTCTTTCTTTATCCAAGTTTACTGAAGGCTCCATGCACAAAAAAATATTTTTCCATTATGTAAGGTATTGAAATCCCATTAATATTTCAATGTTTAGCAGAAGTAATGACTAAAAACACACCTATGAAAATAGCTGTCATTTCTACACCAAAAGAGTGGTAAATACTGCACACTGCTTCCCTTGTAACATTGAACATGGTCAAATTTCCATAATAATTTGTAAGAAATTCATCAAAATTCTATCAACAAGATTTCAGTTTGAAACGAGAAACCCTAGAAAAATTGTTAACTACTTCAATAAGGGTATGTTGCTTCGCGAACAATTTTCTTGACAGTGCGACCTGGAGGTGCCTTGAAAGTTGCAGATGTACTCACTGGAACTCTGGTTGGAGCTAAAATAAGAAGTTAATGTGAGTTTAACATTAACCACTTATTGTAGTGATCAGAGACAAGCTGGAATAAAATTAACATTTGACTTACATTTAAATATTAAATTACATAGACTGAAGTTAGTCTTTTCTGACTACAGTTTTATAAAAGCTCCTTCTCGAGGAAAACATTTTAAGCAATACCTTTGTTGTAAAACATTTTCACAACAGCCATTTAATTTGTTATATCTCAAGAATATGAGACTCAAACCAAATAGTGAACCCACTGAAAGATCTAATGCTTTTGGGAGAAGCACCTCACAATCACCCAAATAATGCATAGCTGCAAAGGTGAAAAAAAAGGAGATACTGGTACCACAACAGTACAGAAATCAAGTTAACCAGTTTAAACAAATTCTCTACAACCCATTAAACGGTCTGCAACTTGGCAAAAATGAGCTCTCATGAAAGTGTTCTACAACAAGATAGAAAATGCAATTATGAAAATTATAGAAAGATTAGAGTTTCAAGATAATATCCAACTGAAAAGGAACCAGCATGTGCAAATAAACCTCTTACATATGTATGGCCATAACAGATTGTCACCCAAAGAAAACATGCGTATCATATGCACATTATACAGTCATATGGTATTACTTAAAATTCTTGTTACCTTTAAAGATACAATTACATGTGAGTGATAAGTCCAAACTTCAGGCAGCATATTTAAAATTTACTTTTTGGACAAAATTGTCATACTTTGTAAAGCTCATCTGTTGGCCCAAAGGACACAAGATGTTTATATCAACTAAGAATTCATGTTTTGAATTTTTTTTTTTTCAACATGATGAAAGAGTGGCAATTTTGTTTTAAGAACACATCACACATGATTTATAATTTAAAGGTCAACCAAATCTTTGCTCATTCCTCAATCATTGCAATAATACAGAAGATATGCAGTAGTCCACATCAATAAAAAACTCTGTTCTTATTTCACAGTACAGTAATGACACTTTTGGAAGTAAACAATCTTAAATATTTAATGGCAAATGATGTTATCAATTAGAAATGTCATTACCTTTGGTTATATAAAGCAAAGATGCTTAAGTCTCAGGGACCATTAAATAACAAAATACTTTCAACTGCTTGTATAACATCAGAGAGTTTAGTCTAACACCACTTTCAATAGTATATCTTATAGTGATTTAGAGTAATTGAGTTATTAATATAAACAATTGTGATAAGATTATTATTACAACTATACAGTTCACAGGGTTTTCAAAATTAGCCAGCGACTGACACAAGTCACCGGCCACTTCATGCATCTGCGCTGAGTACTTTTTGTCACAAAGTTTAATAATAATTAATATAAGTTTTACTTCACCAACGTAATCATGATCTTCTCTATCTGAGGCAGCTATTATATGTACCTTTCGAACTTCAAAGCAAGAGCAATTTTAGTGGGCGCTGCGTACACGTATTAGATTATCAGCATGTGCACATTTTCCACGATGAAGCAAAGGCAACAGACTATGCTGTTCATTGACATTGTTGAAAAGTCACAAAGGCAAACAAATATCGTATGCTGTTCCAGTTTTCAAAGCGACGATAAAACAATCAGCTTTAAATCAATACAATTCTGCTGAATTGACCTCAATTGGCCTGGCCCTCTTTACATGTATGTGTTGAATACGAAGGCAGACTTCTTCATGAAATGTTACTTATAAAAAGTGCTCCAAATGTATTCAAGTGATGGCTTGAAAAGTGTTTAACAAAAAAAACTCTTCACCAACACGAGTGTTTGAAATTATTTTAAGACAAACGAAAACTCAAAAATCAAAGCAGAAATAGAAATGAGAGCGCTGACTTTGTAGTGATATTTAGATGGACCTGGTTCATCTGCAGATCTTTTTCGTTATGATCTTGATATTGAACCTTTTTTTTAACTTGCATATTTTGAAAAATAAAAAATTACAGTTGAGTTATTTTTATTACAGTTCAATTAAATAGAATGGCACGCCAAACACGATGCAATGTAACTAATACCAAATAAATGAAAAGCATTGAAGCCTTTCATATGTGAACGTCTAAAAAGACTCATCTTGCAATCAGCTCCAACAAAATCACTTTAATGTGCTACAAATACACTAGAATGCACCTCAACAGACACAGATTTGCAAAATTTTCCAGGGTCAGCATCCTATTTCCCTAGTGTAGAAGTGGGTAACATTTTCGGATATTTCCCACATAGCCACCCATTACTGCCACCTAGTTGTGCTTCACCTCCTTTCCGATTTCCTCCTGCTAATTTATTTAAAATCGAAAACCCTGAGTTCATTGACCAGTTTGTCCAGCAGCATCAGTTTATTGGTTGGCTCAGCCTGAGTCAGGTCCATGCCAAATGTCTGAACCGTGTTAGATGCAAGATACATACATCACTTCACCCCCACACTTACTGGTTTATGTGATTCAAACATTTGCAAGTAAGCATTTTTTAGGCTAAGCAGAATGCTGAGCAAGCCAATGGAACTGCTATTTGGGCTACCCAGTGTCCTATCTAGGCTTACGTACTGTAAGTACTACTAAGCTTAGAGCAGATCCTGTAATTTATTCACTCATCTCTTGCCCACCATCACCTATACTACTGTCCAATCAGTGATTACTGGAAAAGGTATTTACTCTAAACAGCATGCAAGGAAATTCAAGCACCATTAATTTACATTACAATTCTTGAAATGTTTCATTAGCAATGCTAGGACTGGTATTGAACCATTTATTCAAGTATACCAGGCAAAAAATGATAGAGAATTCAAAGTGTGTTTTTAAATATTATCCATCTATACGTATTATGGATTAAACAGGGTGACAAGCTGGATGACAAATGAAACTGCTTGGTATGTCTGCTGGATATTATCTTGATTACTTATGCAATTTAAGTTGATTGTAAAAAATGCAGCAGGCATTGGAAATGTAACATTTTCTCCTTACAAATAGGACCTTGATGTTCAAGATGTATCTAATTTTTTATATATACAGAGAACTATCAGTAACTTGATCAAAGTTTACATGACACAAAAATTTCAAAAAATAGTGTTAGGGTCAACTTTACGAAAAACTCTTTCCAGTGCGCTTTGTTTTGATTTTAAACAAGATAGTCAGCATTAAAAAATGTCATCTTATATGTTAAATCACTTACGTGCACTGCTGTAGCTTATGCATCCCGTTATTCAATTTAAGAACAAAGCCATGTACACATTGTGTTAATTCACCAATTGTCAGGGAAATAATAAGGAAACTTCTACATGTACATTCAAGAATTTCTACAAGGACCACCTACCTGGATATGCGGTTTCAAAGACCTCTCCTGGCTGCCCATACTCGTAATATACTGCCTCGCTGTTGATTTGTAGAACAAACAGTTAAAATGTATGTTTGCATAGGATTAGAATATACATGTAGTTTCTTCCTCATCAGGAAATACTTACCCAGGTTCAGGGTAGGCTGCCTCAAATTGATAACCGGGCTCATAAGATTCATAACCCTATAAAAAAAGGTAACAACATTGATAAATTTCATGCCACCTACAGAAGTAGGAAAAAGGTAAAGTCTGTATACAAGCCAACTGGCCCATCAGCCCAGAGCTTATCCTGGTTTCTGTAGCATGAAGGGACCAGGAGTCTTTCTACTCCCCCCTGGATGGGATGCTAGTCCACTGTGGGGTTACCCCCCAGCATTAAATTCACCAGTACCCATTTATACACCTGGGTGGAGAGAGGCACTTTGAGAGTTAAGTGTCTTGCCCAAAAACACAATGCAATGTCTTCAGCCAGGGATTGAACCCGGACCACTCGATCCGGAGACAACTGGACTAACCATGAGGCCACTCTGCCTCCCTACCTACAGATGAAACTTACAGATAAAACTTGATACTTAATCAGGAAAAAAGCGAACACACTAAGTTCATATCATCTTAACTTTTCAACCAGTACCACATGGCTTGAAGGACTTGAACAATGCACATTGAAAAGACAAACGACGCTAGTACTGCAAGGTTTTTGTAGAATAACACTAATACTAATTTATGATGTCATACTCAAGGCTTAAGAACTGCTTAAGGGTACCACTTTAGTTTTATGTCAGTAAGAAAGTCTAGCTATATCTATTCATCTCTTCACTGTAAAGCTTTTATAACCCTTCTAGTACAACTTATTTTGGTTTACAGTTTACACTTGGTTTAGGTTTAAGAATTTAGACTAAATCTAAAGTTAAGTACTGTAGATTTAGTGAGTCAAAGTAAGATCAGTTATACTGAATGCACACCAACAAGTTATTTAACATGTTCTCTTCTTGTGTATAGAGGCTCTTCCACTTACAATCACTTGTTCTCCTGTAGTCAGCAGTTGAACCCCAACTGATGCTGGAAGAGCATGCACTGCCTATCAGATAACAAGTAAAATTTGCTCGGAATTATCGGTTATAGATAAGTATTTCATAACTAAGTTATCTGAGTGTTAATGGGATTAACTGTTAAAAACAAATAGTTTTATTCTGAACAAGAAGAATATTTTTGACTTTTTCCATTACAATGTACAGTTTTGCATGTAGCTGTGTTTAATGTCAAAAATTCGTTTCTTGTCCTTTACTTTTGGTTCAGTCATGCCAAACAACTTCTGATTTGAAATAAGGAAGGAAGAATTTGACTTACATTCTTACAGTATAACTACACGTATAACTACATGCAATACCTTCAGTCTAGAATTACAGCCGTCTAAAGGTTAAAGTCTGCCAGCATTTTCAGCTCAGTGAAATGTTCAAACATCGAAAAAGAACTTTATATATTGATACAAAACTTAGCATAAAGATACAGTACCGCCTGAAAATATTCACCCATTTCCCGCGTTCTCGCCGCGGGGCCTCCACGCGTCATTGACGCGGTATTCCCACACTCGACCTCATCTTTACCTAGGTAAAGCCGCGGTCAGCATTCGTCCTGCCGCGGCAACGTTTGGACGAGGTATTACCTCGGTAAAGAAGACGCGTCAGGTTTGGATAGCAATTTGTTTTCTGTTTCTTCGCGACAAAGCATGCTTGAATGCTCACTCTTGAATCTCTGCCTTTTCATCCCAAAGAAGCATTTGATAAAGCCGATCATTCATGTCAGTTACAAGATTGATAACACAAAAAAACATTTGGGTAGCTGCATTGTATGAACTACACCAAAAATATCTGTAACTTGGTAAAATATAGTGTCTCAGTTCTTAAACGTTGTGTTTTAAAAGCATTCCATTTTGCCGAGAAGAACGCAACAGAGCGATGATGTGTTCGCTATTTCATGTCCACGCATCATGCAAACGACCGGGAAACAACTAAATGCTCAAGGCCGGAATGGCTCTGAAATTCACTTTGATGAGAAGAAACCGGGTCAATACATTTAACTTCAATTCCGATTAATGTGTTGCCATAATAACATGCGTACTTCTCTGTTTATATCCGCTGCACTTTGTAGCAGGCAGTTACAAAACCGGGTCAACTCTGATCGCTGATTTACTAGTAAATAAAAACGACAATTGCTGTTTATGCCTTCTTGTATAGCTGTCATCGAATCAGCAATCCGAGTTTTTTTGGTCCAAGTTTTGTCTTTGGTTCCGTTCAGACGATCGAGATGTAAGCTCATTAACTGTAATATTCGTGGAACCCTTCCTTAAGTTCAAACATTTTCTCAGGAGACCAAACCACGAGTAAGAGAAATCTTCATCGACTTTTTTACATCTACCTGTTTAATAACAGCCCTCCAAATGTAACATAACTTTAATAGCACAAAATTGATGCAAGAACAGATCACGAAACTAAACCGCCATTTATCGCTCATCTCGTTTTGCTTGACTGTGTCGGTGACATGTCGGTGACGTGATCGAAACATACGTGAAACTACATCGTCAAACAAAGTCTTTTGCTTTGAACATGGTCTGCACTTTGGAGTATGTAAAATTAAGAATCTTAGCTCTTTTTAGACTAAATTTCAAAGAGTGCCATTTGTAAACTCGTGAGTGTTTTGCAAATTGAAAACCTATCGATCGATCAATTAGCTGCTTTGTAATTCGTCAAATTACTTTGTGGCAACCAATGAAATTCGCTTGGTCCCACGGTATATTTGCTGCTAAATTTATCGCGAATGAGATAAACAATGGTCAAAATAGCTTTTGGCTTAAAAGCAAATGCGATATCTTATAAGGTGTATTTTGGCTACTGCCTTCATTGGGGGCTCAGCAGGAAAGTAACAACCTTCATTGGTGGTCGCGATAAGGCTTGTTATTTGGCTTGTTACAATTCTGATCAAAATGTTGGAGAAAGCTCAAAGGTTGCTTTGCCAACAAAAGACATGCTGCTATTTTCATATTGAATTCCACAGTTTTTTGGAAGTAAGGGTTATGGTATAGTAATCTACGCATTTTTTGGTATCAACTGTTTTCTTTTTTATCTTTTACCTTTCAAAGAGTTTCAGTGTGTATGTAGTTTCTCCCGCTTCGTTTATCTGTATCTCCAAATGATAGAATCATACCCGTTTGAATTCCACTGATTCCGACAAAGAATTTATTAATAATCGTTTTTTCAAGCAGCGACTCTTCTTTATTCCTGAAGGCATTCAACACATGTAATCATCCTTTAGGCAAAGATTCGTACAGGGAAATATATTATTCACCTTTACACACTTGATCAAAAGGAGAATCAAAACCTTTCACCAGTTTAGGCTGGTAGATTTTTCTTAACATTTCACATCACCGTTCGCGGAAATCAAAAGATGCTTCATGTTTGATTTCCACTGATTCCTGACCTCTGTTGTTTCCAATACTAAATCACGAAGTTGTGTTACTACTTTCAATGCATCGATTTTAAGATTTAAAAAAAAAAAAAAATGAACTAGACAACGAACAGTTACATTTTTACCTGAAACTGGTAACGTTTAGTGCATGTAGCTGCAATTGCGGATCAACGCGTTGTTGATTATGGCAGTAGTAGACCACTCCATCCAGTTGCTGCTGTAATCAAGTGACCTTCAAAACCCTGCGAACCCTATTAAAACGGCTACGAAAAGTGTCGTCAGAGTTCGTAAAAGAGCTTACTAATAGCCAGCACATGTACATTTCGAAAGAGCGACACAAACTAGAGGATAGGCATTTACATGTTAACCGTTCGACTTTCCATCGAGCGAGTTTCTTGATTCCGGATTATGATGGAGTTTACAAGCAACACTGATGAAAAAATGCCACTCTACTCGATACACATACATTACTTCCCCGAGGTTTTACCTCGTTTGTTTTACCACGGTATTTTTTCAATTGCGGTCGCACTCGTCTTTACCGTGGTGCTCCATATTTTCACCCACGGTGGACGTGAGGTGGGAGCACGCTGCAAAGACGAGGTTTTACCGCAACCTAATGGGTCCATAGTTTCAGGCAGTACTGTAAGTGCTACCCATAGCAACATCGAGCTTTATATTTTGGTTTATTGCATTATTACTTAACCATTTTTTGTCATACCTGTAACAGCAGTCTGAATTGTTTTAGTACAAGCTTCTATTACTACATGTACATTATCATCTGTATTGAATAACACACAGCCATACAGCAGCTGGCGATGGTAAACCCTCTTTGAAGATTTTCCAGAGTTTAAAGTTAATTTATAGAAAGGTTTTAAGATTACATTGAAGCTCATACAGGAAAACAGTTAAAACTAGAAGCGGGGGGGGGGGGGGGGATCATCAGCAAAGGTAGAAATCTACAATTAATAATGATTTAAAGTTCAACTTTGAAACCTTGATAAGTTACCAATATTACATACTGTGCTGAAAGACAGCAAATGTTATTACATTTTGTAAGTTTAGCCAAACATGAAATTTACAGACACATGTACATGTACAGTACCGCTCAAAAGAAAGTTACCACCTTCTCGCAAGACAAGATTCTTGTCTTGCGAGATGAGACTCTCGCCTCGAGAGACAAGACTTTCGTCTTGTCTTGCAAGAGCTTTAAAAACTGTAAGTATGGCTGCCTGAACTTCTCGCGAGATTTTAATGGCTTATTGTAAAGCAAACAATGCAACAACAACGCAGCAAAACTTTGCGCGATCTGATGAAGCTTCGCTTGCGAGCGCCGGATTTCCGATGTTTACCACGTTCATAAAAGATGTAACTCCTGAAATTTTCAACCCACGTGGCTTGAGAATGGTATCTGTGAATCTATATGCTGCAAATTTTTCAGTTTTCAATCAAAAACATATCGTTCATGACTTCCACGGTGTCCAGACCTGTACGCTGAAATTGCTTCTTTTGCTGATCGATCCCAGTGGCTTCTTTCACCAAGCGAACGCCACTATTAATGAAGTCATCAACTTCAATTCAGTAGAGAGGTCTGTATACATGAAAGAAAGGTTAACAGTGTCATGTTTAAAAGCAAACATGGACCATCCTTGGCCTTCAAGTGGTTCACAATTTTCACAGCTGTGTTTTGATCAATGATTGACGTGCGTTGTTAACTTTGCAGTTAAGAGAGTTCTGTGACACAGCTTATCTTGCATTTGCTAATAAAACTCCTATAAAGCCATGTCGTTTTTAAAACGCTTCTCATTGTTTGTAGGGTTTTCCAAAAGCCTTTTATCAATCGATCAACAGACTGTTTAACTTGGTTGCTATATGTACATGTAGGCGAGTTCAACATCAACACAACTAATTTGACCAAAAGATCGCAATCTTTCCATCAATCGCTCAACCAACATTGACTTTCTTGGTAAGCTCATTTAACAAGGAAATTAAGATCAACAACAACCATTTTGTTTTGCTTAATACATAACTTTCAATATTCAAACTGACATTTTCTGCAGTCTATTTCACGTTCCAATTCTTTGGACACCGTGTGCGTTTGTTATTTTATCAAAGGACACGTTTTCGATTTGTTATGTAATCAAAAATTCACTTCCTTTCTAGCTGTCAGACAAAGCATGTACAGATTTACTGAAGTTCTCTTTCCGGTGGTTAATATTTCAATTTCCAAGATTGTTTACATTCAATTTTATTGATGAAAACAACAGTTTTCGATTCAAAAGCGAGTTCAAAGGACACGCACACTTATGCAAATTCACTGCGTTACGGACTAAAAATAATCTGGAAACTATTGACACTTAACTCATCGATTACTCAAGCACTTTCACCAACGTCTTGATTTGAGATTAAAAAAATGTTTCCATTCAGTTTCTTCATTTGTGAGGATAGTATTGGGTCTTGCAAAGCAAGTTTAGACTTAAAGCTGTCGCTTATGCAAAATCAACACACTGCAATGAAATAATTAAAGCAACTGCCAAACGCGAAATTTGGCAAACGTCTTTGACGTTTGTTTTTCATCACTTTCATTTAAGTTTTTTACTTGTAAGTTCGAGTTGGCTCTCTTGAAGCAGCGTGTAAAACAAGAACCCACAAAACCAGATGCTCACCCGGGGTAACCTTCACCAAGTCAAGAGAAATTAATTGTTTTCTCGCAAGCTAACTGCTTGTAATTTATTCCAAAATATACGCTTCAATGGTTCTCACAAGACGAGACTCTCGTCTCTTGAGAAGAGACTCGTCTCGCAAGGTGAGACTCTCATCTTGTGAGATGAGACTCTCGTCTCGCGAGAAATGAGACGAGAGGTGGTAACTTACTTTTGAGCAGTACTGTAACATAAATGTGACTCAAGTTGATTTGAGTGGCCCTTTTAAAACAAAGGTACAGGATAACTTACTCCATATGGATCTCCTGGGACTGCAGCTGCTCTGGGTGCTGCATGAGCAACTGTCGGGGAAGAGGGTCCGAGTCCTGCAGCAGATCGTGCTGCTGTTACACTGACATGACCAACAGGGGGTCCTCTTGGTCTTGGAATAGCAGCCACCCGTGGAACTGGTGCACCCCGACCATGATGTGCAGGATGGTGGGGATGGTGTGGTACCCCTCTGGTATGTGGGCGTCCTCTGGGAACAGGTGCAGGCACTGCTACTGGTGCTGCCGTGGGTGCTGGCTCCTCCATGCCATTAAGAATTGCCATTTCTCTCATTTGTTCCTGATGGATTTCATCATTGTTTTCCTACAGAGTAATCAGATTTAGTTAATGTCTCATGACCATGACCATTAACGTTATAACCTTAATTACTGCAAACTTCGTCTTCATATTTAGTTTAGTACTGCTTTAGTCAACAGGAGACATCCAAAAATACTACAAGAAATAACTCTAGCAGTGCCTTTTAAAAATCACTGCTTGGTTAGGTTAATGGCTGGACAATTTTGCGAAGAATGGAAATGGGTTTTCAGCCAGATGGATGTCCAGGTGTCCTGTGGATGCCTACTTCTTTCAGAAAATTGCTTTATTTTTCACATGTTGTCTTATAAAGTGTTCATTTGAGCAGATCCAATAGCACATTTTGGATGCCCACTTTTAAATCCTGGCTGAAAGCCTGAATGGAATGGTATACTCTTGCATTAGTTGATGGAGAAAGGTCTCGTATTCTACAGGTACTTGTCAAGTGAAAATAAACCAATGACAACACAAAGCTTACTTACAGGTACAAGAAATTTCTTTATCTCTTCAATGGCAAGACCTAATCTGGCATGAGCCTGGCCTGGGGGAGCTTCCACTTCAATGAGAACATGGAGATCTTGCTCAAGGTGTGCATACTTTGGATCACCAGAGCTTCGCAACTCTTCCTCCTAGAATTAAGACAACCATCTTTCAACTTACTTTCAAAGGTTACTGAAACAAGTGCATTGCATGTCACACAATTTATACATCCTGCTGGGAATTGAAAAATGAAAAAACATAATTTATATACAGAACAAAACATTAAAATTAGTGGCCCAGTGCTAGAAATATAAAAATAAAGCCAGATAATGTTCAGGACGAAGTAATTTGGGACTGGACAAAAAATACCTGTATGGGAGATGAGACAAAATTAACTTCTTTTGTTCGATAAATCAATTCTTTAGAATGTAATAATTTATTACATGTAGATGTGGGGTAGTAAATTTCCAAAATGAAATTTACTACAGTGTAGCTGGTAGCCAGCTTGTAACAAACTTACAATATTGCATGTTGGTCTAAGTTTCAACTCAAATTGCTCACTCGTTTACAACTGATCTCTTCTCAAATCAATGTCTCCTGGCAAAACTTTGTCATGTGTCTCACATCAAATAAGACAAATGCTGATAATTTTCCACCATAACTAGTTTTACGGTTATGGATAGTCCTGCTCTGTAACTTAAGCATTCATGCGATTCTTACACAAATAAAGCAAGATCTTTCCCTGTCAAACACGGGGGGAGCCTGTATAGCGGGGCTGAGGTGTTCAGACTGTCAGTCACAAATCCCAATGGACCACCAATGCTCCCATTTGATTGGTTTATTCACTCAGGTCTGATTTTAGCATGTACTGAGCTGCCACAAAATTCTGGAGAGCAATCAGGTGGACAAAAACTGCCATTAACTAACCTTCTCCTTCTCTCGCATCGAACCTTTACCAAGGATGGACATTTTTGTCCCAGTATTTGCCTGAAGTCTCTTGAAGGTGTTTCCTCTAGGACCAAGTAGTTTTCCAACGAAATTAAACTGCACAAAACCAAATAATTAATATTAGCTTCATAAAACTTCATGGAAGTGGTCAATTTGTAAAATTCATTTTCAGCAAAGGTTCGGTGAAAGGTATAACTGGCCTTTTAACTGAACAAATGTCAAACAATGACATTACTTGAAAGTAAACTGATGTCCAAATCCATTTCTATCACAAACTTTATACCAACCTTAGGGTAGTCTTTAACTGGGATGAAGACTTTTTCGCTCAATTTCGTGGGCTGATAAAGTTTGCTATCAAAAACATCAACAGGTCTACGAAATTGATGGGTTGGTAGCCTGGCAGGTGGAGGAGTCTCAGGGCTTGCAACGGGAGCTACAGGTAACTGGGCAGCAGCAGGTAATGGCTTAGACACGACAGGACTTTCTGATGCAGGTGGTATAGTATTGCCATTAGTTGTCTTTTCTACTTTTAATTTTACTTGTCCAACTGGAAGGGCACCACCATTTTGCATTCGGTTGATTTCTGAAAAATTCATACAAAATCAATTAACTGCTCATTGCACAATAGCGACAGAACTTAATAATTATTAAGTTTTGCATTATTTATGCAGCCCTACACAAGTTATCTGAAGAAATCAGAGCCCAAAATAAGAGCCAACTTACATGTATATCCTGTTTTTTTCTCTCTCTGTTGTTTTTGTTTGACGTTTTTCAAATCACAGTTTATGCCAAACTGTCACCTAAATTAAATAGATGCAGTGATAACACCTTTCCGTGACAGATATAGAAACCTTAATTGATTTTTATCCATTATTTGCATTGATTGCAATTGAAACTCCTGATTAAAATATTTTTTTAGGCATAAGCAGAAGGTATGTTATACTGCTTCTTTTTGCAATCAAGATGACTTCCAACATTTCTTAATATTTACCTTGTAAACATACTTCTGAAAATTAAATGCACAATAGTCATTGTTCAAGTGATGCTAGGACCCTTGTATCATGTTAAGCGGCTAATAGGCAAGATATTTTACTCATACATGTACATGTGGTAAGTCGACCAGCTACATGTACATGTAAGCTGTCTCCGACAGTACCTGTACTCAGGAATTCTTGGCACAAAATGTTAGGACGTAACATGCAATTGGCTAGCATCGTTTCAAGGACCAACTTGCAACCAACATAATTTTTGGAGCATTACTTTATTTACTGAAAATAAGAGACGGTGATCATTTCCAGTTCATAGCCTTCCAGATGAGTATATAACAACCCATGTCTTGAAACAGAATAAAACGCATTAGCACTCAGACAAACTAGGCATATTCAGCACAAAACCTGCAAAGAATGTCAAAACCACTTCTGTGAAATACTGTATACCCATTATCTGAATACCACGGCAAACTTTTGGCCACAAAAACTTTTTCAGCTCCAAGTATAGTTCTCTTCTTCGCCTGGTAAATGCTTCAGGGGCATTGCACAAGGTCGCCACAATTGTATACCTTCATTTTCTGAATTTTCCAGAAGAGCCTGGAGTCAAATCCATGAGAAAGTATGCTATCCATTTTATTAAAGCTGATCGAAGCTCGCTCACACATGCAATGCGCCTGTTCTTAAATCAAAGATGTTTAATGGCGAGCATGAAGACATCAACAAGCATACTGAATGATTAAACAAAAACTGATGTCAAAGAACACAAAGAACTGATCAAATAGCGACTAAAATTCGTGTCAATCGCGAAAATATTTTTCCTTGGCCCGGCGGGCAAGGCGATTCGAAACGAAGAACTTTCTTGCACCGAGAAACGTTGTAATTTAAAAGATATTTCAAATGGATGGAATGATATCTTCCTTAACAAATCATGGATTTGCGAGCATCACTTTTGGCCTGAGGTCGAACATATTAAAGTTTTACGAGCAACTGGTGGTTATTGACCGCGAAGGAATGCAAATATTGCTGTCCTCCATGATTCAACCTTCCGTGACGCTGTGGAGCGATGATTTCAGAGCACATTCGTCACTTACCTTCGGTTAATAAGCGCATTGAATGAACAAAAGACGGGTCTAAGTTGTCCTTTTCAGTTAGAAGTTCGGTAAGATAGCCACCTTCTGCAGCCATGACGGAGAAATCGCAAAAAAACTCAGCTGAAATATAATCTACATCAACTACAAATGCACAAAATGGCGCCAACCAAAGTTTCTTTCATGCGTCAGTGAGCATTCATCAAACAATGGCGAGTGACTCGATGTTTGATAGGTTACGCTTCTAATAGATTCTTGATTTTGATTGGTTAAAATTCCATTCTTGGTTTCAGGGTCACGAAGTCAAGGATCAGGAATCTTGCTCAAAAATTTTGCCTCCTATCCCGAAAGAAATTACAAAAGCTATTGATGGGCATTCTTCATGGATGGAACTCTAGGGAAAGAAACAGGCTGCTCGCAGTCTACAGGTCTAAAATGGCTTTGGATAAAACCAACAGTCATTGCTGGATCCAGATATGCTCGGAACCGGAAAGGGACCATAGCAGAGTGTGGCCAGATCCTGCCTGATCGGGGCGGAGGGAAAATTTTACAAGGGAGTACCGCTATCGCGAACTGCGATAATCGGCATCTTATGGAAATGTTACGTTTCGTAAAACCTTTCTTGAGTTGAAATAAATATCGCTAGTAACTGGCACCTATCACAACTTGTCACTAAGAACACCCACAAAGGAACCTTGAATTAACGAACACGCCCGGGTCATCCGTTATATCGAAGGCCCCGTGATATTAACGGTAATACATGTACGTTGCACTATCCCCGGGGGGGGGAACTCCTATATGAAAAGGACGGGGGGTTAAAAAAGCGGTTTGGTGCCTCTTAGGGAGTTCAGCCTTCACCGCCGGGAGCTTTCGCGGTACCTTTTAGGCTATTGAGCAAAAACATGTGACAGGAGATATTTGACTATCAACTGAGTCTTTATCGCTATTAAAAATTATGAAAGTGTCAGTTAATGCGTTGTTTTAGAGTTGGTACTTCTTAGGGGTGAAAAAAAAATCAAGCCATGCCTACTAAACAGGATTTTGGCACTGGTAAAAAAGCCAGTGGTGATCTGATGGCGAATGCAAGCAAGTACATTTGATTGGTTTAACTAACTTTATTTCCACTGTGATTGGACCAAAACTTGACAAGCTGTCGAGTGAAATTAATGACAATAATGTAAAATTAACTCTCGTAACGTCCCTTAGATCAAAAACTCAAAAACTTGATGTTTCCGGAACAGCATTTGCGACGAGGTATTTAATATCACTATCGCTAGACTCAACAAAACGACTTTGGTTTCCTTCCATGTTAAATAAGGGAAAGGAAAATTTGAAATTCTTGTGCTGATTGTGTTTCTCTTCGACGGAAACAATCGGAGGACAAATGTTGACGCAGGCGGGGGTTATTGCGTGATAACTGTCCTGTCAGTTTTCACCACGTGACGTAAAGCAACCAATAAAATCGCGCCAAAATTAATGGGTGGGTTATAAATATGGGTTATTGACCAAGCTTGTTCGGTCAAGATGGCTGGATATTGGCCAAGTTCTTTTTTTGCGTGTTTATGCCGTCGAGGTCCATAAACTCGAAACGAACGACCATCTTGACCGAACAAGCTTGGTCAATAAAGGATTTATTATATGGCTTTGTGGGAAATTTTTCTTGCGGGAAGCGGCGGGTAGTCCCGAGCGGGCAAGATAGCTCCATCTTGCCCGTTCGGGTAGTCAATCACAGCACAGGATTTGATTCATCTTCCCCGCTCACGGAGCTAGCCATATAATAATAGCGTATACTGTACACACCTTACAATGATTGCCAAGGGTTTCTCAGGATGCGAGTTTAAATCTGTGCACATGACAAACTTTAAAACTCCTGAATGCTACTGAAAACTGAAAATTGCTACAGAGGATGCATAATTAATCAAAGAATTCTTCCAGGGTAGACCAATGTAGATTTCTGATTGCTTCTGTACCGTTTCGCTAACATCCGCAAAAGTGTGTCCTCCACTGAAGGTAGTCAAGGTAGGGAGCGCAGAAAGTCTCTTGACTTGTTGCCATTTATCGGGGTAAATTTTACGTTTGGACTTCCGGATTGTAGTCCGCTATAAACGAAGATTTCATTACGTCAACGTTCGTTATATCGAGGTTCTATTCTATACATTTACCTGTAACTTTGGCCAGGCTAAAGAATATCGTTCGTTATATCAAAATAATAAATGAAGTTAGCTTTTGACTTAACTTTCGGCCGTTTGGTTTACCTTAATTATGCAACAATGAGACAAGCGGGAACCAGGTCCTTATTCAAGACAGCTGACTTTTGATGAAGGTGCTAACAGAACGTCCCACAAAGCTGATAGGACTTCTTCCATCTCCTTTAATTTTACCCGCGAGCATGCGCAAGGCGGCAGATATAGACAAAGAGTGTAAAGCACCCTGAACCTTTAAATAAATGAAGCATTGAGTCTGTGGAGGTGAAGGTTTGTTTGTCCAAGCCATTATTTTTGCCAATTATCAGGGAAAAGTGCAAAACGTTTGTGTTGTTTCATGCCACTTTGCGGCCTTTTTAATTGGCTTTTCTGATTATTCATTGTATGTAGAGCACCCTGGTTGGTCGAATGCTTAGTTTGCGCTGGCGAAGTTGTTTGGATTTGGTTTTGACAAAGTCATTGCACAGACCACTCTATTCAAACAAAACGAAGCATGCAAACTGTTTTGACATCCAAGAACAATAGAGTCGAGGTAAAAAAGAATGAAATCATTACAATAAATCTATTCAATCTCTATTTAGCAACTAAACATTAAAGGAGGAAAGATGTTGCGGTAAGAGATAAAAAGCGTGCGTCATCGTTTGGTCAAATCGACAAGTTTTATCCTTATTTTTCTACTCTGTGGTGTTTCGGGAACAGCCCTTTGTGAGTGAAGACAGTTTTGCGTTGTACCCTAGTGTTTCACTGCAGCACCAACTCTGAAAATATTTACACGGGAATCACTTTCAAATAGTTTGGTTTCCACCGGGGAAGTTGACATAGATCGGACAACAGACATTCTATTATTGCAAAAGACAGAGAGCTCTCCAAAGGTGGAAATGTTCAATGAAAACTGTTCAACACAGCCCGACGATTCCGAGCTCCAAAACAGTTGTAAAGGCAGTGGTCAAGATCAGGTTCCTATTTCCCCAGTGGGGAAAGTAGCAGCTTTTTCCATAGTGTACGGTGTTCTTTTTCTTGTCGCTGTCATCGGTAAGTGAGAAAATGTTTTTAGGAGTTTCTACAAATTAGTGAGTAAAAACAAAGACGAGCGCAGAGTTAGAGACTTAGGAATGCAAAGAATGATGGAGTAACAATATCTACTTATACGAAGAAGTTGAAAATGTTAATCTCATTATCGATTCTAGCGTTTTATTCGAGGAATAAATAGCTAGGGAACAACAGTTCCTGATCTCATTGTAATACGGCGAATTGTTCAATTTGTTTGAGGATGTACTGAGCTGTGTCCGGACCACAAGAAATCAGACTGAAAGATCACTTTGACACACGGAAACGAAACTGTTGTAGCAGAAATGTCCGGATGAACCAGTTACCGGGATTTTGACTGTTCTGGTACAAACTTAACGTCTTCGAAATGAAGAAAAATTGTAGCAAATTCCCAGAAGAAAAGTTACCACTTAAAGACCTTGATCGTATCCCGTCCTAAATTAATCACCTGAGAGTGACCAAATTTTTAACATGTTTTCAATATACATAGCCTATTCAAATGATTTAGCGGTCCTCCTTAGAAAGCTTCTTTCTGCACGAAAGTTTACTTTATTTTCTAAACAAGAAGATTTTGCTCACCTGTCCAATTAGAAACATCAGTTGCCCTATTCCTACTTTCAACCAATCAGTGACATCAAGAGATCATGATCTACCTCGTTTTCTCTTGATGATATGTAAATAGGTTGAGAGCAGTAATTTCACCGGCTGTGCAATGTCTTTGTTTGCGTGCAAGCAGACGCGGTTACAAAGGTGTACTTGGGTTCCTCGATAATCTGACTATCTTTGTTCAACTGACAATTTTTTATTTACCCCCCTCCCCCACTGACCCCTCCCCCGCCACCAAGTGGAGCTGGTGACCGACAGCGTTTTTAAATTTCTTTCCTCGGTTTGTATTAAACTTGGCTACTTCAGGTTTATTTTTTTTAAAAAAAAAAAAACGTCTTCATGTTTGCCTTCAACAGTATTTCTAACTATTTGCATTCCATGATATTTCTCATAAGAAACATCCCACTGCTGAAGACATCAGGGTTGCATCGGGGATGGGGGGAGGCTAGGTAGGTAGGTACGTTAGTAGGAGTTGAAAGTCTTGAAATGTTCGAGAAACCGAGGTTGACAACAATTTTCTGAATCATGCTCAGTTCTTTCTCAGTAAAACTCCTTTTTCTTGTAAAATCTTCAATTTCTGGAAATACATAGGCCAATAATATCTATGTAGTCAGTAATTATTCATTTGTTTACTTGCTGTTTTCCTTTTTTAGGCAATGCTCTGGTTTGTATCGTTGTCTTCAAGAGAAAAGACATGCGTTCTGTGACAAACCTGTTTCTTCTCAACATGGCTATCTCGGACATGTTGTCCACAATCATCTCTATACCAACGCTGCTAGCGTTGGAGATCTCGCCGCACTACTGGCCTCTTGGAGGTTTCATGTGTCGAGCATCGGGGCTGATTTCTTCAATTTCGACGTCGGTGTCTATTTACACTATGGTTGTGCTGGCCTTGGAAAGGTAAATAAAAGCAAACTGTAGTTATAACACGAATTAGGAAGCCTTTGAGTTACATCCCAAGGCCCTCAGCATTTTGGTGCTTCGTTCAACTCCCTTTTGTTCCTTTGGTCTACTTTTTGTCTCGTTGCTGAGTCCCTACCCCCCCCCCCCCCTCCACCCCTCCAAAAGCCGCCTATCTCGTCTTGCTCCCAGGCGCCTCGGCCGAAGTAGAGTTTCACGGAAAGGAGCAAAATGCAAAACACTAATTTGACCGGCACTAGTGATGAGACAGATGATGAGGGGCACCTGAGTTTGTAAACTTATTCCCAACAACTGATAGACTTTAGATGGTGCCTGCTTTTCAAGAGACCGTAATTTTGCACATTCCTATTCCCGGCAGTCCATAATATACATCCAAATTATATTCATCAAAATTGCTGTAGAGATCAAGCACTGACGCGGTCTGTACCACGTAATAAGCGTTTTTCTTTTTTTGATGCATATCGGTGAAGTTGCAGAAGCCAACAGTCATGCTCCTTAATGATGCAATCAAACATGGGAGGTTTTAGGGTGATGGGCTCTTGGTCGTATGACCATCTCTTTTATAGAAGGATTTCTTTTACAGACTGTACAGCTGCTAACTATCTGAAATTCAGGGAAACTGAAAATTGTATCTCTTCCTCTTGAATACTTTGGAGTTTTAATATCGTCGTCCGGCAGGGTGCTTGTTTTTCATTTTTCTTGGCACTCCCCATATAGGTTTTACTAGTTTGAACTTGGTCGCTTAATCTCTTAGTGACGGCTAGTAATAGTATAGGGCTACTGGGCTGAATCCCTGTACCAGGGCCTGCTCAGTAGTCTACGTCATCGAATCTCGCGAGATCAAGAACGGGCATAGGTAGGGAAACTTGCCTTGATTAACTCTTTGAAATGACATTTCCTCTCAGATATCAAGCCATCGTAAATCCCTTCGCCGTTCGGGCTTCCCGGACGACCTACAGAAGAACCTTAATTGTGATGGTCTTCACTTGGCTGGTGTCATGTGCCATTTCTGCTCCTCAAGCATTTGTAGTCACCATCATAGACATCCCACCGTTCAAGTATTGTCAAGAAGATTGGACTGGCAAAGGGGGACTGGTGGGGAATCGCATTTACACAGTGGTTGCCTTCATTGCTTTGTTTGCCATACCGATAGTGGTGATCTGCTCAAGCTACGTCATAATCATACGCACGTTGTGGCAACCGGAACCAGTTCTAAGCGAGGAGGAGAGTGGCTCAACCAGCAATGAAGGGCGCAGCTCGCACCGCATCTACACGGTACACAGACAGAAGAAGAGGCGAAAGACAGCCTACATGCTTCTGACAGTGATTGTAGCGTTCTTGGTCTGCATGCTCCCGTTTCAGGTTATAGTTGTCGTTTCGAGTTTCGTTGAGTTCCAACCCACCGATGGCTACATCCTGCTAATCAACATCGCCTCTGTGCTGGCTGTCTGCTCCATGGCCTGCAATCCCTTCATCTACAGCTTCTTTAGCGAGAAATTTCGCCGGGCTTTTACGGATGTATTCCAATGCCGATGCGAGGCGGACATACAACTGGCGACCACATCTTCTATCGTTTTAGTTAGTTCGACAATGCTGCAAAAATGATTTGATCACAGGAACAGTTCTAGTTCTGAAGAACTTGGCACAAGTGTATATGAGATTGCACACTGTTGCACCCCTTAAATCATTGCATGTTGCATAGCATTTAGGCCAACAGTCAGATCTGTATTCATTAGCTGTCTCCGTTATGAACAACTTGCGACTTTCAAATTAACAAATTAATAAGTAACGGAACATGTTAGAATGCAAAAATTGCTGATATTCTATACTTTTACATTTCGAGTACAAAATATGACCTTTTTGATCACCTTGACAAATTGCAACCCCCTGTAATGGCTTATACGGGAGGCTCCGCCCAAAAGGGTCACTGTTTTCAGGCTTCACGTATATAAAAGCGAAAGGATTTCATAAGTTGAAGTACATGAAAGGGTAGAAAAATTTGCCATTTAGCTATTTTAAAGGGCCTTTTATAAAAATATTTCAAGCAGACGCAACTTATGGCTATATCATTTCATTTAATAGGCAATACTTAAAAATGACAAGAAGGGCTTACGTTTTTGGTGGCCTCGTGGTTAGTGCGTTCGTCCTCAGATCTTGCGGTCCGGGTTCGAGCCCTGGCCGGGGACACTGTGTTGTGTTCTTGGACAAGACACTTAACTCTCACAGTTCCTCTCTCCACCCAGGAGTATAAATGGGTACCGACGAATTGTTGGAGAAACCTAACAAATCGCGGAGGAGTGACCTGGGATGTTCTAGCATCCCGTCCAGGGGGAGTAGAAATACTCCTAACCGCTTCATGCCACAGAGACCGGGATGAGCTCCGGCAGCTATTAGCCAGTCGGCTCCAAGGCTTCACTTTTTACACGGGATAGTTATGAAAGTATGTGAAAAGGGTCCCTTTTTTCAATTAAAGGTATACGAAAGGCGTAGCTTTTCTGTCGAAATGGTGTTCAAAAGGGTTAGGGGTTGGACCTCGGGGCGGAGCCTCCCCATTTAGAACTTTGTAGGTTGGCCTTCCCGAGTTTCAATGTGTTACGTTCATTGGACGTCTTTGTTGCACAGATCGACGATAAGAGTTCATGACGTTTAAGTCTTGGAACTAGTCTCACAGACACCTCTATGTTCAAAAACGCACGAGGAACTACCGCGATTTGCTATACCAGAGGTTTAACTTCTGTCTGCATTTGTTATGTTATGTATATTGTTAAAAACTCGATCAACCAACGAGGTATCAGCGAGAATATGTCTTCATCTGGAACGAGTTTTTAGCTTGACGGAAACATTTAGAAGAAGTTTGCCGGCTATATCTAGATAATAGGATGAACAAAAACTGTTTTTTTCTTTCCAGACATAAACCCTGATGAAAACCCAACACAAAATTCATTTGCAAATTATCAGTGGTGACCATAAGTGGAAATCCGAATTTTTGTCAGATGGCCAATTGCTGTATCCAAAGTTTATCAAGCTTAGAATGTGTTTTGTGCTTCACATTTCGCACCCCTCCCCCCCCTCCCCCCCCCTTTATTTCGGGCAAAAATGAATCGCAGAAGAAAGAAAAGCCGACAGGGCAAGCAAAAAAAAAAAAAAAAAAAAAAAACCGCTTCCCCACTTAGCTCAAGGTCTGGATACCCCCCCCCCCCGGCTCAAGGTCTGAATCCGCCACTGTATATAGCTTAAAATAGCATTAAGGTTACTATGTTAAAATTATAAAAATGAGAATAAGAGTACGCTGTAATGCAATAAACAACAGTGGGAAAATTTAAAAGGCAGGAAAACTAAAGTATCAGGTATCAAGTGGAACGGAAATTTTCAATTTTAACAAGTAGATTGGTCAATGAATAAGAAGCGATTTTTCTAAACATTTAACTATAAAAAATTGCGATAAAATATTTCTAAGCATATTGAGAAAGTTAAAAATTTTGTTAAAAAACGACGACGTTTCGACGTTGAGTTAACGTCATTATCAAGTCAAAATGATAGTTGATCGAAGGAAAGCACGAAAATGGAAGAAGTCTTCTGACGACTATCAAAAACAAGTCTTGGATGAGGAATTGAGATCGAAGCTATCTCAACTGAACGATCTCAAGGAAGAAGTTCGCAATGCCTACAAAGACATCAGAGAGAAATGTTCCTTGGATCGCTACGTCGCCATTTTACGAACACTGACTACTCTTCGCGAGAACCAACACAATGAAATGATGAGAAGCAATGTTAACAAGATTTCGCGCTTGATCTCCAAGAAATTTGATGTGAATAAGCACATTAATAACATGTCTTCTTATCGCCTTTCCTTCTTCGAGAAGCTTGTTATCTGCAGAGGACTGAAATTCTCCCTACCGCAACGAGTGTCGCCGATTGATGTTCTAGCCAGCTTCGAGAAAGCGTACTGGAAAATTGAGCCTTTACTGGAAGATCCCGACAAAAAAGAATTAGCAAGCTCGACATCACGCTCAATCGCGCTGAATTATATTCAACGTACAAGCCCTAATCCCCCCAAGGCACTGGTGAAAGCTCTTAATCGTCTAAAGAAACGGGATGACATCGTTATCACAAAACTGGGCAAAGGCTCTGGTGTTGTAGTAATGGACAAGGCTGAGTACACACGCCTACTAAGTGCAGCTTCAATCGATGGTACTTCCAAGTTTGTGCACGTCGATGACACGCGACCAAAATCTCGTGGCCGACCACCTAAGCACTTTCCTCCGCTTCTTCAGAAAGAGAAAGGTGTCAACACAGTTTTACGTGAAACACTACCAAGGAACATCGCTGATTCACTTTGCCCTAAGAGTTCCAGACTTACTCACCTTTACGGTCTTCCCAAGACGCACAAAGCCAATATTAGTATGAGGCCTATTTTATCTGCAACTGGAACCTACAATTACAACCTGGCTAAATGGTTGGAGGAAAAACTGAAACCACTCTCTATTAACGAGTACACCATTACCGATGCCATTCGTTTCTCTGAAGAAATCCGCAACTCACCCATTGGAGATGATGACATTTTGGTTTCTTTCGATGTCGCATCCCTTTTCACAAACGTACCCTTAAATGAGACTATCAACATCTTAGTCGACAAAGCATTTGCCAACGATTGGTTCAACCAAAGCTATGACCTTAACCTGCAAAAGGATCAACTTGCCAGACTCCTTGAAATCGCCACTACTAACCAGCTTTTCCAATTTAATGGCCGGCTGTATGAGCAAGTCGACGGCGTGGCAATGGATTCGCCCCTTGGCCCTCTAATGGCTAATGTTTTCATGTGTCACCTTGAAGACAAGCTTACCCGTAATGGTTTGATGCCTACGCTATACAAGAGATATGTTGATGATACCTTGGCCAAAATGCCTAGCATTGATGCTGCAGTTGATTTCTTGACTACCCTTAATGGCCTCCACCCCAGCCTGTCGTTTACGATGGAGCTTCCGGTTGATAACAAGATCCTCTTTATTGCTGCAGAGCGAGCGTTGCGAGCGAGCAGCAACATAAACAGGGTTTAAGAAGAATATATAGAAGGGAGTACGAATTCTCGAATTCATCACTTTTTACCAGAATACATTGCATTTAACCAGAGTGCAGTGCGCCACTTTTTACCAGAGTGCGTTGCGCCACGAACAACACGAGAACGAGCCGTCGTTCTTTTTCGCGTGGATTCCAGTGAGAAAGATAAGTGGTTTTGTTTTTCTTTGATTTACCTGTAAAACGATGTGAAGGAGATTGTCCCTGGCCCTTGCTTTTGTTCTTAATGTACCCCCAGAAAAATTGGGTTGGGGTGTGCGGCCCGTTTCCCAAAACCCTTACCCTATTTATGACCAAAATATGGGATATTCCCTACCCTATTGCTGGTTTTCAGTGTCACGCAATTCAAAGTAGATCCAAATAAAAATCAAAACCGGTCGATAGATAAAGTCCAGAATCTGGGAAATGAAAGAAGGTAAATATGCAAAGACTTTCGCCAAAATTCTGGTCACAACAATTTTTCTTATGTGAGATATGCGGAGAAATTTTTTCCCCAAATATATAGAGATTTTTATGGAGACGCCATGTATGGGCACTAACATGGCGGCCGGAAACCAACAGAAACATCTGTCACTGAGTTTTACTACAAACGCGCGAATTTATCCCTCGAGAAACTCTAAAACATTAAAATAATACCTCTTCTAAGACAT
Source organism: Orbicella franksi (assembly GCF_964199315.1). Lineage (NCBI taxonomy): Eukaryota > Metazoa > Cnidaria > Anthozoa > Scleractinia > Merulinidae > Orbicella > Orbicella franksi. The sequence goes on along the minus strand of NC_138156.1, from coordinate 12,709,826 downwards.
GAACTGTTCAAGTTCCCCGAAATAAGTCAGTGTTTTAACCATCATGACAGCTCTCTACGCCGTCATGTAAATGCCGCGTCACGCAAAAGCTTGGAAATTCAAGGGTAGTGTATTACAAAACCAACAACCCATTCGGAGCGAAAATTTGTATGAATATTAGTTTTCAGCTGCTCTTATACATTATTAAAGTAAAATCTCAGGAATATTTTATAGTTCGAATTTTAGTGACGTCATGTGAAAACCAGCTATTTATGCCCTGACCAAAAATTCAAAACCCTATTTATGACTCTAAATCGAAACCCTGTTTCAGACCTGCGTTATAATTAGTTCCCTAGTTCAGACCAATGTTAAATTAGCGTAAACATAATTTGTGAAGGGCTTTTGTTGATTTTCTTTTCGATAATGATGAAAAAGTGGCTTCTTCTTAAAAACATACCCATATCTGTTTATGACCAAAATGACCAAAATCAGCAAAAACCGATACCCTATTTATGACGAAAACAGCTGAAAAACCATACCCTTTGAGGCCGCACATACCTATATAGCCCATATAAGGGAGTACACCTCCCCCCAGGGGGGGGTTTAACTTAGTGTGTCATTTCTTGGCAGTCACGCCTCCTTGGCTGAATTCTTAAATGAAGAGAAATCGTCGTTACTAAAGCTTGTAGAATAATTAAAACAAAGGAAAACCGTAGAACACGCTATTTTCATATATGCTGCGATCTATTCCTTTCATCCGAACATGAATTTGAGCTAAAGCTTTAGCATTTTCACACATCGCGATGGACGCGTCGTCCTCGACACATCTGTCAACATTCTAGAGACATTTATTGCGTATCAGCACAGAATTTATAAGTTAGATTTCTGCTCCTTCAATTTCCACATCTTTCGATTTTCGCAAGCTGGTAAAGGGGAGATTGATGTCTATCGCTTTATGTCCAAACATAGTTCAGATCAGGGGGGGGGGGGGGGGGCGGCTGGCAGCTACCTTTGATCTCGCCGCTTTTCTGGTTTCTATGATCGCCCCTGTAAAGAAATCTGTCAATCATTTGAGAACCGTAACGAGCATGCGCATAACGCGAAAATAACACGAGGTAACCGAAACATGTTTCGCCGCCATTTTTGTTCAGGGTTTGCCTTCGATTCGATAACTTTTTATTCGCTGTTAGCAATTTTTAACGACAGCTCTGAGACAATCAGGACTAAGGGAATCCAGGACCAGCTGTGTGCTATTTTCCTGGCGAGCGTGGTTGCATTCTTGGTTGCCTGGAGAGGTTTCTCCGTCTCAGGAAGAAAACGAAGCTGAAGTTTTTACTTTGCTGTGGAAATTTCAAGGTTCATTGCTTTCCATCTTCACACCGAGCAATTATTCTTCCCAGATTTCTATGGAAAATACCGGTGTCGAACTGTTTCATGTCTGCCATTACATATCGCGAAGCCTCCGAACGTAAGTCTTTAAAATATTTCTCAACTGTTCAGAGTTGTACATTTAAACTTGAGCTTACATTGACTACATTAAACAAGCTTTTCTGTCTAAAGTTTTTTCCGTCTTAACTTACTTTCTTATGAAAGACTGCATTTACTTTACGATTTTCCTGAAATGTGTTGAGTCTGAAGACTTTCTTTCGAGCAATCTAATTTAATCATGAAACTTGAAGGCAGTTGCTGATCAGTCAACAACATTGAAAATAGCAGGACGTAACATGTCGATTATTTCGATAGTCGATAAAAATCGATCATTGTCGATCGTTGTCGATACTAATTAATCGACAAATATCGGAAATCGATAAAAGTCGATCACACAATTTATTGTCATTATCGACTTTGTTCGGTTATGATTGATTTTGATTGATTTTGATCGATTTTGATCGATTTCAATCGACAAGTGTCGGAAATACAAAAAACGATGTACGGCGTAGGCATACGTAGGTTGCGGACTGGTGCAACAGTCACAGGTGCAAGGAGAAGCAAGGGGCATACAAACCCAGCGAATACAGCACACCTAGCGGAGAGGGAGGAGAATCATAGCAGCTTGTATTTGTCAAATGTTGAACTGAATAAAAACACTGATGAAATAAAATGTCAATTTACTTTACGTTACTTCTTAATTACTTTGCTGGCCTCGATTTTTTTCCCGCATCTAGTCTAAACTTTGGCCCGTTCTTTCCACCCGAAGAAACACGACTTCGAGTTCCCAGGATCTCTCATCTCCTCCGCCTAGAGAGACTCTGGGAACTAGGCTGGTTCGAGTTATGTTATAGATCGCGATTTAGTTCAGCTGAAACTGTTAATCGATCATTTCTCGAGGTAATTTAAACATTCTATTCTGTAATGAATAACAGACCACTTGGTTGTTCAGGTTTTTATTTAAGTTTATTGTCATACAGATTTACTTTAGAGCTGTTTACACTTGGCATAAAAAAAGTCATTGGAGCTATTATTGGTTTGGTCACTTGAATTTTGTAGCTGATAGAAACATTTGTCTACATTTTTGTCGATAAAATCGATAACCAGTTGAAAACCTTGTGATTATCGACTTTTATCGACAAACTTAACTTGTCGATTGACAATTATTGACAAACATCGAGTACTATCGACTTATCGACTACGTTTTCGATGATCGACTTTGATCGACATGTTACGTCCTGAAAATAGCTACCAGTTTGCGTGTCTCAATAATGCAGTGATAAATTATAGAGGTTTTGAAACCTCCATCCCTTACTGTTCAGTACCAATGTGAACTCGCAAATTTGAAATCCTTTTTCTGCTTCTGCATATGGGAATGTCCAAAATGGACTGTTTGCTAGGCACAGACTCAATGTGAACCTTTACTGGGTTGAGGTATTTCATTTACAAGTTATTTACCTGTGAAAATAAAGAAAGCAGCTTCTGCTCACATGCTTTGGCATAATTTGTACTGGTGATAAGCGTCAGTTTTATTTGTGTGGTGGGAGAAAGCTCTGTAATACTTCTGGATATCAAAATAGGGCTGCCATATACTCATCTGCTGAGGGAGATAATTTATGAAATAGACCCAGGGAAGGAAAATGAGGCCATGTCACCTGTAGTTGAGTGGTAGTAATGAGGTAAGCAGGTAAAATGGTCATTCATCCAGATTACTAACTTTAACTTGGGTAAACCTGATTCAAAAGAACCTCCACAACATTTGAAATAGGCCAATTTTGAGACTTGGCTTTAAGGCTTTCGAGAATAACAAGAATAGACATCAAGCACAGGGATCTGTAACAGTCATTTAGCCCCCAAGTCTATTAGCCCCTAAACATTTAAACTCCAACCAGAAGTCAATAAGCCCCCTACCAGAAATAAGAAAAACTGTATATATTTTTTTCTTTAAGCATGAGTAAGGGGCTAATCGACTTGTGGTTGGGGGCTAACTGGCTAGGGGCTAATCAAATGACCGGTAACCAAAGGATTTGTTTTATTCCTCTAAGGCAAAAAGATGAGTAAGGATGTTAATATATCAACTCGCGATTTGGCCCAAGGTGTTGATTATCAGTGGCTTGTTCCTGTAGTGGAAGGATAGCTAAATAAGACAATAAGGCAGACTAATATTAAGTCAGATGAAGAAGTCTTTAATAGTACTTGTCTCAAATGACAATTCTTAGTGCAAGAGAGGAGCATGAACCCTTTGAAAACTGATTGAGAGGTGGCATAAAAAATTAGTGCAGAAAGAGCAACAAAATGAGGTGGTAAAGTCAAACTTCCTGCACACTCTCCATGTCAACGACTTGACTGGACCCATTATTTAAGCCGTTAAGTCAAGAATATCAAAACAAAAGTCTAAGGATTATGAAGAAACAAAAACAACTATTGTTTTGTTGTTGTTGTAACGGCAAAGAGATGGTGATGAATACTCAATTCTGCCGAGGGACCTATCCAGTATTCGCTTTCATAAATAACGCCAGATGCTTTGCCTGAAACTGAAACAGACCTCTTGTAGTAAGGTAACAGAAAAACGCTGTACCCACTGCACTCACTATGAAACCTACTTTAACCCTGTCAGTTTAATAAGTGCAAACAAAAAGGGTCACGTAGCTGTTAAGAAAAAGCAACCCTTACCATCAGGGAGTCCGGAAATATAGAAATACTCAGTTTATCCCGTTGATAGTACACCCAAAAATGCTCGAATGAAATATTCATGCCTGCAATCTGGCTCACACTGTGGAGTTCCCGCTCGCGAGGGCTCACAGGTTAACGTTGGAATATTCATCACCGATGCCTCGATCAAATGCCCAAGATTTAGATGCAGGGCAACTGGAGCTTTTTCGTAGATGTTTGAACGTGAAATATGCACGACGTTTACAAAACTTTACAAACGCATCGCGCTCACGGAAGTCCGCCATGTTTGTTTTCCACAAACCAGTACTTAGTCTTGCTCGGCCAAATTTCTTGACTGGGGCGATCATAGAAACTCGGTTCCAGGCCTCGCTGCTCACCCCCCCTGGTTCGGATCACTACGTGCTTTTTTGTCACGATCCCCTGTCACACCTCGCCACCGATGCGTTATTATGCATGAAGCTGTGTAAAATGTGTCACTCTCAACAGAATGTGCCGCAGCATTATTATCTTTTAAATACCCTAGTCGGTATGGAAATAATCAAGAACGGAGCAAAGATTGAAACACAAGTGTACAGAAAACCGACTAACACTGGCTTGCTGTTGCATTTCCAAAGCCACACGGATAAACGCTACAAACATTGCTTGCTCAAAACAATGATTCATCGTGCATACGCCCCATCTTCTACAACTGAAGCTTTCAATCAAGAATGCACTAGACTTCGCTCCATCTTTACTCGACTTGATTATCCGATAACGACCATTAATTCCACCATTAACAAATTTATCCTGAACCTTTCATCCGGTGTACGTGAAAGACAAGTGGAAGACGGCCGTGTCTTGCGAGGTAGTCGTCCCTTCAAGGACCAAACATCAGCTAATGCGGTTAGAAGGCAAATGCGCGATCTCAACCACAAGATTGGCACTACCCTACAACCAGTATTTATTAGCAAGAAACTGGAACAAGATCTCAAGCCCAAAGAAATCAAGCCTCCGATCGTAAATCAAAAATGCGTGGTTTATTTATTTTCATGTGATCTGTGCGATGTGATCTGTGCGATGCAGATTATGTCGGCTACACAGCCCGACACCTCCACCAACGTTAACGCATTGCTGAACATAAAAACTCGGCGATTGGAAAACACCTTTTGGAAGCCCACGGGGACATAAGCCTCCTCAACGAAAGCCAGTTTCGAATTCTTCGAAAGTGCCAAGGGAAATTTGATTGCCTCGTCTATGAGATGCTTTGCATAAAGGAACGGAATCCAAGCTTGAACACGCAAACTGACTCCATCCGTGCGAAACTCTTTGTTTAACTTTAAACATTTTAACAAATTCATTGAACTATTGTTTTACTGACTTTTTATGCATTTTTTATCAACTATCATTTTGACTTGATAATGACGTTAGCTCAACGTCGAAACGTCGTCGTTTTTTAACAAAATTTTTAACTTTCTCAATATGCTTAGAAATATGTTATCGCAATTTTTATAGTTAAAAGATTGGTCAATAAATGTTAATAATTTACGATTTGTTGCGAGATTGCTATTTTAAATTTATTGAATTTCACACATCTTACAGAACAGAAACACACATAACAAATGAATGATCGCATCTCGTCTGGGAAGATAAAAAAATTTTCAAATTATTGAAACCCGAGCAATAATCGCGGGAATATACCGGAAACCTACTTACACAGATCAGTATCCGAATTTTGACTCAACTATCATCTGGGTCATAAGAGGTCGTGGTTAGAACACTTTTCCACCCCGCTAACACTGTTTATATCTCGGAAGAGGAAGACAGAGCGCAAGAGAGTAAACATCTTGAAGGCGTTTTTCGTGAAAACTACAGAGCCTGGATGTGTTAAATTCCGGAGAAACAGAGGGAGTGCAGACTTTAGTGAGTACAGATCAACAGCAACGCAACCGAAGTGTCCCGCTCCCCTATGTACGAGGTGAATCGGAGAAAATTTCTCGCGCCTTCCGCAAGCAGGGTATAAACACAGCTTTGTACACCCTAAACATCCTACAACCAATGGTTAGAAGTGTGGCGTCATCTGCAAATTAGAATGTGCTAATTGTGAAAAGATCTTTATTGGAGAAACCGCCCGGCCCTTTAACGTCCGTTTAACATAAAACTACTAGGTCGACACTTTCCACCGTTGGAGAACACCAGGCTAAGGGGCACAGTCCACAAGTTGAAAGAGAATAAGGGGGCTGTCATAGCTAGTGAGGAAGGCAACTCGTAAGGTCTTGGAAATTCTATGCCAGTCCTCGACGCTCAATCGAGACCGTGGATTTGAACTTCTAGCCCTATACGGGGACGTTTTGGCACGTGAATTGGTCCAGCCAAGCTCACATAACAAATAGATTCCCGCCATATTCACTCGAGAAACAGGCTATGACATCTTCGTAAGGTTGTGATCGCTAAAACATTGACTCTACTTCGGTATGGCGGTATCTCGTTTCTTATTGTGAAAAAATATAAACAGGATGAGTTAAACTTCATTTATTCCTTTTCGAATGAAACAAAGAAAACAACATTTTTTCAAAAACTAAAAAAAGGCTTTTACACTTACAAGCTTTACCTCACTACACAAACTTAACCCTCATTCTTGCTTATTCGTTTGCGAATGAAGCAAAGAAAATTCGACTTTTCTTTCTTTAACACTTGCACACTTATTTGATTTGTTGTCGCACATCAACTTGTCGTTGTTTATTCTTTTGCGAATGAAACAAAGAAAAGTACATTTTACTTTTAAAAATAATACTAGCTCGTTTTGCCAAGACAAAATCACCCTTTGCTTATTCTCTCTCAAATGAAGCAAAGAAAACTATTTTTCACAAAAGATTTCGCTTACTTGCTTTGCCGTCCGAGACAGCGAACTCCACTTTGTGTATTCTTCTTCGAATGACACAAAGAAAACTACTTTTTTTTCTTCTAAAAATAGACTACTTGCTTTGCCGTCCAAGATAAACTTTTATATATTGTTTACTCTATTTCGAATGAAACAATATGAGTATTAGTGTATTGAGCTTTTCAAGCAAAGGAAAAAAAGGGAACTACTGCCAACTCTACAGCTTTTGAAGACTGCACCTTAATGGCGTGAAAGCACCGCTTTTCATTCAGCAGTTCCGGACAGTAGCAGAGCTACGAACGCAAGCCCGACAGAAGCAAGAAAGTAAGGCTTGATACTATCTTTGCCTCCATCCACTGCGAGACATTCATTCAAGCCTTCGATGACTGCAATGTAGTCGTCACCAAGAAACTCCGAGTAGGATTGACCACTAACATCTTTAAGCTCCTCCGTGGAATCCTTGAAGAGGAGATCCTTTTTACCGTACTTTGTGGAGTTAAACAAGGCGAAGCTGCCTGAATCGTTGCCGTACTTGTTTGAGGCCTCCAACAGCACACGGACGTAGTTGGCCTTGTTGCTGTTCCCCTCCTTCGTCATTACTGCGTGAGATGGAACTTGAGCAAGGTGGCATTCCACGTGCTTGCCAATTTCTAAAAGTTTTTAAGAAAAGCGCAATTTACAACAATTCAAATCTTGGTTGGAAGAGCTTCATTTAAGTTAGGTAAGATATCTCTGAGCCAGGTTTCATGTAATCTGAACTGAAATGCCTTAATAGTACTTGTGCTGTAAGTGGGTTGGTGGGTGAGAGGATGGGTGGGTGGGTGAGCGAGTGAGTGATTAGGTGGGTGGATGGGTGGGCGAATGAATGAACGAACGAACGAACGAACGAATAAATGAATGAACAATTCTGTTGTGATGTTGTCCACACGGTCTTGAAGCTGTTTCATATTTTTCTTCGTGTGTTGTTACATATTTTTAAGTTATTTTAACTTACCAAGTGCAATAACGTTGCCTTAGTAAAATGGGGTAGCGCATTTTGTCTTAAAATACCCTTAAGTGTACAAGGCTTAGAACAGCAAACCATACTCTGGTAACAGTCCCCAGTGTGAAAATAGAACACCTACCCATTCGTTTTCCATCTTTACACAGATATTGATAGTTTGATATCATTGCTGCTGGCTTGTTGTCCCTCACAGTGGTATGTTTAACAAATGCCACGTCGCCAACACCATCATCCATGCATCTAAAGGCACCATCATAATTAGAGTACTTTCCATCTTTCTTGCATTCGTCCGGGCATAATGCACACAAGGAATCGGGGTTATTTCCTTTGGTATCGTAAGCCGGTAGTTTTACTCCTAATGTAAAGACACAGATATTGCTTTTAGAAAAGAACGTCAGTTCAGCATTTACATGGAAGGAATTTAACAAAACTTTTGAATTACTAATTAAGTTTAGCCTTTTGGTGTGTGCCAGGGATGGGGGAAGGTGGGCAGCAGTCCTTTGGAGGTATAATTACCTAATTTGTACAATTAGACAACTCACTCTCTTTAAATAAATCATGCGCATCAACACTGACCATGGGCAATTACATAATATGTTGAATTATTCTCTCATTTTAATTGGTTCTTACTTATGATCTTCTGGAGGACAGACATGTTTGTAGATGGCGTCATTAACAATTTTCTTTGTTTCTTAATAAAACAAGACGGTTCCAAATTGTTGTGGATCTGCTCAGTAATAGATCACAGAAGACATCAAATTGTGGTAAGAACACCAGGGCAGGGGTTGCATTAAGGGCCGAGCACGGAGAAAATTGACCGGGTGTGAGGATGATTTTGCCCGCCTAGTTTGACCATCCAGACAAAAGTTTTTCTTATAAAAAAGTTCAGTTCAAAACGTATAGCCCGCCTGTAAAAACCAGTTACCCAGACCTCCTCCTGAAAATATTAATGACACTCCTGATCAGTGAGGCACTTGCCTTGCATGCATCACTCAAGGCTCGTGTGCCACTTTTTTGTTCTTAACATATTTTGACACACAAGAACATGGAATCCATTTGCTAAATTGATTCTCAGCAGACAAAAAAGACTTTACTTAGCTAGTAACTGTACAGTCCACAGAAGGGTAATGTAAGACTACAAGCCTCGTCATGTTGAAACACTTTAGTTTTCACACATTTTGCCCCTCCCCACCCCAGTACTAGGTAGACAAAACACTTTGAATGGACACATGAACACATTTTGCCATTTTCCAACATTGAAAGGGGTTTTGACACATTCTTATTAGTTGCTATGATCGAAATTTGAAACATTTACATGTGTTTCAATTTTATGTGAAGAGACAATGTACATGTACTTAGACTGTGGCCATTTTGGTCTGGAACCAAGTGCATAAACCTTTCAAGGGGAAAATAAGAGCTTTGTTATTTTGCAACTTGGCTCATGTTTAGGAAGGGGGATTTAGCTTGAATGCAGTTTCTCCTATCAAAGTACAAAAAAAAAAAAAGCTGCAAACTCAGATGAATTTCCATCCATTGTTTCATGCCTGTAACAAAGAAACCTACATAACCTTTTCAAAACAAGGATAAGGATATTTTCAAAATAAGGATATTTATCCATGAGGCAGCGGTGTGGCCCAGTCATTAGGGTGCTGGATTTGTAATGTGGAGGTCCCAGGTTATAATCCTCTTCCCTGCCATTAGATGGATTTGTGTTTGATGGCCTTTAATTTAACTCCTTCATGTCTTGTACATAAACAGCCAACTGGTCAGCCTCCAGCCAGTAGGAATTTTTAACAAGTATTCATTTTTTGTTATGTACAATATTTGTTTCTTTATTTATAGTGTCCTCAATCGGTGCGACAGCGCTTAATACCATGACACAAGTTTACTTATTTTTCATTATTTATTGACAACTATGAGATCACCTTGCTGCAGTTTGTTGTTGCTTCTCTCCTTTCAGGGGGGCTGGGGAGGGTAATTCCTTTCTTTGGGTGGTTGGTACTTTCAGGTCATGAAAAAAACTTGCAGCTCTATCATTTAACTTTCAGCATTTTGTTACTTCTGGAACATTACTGTACTAGCTAGCCTGCAAACAGGCTCCCGGCAAGGACAGAGAAAAATTTGACTAGCAAAGCGAGCTGACGAGCGTGAAACTTAAGAATTTGGAGAGCAAAGTGATTGGGGTGGGACGGGGAAGCCTGTAGACTTTGTTTTTGATGTGCCTATCCAACCTTGGTGATTGGCCTGTAACAAATCAGTCAACGAGGTAATTGGACCTGTCAAGAAGCTAAATTTTCTGTACTTGCAAACAGTTCCAATCAACCCAATAAAACAGCCGGGCCCAGCATCATAATATAGAGTGCAAGTAAGCAACATGTTCATGGAACATTTCAAAGTTTGCCCCTCCAGAGCCAGTACTTTGAGTGCTTAAAACATGTTTTGCAATAATGAAATGAGCCTTAAGAAATTGTAAGCACATGGCAAATGATAGAGGTGTCAAACTCTGCGAGGCGACGTTCAGATAACAGCAGAAAGTCTGGAAACCATGCCTTTGACTTCTAAAAAGAATAATTTGCTATAGCACAGTCAAATGGCTCCACTCTACTTAAAATTCCTCCTCATAACACAGCATAAAGTACCCTTTAGAATCTAGCCTGCATAGCAAGCGTTTCTGTGGGGTTCAGGAGCAAAGAATTACAGCACAAAAAATGGAGCGAGTAAAAGAGGGGGGAGGGGAGGGGAAGGAAGGAAGGAAGGAAACGCAAGCATTTCCTTCCTTCCCCTCTCCCACCCCCCTCTTTCTTTGTTTTGGCTCTCGCCCCATTTTCCGCGCAGACAATACACCGAAAATCCCATTCCTCGGTCTTTCTTTGCTTCCAAACCCCACGGAAACGCTTGCTACAAAGGCTATTTAGAATCACATGTGAATTTAAATGATGAAAGGTTGAGGGACTGAAAATTAAAAGAGAATGAAAAATGCACAAATGTCATGAACTGTAGGAGTCATGTATGGCGGTCAACCACATTTTACAAAGATCTGTCAAATATTTATCTCAAAGATGTCAACAATCAGAGATTTAAACAATCATGTCATGATACCAGAACCTGGTATCATGGAACAGGGGCATCAATAGTCGAAAGGCTCACTCAAAATTAATGTCTAAAAGCCCACTCGCTTCTTTTGGGCTCACTGGGAGCCTGTTCGCAGGCTATGTACTAACTGACTCATGAATAGGTCAGAGGTGAAAATAACAAGAAAACTTGATCATTACTTACTTGGTACACAGCTTTCGTTGAAATATTTTCCTGCTGCTACATAGGGATTACAGCTAGAATCATACTTCATCTTTTTCATAGAGAGAAGAGTTCCAACTGGCACATTCCAACCTGCTGTTTTTCCAGCTCCAGTGTGGCATGTCTTCTTGCCTTCCAGCTTGTCAAATTGAATATCAGTGTTGCTCTTCTTTACAACTGCTACAGCATAGTAGCTCAATGTGCCATAACCATAATCTTCACCGACCACAGGAACCATTCCAAACTCTTTACCTGAAAGATAATGTTACATATGAGGCTACTCCCCTTCAATGCAAATATTTGGCTTGTTACTAGTAAGAACAATAGCATTGCATGACCTCACATGACAATCCATCTTAAACAATGACAATGTAATACTCATGGTTATGGCTCTGTCAATTCCAAGCCCCTTTGTCCCTAGCCCCCGCCAAACAAGTAACTGAGCTGAACAAGTAACTGAGCTGAACAAGTAACTGAGAACTGAAAACATTAAAACCTGATGTACCACAGGTAAACAAAGCATACTATATGAGTATTTATGAAGCTCTAAAGAAATTTAATGATAGATTTTACTATGGACAGAAAAATCTTTTTTTTTTGACCAAATTTCACATTTAGCAGTAATCAGGGATTTGTAGGTGTGTTCAAATGTTTGTCACTGGAATTACAGTTGCCTAACCATAGCACATGCCATGTTCAGGTTCTGGTAGCTCTAATAACTGGCTTTTGTTTGCTTCAGGTGTAGTAAAGAACTCTTTGATCAAGCTTTGTTGTTTTACACCTAGTACAAACTTTCCAAAAAAAACATTGCAATAACCTCAAAAAAGGATAAAGATTGCACCTACCAAGTGAGAAATTACTCACTCACAGCGAGTTTATTCAGTTTGTGTTTGTTACTGCAATAGGTTAGATTAAACTGACTTATATACACTCTTATCATTCTCTTTGATCAACTGGGTTTGTACATTACAGGATCAACTTTCCCAGGTAAAACTCCCAATGAGATAAGCCAATGTTTGGGTAGCACCTGTGTAGTGCACGATTTGCTAATACATTTGTAACTGAGCTTTCCCTAGGTGGTGTATTGATGTACAAATACTGATGAAACAAACACTCACCAAATTACTACTGCAAAAGAAAGTGCAAAGCAAAACATCTCTTGGTTGAGTATTCTTTTTCTTGCAAACTCACTCATCATAACTGAGCTGTATTAAAGTTTTCCCTTTGAATTCCCTGGCAATATATTTTTATCAATGAAAGTAAAATTATACTGCATACATGTTGCACATGATGCAGGGGCAGATCTAGGAAAAATGTTGACCAATTTACTGCAAAACGAGCGCCAAAGGCGCAAGGTCCAAGGGGGATCTGGGGGCATGCCCCCCCAGGAAATTTTTTCCATTTTAACTACCTTAAGTACCCATTCCTGGCTTTTTGAGTCAGTCAGACAATATATTTGCCAGTTCCATTCTCCTTGGATGAAGTTTTGCGGCAATGATGTGATGGCGTGACTGCCGTCGGGAGACTAGTGATTTCCCGGCTGTAAAATTTTGCCGCCAGAACATGTCTATGACCCTTGTCTATTTCCGGTAATTGGCAAAAAAGAATAAATAAAAAATAAATGTCAAAACTATTTTAAAGATTCAACTTGCCGTTTACTTTTATTAAAAATATATACATATCTATTGTTTTTTTTTTTATTATGAAAATTCTGACCGATTTCCGTAAAACGGTGGAAACCGGTATGGATATGCACCTGTGATGGGTGGTTGCAACACCTAGTGTACATGTAACTACAATTAACACCTGACAAAATTTTTTACTCCTGTTTCAAACAGCTACTGACTCTTACCTGCTTTATATACATCTCCACCATCCAGGGTAATCAAATCTGCCTCTCCCTTTTTGATTTTTTTCATGCATTCAACAGCATTTTCGGCCTTCACACATCCAGGTTTCGTAGTATTATCTATTTTCATCAACACAGCTTTAAAGTCATCGCATTTGGATTGTTCTTGATCCGACGTTGTGCACCATCTCATTTGAAAAGTGTGCCCGTGCCCATGCCCATGCCCTAACAGTAAACAAACAAACAATCAAAACATTATTAACATTAATATTTTTATATGGTGATTGCTAATACGAATAAATTCTCAAATAAATGATGCAGAGGAAGTGAATGGGCAAGAGATAGGGGACGTTGACAAATTTGTGTATCTGGGAGCTACAATTTCCAAGGAAGGTGGAGGCACACAAGACATCCACAATAGAGAGGTCAAAGCCAGAGGGGTATTTATGAGCTTGAGGATGACCTGGAGCAGTGCAGTGAAACCTGTATTAAGCGGACACCCTTGGGAAATCCACTAGTGTCCGCATAATATAGAGCATCTGCTCTAAACAGGTTCAGCAATAACAGTTAAACATTGACCCTTTTGTAACACAGTGTAACACAGTGTAGATCTCAGACTGCTCATAGCACAACGTCCAGTCAGTCAATGCATCAATCTGTAATTATCTACTTAGCTTTAAAACCACATTGCTGAGCAATGTTAAAGGAGTCTGAGCTGAGCTTTTAGAAGTAAAAAGCCCTTGAAGTGTCTGCTTATTGCAGGTTCTGTGCAATAAAATGGCTTAATATTGGTGTCCGTGTCCACTTAACAGAGGTGTCTGCTGAATGCAGGTTTATTTTACAGTAAATGTGGGAAGAAAATATAGGGACTCAAGGTGGTGTCTGCTTAATAGAGGGTGTCCACTTAATATGGGGTCTGCTTAATACAGATCTTCACTGTAAACCAAAATCAGGCTATACAAGACTGTGGTTAAACCATTCTTGAAGTATGGTTGCGAGACATGGAAGATGAACAAAAGTGACGAAAATAAGATCGTCGTCTTCCAAAACAGATGTGCCCTAAAGACAAATACTTAAGATATGCTGGCAGGACAGAATCACCAACAAAGTCAACAAAGTAATGGAGATGGCTGAGATGGAAAACTTCAGTGAGGATGTCAGAAGAAGAAGAAGAATGGGAGGTTCATTGGCCACATTATGAGGAAAGGATAGGACAATAACTGTAGGACTGCACAATGATGTGGGCACCAGAAGGGTGCTGCAGGCAGGGTGGACCAAGGACAACATGGACGAGAACATCAGAGAAAGAGACAGAAAGAGCTGGATGGAAGAGCTGGATGGAAGAGCTGGAGCGAGCTATTCACTGCAGTGGCCGACAGAGCTGAATGACAACAGAGTGTCGAGGCCTTAGGCGCCACTTGGCGTGAAGAAGTTAGGTGAAAGTGAAGGTGCATGGTGATTGGCTTCCTCATCAGCCAAGATGGTCCAGGTTCTCATCAAGTGCTGGTCGCCAGCTAAAAAACCGGCTCTACTTTTTGTGAAATAATAGGTGACTGAACCTTGACTGTCTTTGTCTTAAGACAGTCAAGGCTGTAGCTAAGGAGGGGCCAGCGGGTGGTGTACGTTTTCAATTGCCCTACTGTGCTGTTAAGGATAAAGAATAAGAAATTGTCTTTGTATCTCTTAATATTCTTGGTGTTTTGACCTTTCGCAATTTTTATTTTGACAAAATATCTCTAAGAGAATGTCTAAAAAAGCATTTCAGAGGCAGGACATTTCTGTTGCTGTACAATAATTACTGTATTAGTATGACTTTTAATACTTTTCAACAATTCTTGAGAGGCTTGCCCCTCCTGCAGTCAAATCAGTGTCAGCCGTCTAATTCATGAAACTAGCCTTCTACTGCCAAAATTAATGAGAACCCTAGATGGTGCTTTATCTTGCACACTTGCGGTAGCCCGCTGTTTGTTGCAATAAAGTATTTTATTTGTTATGCCAATAATAAATGGCCTAGATCCTTGTTCTGTGTGTTTTCTGTGCGACCTTGATGCAGAACTAGGTCAATATCCAGCAACATCTTCACCTCACACTTGGTCAGTAACCTATATATGTATATCAAGTGCCTCTCTATATAAAACTTGGTAAAAGTCCGTTAAGTCTGCATGCAAGCTAGTGGCCCATCAGGCTGGAGCTCATTTGAGCTGCTATAGTATGAAGGGACTAGGGGGTATATCTACTCCCCCCTGGATAGGACCTTTGTCCATCACAGTGTTACCTCAAACATTAAATTTTCCAGTACCCATTTATACACCTGGGTGGAGAGAGGTACTGAGAGGGTAAAGCTGCTTGCTCAAGAACACAACACAATGTCCATGGCTAGGGCTCGAACCCAGACCGCTTGATCTGAAGTCAAGCACACTAACCATGAGACCTGACCACACCTCCCACTGAGGTTGGTACAGAGATTTTCGTCTCTTGTGATACACAAGGGTATCAATATCTGGTATTGTCTCCTTTTTATTTGAATTCTGTTTTCTAAGTCATCTAGTCATATCTGAGAGACACGTTAAGCAACCTATCTGTACTTATTACACTTGCTATTTGATATTGTTACTTAAGCGCAACTCTGAAATAGTTCCCTGGCATGTGTGCTGTGAAAAAAGGTAATAGCACTAAAAGAACATCATTTTGAACATTTTAAGTCCAAACTGAAGACATTTTTATTCACGAGAATGCTATTTGTCCCTTTCAAGGCCTTTTAATACTGACCAATATTGATATGACCCTTTTAAGATGAATTCTGAGGGAACCTGTTTTCAGCGGACATCCTGTATTAAGCAGACACTAGCAAGGGTCCCAAGGGTGTCCGCCTAATACAGGTTTGACTGTAATTTGTACTGACCCATTAGCCTTGTCTGAAATCCTTTCTAAGCAAAAGAATATTTGACCAAAGACTCAACTGCTATGACAACTATTATTAGTAGTTTTACAAGTTCAGAAATATTTTTCAATATATTTTAGAGTGATGCTATGACGAAAATCGCATATTTCTTATCTACGAGTAGTCTTTATGAAAAGAAAATTTCTATGTAGTATTTTCAAATGTCACTTCTGTTCCTGAGAGATATTCAAGTTTTTCAAATATGCAAATTAGTCAAGTGATGAAGTCCTACACTCAACCAAATTTTGATCAAATACTGTATGAAGAAGAAAGATATCTCAGCCAATTTGTATCAGACATGTTTGATTCTTTACAGTAAGATTCTAATACATGGGCTCCACAATACAAGCTTAACAGTTTTGTTACACGTGTAACATACAGGGTTCCAGACCTTCCCAATACTAAAGGCTCTTCTGGCCACCTTTAGCATTCTATTTTGATATTTGCTAATGGTGCCTCATATGCATGATCTAGCAAGCGTATAAATATACGTTAGCTCAAGTGTGTGACCTCGTTTAATTTTTTTCGAGCTGGAAATCACTAACATATTGAAATCAAATGGGTGGGGACTGGGAAAGAGTGAGTTGCCATGTGAACATAATTTTTTATAGCCATAGATGTGTTTCCTGTAGAAGTATTAGCCTGTCCAAGTTTCAATGGTCTGTGCAGCAAATTGGCCAACACAGCTCTATTTATATACTTGATATAATATAAGGTTGAGTCTATGACATCATCAGTCATCTCATTTGCATTATTTTTCACATTTTTCAAATTTAATTACCTCCGGAATTAATGCAGATATTTGCAAACACTAAATGGTGTTTTTATTCTGTCATGGAATTCTATGTGATACACCTAAAAATTCAAGGTGTAAAAATTTGATTAGAGTACCACTTTAAGAACTCAAATAACTACTGTCAAATATCCCAAAGGGAAAAATGACAGGAAAAGCTGGTCTTGTCTGACAACTTCTGTTGTTTAATATAGTATCTTGAAGCAGCTGCTTAACAGAAAATTATGCACTTGACATTTTATTGAAACAGCTAGTGACATCAAAGCTAGTTTCCCCAAGAAATGTTTACATGAACAGACATAATTTTAAAAAACAGGTGTCAACAATTTTGGAATTGGTCATTTTTGAAGACAGCACTTTAATCAACCCAGAAATAAAACAAATTTGGCCATGACAAAATTTACAGCTAGCTAAAGGCATTGAGGAGGGGACGCAAGGGGGATCTTGTCACGAGGTCACAATAGTAAATTTTTGATTTCACGAATCACAAAACAAAAAATTCAGTTTTCACAATTCTCGAACTGTGCACAAAACTGTAATCAAAATTTGTACAAAAAAGTGCATTCTTTAACTTTACCAATAATTTAAAGCTGTTAGAAAGGTGATATTTGAAATCTTAATTTGTTGGTTTTACTTTAAGAGACCTCTTAAGAGAAATATCGGACTTGATGGAGAACGCTTTTGATTGATTTATGCCATCCTTCACCAGTCTGCAGATCCTGACATCCAAGCTTTCACCGAGATCATGTTTTATGCACTCTTCTTTGATTCCACAAAAACTAGTCACATATCTTAAGAAGACACTTAAAATTTTGTGCGAATCTCTTATGCCAATTCTGACACGCTCCTTGGATCCAGCAAATTTGGAAGTGCCTGATTCTGGCTCAGCATGGTAAAATTTAACTGATTCAACAACCGCAAGGACTTTGTCGGATTCGGCAGCCATGATCCTTTACCAGTCTGAGTTACACCAAGTCCGCACATGTCGTTCATCAATGGCTCATCAGTCAAAAATCCTATTGAGACTGGTTCATCAGCTAATACAGTGATCAGGAAATCAACAGGTTTATTTACACCTGTCAACATGTTTCGTTTGTCGCTACTCTCAGTCAGCTTGACTCAAGTGTTAAATTCACTAAGGTCACCGAAAAAATCTGATCACAGTGCAGTGAAATTCAGCTACGAACTCAACTTTAGACATTCACGATTTATTTCTCATCTATTCACGATTCACAGCCAAGGACTTTTGCATTTCACACCTCACGGAATACACTCCAATCACGATTCATGGAACAGTTTTTTTTTTTATCAAATCACGATTCACAGTGCACAAAAAAACTGGATCACAATCACCTCATTGAGGGCAAATATTCACCAAGCTATGAAAAGAATGAAATCAGCCAATCAAGAGACACCATCTATTATATATTTCCTCTTTTAAAGGAAAATGCTACTTCTTAGAACAATATCATCAATAGCAGCATGTGAAAAAAAAAATGATGACATGACATATATTTAAATTTTGCCAACCTGAATTTTAGCCGTCTCCAGAGTATCAAAGACAAAAAGTAAACATTATTTTGAGAGGGCCTGACCCAAAGAGACAGGTAATTCAGCTGGCTAGCACGAAACTACATCTTCAGTGATCATTCTCTTCGATCCTGGTATAATCCACTACATAATTAGCATTGTATAGATTCATCATAGCAATGAATAATCAACCCCCTTGTCGAAAAGTCAGCGAATAT
>NC_138156.1:12656261-12686261 GCF_964199315.1 Orbicella franksi | reverse complement strand
TAAGGATGCCAGTTCACCACCAGAGTCTCCTAAAAACGAACAGGTAGACAGTTTAGTGCGAGTGACAGTGACAGTGACAGTGACAGTGACAGCGACAGCGAAAGTGACAGCGACAGTGACAGTGACAGCGACAGTGATAGTGACAGTGACAGTGACAGCGACAGCGACAGTGACAGTGACAGTGACAGTGACAGAGACAGCGACAATGACAATGACAGTGACAGTGACAGTGATAGTGACAGTGACTGTGACAGTGACAGTGACTGTAAAGAACATGAGAGGAAGACAGCGCTCTCTTCAATTCAGGAACCTAACTCATCCTAAGATGACAAGAATAACAGCTGAATAGTCATCCCTTCAATTTATCCCGATCAGTGTTTGTCCATCACCTGGCGGATACCGGTAACATCGAGGTGCCTGAATCTTCTTGTGCGCCTTTACTACTGCAAGAAACAGAGGAAAATTTAGGCCTAAGTGATGCAATATCGGTTTTATTTGGAAACAAAAATAAGAGATTAAGAATATATCACAAACAACGGTGATAAACATTGTATTCCAACACGTTTTCTCGGGACCGGAGAGGGTCTTAAAGCAGTCCAGTTCTCTGGTCGAGTTGTTCGAAAGGTGGATAACGCTATCCACGGGATAAATCACTATCCAGCGGATAGTTTGGTTTGTTTTGTTAACACTTATCCAATGTTTTTTGACAAGGGAGTAAAAATCGGGAGGTTCTGTTTCACCACCGATAAGTTACAGCTCCAGAAGAAAAGAAGAATTCTGGTTTCTACTAAATTGGGCGTTGTAGTTTTGCCTGCGTCTTATTGCGCCACTTTGATACCTTCTCACACAGAGCTAAATTAAAGCCTCTCCCAGGCGCAGGGCGCAGCGTGAAAAAAGGCGCGCAAAGGCAAAGCTCCTAGCACCAAGCCCCTCTCTTTTTTTGGCTCGCTGTTTCTCGCCCTTAGCGCCAACTAACTGAACGCCCGGAAGAGGCTAACAGAGTCCTTTTTTCCATTAAAGGACTTGTGTTACGGTTTTATCAAACGTAGCAAAACAACAGGGCAATTCCAGGACAAAGCTTAAGATATTTCAACCTTTAACATGGCCACTGACAGAAGACCATGTCTCCTGCCACCTAGAAACTCACCAAAAAATGGAGGATACATGCACGCGCATCTAATATGGTGAGTTGAATGAAACTGTGACTGGAGCTTCGCGTGCTGCAAGCTACGTTGGCTACCTTGATACCGTGATGATCGCCGGTACCACAGTTTTGTGGTATACGACGATACCGTAGAAGATGCTTCAGCTAACTTACAAGGTATAGGGATAGATAGTAGTATAGTTGCCTGGAACTCGCGGTTTAGATGGCAATGCAGCCGAGTAGTGATTATGAGTACATTCTGATCGGGCGAATGGAAGCTCCAACAGGGCAGGGAGAAGGGTTGGGGCTGAATCACAAGGAACATGGGGGGAGGAAGGGGGGAACGGGGGGAGTGGAGGCGACATTACATCTGTACAGCTCCAGAAATGATCCCGGGACCACAAATGATCCCATCTAAATGATTTATTATCCCGCTGCAACTGATGGCATCCCACCACAAATAGTCCCGCTCAAAGAAAGAAAATTGGAATGGCATGGATCGGGGATTGGATAGGGGAATGATGTGAAACCGAGTGAGAACCAATTTTTGCGTCTTCTGATATTTTCTTGCGCTTTTTGCGGATTCCATTCTCACGGAGTTGCAATGCAAAGCAAAATTGTTCTACACTGTCTCAACGGACATCACCATTTATATCCAATGTTCTTGTTTTAGCGCAGGTTTTGTTAATTCATTATTTACACTAAATATTACACAGATTATATTTTAATTTTCTTTGTTTTTATTCATTTACATATATCTACGTATTTGAAAATTTTATAATGACTTATTAGGCAGCGTGCACACTACGCTGAAGGAACTTGAAAACGCAGCTTTATTTCTACGGTTAGGCCTACCGTCCATACTAATCCGTCACGAAAACGAACGCTCTTCAAACCGGAGGAAATGAAAACGCCGGTTTTTCTTATGGACTGTAAACATTTTGAAAGGGGAGTTTTTCGAAAATGATGACGTCACGATAATCATGTGATTTTCCTGCCAGTTTTCCTCAAACACAAACCCAAATTGACCGGTAAAATTCCTCCGACGGAGTGTTAGCCTGCGTCGCAGACGGAAATTCCGAGTAGCCCTCGGTAGGTTGGGTGAGGTGAGCGACGCAGGTTAGCGTAGTGTGGACGGAAAACATTAGATGCGTTTTCAGAGTGAAACCTCCGTTTTCAAATTCCTCCAACGTAGTGTGGATAGGACCTTATGGTTGTTTGTATAGCTTCAGAAAAAAAAGTTCATGCCATTTCTTCTGTTGTTATCATATGCGGCGCTCTGCACGGATCACAACGGGCAAGTACGGACGGAACATTGACTTTTTTTTCTTTTTGTTTTCTCTGTAAAAAACAGAATTAGAAGGCGTCTAAATATAGTGAAGAAACATTCGAGAGCGTGTGACATGTTGACCCCAGCATCCTGAGATATTTATAAAGAAGTCATTCAAATTGTGGACTTCGGAATGTGGCCAGATCATATAACGCTTCACTAGGCACATTTTGTAAGACTTTTGGAACTTTCAGTTTCGTTTGCTTACCATTTGGGATCAGATAGTTACCAAACGCGGGGAGTAAAACACAGAATTCCTGAGATGTTCTTAGATTTCATACAGGACGATCGTAAGTATATAACGTACGTGTCTCGCTTTTTTTGTAAACTTTGTAAATTACGTTTTGCTTAGTGTATTCAGTTAACCGTGACGCGAATTGAAACAATTCAAGTGTGGCGAGGAGTGTCGGTCGCTATTATAATCCGATGGATGAGTGCTTTGTGATCAGAACGAGAAATTCGAAATCTTTGAATTCTAGTAGATTGCCGTATTGGAATTTGATTTCCACTTCTAAAGGTAGTTTGGCCAGAAAATTGCCATCTGTAGGCTTTGGCAATTCACCTTTTCGGCGTTAAATTTCACGTGTAGTTTCACGTGACTTATGATGTAAACAAACCGGGAAAGTTCGGACATTCTAGTCAAGCACGCATTGCTAGTGTACGAAGTTTTCAACTTCGTCAACTTCCTGTCACTACTAATATATATTTCTCTCTGCTTCAAGTCTTTGAACGTAGAATAGTTTCAGCTTCAAAATGGCAGAAAAAAAGAATAAAAGCGACTTCAACGCCATGAATGTGGCAGAAGCGTAAAAGATATTTGCTGAGGAGCGTGGAGTTTCAGTAAGCGAATATTTGAAAACTTCGCTCGTGGAAATCGCTTCCGCAGTCGAAAGAATGGTTGTGCCAGTGGATCGAAACTTCGAAAAAGATCAAACCACTGATGCTGACAAATTACTAATTCATGACATGCTAATTCCCAAGCCATTTTTCCTGAAGACCGTGAACAACTTCAACTCGTCGCCCCCGTTTGGGTTGTGCGGCATTTTTAATTATTTGATTTACCACTCAACCGATCACGACAAGCAGGGACTCGCCGCTTACAAGTCATTTGAAGATTATCGCTTATTCGCTGATGGTTACGTGGAATCTTTACTAACTGCTCAGTTGAATCAAGAGGGTGTTCATGTCTATGTGGCCAAAGTGCGACCTTTGAAGGAAAGGAGCACTACGATCTCTAGTTTATTCTCGAGGGTAGAGGTACAAACCGAGGTAGCGTTCTTCAGGCACGATGCAAGTGTAAAGGTGGTAGAGATGGGGGATACAAGCACGTTGCGGCCGCCATGTACTTGTTCGTCAGTCTTTCTGTTGTTTTGGGACTCGATCGGTTCAGCAAACTCGTCGGTTCGCTCTTCCGGTTCGAATTTCTCAGGGGCAACCAACGACCGTTTTCTCTCAAATGCAGTTTAACGCTGTCTTAGGCTATCTGGAGTACTTTTAAAGCTCTGTAGGTTAATTTTAGGTTGCGCCAAAAAAATTTTATTTGTTCGGTTATTCTAGGGGAACTTGAGTATTCTCGAATTCTTTAGGGCTTTTTTGTCCATTCCCCGAAAACCTTAGGTGTTATCACCTTTCCGAAAATGATAGCTGACCTTTTTTCGGTACCCAAAACGACATTATTAACAGGCGCCCTCTGTAATTTTCAACTATGGCCATTTGGACCAGAAAAAATCAAATTCCTCAAACTTTCTCAGATGAATGGTCTACCTAACTGATTCACAAAAATATGACTTTCAGTTCAATTCGATTCGTATTTTAGCGCTGGGGCCACCATCTTGGTTTTGTCCCTCTAAGAGGGCTTTCAGCGGCCATTTTAGGGCACATTTTTAACAATTTGCCATACAAAGAAAACGATCTAAATCCGGGTAAAAACACTTTAGTCGAGACAAGCAAATATTTCTTGTTACATTGAGAGGCTGTTTTGGCAATTTGATCATCACCTGATTTTTCTACAGAATTTTAAATTTCTTCCCTTTCGGACTACTCATGAAGCGCCATAAAAAAGGCGAAGTTTAAAGGAAAATATCGCCAAAAGTACGTCACTTGAAATCCCAAAACTACCCTCCACTTAAAGAGCAATGTCTCACCTGTAAAAACATGCAATAAAATTTTGGGGCAGTTAAAACTGTAAAATGTTACAAGAAGAAGTTTAAGCTGTGCTTTTGTCAACAAAGACCGCCGTCCCAATTAGCATAATAACGTGAAAATAACGATGCACAGAGAAAATAATGATATATTCCACTTACCTCGCGACATGTCGACAACTGGATGTTCCACGATGCCTCATGTTATATTTCCAGTATGTTTCAGCCACATTTTCGGTGATTAGTGTACGAAATCACTCTCAGACATCGCCACGGTTAAGCAGATTTCAACTCTCCGAAGCCCGCTTCATAACATCTATCAATATTATTTGTCTTTCGCCTCATAAGCCGCCGTTTACAAGAAGTTTAACAATTTGCTGAGATCCTAACTGATCCAGAAGTCTGTTAGCAGCCTTTAAAATCCTCCTCTTAATCGAGGATTCTCATCAAGAACTCGTTTAAGCTCAGTTCTGTTTTGATATGTTGTGCACCCGCCATTATTCCACAGATTGCGTTACATTTGACAAATGCACATTCCAACAGGTAGGGGTAGGGTGGGTAGGAAGTGAAAATGTAACCGACAGTAAAGCCATTTTACGCATTTCTGTGTCTAAACTAGTAACTGGCTTTCCCCAGAATGATTTGAACACGAGCTTCTGCTTGCAGGGATTTTCTAGGTTATTTTTGCAGGGTACGGGGGGGGGGGGGGGTCGTGTATTAAAAAAAAAAAAAAAAAAAAAGGGGAAAACGATAGACAGTATCAAGTCAAAAGATTATGATCTGTGTATCTTGATCAGCTTTCTCAGTTCATCAGTGAGGCCCTATTAGGGGTTTTCAGGATACTGGATATTTGGGTAAAAAATTAACAGGATGCGAGAAAGTTAGGGGAAAAATTAATGGGGTAGAGCATGTTTAGATCAGATAAAGCGGGACAGTTGTGTCTTTCGCTGCCGGAAGTGCCATCAAACTTTCCAAAAGACAACAGACTGACGAATAGTGCGCAGGAAGTACTGATAAGCGACATTTTATTGAAACTTCTTACATTTTCTTAGCCGTTTCACTTTTGCATCAGAAAAGAAAATGCTCAGAAAATTACTGAAGGGCAGTTAAGGACGATGCCTTCTTTTTTAGGCATGGTTTAAACGCCAGGCGCGCGCTTGGGTTGGAACTAGTGACGTACTTAACTACCCTACCAAGCGTGCGACTTAAAAAAAATCCTATTGTGGCCGAAACAAATTTCGCACTAAAATGAGGAGCCTGCACTAAACCCGGGATTACCAGAAAAGCAGCATATCGCTAAGCAATAACTGTGAACGGCTTCCAGCTGACAAACTAGCTTTTATCGTATCCGTAGAAAAAATCATACTGAAATTCAACTGTAGATGGCATAATGCGCGCGCAAAACAACTGCGAGAGACGTCAATGTTTAACTTACTTGGAAAGTAACAGGGAAAAATGTAACGGACACCGACAAAGTTTTCGAAAGGATGAAACAACTCATTTAACTTTTAAAACAGGGGTGATTACAGCTACATTTTATGGTATGAATTGGAAGTGGCAAGCCTATTCGACAATGCATTAGTTTTTGGCTGTGAGGAAAAGTTATGTAGACTGTATTTTGGCTAAGCCAGAGGAGTGCTGTTGCGACGATTCTCTTATTAAATACCTATCAAAAGTGGTTTTTATGTTACCACTTACCACGTAGTTTAAAGATGTTTTTTAATATGTTTAGTTTTCTGCATGTAAAGGCGAACCTTAGGAGAATCTGTGAAGAAATATCTTTACCTTTTTTTCAGAAAAATGCTATCGTCAGCAGTAGCTAATTATCTCGGAAAAATTAATGACTACCCCCCAGTTTTCTTTGTGGATTGTAATAACTCTGGCTAAGATCTACTTTTTCCACGTTTTCTTAATCTGGCGCAAACACGTTTGTATTTTGTTGGCACCATTCGTTATGAGCCTGAGGCACCCCACGGCCGCTAATGTCGTTCAGCTCTGTGATGGAACACAGCTGCATGTCTGCACAAGACTAGTTTTCAACCCTAAGCAGGGCGCTTTAAAATACCCGCATCTATCAAGCGAAGCACTTATGTTGACGCTTAGCTTTTTAAAGACATTATAGATGCGTTTAAGACACACAAGTTGAATGAGTCATAAGCAATTGGATGAGTTAACTGACCCTTGTCAAAAATATCTGCAGCTTGATTCTCAGCGGCTGTTGTGTCTTCTTGGAGGACCTTCTCCTGTCTGTTTCTGAGCTTGGAAGCCATTCTCGAGAGGAAGGATTAAACGTGGCAAGGAGTCAGGAACTCATCACAGCCCTATTCCGTGTAACAAGTGTGGGCTTCGAAATTACTAACAAGGAGCTGCGTTACCTAACCTTAAAACCCCAAACATTTCATATTCCAACGTGATATAAGTACTAAAAGTCCAGAATAAATGCTTATAGCAGTTGACATAAATTTCTTTTATCCTAAATAGTTGACCATTGTTGAGGCTCCATAGTGGGAGGGGGGGGGGGGTTTGTCGGTGTATCCCTAATCCTATTAATTTTTGTCCTAAATATCTTGTATACTGTTAAATCCAGCTCAACGATTTCCTACTCAATTAATGTCCTGTTTTATCTGATCTAAACATGCTCTACCCCATCAATATTTCCCCTAAATTTCTTGCACCCTATTAACGTTTTACCCAAATATCCAGTATCCTGAAAACTCCCAATAGCGCCTCACTGATGACCTGAGAAAGCTGATCAAGATACACAGATCATAATCTTTTGACTTGATACTGTCTATCGTTTCCTTTTTTTTCTTTTTAATACACGACCCCCCCCCCCCCCCATCATTCTTGATGAGAATCCTCGATTAAGAGGAGGATTTTAAAGGTTGCTAACAGACTTCTGGGTCAGTTAGGACCTCAGCAAATTGTTAAACTTCTTGTAAACGGCGGCTTATGAGGCGCAAGACAAATAATATTGATAGATGAAATTAAAGAATGATCATCGCAGTATATTTTCCAATTTAAGCAATTGGAAAGAAGAAGCCTGAAAAAAAAAAATCAGGGCTTCAACGGGATTCGAACCCGTGACCTCCGCGATACCGGTGCGATGCTCTACCAACTGAGCTATGAAGCCACACATTGGGAGCGAGGCCACTTAATTGACTTCATATCTTCCCGTGAGGAGTGAAATGATGTGAAGCTGGCTAATTTCATCTACAACCGCAGTTCATATATGAATTATTTCATATAAATTTCACAATATTGATAGATGTTATGAAGCGGGCTTCGGAGAGTTGAAATCTGCTTAACCGTGGCGATGTCTGAGAGTGATTTCGTACACTAATCACCGAAAATGTGGCTGAAACATACTGGAAATATAACATGAGGCATCGTGGAACATCCAGTTGTCGACATGTCGCGAGGTAAGTGGAATATATCATTATTTTCTCTGTGCATCGTTATTTTCACGTTATTATGCTAATTGGGACGGCGGTCTTTGTTGACAAAAGCACAGCTTAAACTTCTTCTTGTAACATTTTACAGTTTTAACTGCCCCAAAATTTTATTGCATGTTTTTACAGGTGAGACATTGCTCTTTAAGTGGAGGGTAGTTTTGGGATCTCAAGTGATGTACTTTTGGCGATATTTTCCTTTAAACTTCGCCTTTTTTATGGCGCTTCATGAGTAGTCCGAATGGGAAAGAAATTTAAAATTCTGTAGAAAAATCAGGTGATGATCAAATTGCCAAAACAGCCTCTCAATGTAACAAGAAACATTTGCTTGTCTCGACTAAAGTGTTTTTACCCGGATTTAGATCGTTTTCTTTGTATGGCAAATTGTTAAAAATGTGCCCTAAAATGGCCGCTGAAAGCCCTCTTAGAGGGGCAAAACCAAGATGGTGGCCCCAGCGCTAAAATACCAATCGAATTGAACTGAAAGTTGTATTTTTGTGAATCACTTATCTAGACCATTCATCTGAGAAAGTTTGAGGAATTTGATTTTTTCTGGTCCAAATGGCCATAGTTGAAAATTACAGAGGGCGCCTCTTAACAATCCGAAAACAACAGACATTGAATTTCTCATATCACGAATGTTCGAGGCGACATATTCTCTTCAGAAAATCAGAGGGGATTAAAGGCCTTCCGAACAGATAATTTTCCGAAACGATCCGTTGGGTGCCCCTGATTTCCGCATGCTTTTCTCATCAGGCTCTCCTGAACTCGCCACTGGCTCTGAGCTCAGATCTAAAAGAGTCATGGCGGCGGCACGTTCTTCTTTAGATTTGCCAGTATGGCGATTAAGCGTCAGTAGGGTTTTAGCCACTGATCGTTCAAGACAAATTTCTTGCTTCTCGCTTTGTCTGCCTCCCGTTCACAAGATGCCTTTCGTTTACGATTCAGTCACGACACCTAGGCACGGTATAAAACTATTAATTCAAACGACAAAAAATGTTATGAAAACACATATTGATAAACGCACCCTTTCTTTACTGGCAACGGCAGATATAGGATCAGGATCCTCTTTTGTCTGACCATTTCCAACGACAAAATGTAGACAGGGGCACCCAACGGATCGTTTCGGTAAATTATCTGTTCGGAAGGCCTTTAATCCCCTCTGATTTTCTTGAGAGAATTGGCACCTCGCACTTTCGTGATATGAGAAATTTAATGTCTGTTGTTTTCGGACTGTTGAAAATGTCGTTTTGAGTACCGAAAAAAGGTCAGCTATCATTTTCGGAAAGGCGATAAGACCTAAGGTTTTCGGGAAATGGACAAAAAAGCCCTAATAAATTCGAGAATACTCAAGTTCCCCTAGAATATCCGAACAGATAAAAAATTTTTAGTGCAACCTAAAATTAACCTACAGAGCTTTAAAAGTACTCCAGATAGCCTAAAACAGCATCTAACAGCATTAGAGAGAAAACGGTCGTTGGGTGCCCCTGTGTAGACTACAAATGTAACTGTCTTTCGTGCACACGAACGAGTCACCGCGGTGACATGCTTTTAACCACTTTTTGCCTTCTCTCGTTCTGTCTAACTGCGCCAGGAAAATAGAAGAACTTCACTGGATCGCCGTTTGGGTTTCTTTTCCACGATTCAGGGTATCGGGAATCGTTTTTACATGTAACAAAAGCACATCTTCTAGTCGTGACCGTTCTGTTAGAACACTGCTTATCGAATTCGTGTGGTTGACCAGAATGTCCGAACTTTCCCGGTTTGTTTACATCATAAGTCACGTGACACTACACGTGAAATCTAACGCCGAAAAGGTGAATTGCGAAACTCCTAATGCAAGGTCACATTTCCGACCATACGGTACCATCTGTTTGGTGATTTCACGAAAAGCAAGCAAACCGAAGAAAACGCCGGCGTTATAACTTACTACAGCAAATGTCTTATAGTCAAACAGCAGGCACAAGTACATATGGTTGTACTTTATTGGTTTTGCTTCTGCAATGATGTGATACACAAATTCTCCTTACTGTATATACAGGTATCTCTTACAGTTCAAATTGGGAGAAATTGTTTTTTAATCGACAAATTTCCTTGGCGTTAATTTCCTTGCCTCTTTCGATTGCACGCTCGAGTTTGCAAGGTTACAGTTTCCGACTATTTATTGCACCGTCTGTTTGGTGATTTCTAATTTCCTCAAAGGAAGCAAACCGAAGAAAACGCCGGCGTTATAACTTACTACACCAAACGTTTTATAGTCCAACAGCAGGCAGAAGTACATATTGTTGTACTTAATTTGTTTTGCTTCTGCAATGATGTGATACACAAATTCTCCTTACTGTATGAACAGGTATCCCTACCAGGCCGAATTGGGAGAATTTGTTTTAGTGTTGACAAATTTCCTTTGACGTCAATCTCCTTGTTTCTTTCGATTGCAGGCTAAAGTTTGCATTGTTGTTGTGGGGAGAAATAAGATTTGATCCTGTCTGATCACTGTACAAAAAAGGCTGCGAAAGGTACAAAAAGGTTGCGAAATTAGTTTAATACAAAAGGTTTAATACAATTCTTATAAAGTCAACATGCTTTAAATGAAAAGTTTACATATTATCGCCGAAAAAAACTATTCCAATCCAACCCATACCATACCATTTTTTTCGCTCAACAAAAAGCACTAAAGCAATGAAAATAAAATAATAATTATAAAAAAACATAACGGAAAAGGGAGAAAATAGGGAAAGAGATTTTTTGTTGTGACAGGATTCTAAATTAAGGAAAGGAAATCCTAGATGTTTACGACGTCTTAGTTGACCTTTTATGTTTTCCCGTCTTGTGCTCACCTCGTGATTTCTAATAGCCATGATTCTGAATGTGTCAGAAGATAAGATAACTGTCATTTTCAATTGTTCTTTTGAGCAAAACTGTGAGAACTCTGCGGAGATTTTGGAAGTCCATGAAATGTATATTACAGTCCTGTCTGGAACTGTTATTGCCCACTGAAATACTTCATTTCCTTTTTCGATTCGTCAATGTTATTTAGGAAATTCAAATATTTTGTTTCGGTGTGCGTTTCAAAATACGCTTATACAGAGACAAGACACAAACCTGACAGACCCTGATAACTAAACACAATTTTTTTTTCAGGAAATACAAATTACACCCATAGGATTCAAATAAGGCAATTATTGAGGCAAATCACTTTTTCTATACATAAACAATGAGAAATGATTCTCGGAGTATAAGTTAATGTATAATTTACTGAAGGGAAATTCTAGATGACCTTTAAGTTGCCCCTTTTGATCCCGTCCGGTATTTGTTTCACTTTTACTCTATTTGTCTGAATATCAACAGGTCCATCAATGGTAGGGTATGTGCGAGAGCGCGTTCGGCTCGTTCTGCTATTGTCAGGTTTTTCTCTTTCCTTACAACCCACTAAGGGGGCCTGCCGGTTCACGGGCTTAGGGATGCCCGCATTTATTAGGCTTGAAGACGGCGAGAGTGGAGGTATAAATGGAATACAATGCAATGCAGTGCATTACTTTAGTTAGACACGTCACGTCTGAGAGCTGTACAAGCTCGTTCAAAATACGTACGTGTATTTTGAACACGTTGTAAAGTCGGTTAATAAGGCAAGTCGCATATCAACTGGACTTGTTGACAAGATTAGGAACTCTTTGAACAAAGTTATTGTTGTTGACAATCCTACGAGGAAGAGGGGGAGGGGGGATGGAGACCTTACTAATGTGCCAATCGAGGGTGCTGTACAAGTCGCATTACGAAAACTACAAAATGATTCCGGTCTTCCCGACCGCACGAACCTTACGCCTACACAAATTACCGACCTCTTAGATTTCGTTTTGAGATCAACATATTTCCAATATAATGGATCGATTTATGAACAGCAAGACGAAGCGGCCATGAGGAGCCCTGTCTTCCGCGGTTATAGCTAACCTTTACATGGAGTAATTTGAGGAACAGGCGATAAATACTGCGAACTGCAAACCTAAGATCTGGAAGCGATATGTAGATGACACTTTTACAATGTTAGATCGAAACAATGCCGACGGCTTTCTGCATCATTTGAACAGTCAAAAACCAACTATTCGTTTTACCATGGAAATCTAGAGAGATAACATCATTCCATTTCTCGACACGTCAGTTACAAGAGACGCAGACGGTCTTCTCACTACCACTGTATACAGGAAACCAAATCTCGCACACTGACCAATACCTAGCCTATGACTCACACCATCCTCAGTCAGTGAAACGTGGTATTGTGAAATGCCTTTATAATCGTGCTAAACACCTCATAACGAAGCCTTCAGCTATCGCTGAAGAAAAGAAACATTTATCATCAGTACTTGTTTCTAATGGATACCCTTCCTCATTTGCACAGAAGCTCAAGAAAACAACAAGAGCAACAGCTAACCCGGCAGCTAACCGAGAACCCACACAGGAATTTAAATCAACCGCGGCGGTTTTACCCTATTTCAAAGGTGTTTCAGAGGTTCTTCGCCGCAGCCTACAGCAACAAGGCGCACGCACTGTCTTTAAATCTGACACAACTCTTAGGTCCCTTAGTGCGACCTAAAGACACTCTTGATAAGATAAGATAAGATAAGATAAGAAGACAAGGACTTTATTAAGGTATCATGGTAGGTGGATTGAAAGTGTTTGGAAATCGCGCTCTTACGTTCCGCTTTGAAAGAAATCCCCACCAACCTATACATTTTCTGAAAGCTTAATAGTTATAGAATACAAAAATATCTTTGAAATTTTCTAAAAAGTTATGGTCGCAGTGATATTAAAAGAAATACCCAGAAACACTGCTTGGCTTAAACTGGTTCGCTTCCGCGCGTGAATTATCGGAGCGGCGCGATATACATCGGAAATGTTTTCTCACACATCACCCTCAAAAAGGTGTCTGCGATTTTCCAGATGTGGTTTGATTTTTTTTCTACACCCTCCTAAACTTTGATATTTTCAATGCGGACGTTTCCTTCTACTAAAGAGGCCATAACTTTGAAAGGGAAGCGAAATTAAACAAAGCCCGACGCCCTATTTCGAAGGAGGTATCCTAGAACATACCTGCCGATTTTCAGCCAATTCCATCGGAAGACGCGCGTAAACGAACTAAAAATGTTCATCCTTATATTCAGTTTTATTTTATCGAGAAAAATACGAAAAACCTTTTATGAGATTGGTATGAATAGGTGTTAAAAGTCCCCTCCGCACTGACGGATGTCGGCATGTGACAAATGGCGGTGAATTTTAATTAGAGGTGTCAACGTGCTGTAGAGGTTAATGATATTCAAAAATAGTTGTTTTGCTTTAACTTAAAAAGTAAAAAAGCCTTTTCCCCCGTTCTTTTTGCAAAATATTTATCTCAGTCTTCTCAATTTGAACAGCCAAAAAAAAGATTCTTCGCATTTTTCGTAAAAATTCACCTACCATGATACCTTAAACCCCGGGGTATCCAATTGATGGAAACCGACAAGAGAAGTCCCCTCATTTTCTCTTGAAACCGATGATCGGAAATTCAATCCATCAATCGATATCAATCAATAAAATTAGTTAATTGGTACCGATTGGTATCGGCCAATCGATGACCAATCGATAACCACACAAAAACCGTTCATCGATTACTATCGATTGGCTCAGCGACCTCGAACAGGACGTCACGCACACTACCTGTCCGATCATCCGCCATTTTTAGGAAGCACTGGGGACGAAATTGTTAAAACAAATTCCGACCCAGTCTTCTCAACGCAAAGAATATACCCCGTTGCACGTGTACTCGAATTACCCACTTGTCCGTCATTGCCTTTCCGTGTCATAATGTCTACGCAAGACGTCCGGGTAGAGGCTTTACTGAATGTGAGGTGCATCGTCAAAGGCTATCATCTTTACCGTTTTGAGGTGAACGTCGGTGAATTGTTCCCTGCAAACAAGAAAAGGGGAGAACGGGGAAACGCGTTTAAATTTGTGAACCATTCGTGGACAGCTCGGCCACCTACAGTCCGAGCTTGTGGATCCTCTTTGGCCACTACATGCAGATATTTTTGTGTTGTTCTCCTGTTAACATTAAAATGAAATGAGTTCACAATTACTGATTGGTCATCGATTATCAATATCAATCGATTAACTGATATCGATTGGTATCGATTGATATCGATTGTCATCAATTATCGATTCCATCGATTGGATACCCCGGGCTTCAACCAACAAAACCTTGAACCAACAAAACAATACGGTGTTGTTTGTAAGATTCCTTGCGAATGCGGCAAAGTGTATATCGGAGAAACAGGGACAGCTATACGAGAGAGGATATATGTAGGGTAAGAGAACATGACAGGGACATACGGCTTGCTCGTACACAAACCTCCGCAATTTCAGAACACGCCAACGAGACGGGGCATTTACCCATTTAGGACAGAGTCAAGTTTATTGATCGTGACCCTCGCTGGTACACACGAAGGGTCAAGGAGGCTATCCATATAAGACTTCATCCAAATATCATCAATAGAGATAGTGGAATCGAAATTCCTGAAGCACGGATACCTACAATCAGAGAACACCACAGCCGGTCAGTTACAATGCGTACCTATGACGGAACAGCGTCGCAAAGTCGGAATAATAATGAGGATCGAAATGCACCAATAGCATTTATTTATTTACTTAACTTTATTTATACACGGATAAAACATCAGGACTTGAAGTAAATACTAAAATTGCATTAATTACATTGTTAAGATACTAATCTACTGCTAATTAAATCTAATAACAACAAAAATAAAAACAATAACGAAGTGCGTGCTTTCCATAAATGCCGTCTGATCAATTAACTTATTTATTATGAAAAAGGAAACCCCTGCAGCCGGATTTAAAACTAGCAAGAGTTTGTGCTTGCCGCAGATTGGTAGGTAAGCTGTTCCACAGCACCGCACCACTATAGCCGAAACTGGTTTTTAGAAAATTGGTGCGGGGGAGTGGAACAGCTAGTTCAGTGCCCTCACAATTCGTAAGAGAATAGGTAGATATTGCACTCCGATCAGTAAACATTGATTTCAGATAATCAGGGGCGAGACCATTAAGAGATTAAGTTTTTGCCAACCAAGTCTAACAAAGAGATCATTCGCATTGGCATCATATGAAGAAGAGGTCAAAATACGTGCAGCGCGATTCTGTAGTTTTTGTAGTTTAATGGAAAGAGATTTATTGCAATTACCCCATAGGACGCTACAGAAATCGAAATGAGGTTGAACTAAAGCATTATCAGGATGCATAGGAGCGTTTCAAAAGGAACAAATTAAAAGACCTGCTTCTCTTCAAGATGTCAATGCAGGAGGCATTTTTTTTTGGAAATATGTTCGATATGTACGTTCCAAGTTTATCTATATATACTCCAAAAGATTTCGTAAATTCTACTTGTTTAACAGAATTACTGTCGATAGTTAAAGACGGGAGTCTGTTTAAAGTATTTAACCTTTGCCTTGAACCAATCAACAAAAAAACTCAGTCTTTGACTTATTGAGAGTGAGTTTATCTGCCGTTAAACATTCAGTAATTTTAGTTAGATCATCGTTCATATTTTCCTCTAGATGCAGCGAACCAAGGTGCTAGAAATAGCGACATGCAAACAATTAACCTCATCGCCTGATGAAGACTACAGGATAGCAGTCGAAACGTCGCGATCTACATCTCAAAGTGACTCCATCGTGAGACAAACGAGAAAAAATTTATCTATCCCATCTTACACCACGATGAATAATAGACGCATCTTTAATGACAGGTTAAAGTCATTTTCCAGACATAACAAGTTACCAAAGCAACGGTACAAGCTGATGAAAAACCCTTAATTTTAGCTTAGGGCTTATAACTATATAAAGACGAGTCAGGTGACCACCATTTTTAACTTGGAAAAAAATATTTTTCATGGAAGTTGTAGATGTGGTTCACTCCTTCGCTCTTCAATTCGCTCACTCCTTTGCTTCCTGTTAGACATTTTGAACTTTTCGGCAATGCACAGCCCTAGTTCGCTCATTGAAAATGCGGTTTTGCTGTCGGTTCCTGGTTAGAGATCACTCTTAAAGTTAAAATGTATCCCTTAGAGTTAAATTTATCTGTAGGAATATTAATAACGATTCATTTCCTACCATCTTTCGCAAGGAAAAGGAAACAACACGTGAGCCCGCACATCACCCGCTGACAGCCCTGGATTTGTGGCCTTCAACAAATTGATTAGCTGTATGAATTTTCGAATGATTAAAACCTTCATAGAAAACTTTAGACTGGGAATGGGCTGGAGAATTGGGGAGAATACGAAGGCTGCGTTTCGCTATAACTACGGTACTGTTAATAAATATGGTCATGGCGAAATGATATTTAAGAAATAGAAAACATGTAGCGTGTTTCTATCGAGTTATAGAAACACCAGTGGAAGTTTGGGAGAACGAGAAATGCTGTGGGAATACGAGCCGTAGGCGAGTGTTTCCACACCTTTTTCGAGTTCTCCCAAATTTTCACGAGTGTTTCTATAACTCGATAGAAACACGGAGAATATGTTTTCCATTTCTTTTAGAAAACACCGCGACGAAAAAAAGGGAAGGAACTTGTTTACTTTGGTCATCAAAATGTAAATTTTCTTTGTTCGCGCTATCATTACGTCAACAGCTTGTGCTAATCTAGTTATAGAAACACGATTTTAACCAATCAGCGCGCGTATTTTCTCAGGGCTGTTTTCTAAAAGACATTGCACTCACTCCTACTGGGAGTGGTCCCACGACCTATGAATTACGAAGCATTGACCCAATCCATCTCACCAAGTCAACACGCAGTTTAACAGGTCTTAATAAAGTAAGTGGAAAGAGTAGTTCGGCGGGGTGACGAGTCTCCTGTTTACGAATTGAAGAGCTGAATTATTGAGCGACCACAAAACACACAAGGGCTGGGAGTTCTGCAGTCACTGATATCGACTTGGAAAGGGGAGGGATAAAAAGAAAGAAAAAATCATAATAAATCTTACAACTGCGTTGTTTCTAGCGGGCACCCATCCAAGTGCTAACCCCGCCGAACAGGGCTTAACTTTGGTGACCGTACGAGACACGGTTCATTCCTTGTGGTAACCGTCTCAGACAAGTTGTTTTCAGGGTGTCACATTGGCTTATGTATTCTGATAACGGTGCGTTTTGCGCTATTTCTTAATAATGCCAGTGTAATTTCACTCACTTGATAGTTCCAGTGTAATTTTCTTCCATCTAACTCGATGACATTGGCCAATAAAGTGGATAGTGCAGCGGTTACTGACGATCTAGTTCCCAAGTTCAGTGGCTCAAAGCCACTTTGATTCACTAACGAATTGTAATCAACATGTTCAAAAAATTTCGTTCCACAATTTACATGTTAACATCCTAATCACAATCCGTCGGGTAAAAAGAATGGATTTCACTAGACTCGTTTTTTAATTATAATCCCATGAAGCTGAAAAATTGTTTTTAAACAGGGTTTAAACTTTTGCTATGGCCCGTCCGTGTGATTTCATTCCAAGGGGAATTGTTTCACAAGCCTATCTGAAATCTCAGCCCCGCCCTCTCAATGAAATTCAGAGAGGCTGAGGTTCACCAGATGGTCAATCACTGAGTTGCCCTCCCTCCAGGACGCTTGCGTGTAAATGAAGTGATTTCAACGAATTTCAACTTCACTGTTTTCCACTCTACGTATCATTTCTCAGTGAGTCTAAAACTTTCGCTTTAACGGCCTAAACCTGCACAGGAACGTTACAAAGACTCAAAGGAGGCGAGAAATACATTTTTACCGTTTTTCTTCTTACGTATTTCTCGATATTTCTAGTTGGTGAATATGTTTGTTATCTTCCTATACAATCTCATACATTTGCCTTGTTTTGCAATATCGTTGAACATAGTCTAAATATATTACTGCAAAACAGAGCTGCGAAAATCGTGCTCGATGAGCCTTAAACATTTGTCTGCAACCGAGGTGCTCGAATAGCTCAGCTGGGGGAACATGACGAGAAGTAGAAGATGTCATAGCTTGATCTTGATTTTTAAAGCTTTGAACGGCTTCTTTGACTGGAATTGTTATTTTATCACTTTAAGGGCCCATTAACCGATCTTTTCGAGCCGTTGCTAAGGAAAATTCATTCTCATATAACCTCATCATTTTTAGTTAGTTCAGAGTTATTTCATGTGTTTTAACTTTTTCATGATCAGTAACACTTGAGATGACGTCATCAGGTCACGCCCATGGTCATGTGACTAGGCTCTTACCGATAGTGCTAGCACTTTGTCATTATTTGGCTTCGCGAGCATTTTTTTTTTTACATTTTATCCCAAAAAGCACTGCTAGCATTATTTTGGATTTTCGACTGATTATTTGTATAATTTTGCATTAAAAAGCACAATCTGACTTTATTTATGGCGTCCAAAGCCTCCCAGATGCATTTTGCCCTCATTTTAGTCAAAGGAGCTGAGGAGGCCTGGGGAATAGGTTTGATAGGTCAGCGGTTGCCTTCTAAAAACCCAGTCCATCACACTCGTTCCAAGATGGCGTCCTCCACGTTGTCATCGAGGAACAATGGAAGTCAGCCAGAATGGACTAATGGAAAAAAGAACATTGATCGTTACTTTTTGTTGTTGAAAAATGTAACTGAAAATCTGAAAAATGTATTATTCTATGTTTCAAAAAATCGGAAAATGTAACCCACGTGCACTTTTTAAAAAAATTAGCATTATCTTAGCACTTTTTTGGCAAAAAACAAGCACTGCTTTAAGCATTTAATGCTTTTTTTACGAGCACTATCGGTAAGAGCCTACATGTGACTAATACTGAAAAAATGCAAAGGCTCCCAGGCAAATTACTTTATCGGAATTTTTTTCATTGATTTAATATTTTAATTTAAATCCTCATTACACTATGCATCGATTTTGTTTCATTTCTAAAAGGTCAGATTTTGAAAGCATTTCAAAATATTGAAAAATTCGTAATTCTCTGAAAAAAGCATGATTTCGAAAAAGGAATGCATAGCTATGTTTCCAACATTGGCTTTAACCGAAATTCGTCGAAAAAGGCCGTATTTAATGAAAAACCGCGTTTCCTTCAGCATTTAAAGAAACCGGAAGTGCGCCCGATAGATATTGGAAGTTACTCTATCAGCGCGTGCGCAATTTACACTACCAGCGCACTTCGGTAAGATCAAACAAAGCCAGACGGAGTTAGTTTTTCTCTTTCTGTTGCTCTTGTTTATCTGTCTTTCTCTTATTTATTCTTTGCTTGTACATTTTTTGCTTTGTATTTTGTGAAACACAAAGAAAAACTTCTAAAATGTAAGCGAATTTGCAAGTTTTTGAGTTGTTAATAGGGACTTTAAGCAGCGGGAACGCGGACGGCGACAGGGACGCCGAAACCTGTGAGAAGGCTGGGGAGAGAACGCCGTTGTAGCGGGAATTCACAAACATTAAGCAGCACCGTCGGAAACCGCGTTTCCGCACTGTCAAGCTTATGGACATTATTGATATTCGTCCTCTGTTTATCAGGATGAACTAGGATGACTTCATTGAAAGAAGTTCGCAATCAACTCTTGATAATCCACGATGAAGGTTTGTGAAACGATGACGAACTTCTACTCTTGTACGATTTAAACCGGTCTAATGATCTCGACCAACCTTATGATTCCTTTTCTGATTTTAACTTCGATGGTTTGAAGACGACGATTGCCTGTCCGAATAAGGAATTTCGCTTCCACAAACGCAACTTGCCCCTTCTCGCTGAGTTGTACAATTAAGTAAATGAACTTATTATCAGCAGATGTTTATTAGACTGGCGCGACAAATCAGTGTGCCGACTGATAAAGACCTAAGTAAACCACTGATCTTACGACTGAAAATGGAAACAGCTACACAATTTTTAATGGTGTCTACCCTTTTAAATGTGCTAGAATTTCACCATAATGAGCCATTTGACATTTGAGTACTTCTTGAAAGGAAAAATTTCGATTGAAATTCGTGTAAGTTGTCTTTATTTACTTAAGCTTTCAAAAAGATATTTCATGGTGCTCACATGTTCGCCGACTGGCTTGTGTTCGCTTCAGATTTCTCGACGTTTCCATAAAATGAAATATCTCACATAACAAGAGAAAACAAGCATCAAAGTTCCTCGAAATTAGTAACACGGGTTATTTAGCGTTGACACAGCAGAGGAAACGAAAGCGAAAACTCACGTTTTCAGACATGGCGAAATGAGCTTCACTCACGTCGGGTCAGAACGCAGAACGTCAACCTGTTTCCCGCCAGTCATGCGCAGTGGACCTTTTGGCTTTTCCCTGATCTTATGGCGTTCCCGTCGCCGTCCGCGTTGTCGTTGCTCAAAGTCCCTATTATTTTCCGCGCTCAGGCTGACGTAAGTAACCGGAAGTGAAATTTCACCTCCTTAGCAACGCGCGCGAATTAAAGACATTCATAATAACAACACGAGAATTAAAAATTATTTTATTTTCGCA
Organism: Orbicella franksi; assembly: GCF_964199315.1. Lineage (NCBI taxonomy): Eukaryota > Metazoa > Cnidaria > Anthozoa > Scleractinia > Merulinidae > Orbicella > Orbicella franksi. The sequence continues at coordinate 12,665,683 of NC_138156.1, read as the reverse complement.
GTGTAAAATTTCAATATGTTAATGAAACACCCATGATGTTAGTAGCCTTTTGGCGTTGGTGAAAATTGTTGCAGCATCTCGGCACAAAAGACAACGAAGGAAATCTTTGTCAAGATTGACAAATGAAAACACCAACTCGGAATTGAAAGTGCACGCGCTGCACTATGCAAATGAGCTACTCAAAAACTTTTGAAAACTCTCCAAACAAACAGAAACGATAAGAAACTATCAAAAACAGGTTTTGGTTATGATTAAGCATTGCTTGGGAAACTCTCAATTAACTCGATACCAGAGTAAAGAGTTTTCTTTCATAACTTTTCTTCACAGAGCAAACGCAAAAGCTTACGCGTTCAACTAGCGCGTGCAGATATTATTCATTCACAGCGCGAAATTGAAGTCTTGTTTTTGACCCTGAAAAACTCACCTTTTCCATCAGCTCAGAACATAAAACGACATATAAGAGCCCTTGATCTTATTCCTTGCCTTATTCCCTGCCATCGCTGAGAAAAATCTGCAAGAGAATCTCGCAAATCTCACCATTTGGTCACACAACGTGACAGGCATCCACGCAAGAGGCCCCGACATGTGCGTGGATCCGCGCGGATATATGACGTCAGGATGGCGCAATTTGTTCTAAAAATAGAAACATTGTCCCATATCATAGGTGCGCGCGGATCCCAAGACTTACGGTCTCCGTCCCCGATTATGGCTCCTGATTTTAAACATTTTCTTACAAATATTATCCCAGCAACAATTTTAATTAGGGTTAAATGCCTGAATATATTCCACTGCAGGACTTTCCACAATGGTGTACACAACAGACCAATTGAACTATTTTCAAAATTGTTACATCGCCTTTAACTTGGTTCCTGAAGCACTGCGACAAGTCTTGAAGCAAGAATGGGATTTCCGTTACAAAACAACGCTTGAAGAATGGAAAGACACGCCAAAGAATGGCTTAGACTTTAATAATAACGAGTCTCGAAGAAGCCGTTCGAAGAATGCGCGATATCTGGCGAGAATACAGAATGGTAAAACGGCAGAGTGGGACCGTGGTTGTTTGTTTTTCGCCATTCTGTTCTCGGATAGCATTGGTACAACTCTGAGTGCAGCCATCAGGAAAGAAGTCGATGATCTTCGTCAAGTCCGAAATGATATTGCTCATGTCAGTGAGGCCGAGCTTACAGATGCTGAGTTCAAGAACTATGTTGCAAGAGTGTTGGTGGCGTTCAACTCTTTGAGTCTTCCGGTCAATGACATAGAGGAAGTTAAAAATCAGACTAGCTTTCCCACGGCAGAAGTAAACAACTTAATGGCAAAGGTTTCCAATCTCCAAACAGAATTGCAAAAAGTCAAATCTGATTTACAAGCTGCACAAGACACGATACAGAGAAAAGAAGAGCAGGTTGAATGTCTCAGCCAAGAAATTAATTCCAAAGTCGAGTCTTTCTGTAATCTCAGTTTCAAGCCATCGCACGAAATTATCAAACGATTAAATGACGTGACAAGGATTATGACAACAATGCAAGAGCTTGGCGATAGAAGTCACGAAGCGGTCAGTACCATTTATTTATCCGGTAATCCTGGATGTGGTAAAACTCAACTTGCCCGTCAAATTGGGCAAGAGTTCTTTACAAGCACATCAGATGAAAGTGAAGGCTTAACATTCGTTGCAACCTTGAATGCAGAAACCCTTGAAACGATCGCTGATTCGTACATTCCCCTGGCTAAACAGTTGGGAATTACCGAATACAGCTTGACTAACCTGGCAACCACGAAAGAAAATAGCCCCAAGGAAACAATTCAGTATCTCCAGTGCTCAATTTTGCCAAAGATTCAACAGTTCTCAAATTGGTTAATAATAGCAGACAATGTTGTTGACCTGTCTTTGGTGTGTGGGTACCTACCTCAGACCGCTTGTGAAGAGTGGGGTCACGGTCAGGTGCTGATTACAACTCAAGATAGCAGTGCAATTCCCACAAATGCTCCTCATACCTACCGTAAATCACTCAGTGCAGGAATGCAGCCCGAGGACGCAGTAGAGCTGTTGAAACAAGTATCGCAAATTTCCGAGAATGACGAGCAAGTTCAAAGGGTTGCTGAGGTTCTTGAGTATCAGCCGTTAGCCTTGGCAGCCGCTGCGTTTTACATACAAACTGTGGCGAGTTGCGGTTCTCCAACCTATGGGTGGACAAATTACTTGGAAACACTTGTTAGCGGTAAGCGTGAGGCGACAGAAGAACCTCTTGCCAAAGGGAATCCAGCGTATTCCAAAACGATGACCACAACCATTAAAATGGCAATAGATAGTACTTTGAAAATCGATGAAGTTCTTCGCCAAACATTTCTATTTTTCTCGCTATGTGGCTCCGACTCTCTCCCAGTTGAAGCAGCCGTTAACTTCGTCAAAGTTCGAACTTCGGGACAGACTGAAGAATTAATCAGGGCAAAGATCTTAAAATCCTCCTTGATTACGTGTTTGTACAGTGAAGATGGAGCATCCGACTATGTAAGAATGCATAACGTTGTTTATGAAATTCTCAGGAAAATGTCCACGTTAGATTTTGACATCACAGAGAAACTTCAGTGCATATCTGTAGCGATTCAGGTTTTTCACTCTCTCATTGAGTCGAAGCATTATCGTTTGCATGAAAGTGGGCACGTGTACTTAATGTTACGTAGGATTACCACCCACTGCAAAGCGCTGTATGAAATTCTTACTGACAATTTTACTGCAAAAGATGTTTTGGAGTTAGCACCCTTTATCACTCCTGACAAGGTCATTTCGTGGCTTTGTTTAACTGCCTATGTATGTCTTGGCCTTAGCAATCCATCAAATGCAATTCTCTTTTCCACGTCAGCCTGCGACTTTGCTCAATATGCAAGTAACACAAGAGAGGGCGACTTAATGAAAGCAGATGTCTTTACTGCCCACGGGTCAACATTATCAATGATATGCCAGCATAAATCATCAATATCATACCATGAAGAGGCTAGCAAAGTTTATGAAGCAATTTGCGGTGGACATTATTACAAAGTAGCACAAACTTATCAAAACTTTGGAATTGTTTATAACCATCTTGGACAGTACGATGAAGCAAAAGAATACTACGATAAGGCACTGATCATCAGCAAAAAGACTTTCGGCGAAGAACATGCCAATGTAGCAGCCAGCTATAACAACTTGGGAAGTTTTCATGGAAATCTTGGACAGTACAATGAAGCAAGACAATACTACGAGAAGGCACTGATCATAGGCAAAAAGATTTTCGATGAGGAACATGCCGATGTAGCAACCAGCTGTAACAACTTGGGAAGTGTTCATGTACATCTTGGACAGTATAATGAAGTAGAAGAATACCACGAGAAGGCACTGATCATCAGGAAAAAGATTTTCGGTGAGGAACATGCCGATGTAGCAGCCAACTATGACAACTTGAGAAGTGTTCATGGAAATCTTGGACAGTACAATGAAGCGAAAGAATACCACGAGAAGGGACTGATTATCAGGGAAAGGATTTTCGGCGAGGATCATGCGGATGTAGCAGCCAGCTATAACAACTTGGGAAAGGCGCATAGAGATGTTGGACAATACAATGAAGCCAAGCAGTACCTCGAGAAGGCACTGATCATCAGGAAAAAGTTTTTCGGCGAGGAACATGCCGATGTAGCAGCAAGCTATAACAACTAGGGAACTGTTCATGCAGATCTTGGACAGTACAATGAAGCAAAAGAATACCACGAGAAGGCACTGATCATCAGGAAAAGATTTTCGGCGAGGAACATGCCAATGTAGCAGGCAGCTCTGACAACTTGGGAATTGTTCATGAAAATCTTGGACAGTACAATAAAGCAAACGAATACCACGAGAAGGCACTGATCATCAAGAAAAAGATTTTCGGTGAGGAACATACCGATGTAGCAGGCAGCTATAACAACTTGGGAACTGTTCATGCAGATCTTGGACAGTACAGTGAAGCAAAAGAATACCACGAGAAGGCACTGATCATCAAGAAAGAGATTTTTGGTGAGGAACATGCCGATGTAGCAGCGAACTATAACAACTTGGGAAGTGTTCATGGAAATCTTGGACAGTACAATGAAGCAAAACAATACCACGAGAAGGCACTGATCATCAGCAAAAAGACTTTCGGCGAAGAACATGCCGATGTAGCAGCCAGTTATGACAACTTGGGAAGTGTTCATGGAAATCTTGGACAGTACAATGAAGCGAAAGAATACCGCGAGAAGGGACTGATTATCAGGAAAAGGATTTTCGGCGAGGAACATGCCGATGTAGCAGCCAGCTATAACAACTTGGGAAAGGCGCATACACATCTTGGACAATACAATGAAGCCAAGCAATACCTCGAGAAGGCACTGATTATAAGGAAAACAATTTTCGGTGAGGAGCACGCCGATGTAGCAGCAAGCTATAACAACTAGGGAACTGTTCATGCAGATCTTGGACAGTACAATGAAGCAAAAGAATACCACGAGAAGGCACTGATCATCAGGAAAAGATTTTCGGCGAGGAACATGCCGATGTAGCTGGGTTTGGTGCAAAATAAGGTTATTTGCAAATAAAGCCTGTAGAAAGCACAGAAAACAAGAATTAACTGTGAAAACTTTAGTTTATTACATAGAACGGAACAGTAACGTACAAGATATGCTTGTTTGAAAATCAAATCTTGTTTTGTAAAAGAGCAAGAACTGTTGGCGTCAATGCTATAGGCTAAAACCTCAAAAGGCTGTGGCTGGTTGCCATAGCAACCATTTTCAGTAAAACCTTCAAAATTTATTTTCTCTTCATGGGTGCAATCGGGCCCAATTGATCTTACTTCACCATATTTAGACAAACTTTTTGATCCATTTTAGGGGACCATTCCACTTTAAGTAAGCGTAAATTAGTTTACTAAGGCAATGGTGTGTGAACGGAAATGGGCAGAAGTTGGGCAGCTACGCTTCTCGCCTTTAACCATATCACTTTTCTCTCAAGCCACGAGAAGATCAAGCTAATAATTAATACCACATACAGGCCTTATACCCAAGGTAATCCTTCATAAGTAGCCTGCGATCATGCGTTTTCCTTTGTTTTTTTGGTTTCCTCTTCCCGCGAAAAAAAAAACGCTTCATCGCAGGTTAGCTTTTATCTTGGTACCCAGTTCTTCTGCGGATGTTACTCGCGCGATGCGTGGACAGCCCAAGCAGTTTTCCACGGAAGCGTTTGTTCGTATTTTGTTCACAAGGCGAAGGGAAACCTCCAATGATGTGCGGATGTCTTCTTTGTTATCTAAACAAAGGAGCTTCAGCACTCGCTACGTTTAGAAACTGTCTTTGATTTGGCGTTTGAAACTTCAGGCAATTCGAATATTTTCGTTTTTAAGACGCACGGTCCGCCATTTTTGGGTCTTATTGCATCCTTCACGTCTTCTTCACGTACAAATCCAGACAACGCGCGAGTAACATCTGCAAAATAACTGGGTACCACGTCTTACCTTAGGTTAAGGCCAATACGGGGATTAACTCTCTTACCTTGATCTTCTCTTTTCTCTCTTGACCTCCCAAAAAATCAAAAACCACAATTGTAATATTAGATGAGAGAGACTTATATAACGAACCTCATCAGTCAAGTTTTAACCCCTCTAACTTGAGGTAAAAGATGAACGCATTATAAACACATTATATAGCCGTTACAGAATATATGCGTGCAAATAAGAAGACTGTTTGGCAATAAAGTAAATTAGAACTAATTCAAGTTTCTGTGATTTTTTAAACCATTTTTATAGAGAGCTTAAGAAATGCCACTCATAGGAGAAAAAAACATCATGAGATCTCAGCTGGTCGTTATTTTTGACTCGGGTGAGATGAAGGCTCGTTAGGGACTAAGCCGAGCAAGGAATGGGAAGAGTTAGGAATAATATATCCAATCTTCTCACAGCTCCAGTATTTTTTTTACTCGCCGCAGAGGCCTGGGGTGCTATATATGGATTGGAATGAATGAAGTAGGATGAAAATCACTGATAACTCTTTAATGCCGGAAAGCGATGGACATATTATTTTCAGTTAATCCTTTTTCACCTGGGGGGAGGGCATACCATCTAAACTTTGTGACTTTTCATAAGGTTACCTGGGAGCATTTTTGTGTGTTAATTTTTTGGCCACGTAGCGTAGTGTTTCTGTGGCAACCAAGTATTATGGGAATGTTTTATCCCAATTTATGGCCTCATGGTTAGTGCGCTCGTCCTGGGAGCGAGCGGTTCGGGTTCGCGCCCAGGCCAGGGACACTGTTGTGTTTTTAGGCAAGACACTTTACTCTCACAGTGCCTCTCTCCACCCAGTAGTATAAATGGGTGTCGGCGAATTGTTGGAGAAACCTAACAAATTGCGGGGGAGTGACCTTCGATGGACCAGCATCCCGTCCAGGGGGAGTAGAAATACTCCCAGCCGCTTCAGGCTAAAGAAACCAGGATCAGCTCCGGCAGCTATGAGCCAGTCGGCTCCAAAGCTTCACTTATCTCAATTTGGATTTTAAGTTTCACATCATGGTTAAGTGAGATTCTCGATTTTATATTCTCCGCTTTTCTTGAAGCAATTTTGGAGCTGTTTTGGCATTTGCGTTTGCGAAGGCTTTTAAATAAGACATGGCGGATCCATGATGGCGGAGATTTTTAAATATGACGTCATTACTGCGTTAAGTGTCTTCATGATTAAACGCGGTTGTCTCTAAAGTAAATACATGGCTTTGCACGCCTTGTAGGTTTGATTATTATTGAGTAAAAACCTTAGAGCTACATAGAGGGGGCTCATAAATACCTCCTTCCCCTCCCCCCCTTGAAGGCCCCTAGGCGGAGCGAATTAAAGCCTAAGCGAAAACTCTGAAATTCGAGGAACAGATGATGTCCCAGCATATTTTCAAAGTCAAATTGAGGCGATTGTGTTTAGTATCCTTCAACTATTTTTCGCAACGAGCGGGATCTTTAATGTTATAAATTGGGCAATATGAAACGGATAGCACAGTTAGCCACATGACGCGCTTGAACCAATCGCTTTTGAGATTTAGCTAAGCCTAAAAGCGCAGCTCATGATTGCAATAGCTGACCATAAAGGAAAAAGAGAATTATTTTTTCTTGAATCAGAAACTCAAAAAATGATCAATTGTGAGCATGTAATTGTTCAGCGTGTGGTTTTGATATTTTTTCCTGTTAAATTTTAACAAACTATATCTAATTAGACTAACCAAGATTGTAGAAATTACGTACGCAATATATCAGGGACTTTCCAAGAGACGATTGTGCAAGGAATATGTCAGAAGAAAAGTCAACAACGCGCCAGGGTTTAATTTGCGCCGAAATTTTGCCTTTGCGAGTACTCCCTCCTTCTCACCCAGAGAAATAACCTGACTTGAGCCTGCGATGCAATCGGAAAACCAGTAACTGCTCAGCGGTTATTTTCAAAAACCACCCAACCTCAATACGCTCTAAGCCTGAGCCTGCGATATGGTCACGTGATACTGGTCAGCGGATAGCTTATTGTGACAGCTGTCAATTAACAATAGCGTGGATGTCCAAAATCAGAGGTAGCTATGGTAATGGTGCTACCCTCTTAATTTCTAAGGTATTGGCGTACGGACGTACGGACGTACGGACGTACCAGGGGCGGGGCAGAAGACTCCTGAAATTTTTGTACTGGATCAAACAAAAGGGACTTTTGTCTGCGCATGTGCGAAAAAGTAAAAAGTTTCTTGTTTTCACCTGGTTTTCGCACTTTTGCTTGGGCACGCGGTTTTTGGTGCTGTTGAATTTGACAACCGAACTTTCGAAGGAGAATCATTCTTTAATAGGTACTCAGTAAGTCATTTAAGGCATGTTACCGTGAAAAGCAATTCAAAGTGAAGAGAAAATTGCCCATTTCATTTCGCTTATGGCAATTTAAGGGTCGATAAACCGCTTTTCGTGCACACATGTCACGAACAAAGATGGCGATTTCCTTGGGACAAAGATGAAGCAAAGCAAGCATTGATTCATTTTTGCAGTGCTTTGAAGAGTACCACAGGTCTTATTCGACGCCAACCAAAAGGAACGTGGCTACTGTGGTAAGTAAAATGTATTACAGGTTCCTTGAGCTTATATTTTAGATTTTTCTTCGTCTCATCTTGCGGAGATGAGGAAACCATGCTGTTCTCATTTTGGATTTCAAAGTGTGATTAAACAAGAAAATCTCACCAATTCTTTTTTCGTCAATCCTTCACTAAATTCGAGTCCATCATTGCTATAAGGTTATTTTTTCATATTTTGGGTACCTTTGTGTTTTTGAGTTAAACCATTTCATTTTCAAGTGAAGTGAATGTTGTGATCGATAAACGAAATTTCTGTTTACTTCAAAATTAAAATTTGTCTTCAAACCTCGGAGACTTTTGTACTTCTTTGTGATATGTGAATTCCCATTAATGGGTGACTGTAAGTAGACCAGCCATGGTGGCCTAATGGTCAGCTTTCCGGGTGCGAAAACATTTCAGATCCTTCGAGAAACGGGCCCCAGGGCAGCCTGCGGGAATGCCCAATTGACTGAGGTGTTCAGTGTTCTCCCCAGGATTTTTGGAAGGCCAAGAGGTACTCTCTTCGAGCTCGCTCCCAGGGTCTCTCCCCACTCCCCGAACGAGAGATGAGGGAATGAGGAGAGACCCTGGCAATGAGGTTTATTCTGAATTTGATATTCATAAGAACCTTCCTGTGGCCTGATTAGAAAATTAATAAAGATTTCCAAACTTACGACTTACTTGTACATTGTTTATGAAGTAACTTACTAAAGTACTCAGAAAAACAGGAAAATAACAGTTACTTGTCTTCATAAAGTAAAGTTAAGTAAAGTTTGTTAGTACTTTATGAAGTAACTGTTATTCTCCTGTTTTTCTGAGCCCCCCCCCCCCCCCCCCAAATGTCAGCAGCTTTCTCGAAATCAAATTCTTCTAGCTTTGGTCCTTCAATAGAAATCGTTAAAAGACGGTTCAGGATCCTGTTACTGAGTCTATTCCGTAGCCTAGTTTTGATCCTCTTCAAGGCAGAGAATCCTCTTTCACAATCTGCACTGGACATTGGTATGACAAGGGAAATCACAGCTAACTTATGCAAATTGGGAAATATGTGCTGTAAGGATGTCTGCTGAACCAAAGCTGTCAACAACTCTCGACTGTCTTTGCCTTTTAAATCAGCCTTTGCCTGGACAGCATTCACAAAGGTTTTCCACTCTGCCAAAGCAGCTTGGTGCTCCCCAACAGGCTGATAGTGCTTGGTCAGTTTCTCAATGTGTTCCTCACCATCACCTGGTAAATACTCTTCTGGCCAAGTGAAGGAATCAAAGACTGAAAAGGATTCTAGAAGACCAGCATCTGCAAATCTATCCTCAACATGTTTGCAAAGGTT
>NC_138156.1:12503761-12651261 GCF_964199315.1 Orbicella franksi | reverse complement strand
GTAACAGAATAAACATCTTCAGTGTACAATTTGTTTGTGGATTTCTTCAACACTGGGTATGAAAAATGTGTAATCAAGCTCACCAATTAATTCTCCCTTTACTTTGGACATTACGATACAGCGAAAACCACTTCCTAGTTTATATCATGATAGCAAAGCCATGCAAATACATCTCTACCTTTTCATCTCTTCTTCAAGGTTTATATTTCGTTGTTTGTACATCTTCTTTGCTTTTAATTCTTCGTGTTATTAGTATATATAACCTGCTGTGCTGCTGGTGTGTGTTAAAGATTATACAAACAAATAAGCAAATAAGCTTAAAAAGTATATTGTAAGTAATGTTAGTAAAAGTAGCCTGTTGTAAAACAATACACTCTCATTGTAAGTAGTGTAAGTATTGTATGAGTAGAGTGAAGTGTTGTAGGTAGAGCAAGAATCCAGTACTGTATTGCGACTATTGCAGCGATAACAATCCTATCTTAAGTAGGTTTTTTTTCCTGTGTTGCAATAATAACTTCTTATTAACCTCGAGTGAGGTCTTTACCGGAAAATTGCAAAGTGAGACCTTGCAATACGGTAAGGCCAAGGTTTGAGATTTTCCCATAAATACCGAACTTTAGAGGTTAATAAGTTTTCTATAATATGGCTTTTTGCTTTGGTTTTGCGGGCCCCTAATCGGCTCGTGGGCTTTATGGGAGAATAATGCCCTAGAATTAGCCAATCAGAGCCATATTATAAACAAGCCATATTATAAACAAAGCTGGGTACTAAGGTACAAGCCCCTAATTTTATGCTTGCTTGCCAACATTGTTTGACTTCAGCGGTATTTTGTTTCTACTTCTTTGTTCTCACGTCTAATTGGCTTTCCTAAGATATTCATTTCTTCTTAATCGCCCACACTGCGAAAATAATCAATCTTTCATCTCGGGTCAGGAGAGATTTCATATTTTTAGTGTGCACTATTGAGATGGTTATGGGAGCTGCCTGCCGCTAAGGAACTAAGGCACTATGGCACTATGGCACTATGGCACTATGGCACTATGGCACTATGGCACTATGGCACTATGGCACTATGGCACTATGGCACTATGGCACTATGGCACTATGGCACTATGGCACTATGGCACTATGGCACTATGGCACTATGGCACTATGGCACTATGGCACTATGGCACTATGGCACTATGGCACTATGGCACTATGGCACTATGGCACTATGGCACTATGGCACTAAGGTGTAAACTTTAATGTTTGTTTAATTAATTAATTTCAATTAATTAATTAGTCTAGAGGCAAGGAAGTAGTGGGGGTAGGGTGGGAAAGGTACATGTGTACTCTACGTGACAACGCGGAAATACTTTTTTGGGGGCGCGATACAGTATTTTGCTGGTCAGCGGTACACCTTAACAAAACTACAAAATGTCTGCAACTTTTACATTGTTTTCGCAGCGAGTCTTGTCGACAGTCAAAAAGATACAAAACTTAGAGCGCACACTGTAAACTTAGCTTTTAAACTCCGCTCATTTGTTGGCTAGTTCTCAGTTAATATTATATATTGTGCCAAAGACAAACTGAACTTGCACACGGTGTGAAATTGTTGTTGTTTCGTGAGAGTACATGCTCGCAAGTGGCGAGCCAGTGGCAATTTACGTTACGATGTGCGCTAAGGCCAAAACTAGGCAGCTTTTATGTTGCTGTAGCGGTGTTCTGAGGACATCAACTTCTCAAGTTTGTTGAATTGATGGGCTTTAACCGTATGAATCGGTATGTAAACGGCATTTCGATCAAATTCGTCGGGAAGACATGCTCGTGTTCGATTGGGGGCACTCACGTAAGTAAACACGGTCATCCTGTCCTCACTCGGTATCACCGAATTATAGACCAAGTTGGCCGAAATCGAAGCAGTACTTCGTATAAATCTTGGACACGTTGGTGTAACAAGTGTAGGACTGAATCCCCAAAAGGGTTCAAAATCTGGCCTCAACTCGAGAAGAATTCACCAAGGTATGTTTTATCATAAAATATCCAATTTTAATCATACTGTACTTCAGGAAGCTTGAGGCTGGCGAAAATAAAATTTTAAATTTTCATGTTTATTATTGTTTCTTTGTTTCCTGTCATAATTTCGAATTGTTGCAGTTCTGTATTTTGCTTATAGCGCCTCTAAAGTGTGAAAATTATTTTAAACTAGTTGCATAGCTATTAGAGTTTAGAAAAAAAGCTATTTAGCTATTAGAAAAAACCACAAGAAGTACATGACATCTGATTATCTAAAGATGGCAGAAGACATGGAATTCAAAGCTGTTTAATGGATAATTAAAAATACATGCATATGTTATTGTAAGACAATAAAAATACCATAAAATCTGGGCAATGACAACTTCCAGTTAAAACTCAATAAATGAATTTCATTTTTAGTTATAACTAGGCTATCCCCCCTGTATTCACAAAACAATCTTCTGATTATAAGGCCACCCAGACAATTTCTGACCACATTACCTTAGAGCCTGAGACTCTGTATAACTTTCTAAAATTAATATTTGTTTACATATTACTATTATCTGGATTTCCCAATAGAAAACTTCTTCTATTGTACATTTTTTTTCTATTCTGGCTCAGCAAAAGTCCTTTTAGATACTGTCCATGGATGATTTCCACAACATCAATGCTGTAAAAACACCAACTGAGAGAACACTGACCAATGCTCTCCATATGGCAACTCCTCTCCTGACCATTCAGCCATCTGTTGATGGTGGGGAGGGGCAGGGGGCAGGAGCCAGGGAGAATAAGGGGCAGGAGCCAGGGAGAATAGGGGGCAGCAGCCCGGGAGAATAGGGGGCAGGAATCCGGAGAGAAATGCAAAATGCTAATTTTTGTCATTCATTAAGGCTTCAAATATTTTCTAAAACAAGAACTGAAAATGTTACTTGACTTTCATTTAGTGTCTTTAGAGACTTCTAGGCCGACAGGCAAAGAAAAATTCACCCTTGGGCTCAAAATGAGGCTCAAAATGAAACCCTTTGACAGTGGTTACGTCATAGGTCATTCACTTGAAAGACGTGGGTAAGAGTAGCAAGGCTGAAAACGAAGGAAAAAAAGAAAAGGAAATGCCTAAGGACTGTGCAGCTAAATGACTAGGATGTGTTTTGAGTCTCTTAATTTACAGGGGACAGGAGCAGGACGAACAAGGGTGGGAGTCAAGAGATATGGTATGGTATGGGAAGTGGGAGAACAGGGTATGGGAAGTGGGAGGTTCTGACTCCACTGTCCCTTCCCCCACTTGATGCAGTACCTTGTCCCTAAGTAAAAGGTAAAGTCTGCATAGAGCCAAGTGGCCCATCAGGCCAGGCTTATCTTGGTTTCTGTAGCATGAACTGACTAGGAGTATTTCTACTACCCCCTGGATAGGATGCTAGTTGATCACAGAGTTACCCCCAGGATTAAATTCACCACTACCCATATGTACACCTTTGTGGAGAGAGGCACTGTGAGAGTAAAAGTGTCTTGCCCAAAAATACAACACAATGTCCTTGACCAGGCCTCAAACACAGACTGCTCAATCCATTGCTGAGCGCACTAACCGCACCTCCCACCTTGTCCCTTAGGCCTAACCTTAACCCTAAACCTAAAAAAAAGGAGTCTGTAGATTTCAGTCAACTTTACCTCTTTTATCACTTGTGTATTTGAGATAATTTCTAATTTCCTCGCTTTCTGCCATTCAGTTTACTGTACCAAAGCCTGATTTTAAGTGATTCGCAACTACTGATGGACCTTGTTTTTGCAATTTACAACTTCAGACTTTGCACAAAATTTCTCACTGGAGAAAAGCAATGTTGTAGAACTTAAGTGATGAACTAAATGTAATAAATATTAATTTGTAAGAAATGTATCTGTTCTTTAATACATGCTTTTGTGTCTAGTATCTGAGTTAGATGCAGCGAAGATATATTACCAATGGTTTGTAGACGACAGTAAACCAATTCAGAGACACAGTGGCATAAACAAACCCACCTGTTAGCCAATTTATCATAGGAAAAAAAATAAATACATATAATTACATATATATAATTTATTGCCATCAGGTGCTATAATGTCTTGTAATAAAGTGGTTACAAGTTAAGTAAGAATATTATTACTAAGGGGATCATAATTAATTTCATATTGATTCAAAGCATGTGATATGTACATGTATGATTGCAATGTAAAAATTATTTTGTAGTGATTGAGCAAAGCTCATCTGAATTAAATTAAATGAAAGGAAAAACAACAACAGTCAATTATTTATATAAGTTGATAAAATGCACATGTAAGATAGGGAAATAGAAATCGAAAAGCTTCAAATGACTGAGTAAACAAAATAAACTAGTGGGTTTCATTGAGGAGTTGATTACTGCCTCTCTGAAATGTTGAATGTCTTTTCAGCATCAAAAGAAGTGAAACTTGACCACACACCATAAGTGGAAGCGGTTTCTTGTAAAAAAAATACAGGTGTTTGGGCATTTTAAAATATTTAGTTACATGTGCATACATGTGCAAGGAAACGGTCTTGAAAATTTCCATGTACTATCAACATTTAATCGATGTAAACAAAAAAGACCTCAAGCAAGGAAAAATTGTCAATGAACCGAACATATTGAGCGGTCTTGAATGTTTTCAGTATTTCTAGCGTTCACTGCGGCCAACAAATCACAATATTTTCGATTTCTACTTCCTTCGCAAACGCCACCATTATATGAATGTAAGCTTAAACAATCTTTAATGATACAGAAATATCTTGTGAATGAAATGAACAAATGTAACAAATGTTTTATTCTGACAGCAAACGACAGGTACAAAAAATTTATTTCACCCGTTCCAAAAGGCGCAGAAAGTTAGAAAGGTGATAGAAACGCCAAAACGCCAGTCTTTAAAGACAAATTCTTATCAAAGTTTCTTGGACGCGTTGCGAAATATAATCTCAATGAACAAGCACCACACGTCTAGGCAAAGTGAGTGTGAATAAAACGGTCCCGACTTACATGTAATACCTGAACCATTTCGCGCAAATTACACTTTAAATCCAACCAGTCTTCAAAATCCTTGCAAAACCTGCATACAGGACCAATCTTCTGCTTTGTTGGATACCCATCGTTGATTTTGACGATTCTGAGGCGAGGGCGGCTGAAGCAACGCTATCCACGCTTCGTCCGCTCGAGCTGGCTCGAGTCAGCAAACTACACATTACTCCACACAAAATGACTCCCCTGTACCGCTATTCTTTACGAACATTGCTTGAGTATTAAAGGGCGTCAAGCTCACCAATAACGAGAAGTATCAAGGATATTTTCAACCTTAAAACGAAGCAAAACACCGATCCCAGAGAACTGATCGATCGAAGGACAACATAGCCCGATGATGATGACCACTGACCAGTTACTGTGACGTCAAAAAACGTATTTCCGCGGTGTCACTCTACGTAAAACACATTTGGTCACCGTCACTTAGCGTTGAACATCGCAAAGCTAGATATTTGTTTCAGGTAACCCCTTGCTCTCCTTGTGGTACCATTCTCCTTAGAACAAAACTAATTTGCCCTAAACGCATGCGTAGATTAGTTAGCGTTCGTGGCTTCTATATTAGGTGAAGGATACATTGCATACGGAATCACGCACAAATGTTGAGTGGTTTTCCTTATGGCGACTGTTGTGGCTGCGTAGCTTTTAGAATTACACACAGGTCGGTTCAACAAATATCATCTGCTGTTTTCAATCTACAATAGTGTGCTTGTCAGGGTTCAAATGTATTGTTTCTCCTTAGCGGCTTGTTTATTTCTTGCCTTAATTGTGTCTGTAAGAGAGACCAAAAAGTTCCCAAGTTAGTAGCTTTAATACTCCGCAAATTGTAAATTTGTAACAAAAGAAACCAGGAAATTGCTCAAATATTGCTGCAGACGCCGTGGCACCTAATGAAAGCGCAAATTAATTTAATCAGTCTTTGAGGAGACTCATTCATATCGGCGAATTAGCGCTGTTTATCTTCACTACTTTTTGTTGAAACGCTTCTCAGCCATGAATATCGTTGTGTGTTAATTTGGAATTGTTTTATTGTTAACAACAAAGGTGTCAACAGAAAAAGAAAGTGGTATTCCGTGACTATCTGATAATTAAATTAGTTCTTGTTTATCGGTAAAAATTTGCATTTTTAGTAAAACAACATCGTTTCTGTTCCGTTTCTTCATCACTACATCAGATATTTAACTTTCTTTCATTTATCTCCAAAAAACAAGGACATCTTGCGTATGTTTTGGAGAAAACAAGGGTTTCATATTATATGCCTTTGTGAGGAAAACAAAAGTATCAAGTTACAAAGTTGGCGTGAAGAGCTAAATTGTCACGTTTGCTGCTTCAGCGTATTATTGGATTTAAAATGCACGAAAATCAACGTAAAACACCAGTAGTAATTAATTTGTGCGTAATTTTTGGACCTTAAATGAAAATACCACCCTGAAACATGCACACTGCAAAGCGGAAAAGCCGTAGCAGACTACCAAGGTAGACACAAACCGGAAGTGAACGGAGCAGGGGTGAGTACTTATGGGACTACCGTACCAGAGCTATCAATTGCGCTCTGCACTATCTGAGATTGTCTCACTAGTTTTAGTTTATGTGTTTTAAGAATACACTTTCTCTATTTTTCAGTTTGCACTAGCTTTCAATGGCAATAAGACTCAGTTTAACTTAGTAATTATTTATTGTCAGCTCCTTTGAATCTTTTGTGATCAAGTTCTCGCCTTTTTTTCGTAGCTTTGACAGGCTATCAATCAAGAGCCTCTGGCGCCCAAGCTCTCTGCTCAATGACATTTTTATTTCAACCAATACAGTCATGTGCGTACTTGGGAAACA
Source organism: Orbicella franksi (assembly GCF_964199315.1). NCBI lineage: Eukaryota > Metazoa > Cnidaria > Anthozoa > Scleractinia > Merulinidae > Orbicella > Orbicella franksi. The sequence goes on along the minus strand of NC_138156.1, from coordinate 12,644,380 downwards.
ACTGTTAAAAGTGCATAGGGGTATAAAACGTGAGTCAGTGTCTGAATATTTTTGCTTCTTTAGCACTTTCAGTTGCTTTTCATCTGACGGTGAAGTTTTGGAGTCTGTTCATGTTCGTATGCTTGATGAAGACGAGGAAGGTAAGAGCACTGATCAGTTTGGGCCGTTTTAATTTTGAGCAGAAACTTAATCATTCAGTAACCAAATCTGTGACCATAACTTTGCATATCAATGTCTAATCACGAATGAAAATTTCGATCGTCTGATCTTTGCTTCAAAGACCAAACGCACATAAAGGATAAAACAGCTACCGTGGGGTTACAAAGTGAAACTTTAAAGAAAATTAAAAAATTCTATGTCACCGCGACTTTTCAATTTTTTTTTCGACCGCAGATTTTGATCGTTTGTACAACAAAGAAAGGAACAAACTAGTATTGAAAACCATCAATCAGTTCCCAAATTAAGGTCCTTACAAGTAAGTGATAACTTTTGTTTTTATTTAACTCTTTTATTGTCAAGGAAAACTCTTCTTTGCAAACTAAATTTTAATTATGAATGTGTATCAGTCGGATAAGAAATATTCATATTTGAAGTTTGTTAGCGAGAGGGTATTAAATAACTTTTAAGTGTCATGGGATTGATGAGTCTGACTGCGTAAGCACATGAAAACGCTATCGCAAAACAAAAATCAACTACTTAGAACAACACAAATTTCAGTGAGTGTTATTTTTCTAGCACAAGACAGTGAAGTCTACCATCTAGGGAAAGCCCCTAATTTTATGCTTGTCTGGCAACATTGTTTCAAAGGTATGTTAATTACACTACTTCGTTGTCGTGTTTTAACTTCACTAACCTTCGTTGAATATCTATTTGGACCTAAATTACCCTCCGGGATCAAAAATTCAATCTATATTTTGACTGAGTTAAATTACTTCATTTATCATTCTTATCGTAAACTGTGTCCAATCCAACAAACTTGGTTAAGCAACTAAGAATAACTTTTGCCATCTTTATAACTTTTCGTGTTTTTAGAGCAAACTTTCTATTTTTTTCAGATTGTATTCGGTATTGAAACTCATTAATAATCATCATCTACGCTCTACTGCTTTAATATATTGTAAACAATCTCTTAGCGCTAAAGCTTTTATTGATATTCATCACGTATCACTGAAACTGTCATCTGCTTATTATTATAACTCCAGCCAGGGTCACGTGACTACACAGGAGTTAACTGTCAAAAGTTAACTGAAGTATGAAGAGCGAGTCAGTGTAGAGATAAATATTTCTCCATCAGCACTTTCCATTTCCTTTGATTTGACGTTGAAGCTTTTGGACTTTAGAAGAGGAACCGAGCAAGAAGCAGCGATTAACCGTTTGGTGCTGATTTGAACAGAAACATCTGAAGGTAGAAACTCTGTCTGCTACTTACTAGTAACAACTTGGCAACAACTTTGCATTTCTAATGGCTGAATAAATAGTCGTTCTTCTGCTATTTGTTTTGAACAATTGAGCAAGTTTAGGAATGAATCTACTTCTTCAAAGAGTGATTTCGAAGGTTGTATTAACTTCAATGTTCATTGTATTGTTATTGCAGATTCTGACCAGCCGTTTGAAGGAACAACAGGAGAACAAATCAGCAAACCAGTTAAACAGTTACGACATCAGAGTCTGTTCCAGGTATTTTGCACATTTGTTGTTCTGTAAATCTTTGGTTTCCAAGAAAAGTGAACACCTTATGTCTTGTTATCAATCAACATATTGCCAAGCAAACTGGTGACAAACCTCCTGATTAAAATATACTTAGCAACTTGGAAATTTTGTCTTGATTTAAGTCTAAATTCTCAAAACTAATGTGGAAAGAAATAATTCAATCGGTAAAGAGAATTGATCTCTCACGCTTGGATGAATATGTTGAGTTTTGTGTGATTTTAATTTGAAAGAGCGGTATAAAAGAGTCTAGTAAGACAGTGTTAACCATTTGAATTGCTTTAATGAGAAACTTTAGTTGGAGCACTTGTTTATTAACTACAAAAAAATCTCAAGCTGGCCTTAAAACAAACCCTACAAGTCACCAAGGGAAAGCACCTAATTTTATGCTTGGTTAGGAACGAGTCTTTCAGACGTTTAATTCGTTTTCAGTTGTGTTTAAAATGTTTCTTTACTTTTGTGTTTAAAATTTTTTGCAAACCAGTTTTATATTTCATTGTCTTATAGATAACCATAGTCTAGAAAGTGGGAAAATTAAAATTCAAATTAACCTAAGAAATTCTAAACACAAGAATAAGCTTAACCTCAGCATTTACCTTGAGGTACATTTAAGAAGTTTCAAACGTTTTCGGAGATAAATCGAGTTACTCATTGCATTATATTAACGTTTGCATGAATTGATCTTTTTCTGACGTCTGTTTTGATAAATCACAACTATCCCTGTTTTTATTATCGTGGCAGCTTTTGATCCTTTGGAGAACGAAAAGAAGAGCAAACTAGCTTACAGGACAGGCGGTTTAGGGGTGCTTTTTATCGTAGGGAGAGAAGTGCAACAGACAGCGCTCTACTAAGGGTAATATGCGCCACTTATCTGCTTGCCCTACAGGCTAAGAAAAAACCAGCAAGATCCACGGGTCGAGGAGGACAGAAATCAGTCCTTGTTCAAGTAAGTGGCTTCTTGTTTTAATTCCATTAGTTTTTATTTTCATTTAAAAAGACTGAGTGATGAAAATTTAATTTCTCTTAACACGAAATTGCCAAGCAGAAAAGTGACAAGACTAAAGATAATAATTTAATAATGGAAACTGTATCATGATGTAGAACAACATTCCAACTAAAGAAATTTATTTTTATATGTAGGTAAAGTTTTAAGATTCTTTAGCTTTTAAAATTGTTAGCGGTTAACGCGTAATTAATTTCAGTAACAAAGAGCGTCTCACTGAGTTAATTTATTTTTCGATATACATATATGTATTTTCAGTGCATTAGGAATTGAACTTCGGAAACGAGATATTGATGAGTAAAGATAACAGAGAAAATTCTTTGTCATGGCTGAACGGGATGGTGAAGAATGCAATGTAGATGGTGAAGAATGCAAGTGAATATATGAAAGACCATCTACGGGTATATAACGAACTCACAATATGATCAGCTCCCAGTTGGCTTGATAGCTCAGTTGGTAGAGCACTGCACCGGTATCGCAGAGGTCATGGGTTCGAATCCCGTTCAGGCCTGAATTTTTTTCAGGCTTTAATTTCACAACTGCCTAATTTGTGTATATAACTGCGATGATCAATCATGTCTTCATATCTTTCTCCACAGTTCAAATATATGATTCTTCAAATATTCACTTGCATAAGGGATAATCTGTTTAGAAATACATTTGAGAACCATTACAGTACGACGACTTAAACCGTGCCACGAGAAGAAAGCTAACCAATCAAATGTAAACTAAGAACAATGGACTGGGAGCTTTCTCGTGTCGGCAAGTAACGGTGTGTTTGACTTGAAAACATAAATACTATCAACCCCTCTGCATTATATAACCTCTTAGAGATTCAGCGCTTGACGGCGAATTATCATAGCTATAAATCTCGCTCGAAAACTTTAGCTTCAAAACTCATCAGTGCAACGACTAAACCGAAACCGCGTTGATAAGTGTGCAAAACTTAGGATCGAAACTAACCAACAACAAATGGCAAAGTTTGCTGAGAGGTTTGTAACACTTTACACTTTGTGGGGTTTTCGGTTTGTTAAGTTGTTCGCATTCTTTAATGTTATTGTTTTATGAGAAAAGGATCGCTATCCTATGTTCTCAAGTAACGTTCTGATTGGTTAACCCTTTTTCCAGTGGCCCGGCTCTCGTAATCACACTGTAAAGGTATATTAGGACAACGTAGAATGATATGCGAACTTAAATACCAAATTATATAGCAGTGAAAATCCTGACATAAACCTTCCGCAGGTCCTACTACTTATTCAGAAGATTCCCCACTAGTCTCCTCCGCAGCCATTATTAGGGTCGTCACGCAACGCTTCTCTCCCACTAACGGCTGCTTAAACCCGAACCTCATTTGTTTCCGCGGATTAGCCAATCATAACATCCCTCACATATTCCTGAGGCGATCGCGCCAAGACTAATTGTCCAATCACAACTTGTGTTCTATCGGCTACTGATAGTGAAACCAACATGGTGTCCCTCGAAGAAGCCTTTATTTTGGTGTCTTCCAAGTTCAAAATCCCCACTTTAAATTATCATCAGAAGTTGGCAATTGAAAAAATAGTTCGAAATAGGAAAGATGTTTTGGTGAACCTGCCTACCGGCTTTGGTAAATCTCTTATTTATCAAGCTCTTCCACTTGTGTTGTCGTAGTGGTTGACAATTCATTATTGCTCCCGCGATTTGCGATGGAACGCCATGAGCCAAGATCTTTCCAACGGACTGATAAGCCGATGATAAAGTTTTGTTCACATTTTTACTCGTATACTTAAAGGACACTTTGACTTGACTCGTATCACGAGAGCCATGGCCAGAAATCGGCGTCGATGTCAACATTGGAAGGGGAGAACTTCCGTTCAAATGTGCATTTGGAAAAGCGCATAAGACCAGACCAAAGGGATGACTTTGAATCGGTGATAAGCAGGAACCTAGCGGCGTTCTGTCAGCAGAAATTGGTGTTCCCAACGCATCGGAATTTTTATGGATGGCAGAAGAAGTACAAATGGTATCGGCAAATCGCAGCGATTCAGTGGATGCTTTTCGTCGAGGTGATGAAGCTGATGTATTTTTGGCACCTCTGTCGGCATTCTCATCTGGATGTAGTAGGCGTTTTGCCCTGAGATTTTCTCTTGCCTTGAAGACTTCTTCGATTTGTTTCTTTAGCTCCTTGAACTTATCGGATGCCCGATTAAATTTTATCAAACGCTGGTAGCATTTGTCTCTACAGACCAACAGTTCGCTGTTTTCTGAGTTGCGACTCACGTCCACCGATAGCGAGGATAGGATGACTTCAGTAATATCGAGTGAACTCTTACCGAAAATGAAGATTTTGTTATTCTTGAGGGAAGCCGACGAACAAATGAAGCATCTAGAGTTACTTTCGACTATTCTCTTCGGAGTTAGATCCATAGGAAATCTCTGGGCTGTCTCGCAACATCTCGCGAAGGAGGCGAGAATTTATGCGGGAAACTGACGTCATTGACAAACTACTGATACGTGATTGGTTTCAGAGCTAATAATAGGCAACGCGTGATTGGTGCATTCTGTAATTTTTACGTGAACTCTAAACAAAGGGAAACCCAAATGGGGTTCGGGTTTAAGCAGCCGTTAGCGGGGGAGAAGCGTTGCGTGACGACCCTAATAACGGCTGCAGAGGAGACTAATCCCCACTGGCTGAACAGAAAAATGTCAGAGGTAATGGGCTCCGAAACCAGTTGATTACGTGAAAAACTCAGCGCTAGGTTTCTTTGTATAATGGGACGAAAACGCAGTCTATAGTGTAAAACAGGGACGAACTACCAGGCGCACTAAACCCTCAGTTTAGTATTTAGATGTACCGAAGCAGATATAGTCTGCCGTTACGAATCATTCGTCATTTGTCATCTTTATACTAAGACGCATATCTTTAAAACAGATTATTCCACAATGGAGTATACTTCTGAAAAACTGAACTACTTTCGAATTTGTTACATCGTCTTTAACTTGGTTCCCGAAGGACTACGACGAGTCCTCAAGCAAGAATGGGATTTCCTTTACAAAACAACGTTTGGAGAATGGAAAGACACACCAAAGAATGGCTTAGACTTTTATTCTAACGAGTCTCGAAGAAGCCGTTCGAAGAATCGGCGATATCTGGCGACAATTCAGAATGGTAACATTGTTGAGTGGGACTGTAGCTGTTTGTGTTTCGCGATTCTGTTCTCAGATAGCATTGGCACAACTCTGAGTGCAGCCATCAGGAAAGAAGTCGATGATCTTCGTCAAGTCCGAAATGATATTGCTCATATCAGTGAGGCCGAGCTTACAGATGCTGAGTTCAAGAACTATGCTGGAAGAGTGTTGGTGGCGTTCAACTCTTTGAGTCTTCCGGTCAATGACATAGAGGAAGTTAAAAGTCAGACGACCTTTCCCACGACAGAAGTAAACAACTTAATGGCACAGGTTTCCAATCTCCAAACAGAATTGCAAAAAGTCAAATCTGATTTACAAGCTGCACAAGACACGATACAGAGAAAGGAAGAGCAGGTTGAATGTCTCAGCCAAGAAATTAATTCCAAAGTCGAGTCTTTCTGTAATCTCAGTTTCAAGCCATCTCACGAAATTATCAAACGATTAAATGACATCACAAGGATTATGACAAAAATGCAAGAGCTTGGCGATAGAAGTAACGGAGCAGTCAGTACCATTTATTTGTCCGGTAATCCTGGATGTGGTAAAACTCAACTTGCTCGTCAAATTGGGCAAGAGTTCTTTACAAGCGCATCAGATGAAAGTGAAGGCTTAACATTCGTTGCAACCCTGAATGCAGAAACCATTGAAACGCTTGCTGATTCGTACATCCCCCTGGCTAAACAGTTGGGAATTACCGAATACAGCTTGACTAACCTGGCAACCACGAAAGAAAACAGCCCTAAGGAAACAATTCAGCATCTCCAGTGCTTAATTTTGCCAAAGATTCAACAGTACTCAAAGTGGTTAATAATAGCAGACAATGTTGTTGACCTGTCTTTGGTATGTGGGTACCTACCTCAGACCGCTTGTGAAGAGTGGGGTCACGGTCAGGTGCTGATTACAACTCAAGATAGCAGTGCAATTCCCACAAATGCTCCTCATACCTACCATGAGTCACTCAGTGCAGGAATGCAGCCCGAGGACGCAGTAGAGCTGTTGAAACAAGTATCGCAAATTTCCGAGAATGACGAGCAAGTTCAAAGGGTTGCTGAGGTTCTTGAGTATCAGCCGCTTGCCTTGGCAGCTGCTGCATTTTACATACAAACTGTGGCGAGTTGCGGTTCTCCAACCTATGGGTGGACAAATTACTTAGAAACACTTGTTAGTGGTAAGCGTGAGGCAACAGAAGAACCTCTTGCCAAAGGGAATCCAGCGTATTCCAAAACGATGACTACAGCAATCGAAATGGCAATAGATAGCACTTTGAAAATCGATGAAGTACTTCGCCAGACATTTCTCTTTTTCCGACTATGTGGCTCCGAATCTCTCCCAGTTGAAGCAGCTGTTAACTTTGTCAAAGTTCGCACTTCGGGACAGACTGAAGAAGTAATCAGGGTAAAGATCTTAAAATCCTCCTTGATTACGTGTTTGTACAGTGAAGATGGAGCACCCGACTATGTAAGAATACATAACGTTGTTTATGAAATTCTCAGGAAAATATCAACGTTGGATTTTGAGTTGACAGAGAAACTTCAGTGCATATCTGTAGCGATTCAGGTTTTTCACTTTCTTGTTGAGTCGAAACATTATCGTTTGTACGACAGTGGACACGTTTACGTAATGTTAAGTAGGATTACCACCCATTGCAAAGCGCTGCATAAAATTCTTACTGACAATTTTACTGCAAAAGATGTTTTGGAGTTAGCACCCGTAATCACTCCCGACAAGGTCATTTCGTGGCTTTGTTTAACTGCCTATGTATGTCTTGACCTTAGCAATCCATCAAATGCAATTCTCTTTTCCACATCGGCCTGCGAGTTTGCTCAATATGCAAGTAACACAAAAGAGGGTGACTTAATGAAAGCAGATGTCTTTAACGCCCACGGGTCAACATTATCGATGATATGCCAGTATAAATCATCAATATCATACCATGAAAAGGCTAGCAAGGTTTATGAAGCAATTTACGGTGGACATCATTACAAAGTAGCACAAACTTATCACAACTTGGGAATTGTTTATAACCAGCTTGGACAGTACAATGAAGCAAAAGAATACTACGAGAAGGCACTGATCATCAGGAAAAAGATTTTTGGCGAGGAACATGCCGATTTAGCAGCCAGCTATAACACCTTGGGAAGTGTTCATGCCAATCTTGGAAAGTACAATGAAGCAAAGCAATACCTCGAGAAGGTACTGATCATCAGGAAAAACATTTGCAGCGAGGAACACGCCGATGTAGCAGCCAGCTATAACAACTTGGGAAATGTTCAGAGATATCTTCAACAGTACAATGAAGCAAAACAATACCACGAGAAGGCACTAATCATGAGGAAAAAGATTTTCGGAGAGGAACATGCCGATGTAGCAGCCAGCTATAACAACTTGGGAAGTATTCATACAGATCTTGGACAGTACAATGAGGCAAAACAATACCACGAGAAGGCACTGATCATAGAGAAAAAGATTTTCGGCGAGGAACATGCCGATGTAGCAGCCAGCTATAACAACTTGGGAAATGTTCATGAAGAACTTGGACAGTACAATGAAGCAAAACAATACCACGAGAAGGCACTGATCATCATGAAAACGATTTTCGGAGAGGAACATGCCGATGTAGCAGGCAGCTATAACAACTTGGGAAATGTTCATAGACATCTTAGACAGTGTAACGACGCAAAACAATACCACGAGAAGGCACTGATCATCAGAAAAAAGATTTTCGGCAAGGGACATGCCGATGTAGCAGCCAGCTACAACAACTTGGGAAATGTTCATGCAAATCTTGGACAGTACAATGAAGCAAAACAATACCACGAGAAGGCACTGATCATCAGGAAAAAGATTTTCGGAGAGGAACATGCCGATGTAGCAGGCAGCTATAACAACTTGGGAAATGTTCATGAAGATCTTGGACAGTGCCATGAAGCAAAACAATACCACGAGAAGGCACTGATCATCAAGAAAAAGATTTTCGGCGAGGAACATGCCGATGTAGCAGACAGCTATGACAACTTAGGAATTGTTCATGCAGATCTTGGACAGTACAATGAAGCAAAACAATACCACGAGAAGGCACTGATCATCAGGAAAAAGATCTTCGGCGAGGAACATGCCGATGTAGCAGCCAGCTAAATTAACTTGGGAAATGTTCAGAGACATCTTGGACAGTACAATGAAGCAAAACAATACCACGAGAAGGCACTGATCATCATGAAAACGATTTTCGGAGAGGAACATGCCGATGTAGCAGGCAGCTATAACAACTTGGGAAATGTTCATAGACATCTTAGACAGTGTAACGACGCAAAACAATACCACGAGAAGGCACTGATCATCAGAAAAAAGATTTTCGGCAAGGGACATGCCGATGTAGCAGCCAGCTACAACAACTTGGGAAATGTTCATGCAAATCTTGGACAGTACAATGAAGCAAAACAATACCACGAGAAGGCACTGATCATCAGGAAAAAGATTTTCGGAGAGGAACATGCCGATGTAGCAGGCAGCTATAACAACTTGGGAAATGTTCATGAAGATCTTGGACAGTGCCATGAAGCAAAACAATACCACGAGAAGGCACTGATCATCAAGAAAAAGATTTTCGGCGAGGAACATGCCGATGTAGCAGACAGCTATGACAACTTAGGAATTGTTCATGCAGATCTTGGACAGTACAATGAAGCAAAACAATACCACGAGAAGGCACTGATCATCAGGAAAAAGATCTTCGGCGAGGAACATGCCGATGTAGCAGCCAGCTAAATTAACTTGGGAAATGTTCAGAGACATCTTGGACAGTACAATGAAGCAAAACAATACCACGAGAAGGCACTGATCATGAGGAAAAAGATTTTCGGCGAGGAACATGCCGATGTAGCAACTTGGGAAATGTTCAGAGACATCTTGAACAGTACAATGAAGCAAAACAATACCACGAGAAGGCACTGATCATGAGGAAAAAGATTTTCGGCGAGGAACATGCCGATGTAGCAGCCAGGTATAACAACTTGGGAAATGTTCATGCAAATCTTGGGCAGTACAATGAAGCGAAACAATTTAATACCACGAGAAAATACTGATCATCAGGAAAAAGATTTTCGGCGAGGAACATCGCCACGTAAAAGCAAGTTACTGCAACTGGAGAAATCTCCACAATTATCTCAGACAGCGTAACAAAACAGGGAGAAAGAATTGTGTTTTATTGTAACAATTTTGAATGTGGAGCTTAAGTAAGCGGAAATTAGTTTATTAAGGTAATGGTGTGTGAGCGGAAATGGGCAGGAATTGGGCAGCTACGCTTATCGCCTTTAAGCAATTTACTTTGCTCTCGAACCAAGAGAAGATCAAGCAAAGAGTTAATACTACATACAGGCCTTATACCCAAGGTAATCCTTCTTACGTAGTCTGCGATTAGGCGTTGTTCATTTGTTTTTCTCTTCCCTCGAAAAAAAAAAAACGCTTCATCGCAGGTTACCTTTTACTATGTTACCCAGTTCTTCTGCGGATGTTAATTGCGCGATGCGTGTTCAGCCCAAGCAGTTTCCACGCAAAGATTTATTGTTGTTTTGTTTACAAAGCGAAGGGAAACCTCCAAGACTGTGCGGATGCCTCCTATATTTAAACAAAGGAGCTTCAGCAACGCTACGTTTAGCAACTGTCTTTGATTTGGCGTTTGAAAGTTTAAGCAATACGGATATTTTCGTTTTTAAGACGAACGATCCGCCATTTGTGGGTCCAATTGCATCCTTCACGTCTCCTTCACGTAAAAATCCACACAACGCGCGAGTAACATTCTTGAAAGAAGTGGGTACCTGTTGCGAAGCCCAGGTGCTACGTATTATGTTGCATGTAAATAAACGTCGAAAGCTCAGAACCTTTAGTTTAACTTTAATAAATCCACTTGTAAATCCAAACATCCACGAGCTAAAGTACTGCGACAAGCATTTCGATCAGCCCAATTTTAGCGATTTAGGTTCATCTAGTCCAGGTTTTCTACAGACATCAAAAGGAACTAACTAAGTACGGGAACCAAAAGAGCGAAATTATACGAATGCAACCTTTACCGACTGTTTCGTTCCAAGTACAAATGTCCAATGTTCTTCAAAAACAACAACATGGCGGATCGCAAATCAAAGACAACCCACATGCTTCATAACACGTGAAGCAAGCACGTTACGTCATACACAGGTCCGTACAAGGTGCGCAATGGTAGCTACACCGGCCCCTAACTGAACTTTCTAGAAATAGTTTCATTTACATACTAAACAGCTACCATTGTGAACTTAAACGTCCTATAGTACGTATAGGTAAAACGCAGCCTATTGTTCGTCAATTAAACACATCTTGAATGTCACTAAAGTGGGGTGTCCACTTATTGTTGCCTACTCACGACCAAGTGATCGACCAGGTTCGATCCATGTTAAGCGCAACTTTATAAGACCCAGCAGGCATGTCAAATGTATCATATTGAAAGAAATGTTCCTAACGTCACTTAATGTTTTAAGGACTTGACATTTCAAGACGACACAACTTGGTGATTGGTCGCGTGAGAACAGTTCTTGTCACTTTGATTTCTCTTTCTCTTTGACGTTTTGCACGCGTCATGACAGTGCAACTTGTTATCACCTTTGCAGAGTGCACGTATCCATCTTCGCCTTTGAAGACCTCCACAACTCGCGCCAATGGCCATTGACCTCTAGGATAGTGCTCATCTGCAAGTAAAACAAGGTCATCAACTTTGAGGTTTTCCTTCGGTTCATTCCATTTCGTCCGTTCTTGAAGAGTGGGAAGATATTCTTTAATCCACCGTTTCCAGAATAGGTTTGCTAAGTACTGCGCTTGTCTCCACTGTCGTCTGCAATGCAGATCCTCCTTTTCAAAGATACCAGGGGGCACGCTAACGCATGGTCGCAGCTGCAAGAGATGATTCGGTGTAAGGGGTTCTTCATCCATCAGGTCATCACTGTTTCGTGTTAACGGCCTACTGTTCAGGATGTTAGTTGCTTCTGTTAGTACAGTTGACAGCACTTCATCGCAAACCACCTGTTCCTTCAAAAGAGCCCTCAGCATTTTGCGTACAGACCTTATCATCCTCTCCCATGGGCCCCCCATGTGGCTCGCTCCAGGGGGATTAAAGATCCATTCGATGCCTCTTTGTGCACAAAACCCACTAATCTTTTGCTGATTCCACCTATCAGCGGCATCCTTTAGTTCCTTATCTGCTTTGGTAAAGTTCGAGCCACAGTCACGTCGAATCTCTTTAGGGCATCCTCGGAGGTTAATGAATCTCCTCAGTGCGTTAATCATGGAGTCTGTATTCAGGCTATGTGCGACTTCCACGTGTATGGCACGGACAGTTAAACATGTAAATAGGCAACCCCAACGTTTAACTCGACTTCTTCCTTGCTTCACCTCTATAGGCGCAAAATATTCCACACCGACATATGTGAAGGGAGGTTCATGTGGAGTAACTCTATCTTGTGGCAACTTGGCCATGAACTGCTCTCCAGTAGGCGCATTCCTCCTCTGGCAATCGAGACATTTCTTCAACGTGCGACGCACTGCAGAACGTCCTTTCACAATCCAGAACCTTTCTCTAAGGGATGAGAGGACGCTTTCTTGACCGAAGTGGCCCACTTTGCTGTGGTGATACTGGATAAGCAGCTCTGTGACATGGTGGTGACTGGGAAGGATAAACGGATGCTTCAAATCTTCATCTATCGGAGCATTCTCCAGTCTCCCGCCAACTGACAACAAACCATTTCTCAAATTCGGATTCAACCTGAAAATTGAGGATCCCTCTTTCTGTATGGCCCTCTTGACCTGCCGTTCACTAGAACCAGGCAACATATTGGCAAGTGCTCTGTACGCACCTGGGAATGACAACTTCTGCACCCATCGAATTATTTCTTCTTCGGCTTTCTGAAGCTCTATTACCATTAGATTTCCAATTCTAAGTGCTGTTTCTCCAGAAGAACAGATGACATTAGGGGCAGCATCTTCTTTCTTCTTACAAAATTTGCTTCGTAGAAACTGCTTTCTAGCGTAACAGCCATGCAAATGCCCTCTTCAATTTCCACCAGGAAGAGTAGTGATGGATCAAACTATCCAAGGGATCTTGTGCAACTGTGGTAACATAGATTCTACTCTCCTTTCTTACTTCAGCATCACTGTCCTTCAAATGTGGGACTTCAATCATTGTGGGCCAGCAGTCTTCTTCTTTCCAAAGGAATGTGGGGCCATTCAACTACCGGTTGTTTTTTGCCATTTCTTCAAGCCGTAACCCTTTCGATGCATCATCTGCCGGATTGTCATCTTGATTGATGTACCTCCAGTCTGAAACAGATGAGCCATTGCGAATTACGGTGAGGCGATTGGACTCAAAGGTGTGGAACCGCTTAGAGTCATTGTTGATGCATTTTAGCACTGTGGTGGAGTCAGTCCAGTAATTCACTTGAACTGTTTCAATCTCCAACTCTTCTCTGATTATTTCACTCAGCTTCACAGATATGACTGCAGCAGTTAACTCCAACCTCGGTATCGTGATTTCATGAGTGGGAGCCAAGCGAGCTTTCCCCATAACAAAGCTGCAATGAATTCGGTCAAAGATATCAACGAGGCGTAAATAGGCTACTGCCCCGTACCCCACACGTGATCCATCTGAGAAAATGTGCAGCTGAGCGTTCTTAATCTTGGCAAAGTTCTTCGGTTTGAAGCATCGATCAACTTGCAGGTTTTCCAACTTTGGAAGATCTTCAAGCCAGCGGAACCACTGAACTTTATCTTGTTCTGCGATTGCAGTGTCCCAGCCCAATTTCTTTCGGCAGAGGTCTTGTAGCAGTAGCTTCGTTTTCATAATGTAAGGGGCGATGAATCTAAGTGGATCAAACAATGAACTCACAATTGAGAGAATTCCACGTCTGGTCACTGGCTTCGTCTCCCCAAGGTGTTGAAACTTGGTTGATACATTCCACATTCCATTTTAAGCCACGGGTACAAGCAGTGGGTAGGTCTTCTATGTCCAGGTTAACCACTGAACTTGCTCTTTCATGCTCTGGAATCTCAACTAGCACATCTCGGTCGTTGCTTAACCACTTGGTCAATCTAAACCCTCCTTTCATCGGCAGCTCTCTCAACTGTTTTGATAACTTTATTGCAGTTTCAGGTGAAGAGACTGATTTCATCAGGTCATCAACGTACATATTTCTCATCACAGTTTGAATCGTGTCAGGGTCGAATTCTTCTCGGTATGTTGACGCCGTCTTCTGTAGGCAGAAATTGGCACAGCTAGGCGACGAAGTCGCACCAAAGAGGTGTTTCACCATGCGGTATTCTTCTGGTTCTTTTTGCAAGTCCCCATCAGGCCACCAAAGAAACCTCAATGCATCACAATCTTGAGGGTCAACATAAACTTGGTGGAACATGGCTTCTATATCGGCTGCCATCGCTACTGGTTCCTGGCGAAATCTGATCAACACCCCCACCAGCGGATTTGTCAAATCAGGACCTTGCAGTAACTGCTGATTCAAGGAAGTTCCACAATACTTTGCTGCACAATCAAAAACTACTCTAACCTTTCCCGGTTTCAGTGGGTGTGTCACCGGATGATGTGGAAGGTCCTAGACCGGTTGCTCTTTCAAATTTAATTCTTCTTTTGGGACTTTCCGAGCATGTCCTTTAACTATGTACTCTTGCATTGTTGTTTGGTATTTCGTAAGGAGATCTTCATCTTTAAGGAGCCGCTTCTTTAGAAGTTGTAATCTTTGTTCTGCCATGGGTTTATTGTTTGTTAGATGGGGAGATCCTGGCCGCCACGGTATGGCAACTTGGAAATGACTGCCAACTCTTTGCAAGGATTCCTCCATTTTGTTCATGGCCATCTTGTCTTCAACTGAAGGTGAGACCTTCGTTCCAACCACTGAGTCTCCAAAATCAGTCTTCCAAAGTCGTTCGAGTCGCTGTTGCAGGGTTTCATTGTCAATGTCACACTCAACATGTTCTTCCTTTGATAGAGGGAGATTTACGACAGCTTGCTGCTCCAGCTTCTGAAGCCAACACTCTCCGACATCATTGTAGTTTTGAGCTTCACTTCTGTTTGGCCAATTTCTTTAGTGGGAAAATTCTCATTCAACAGGCAACTGTCCAAATTCATGTCATGTGTACCTTGGAGGAAGTTCTCAGAGCAATGTTCATCTTCTTTTCACTCACCCATTGGACCCATCACCGTCCATCCCAGACTGTATCGAATGGCTATTGGCTCATCAATTCCACCTGCTTTAAACTCTAATAGAAGGAAAAGACTGGGTTTTTCCTTTAGACCAATCAACAGCAAAAATTCTGTTTCTCTTACTGCAGGGATGTCAATGCCTTGCAAATGAGGCCAACGAGCAAGATCTCCTTTCCTGGGAATACAACTTCTAGATATGGGCATCTGAGCTACTGTTCTCACACTCGGCAACTCTACCACGATGGACTCATCCATAGACATAACAGTCAAAGTCACAACATGAATCTCCATCTGCGTTGAACCAGTTATTCCAGTCAACGTAAAACTCAACCTTTCACTGTCCAACTCAAGTTTGCTAACTAACTGTTCATGACATAATGTCACCTCTGAGCCATTGTCCAGGAGGGCGTATGTTTCAATGATCTGATTGTTGCTCTTCCCTTGAACCTTGACAGGAATAATTCCGAGACACACTCTTGTCTCTCCAGCTCCAGTAGCTGCCACAGCGATTCCATTACCATTACCGGCCCCAGTAACATCACGAGACCCAGAAGACACTGGTGGCAATTGTTGCTCTGCACTAACACTGGTTCCATCGTTGCCGTTCTGACTTACATTGTCTCTTTGACTGCTTCCACTGCTGAGGTCTCTTCCAATCCTGGCAGTCGGACCGTGCATAAGGGTGTGGTGATTGCCTCCACAGCCAGGTTTTTGACACTTAAAATTCACTTTCGGGCACTCCTTAGAAATATGTCCCTTTACCAGGCACTTATTACAAAGTCCACCACTACGCACAACTCTCCACTTCTCTTCATAGGTGAGACCTTTGAATTTACTGCACTTCCAGATCTCATGCTGCTTTGAGCAAACCAGACAGGCTGCCCTTGCGTCCACAAAGTTTGGTCCTCTAACATTGTCACTCTGATTGGTTGGTCCAGTTCCAGCAACAAATGATGACAGATCTGGGAAGTTTCCACTTTGATTCACTCTATTTCTTCTAGCGGGTGTCTCCTTTTAAGACCCAAGGACCATGTCTCGACCGAACTCGTTGTCCACCAACTTTGCCCTTTCTTTGACAAATGTTACAAAATCTTGAAACTTAGGTCTGCGGTAGAGCCCAATAATCTTTCCAGCACACTCAGTCCACCTTCCTCTCAAAAACATTGACAACTTCTTTGCAAGCTCTCGCAAAGTGTTCATGTGATTCAAATCGGACACATATTCGGCACCCATGCCAGTCAAAGTTCGATCTGCAGTGTCCAAGTGCCTGATAATTTCCAGTAGGGAAGGACCATCAACATTCTTCAAACAAGGTAGGTTCAACAACTTCTTAACATGAGCCTCTGCTATCACATGTGGTTTTCCAAAGTTCTCGCGTAAGGTCTGTTTTGCCACTCGGTAGCCATCATTGGATAGATTTGAGCAACTCTCAATAGCCTCTCTTGCCTTTCATGTGCAGTGCTGTATAAGAAGCTGCAATCTCCTGGACTCATCAGGGTTATCCTGTTCCAAGTAGGTTTCGAAATTGTGCATAAAGGTGACATACTTTAGTGGATCACCATCAAACCGATGGTACTCAACTTTAGGCGAGGAAACCACCTGTCTCAGTGCTTTTACCATTTCTCCACTGCTATCAAACTGCTGATTTGTGGTTTTTACTTTCACATCCTGCTGCATAGAGGGTCGAGGCATCTGCCAAGAAGAGGACCAAGATTCTGTAACACATTGCCCAGGGGATGTCTGCTTGGGTTCAGATTTTTGCAACAGAGGATCAGCAAGGGGCGAAGAACTCTTACTTGACATGAGATGGGGAGACGGATGCTATGCTTTCCATACCATGGGTGTAGGCATGGTCGGCATGTTTCCAGCCAAAGAATTTGATAATGTCACAGTCGACGCCGAAATAGAGGTGGTTGGCTCCACAGAAACAGGAACAATTAACTCTACCTGTCCAACACCACCAGAGAACGCCGGTGTCTCATTTGACAGAGCTGAAGTTACCATGGTTGCATTTCCTAAGAGTACAGCTAATTGGTCGTTTGCACTGAGCTTTGTCGTGCTGTCTGGGACTTCATTCTGTCGTAAAGTAGGCTCCAAGTACTCCAAGAACGGGTTTTTTTTGTAATTCATCAATTTCTTCATAAACCTGAAGTGAAACCGCTTTCCCCTCGGCCTCCATCTCAGCTTCCAGCAACTCTCTTTTTCTTCGAATTTCCTGCTCTTCTTTTTCCTGCTTTTCTCTTATTGCATGCTGTTGTTCATCCAACCGTTGTCTAATTTTCAGCTGCCGAAGATTGAGTTGTGCTAGAGCCAGCTTTTCCTTCTTTCTCGACACCGTTGACAACCTTGAACTCGATCTGGAAACCCCACTACGTCTGCTCCCTCGCGTTTCGCCAGAAAACATACTATGCTATTCTCCTCGTTCGGGTTCTCTGTCCTTGTGCCATAATCGCACGTCGAAGTCCAGGTCGAGCTTTCGTTTCAGCTGTTCGTCGTAGATCGCCTGTGCCTTTTCCAAAACAAGGGCGTCCGTAGGACTATCCAGTAATTCTAAATAACTTTCGTGGGCGTCCACAAATTTACGCCAAGCTTCATCAAATTTCATACGCTTCCTTGACACATCTTCAGCACTTGCACCACTTTCCATGAGGTGAACAATTTCATTATGAACCTTGGTCAAATTTCCAATATGGCCGGCACGTGATTTTTGAAGAACAAGTTTTTTTTCGTTTAAGTCGCCTTCCCTGTCTCGCACGACACTAGCTTGTCTAACCCTTATGCTTTTCCTTTCTTCCATTTCAGTTTCGCCGCTCGTACCATCCACTGCGGTATCTAAGTTTCCGTTCGCTTCTTGTGGCGAAGGTTGCTCTTCCGACATCCTGTTCTGTAAAGACAAATCGATTAGAAGTTCGTGTTCCACAATTCCACCAAATTTCCAATATTGAGACGAAGTAGTTCAAAACTGTTACGAAGCCCAGGTGCTACGTATTATGTTGCATGTAAATAAACATCGAAAACTCAGAACCTTTAGTTTAACTTTAATAAATCCACTTGTAAATCCAAACATCCACGAGCTAAAGTACTGCGACAAGCATTTCGATCAGCCCAATTTTAGCGATTTAGGTTCATCTAGTCCAGGTTTTCTACAGACATCAAAAGGAACTAACTAAATACGGGAACCAAAGGAGCGAAATTATACGAATGCAACCCTTACCGACTGTTTCGTTCTAAGTACAAATGTCCAATGTTCTTCAAAAACAACATGGCGGATCGCAAATCAAAGACAACCCACATGCTTCATAACACGTGAAGCAAGCACGTTACGTCATACACAGGTCCGCACAACGTGCGCAATGGTAGCTACAGTACCCTTTTTTTACCTCGGGTACCCTGGGTATAAGTCCAATATGGGGGATTAACTCTCTTACCTTGATCTTCTCTTTTGTCTCTTGACCTCCTAAAAAAACCAAAAACCACAATTGTAATATTAGGTGACAGAGAGAAACTTATAACGGACCTCATCAATCAAGGTTTAACCTCTCTAACTTGATGTAAAAGATGAACGCGTTGCAAACAAACTATATGGCCGTTACAGGATATAAGCGTGCAAATAAGAAGACTGTTTGGCAATAAAGTAGATTAGAACTAATTCAAGTTTCTGTTATTTTTAAAGCGGGGGTCTACCTGAATGTAAGTGAAATTTTAGGAAGTTTAAAGAGGGATTAAAAGGAAAAAAAAGGTTATGGAACACGACCAGACAGTTGAACGCCCCCGAAAGGCCACCCCAGGTTGGTGGACAACTGTTTGGTGTACGTCTACCAATTTTTAACTTCAAATTCTAATTTTAAAACAACACCAAATCTTTAAAATTTCTTATTTTTATAAATTGTACTAATCCTTTGAGAAAAACTATTTATCTCCAACTGTACCCAAAAAACACCCAAAAATTTCCAAAACAGCTTAAAACATAGATATGTGGGATGAACAGAGAGATTCTTGACTGCTTGAAACGTGAACGAGATATTTGTATTAAAACCACAATACCCAGTCAAAATACGGCCTTCATGTAGACCCCCGCCTTAAACCATCTCTATAGAGAGCTTAAGAGATGCAACTTCTGGGAGGAAAGAATCATGAAATCTCAGTTAGTCGCTATTTTTGACTCGGGCGAGATAAAGGCTCGTCAGGGACTAAGCCGAGCAAGGAATGGGGAGAGGTAGGAAAAATCTACCCTATTCTCTCACGGCTCCAGTATGTTTTTCACTCGCCGCAGAGGCCTGGGCTACTCTAGTGAATATGGCAATGGTATGAAATGATCGACGTAGAATGAAAATCACTGATACCTCTTAAGTTTCGAAAGTGATGGACATTTTATTTCTCCTTAACCCTTGTTCACCTGGCGGGAGGGCATACCGTTCAAACTGTGTGACTTTTCGTAAAGTATGTTGGATAATTTTTGTGCGTTAATTGTTTGGCCATGTGGCCTAATGTTTCTATGGAACCAGGTATTTAAGGCGTGTTTTATCTCAATTTGGATTTTAAGTTTCATTTTATGTTTCACTGAGATTTTCGATTTTATATAGATTTAAATACTGAAATCTTTTAATTTGTTTGTATCCATATAAGAATATAATCCAAACATCGGGGATAAATATTGTATTCCAACGCATTTTAATACAGAGCTTGACGTTTCGTTTGCTAGTCAACATAAATTGTCAAAATGATCTGATTTAATGTTGTGATTAGTGAGTTTCACATGATCAGCAATAGCTGATGAATGGTCTTTTCTAGCGAAGGCCTTGAAATGTTCTGTTTTTCTGTCTTCGTTTTGTTTAGCCAACGCAAAATTCATCACAGTCCCAACAACCAGCTCTATAGATGACTTTGGACCTCTGAGAGCCGTTTAAGCGATCTTTGTATGGAAAGTAAGATTTGATTGGAACATGATCTTGAGGTTGACGAAAGAGTAGTATGTTGACCAGTACACCGTCAACGTCAAGGTCTGTAATAAAATGCGTTGGAATATAATATTTCTCACCGCTGCCTGTGTTACTACGATAACCAAAGAAGAAGAGCTTCTATCCATATATTCTTCGCTTTTTTTGAAGCAATTTTGGAGCTGTTCTGACATTTGTGAAAATTTTTTTAATTGGGCTAAATGTAATTTAGGCTAAGTTAAACGTGAAACAAGATTGTTGGTCAGCAATCTCCCTCAGAGTGAGTGGTCCGAGGGAAAATCGTTCTCGGATGAATGACTGGATACGGAATCGTATAATCTTTATATTGTTTTATTCGATCTATAAGGAAGATACATAATTCTTAAAATTCAACCGGTTACAAAAACAAATTACTTCTGTGGCGATATCCAGTGACACTTATTTCAGTAACAGGTCAGCGAAACGGGTCAGCAGATCGAGCAGTAAAACACTACAGGTTAGCGATGTTCAACGTAAGGTACAAAACGCTTTTGACCTTTGTCTCTGATTTCGCGATTCTGAAAACGTGTCATTCTAACTCAAAGATCAGCTTACTTAGCTATTACGCCATCGACTGTCAATCACGCGGCTAATCAAATAATCAAATATCAATAAACTAATTAAATGTTAATCCATGAAACGATGAGTACGGGGTGGCCAGGGGATTTATGCAGGGGCGCCTGCATTTTACAGCTCGGCTTCGGATGTCAAATCATTCCGCGTGTTTTTCGCTGCTGGACAGTTCTCGTTAAGCTTTTCTCCCACCCCACCCACCCCTCTTTGGCTTGAGGGTAAGAATGTGGTAAGTATCCTGTGTTTCCTCTGTTTTTGTATTGTGACGGTGCCTGGTGGTGCTCACAGGGTTGCCATGGATACCCTATGCGCTCGGCTTAATTTGCTCACGGGCTCCACCATCCTTTCAGGCTCCATTCCCCAAGCTCATCGATTGCTGATGAGTTTAATCGAAGAGAGTGGATCCTGGGATCCAAGATGCCGGAGATTTTTTTAAAAATATGACGATGACGTCGTGATCTACTCGTTATTACGGAGCTTAAGCAACGACGACGACGACGCCGAGGACGACGCCGAGGACGACGCCTAGGAAAAAATGTATTTGTATTTTACAAGCGAATTTCGCGATTGTCTAGATCTGTTTGGTACGCCAATGGCTCTTAAAACGTGCTTAAGCTAAATATGCAACGACGGCGTTCAATTCCAAATGGAAATACGAAAAATTAGCCGTCGTCGTTCGCGTTCCTCAGACTACGCAGAACTTGCTCATATCACGTTGTTTTGCAGAGGACGGCAAAGAAATGTACAAAGATTTATAACGCACGCGGACAGCTATTGTTTTGCTCATTAAACCTTTTGTTTAGTGACGTTCCCGTTGCCGCCGTCGTCGTGGTTTGCTTAAGCTCCCTAATGTCTCTAAAGTCAATACGTTTGGATGTTTAACACGCCATATAAATTTGATAACTACTCAAAAGTAATTATACTCTAATCACCCTGAAACGATTACAAAATATTTTGTAACTAATCTTAATAAACACGAACACAGCATCATGGGCGGGCATCTCGTTTATTCGTGTAGGATAAAGAGAGCGTTTGCATCACCATCATAAAGAAAGTACAGCAGTGAATAAACAATAACGCAAAGTTGAAAGAGTGCCTTCGAGTAGCTCTTGCGTGACTTACAAAATCTTAAATAGCCTAGTTGCCCCGAGGGATTCATCAAACCTGCAAGCGCGTCTAACGTACTTCCACAGTTAACACGAATCATACATAATGAACACGCTCCAGCGTCATTAGCGAAACATTACGAAATAAATTTTTGGAGATACATAGAGGAGGCTCAAAAAGCAACCCGTCCCCCCAAGGGCCCCAAGGCTAAGCCCATGCTAAATAGAGTTAAACGTCAATGAATTACGAGTACAGGATAGACAAGATCATTAACTTAGGGGCTATCAAGTCGATAGGCATGCACCTGCATGCCTATTAAGAAGGATGGTTCATATTTTTATAGCTCAGTGGTGTGAAAGGGTAAACTTGAGTCATCTTGGCATTTCCCCTGGAAGCTCTACAATTTTTCCTGTATGGCTCCTGATATATCTGTAGTTGGTACCAAAATCAAGAGAAGAGCAGCAAGTACAAAGGTCTGTACAAACCAGAAAAAACGTCGTGCAATTTTCTCCCGCTACTTGCTACGGAAACAGAATAATATATATTTAAACAACAACCGAAATTGAGTTCAATGGGGTAAAAATCGCGGGTATGGGCTCTTTAGCGCTTTTGCTATACAGCATCGAAACTCATACCCCCTCTTCCCAGCATAATAGCTTTTATGTACATATTGTGAGTGGGGGTGGGTTTGGGGGTGTGGTGTAAAAGGAGTAGAAGGGGCCATCCTTTACCACCCTGTATAAGTGCACGAGCCAACCAGACTTTGCCTATACTGGTGGTATTAAACTGAGGACAACTTAAGTGCTAACAAGAGATCTTCTCGTTTATTTCAACAATTACATTACAAGAAGGACAAGACAAATTCGTGAACAAAAAGTCCGCTGCTTTCTGTATAGATTGTTGAACCGCTCTATCCGACTAGGTCCCACTCGTTTATTCACACAAAGTCTCCAACGGATCACTGGTAAAAAAAATGCATCTTTTACATTACTGGCCAGTGAAGTTCTTGACGTTAGTTATTTTAATTTGCAAGCATCCTTGCTTTACATATTTAATTGTGCAATTCGTGAAATAACAATACCATAGTTAGCATGGGGTCTGTCAGGACCACCAAATACCAATAATTAACACTTCGGTGCATTTTAAATTGAAAATACATTAAGAACAATAATTTACAACTACTGAATCTGCTTTCTTCAGTCATGGTTAGCCTCGAACTTAATTATCACACAATCTTCTGAAAGATTGCGTGACAAAACTGGAAAGCGTTACAAAACCGGAAAAATGGAGACCACCCCCTGAAAATCGCAGATATTGATTTAACAAGGGTTTCAGAAAAAAAAACCGGAGATGACAAAAAAAAAAGCATAACCAATTGACTCAAATATAATGTCAGTTTTGGAAACAAACTGATGTACGAATTTCAGTTTTCAAGCCACAAATAACATCATGTGAAAATGGCGATTGAAGAAAGTTACTTCCAGCCAATGGCACTGCTTTCCAGTAGAGCAACCAGGCCAATGGACACGACGTAGAATGAACCAACGATGGCACCAGGCCACAACTACACCATAAAATAAGAGAGAATAAATGTCAAAAATATTAGTTGTTTATTGACTCACCAGAAGGGCCAGGCAGAATATCTTTGCGCACCATTGCTTACGAATCTCACTGCCCTTAGCCTCTTATAGAGACCTCCTGTGCATTTTTTATGCAAAGAGTATGTGATAAAAGACATCCTAAGGCCTTGTTCACACTAGTGACATAACAACATAACAGCAGGACCATGCGAGAACACTTCATGCTGATGTTTTAGCAACCAGTGTGAACAACAAAAGCGGAGCTAAGAAAACAAAATTTTGTGAGCACCAACATTTTTGAGGTCTTAAGGAATAATGTTTGGCTTAGGTTAGTCCTGATTTTAGTCAGCTTTTTGCTGAATAGCTGACTGACTGTAAAACAGCTCTTTACTGCCATATTTGGGACTTATAAGTACCTATACTGTAAATAAGTGGACTGGCCAAGTGCATTAGAGCCATCATGGTCTAGTAAAGCAGTATCATGGTCTTAAACAACCAACAGTCTGCCAATTTTTGTTAAAAGGAGAGATGGAGGGAATTTAATATGATAGTGATTCAGAAATTACTATGTTGGCTTGAAACCACACAGGCTCAAGCTATGGTGAGGACATGAAACAGACAGGAGACCTTTCTGGTGATATTTCTATTGTTTCACAAATTGAAAGGAAGCTTACCTTGTAAGTCAAACGGAAACCAACGATTCCCACAACCCACTGCACAAAGATAATCACAGTCACCTCTGCAGATGAAAATTTGAGAAATCAGTCATCTATCAATCAATTTATTCATCCATCCTCTGTCTTTCCATCAGTTAGTCAATCAGTTAGTCAGTTGGTTGGCCTTTCACTCAATATTGGAACTGCTACACAGTTCTAATAGCTCTCACCAACACAACGTGTATTAGGAATAAACCTTAATATCTCCTACTTGATGATTTTCCTGATTCCCATCACCTGTCTGATTGATGTGCTTTTTTTTAGGGAGAAATTAGCTTTTTATCCCCCTGATATAGACTAACCTGCAGAGTAGTACCACTTCAGATCTCGCAAGTAAACAAGGGCAGCGAAAATGCCAAGACATAGGGTATTGCTCATTGTGCCAGCTCCATACAACTACAACACCAATTGAAACAAAGACAATTTATTGGATAATGTACTTATTTTCTGTTGCAAATCAACACACCAAGTACTGTAGGCTCGATTAGCAGCCGCTGTTCGGGGAAGGAGCCTGCATTCCTCCCCGAAGCCACTCTCCTCGGGGAAGGAACGTAGACCGGACACGAGAGAGCGACGGAAATCGAGCCTAACCTTACTGTTTATCTCATCAGAGCTCGAGATTTCTATGCGGTGATAGTTGATGAGGGTGAAGTAATATACATTGTATCAAACTCGGAAGACTGTTAGACCACACTTCCAACACTGAGAAGATCAGAGCTGAAAAATTTAGCACGACATGTACTGTGGCAGAGTATATTTTTGACAAACTTCAAGCTAAAGCTAAAGCTAAGGAGAATTAATGGAGAAAGAAAATCATGAAAGACTCTGCTGACCCTGTCAAGGTCATAATTTCCTTTGCTAATTTTTTTGGAGAATTGTCTATGAGTTTGATGAGGCCAAATCAACTATCACCTTATCTCCAGTAATCTTGTTATCCAAATTTCCTTCAAATAACATTTAAGTAGTTTTATCCGATAATGTTTCAAAATCTTCCTCTGAAAGAGTCCTAAAATTTCAGGGAAACGAAAACACACGGTCATGTTTTAGATGACCTTCAGCCAGTGGACACTTCTGTGTCTGGTAGTGTACTTTTAAACCAATCAGATTACAGCATTTGCATTAGTTTTACCGGTAGTAACAATTATACTGCAAACACATTGTTTTTCTGATTGGCTGATAGTTGCACTGCGGCTGGGACTATGTGCCCAGCATCAGAGTTGATGCAAAGTGAACCACTAGATCTAGAGTGAATAGAGTAGTTTTGTTTTTGCAATATAACCCTCTGGCTGCTGCCGGTAATTTTTGTTGGCACCAAAGCAACCAGTAAGATTGCATGTTTGCTAGCAGCTGGCCACTAGAGGTCAATGACATGTAAACACGACACAGGGGGCTTGAACCTGGACATTGGAATACAGTAACAAGCTGCACACTTGCAAGAACATCACGTTTGCAAATGTCCGAGTCTCCACCTTGTTTAATTCTCTTATCCCAGACAGAAACAATATTACCTGCGCAAAAGTCATGGAGATGTTTTCTTTCTTCTTCTTGGAGGCAAAAATCAGGGGGGAGACAAGTTCGAGGCATTAGAGCAGAGGGGGGTTACCACAAATGACACATAGAATGCACTGATCATCAGGAAAAAAATTTTCGGCGAGGAACATGCCAATGTAGCAGCCAGCTATAACAACTTGGGATGTGCTCATAGAGTTCTTGGAAAGTACAATGAAGCAAAAGATTACCACGAGAAGGCACTGATCATAAGGAAACAGATTTTCAGTGAGGAACGTGCCAATGTAGCAGCCAGCTATGACAACTTGGGAAATGTTCATGAAGATCTTGGACAGTACAATGAAGAACAAGAATACCTCGAGAAAGCACTAATCATCAAGAAAAAGATTTTCGGTGAGGAACATGCCAATGTAACAGCGAGCTATAACAACTTGGGAAATTTTCATGAAGATCTTGAACAGTACAATGAAGCAAAAGAATACCACGAGAAGGCACTGATCATCAGGAAAAAGATTTTCGGCGAGGAACATGCTGATGTAGCAGCCAGCTATAACAACTTAGGATGTGCTCATAGAGTTCTTGGAAAGTACAATGAAGCAAAAGAATACCACGAGAAGGCACTGATCATAACGAAAAAGATTTTCGGTGAGGAACATGGCGACGTAGTAGCAGGCTACAACAACTTGCGAAGTGTTTATGCAGATCTTGGACAGTACAATGAAGCAAAACAATACTACGAGAAGGCACAGATCATCAGGAAAAAGATTTTCGGTGAGGAACATCCCCACGTAAAAGCAAGCTACCGTAACTTGAGAAATCTCCACAATTATCTCAGACAGTGTAACCAAACAAGGAAAAAGGATTGTATTTTATTGTAACAATTTTGAATGTGGAGCTTAAGGTGGTACATACCAAAAAATATGGCGATGTTCATGAAAAATTCAATTTTTAAAAAATAAAAGACCTTTGAACACTTGTTAAAAACATTCTGAAACGATCTTGCCGAATTTACCCCTAGGGAAGTGTGAAATTTAAGGAAAGTACACAGTGGGATAAGTTTTTTTTAGCAACGGCTGTTTACAGTAAGAACATGATCAAAAATATAGATTAGTTGTCACATATATGAACAGTTATTTGTCGTAAAGCTGAAAAGAGATACACAACTCGATTGGTATAATTACTTGGGAAAAGCTTTGCCTGAGTTACCATCACGGGCTCTTTCACTTCCCTTATGAACTTGAGGAACATTTCCTACAACTGCGGAAACTTCTTACAAGATAGAACAACCATTACACCCCCTTCCCCGAGATCCAATCTGCACCTCCCCCAGCAATGTTTGGCTTGTTAAATGCTTAATCCATCATGTGATAAACTTTGAGCGCATTTTTCTCAAAGGTCTACTTTTGCACTAACTGACTTCACGCCAACATTTCTACTTTGGAAGGTATATAAGAGAAATTCCTGAGATTTGGAGTAATCAAAGACCAACAGCGTCGTGATGCAATAGACTAAAAAATTCATAACATTTGAACGTCTGTCACGTGACACTAGTTAATTTGTTCACTGGGTTTGGTGCAAAATAAGGTTATTTGCAAACAAAGCCTATAGAAAGCACGGAAAACAAGAGTTAACTTTGAAAACTTTAGTCTATTGCATAGACCGGAACAGAAACTTACAAGATATACTTGTTTGAAAATCAAATCTTGTTTTGTGAAAGAGCAGGAACTGTTGGCGTCAATGCTATAGACTAAAACCTCAAAAGGCTGTGGCTGGTTGCCATAGCAACCATTTTCAGCAAAACCTTCAAAATCTATTTTCTCTTCATGGGTGCAAACGCGCGCAATTGATCTTACTTCACCATATTTAAACAAACTTTTGGTCCACTTTAGGGGACCATTCCACCTTAAGTAAGCGTAAATTACTTTACTAAGGCAATGGTGTGTGAGCGGAAATAGGCAGAAATTGGGCAGCTACGCTTCTCGCCTTTAAGCATATCACTTTTCTCTCAAGCCACGAGAAGATCAAGCTAAGAATTAATACCACATACAGGCCTTATACCCAAGGTAATCCTTCTAAAGTAGCCAGCGATTAGGCGTTTTCCTTTGTGTTTTTGGTTTCCTCTTCCCCCGAAAAAAAAAACGCTTCATCGCAGGTTACCTATTACTATGGTACACAGTTCGTCTACGGATGTTACTCGCGCGATGCATGGACAGCCCAAGCAGTTTTCCACGGAAGCGTTTGTTCATATTTTGATCACAAGGCGAAGAGAGACCTCCAATGATGTGCGGATGTCTTCTTTGTTATCTAAACAAAGGAGCTTCAGCACTCGCTACGTTTAGAAACTGTCTTTGATTCGGCGTTTGAAACTTCAGGCAATTCGAATATTTTCGTTTTTAAGACGCACGGTCCGCCATTTTTGGGTCTTATTGCATCCTTCACGTCTCCTTCACGTACAAATCCAGACAATGCGCGAGTAACATCTGCAAAATGACTGGGTACCACGTCTTACCTTAGGTTAAGGCCAATATGGGGATTAATTCTCTTACCTTGATCTTCTCTTTTCTCTCTTGACCTCCCAAAAAATCAAAAACCGCAATTGTAATATTAGATGAGAGAGACTAATATAACGAACCTCATCAATCAAGTTTTAACCCCTCTAACTTGATGTAAAAGATGAACGCGTTACAAACACATTATATAGCCGTTACAGAATATATGCGTGCAAATAAGAAGACTGTTTGGCAATAAGCTAGGTTAGAACCAGGGGTTAGAACTAAGTTTCTGTTATTTTTTAAACCATTTTTATAGAGACTTATAGGATAAAAAAATCATGAGATCTCAGCTGGTCGTTATTTTTGACTCGGGTGAGATGAAGGCTCGTTAGGGACTAAGCGGAGCAAGGAATGGGAAGAGGTAGGAAAAATCTACCCAATCTTCTCACAGCCCCAGTAGTTTTTTTACTCGCCGCAGAGGCCTGGGCTGCTATGTATGGATTGGAATGAATGAAGTAGGATGGAAATCACTGATAACTCTTTAGTGCCGGAAAGCGATGGACATCTTATTTTCAGTTAATCCTCTTCCACCTGGGGGGAGGGCATACCATCTAAACTTTGTGGCTTTTCCTAAGGTTATCTGGGAGCACTTTTGTGTGTTAAGTTTTTGGCCACGTAGCCTAGTGTTTCTGTGGCAACCAAGTATCATGGGAATGTTTTATCCCAATTTATGGGAGGCACGGTGGCCTCATGGTTAGTGCGCTCGTCCCAGGAGCGAGCGGTCCGGGTTCGAGCCCTGGCCAGGGACACTCTGTTGTGTTCTTAGGCAAGACACTTTACTCTCACAGTGCCTCTTTCCACCCAGTAGTATAAATGGGTGCCGACGAATTTTTGGGGAAACCTAACAAATTGCGGGGGAGTGACCTGCGATGAACTAGCATCCCGTCCAGGGGGAGTAGAAATACTCCAAGCCGCTTCAGGCTACGGAAACCAGGATCAGCTCCGGCAGCTATGAGCCAGTCGGCTCCAAAGCTTCACTTATCCCAATTTGGATTTTTAAGTTTCACATTATGGTTAAGTGAGATTCTCGATTTTATATTCTCCGCTTTTCTTGAAGCAATTTTGGAGCTGTTTTGGCAATTGCATTTGTGAAGGTTTTTAAATAAAACATGGCGGATCCAAGATGACGGAGATTTTAAAATATGACGTCATTACTGCGTTAAGTGACTTCAGGATTAAACGCGGTTGTCTCTAAAGTAAATACATGGCTTTGCACGCCTTGTAGGTTTGATTACTATTGAGTAAGAATCTTAGAGCTACATAGAAGGGGCTCAAAAATACCCTCCCCCCCCTCGAATACCCCAAGGCGGAGCGAATTAAAGCCTAAGCGAAAACTCTGAACTTCGAGAAACAGATCATGTCCAAGCATATTTTCAAAGTGAAATTGAGGCGATTGTGTTTAGTGTCCTTCAACTATTCTTGGCAACGAGCGGGATCTTTAATTTTATAAATTGGGCAATATGAAACGGATATTTCCCAGTTTTTAGCTGAAGCACAGTTAGCCATGTGACGCGCTTGAACCAATCGCTTCCGAGCTAAAATATTTGATGGATTATAAACATCAATTTATTAATATACAGATGTAGCCAAGCCTAAAAGCGTAGCTCATGATTGCAATAACTGACCATAAAGGAAAAAGAGAATTATTTTTTCTTGGATCAGAAACTCAAAAACTGATCAAATGTGAGCATGTAATTGTTCAGCGTGTGGTTTTGCTATTTTTTCCAGTTAAATTTTAACAAACTATACCCAATTAGCCAAACCAAGATTGTAGAAATTACCTACGCAATATATCAGGGACTTTCCAAGAGATGATTGTGCAAGGAATGTCAGAAGAAAAGTCAACAACGCGCCAGGGGTTAATTTGCGCCGAAATTTTGCCTTTGCGAGTACTCCCTCCTTCTCACCCAGAGAAATAAGCTGACCTGAGTCCGCGATCCAATCGAAAAACCAGTGACTGGTCAGCAGTTATTTTCAAAAAAACACGCAACCTCGATAAGCTCTAAACCTGAGCCTGCGATATGGTCACGTGATACTGGTTAGTGGATAGGTTATTTAGACAGCTGTCAATTAACAGTAGCGTGCATGCCCAAAATCAAAGAGTTAGCTATGCTAATGGTGCTACTCTCTTAATTTCCAAGGTATTTACGTACGGACGTACGGACGTACGGACAGTAACGTGACAATCAGATTTTTCAGATGGATGGGTTATCAAATTTTTTAAGGTATGGGGCTCCGCTCGCGCGCCTTCGGCGCGCAGGAGCTCCGCTATAATGAGTACAGGATTAACAAAATCATCACCAAACGGCTTTCAGTGTGCATCTTGATGTACAATGAAATTCACAGAACTTCTTTCGACAGAAGTACATGGCTATCAAGATGGATGGTTAGTATAATTAAAGTTCCGCATTCCAGGTTTAATGTGCTGGTACCATTTACATACCTGGATGAAGAGCGGCCCTTTTAGAGTAACGTGGACCTATAAACCCAAAGCAATGACCTCGACCAGAAGATGAACCCAGACCGCACGATCCCGAATAGACAGCGCATTATACTAACTTGTAGATCACCAAGCCTCCCAACTGATCATCACATTCAGATCATAGTAATTAATTTACTGACCTCGATCCCGCGAGGGTATTTTTGTACTGAGAGAAACATTGGACTGGAATCTAATGAAACAAACCTCACTACTTTTCCGAGAAGTCGTGGTTTAGTAGTAAACAAGCTAGAGCTTTAGATTAGCAAGTGTAGCTGGTGACTTTCGCGCAGGAATACTAAAATACGTAGAAGTGTCTAGGCCGCTAAAAGAATGGTGAAGAGTACGTGGATGTTCTCATTCTTTTGCTATTCGTTCTTTGCACGGTCACGTCACTATTAGGTCGCAATCACGTTGACTTGTCGTCAGCTACTCTAGTGTCATGTCAGTTTTCTGTCTGCCAAACGTTCTTTTCCCAAGGAACAATCAATAAAATCGCCTGTTAGATGGAATCAAAATTCAGCGCTTTCACAACACAAACTGAATAAAAAAACTGGGGCCTTGCTAAACGAGGAAATGCGAGGAAATGCAGAGACAGGCCGGGCAGGAAACACTCCTTCTCAGGAGAGAAGGGATGTTCCTTAAGGACATTCGCGCTAATTGCTTCTGCGCATCTAATCTCGTTCCCAGATCTCTTGTGGACGAAGCCGAAGGCGAGATCTGGCCAAGTAAGCAAATTTCTTCTTCTTGATTTGCTGCTCAATTTGACTCCTGTCCAATCCCTTCTTTGAACATTTACGCGGTTTTCCGCGACAAACTT
This sequence comes from Orbicella franksi, assembly GCF_964199315.1. NCBI lineage: Eukaryota > Metazoa > Cnidaria > Anthozoa > Scleractinia > Merulinidae > Orbicella > Orbicella franksi. Next base: position 12,612,961 of record NC_138156.1, on the reverse strand, counting down.
GAATGTGTCAATGTTACAAATATGGCGCAGCCAGGGGAATTTGCAACATTTGACAGAAACTTGTGCCGTCTTTGCGGCAACACAACAAATACCAACCAGAGGTTCACGATTTTTTCGGATTACAAAAAAACCCGTAAAATTACAGCGCTTGACGATTGTTTTCCTAAGCACCTGTGCAGGAACTGTTACCGAACACTGTTAAATCTGCGAGACAAGCTGCTTCCATTTCAAACGAGATGTGCCACAACGCAGATAAATCTTGGGAAAGAAGGAGAGAAAGTCAAGCGGACTCGGAGCTCACCAAAATCAAGCCCTTTTACCTCGCCTTGTTGCGCGCAAAGGCAAAAAGAGAGTCGCATTAACACGCAAAATTAGTCCGGGAAAGCGTTATTCTATGATGAAAAAGAAAAGTCAAGTTCCCCTTCAACTGCGAGTTGCAAAATCGGGCCGGTTAAGAAAGAAGCAAACTGCGCTTTTTGTGTTGATCAGAGTTATTTGAGTTTTCAAGTAGCAGAAATATCAGCCCCGCGATCAATGGTGGAACTGAAACAACCCCGCAGCTTTCTTCAAACTCACGTTTTAGTCTGGAAACTTCCGCGATTGGTGAAAAAGAAAAGTAGATAAGAAAAGACGAGAGGAGGAAAGATTTGGAAGTAATTTACAATTCGGGATCGAACAATCCAGAGGTAAGTTTTACGGATTTCCTTTCTTTCGCGCGATCCATGCGTTTGTTCGAGGGCATGAAAATTTGACGAATATCTGGCGAACACAGTGCGGAAAACAATTAAAAAAAAACATTTGCTTGAGCTTATCCTGTTAAAAGAGTTTCCAATAGATTATTTAGGCCGTTAGATATGTAAAAAATGTCAGAAACTGTCCATGGAACTTCGTGAATTCCGCGTAAATTGCCAAAGACTTTTGTTATGTTCAGCTCACGTAATTTCATCTTGCATGTCTCCCTCCGGCGAACTCACTCATAAAGCTGTGTGAACATTGCTTTTTGTATGCGAGAAATACAAGAGAAGTGCTTCTGGAGTATTATTTTTGGAACTGGTCGATATTTACTTTGCTATAACCAAGATAACTGTAGAAAAAAATTGATTTTCGTAAGTGTGCTGTTTCCTAAGAGGTCCGCATGGTGTTTACGTTTCGCTTTGATTTTTTTCAGTTGAAAAGAGGCAAGCAACAAACCTGTTGAGACAATCAACGTCAAACTACTCAATGTGGCTATTTCGTCGAGGCTACCAAGTGTAATCGCTTCATCTGTTTGGCTCATTCCAGAAGTGAGGAACTACCTGAAGCGATTACACTTAGAAGAAATCCTTGAAGAATGCGAGAATGCAGAAAAATACACACGGGGTCATCTACCATCTGTACTACGAGATAAGTCCTTCGGGACTATGAGAGACTTCAGCTGGGAGATAATACTTACAGAAGCCAAAGGGAGCCCAACTCTTTTGGACGTAATAGCAGCCGTTTGCTGTAGGAGAGAGGGGCAAAATGTCCAAAGGAGTGGAGCAAAGCAGATTCCTCCAATTGGATCAATTTATTCTATGTTACTGAATCAGTACAACAGGGAACTGAATCTTGTTCAACATATCATATCAATACAGTACTACTCGCTAGTGGTCAGACTGAAACAAAGGTGTGCTTTCAATTGAGCATAATGCATGCATCACTTGCTTCCCCCAGGGGATTATAAAGAGGGTGAAGGCATCATTATGATTTACTTCAGGAGAGAATGAGTGAAATTTGTCTGGTTTATAATTTTCTCCATAATCATTTTGCATGTAACCTCAACTTCCAGTTTTCATAAATTCGAATTCCCCTAAGTCTTTAATTGTCCCTCTTGCCAATACCAAAAACCAACATTTTGAGTCCTAATAGATGTGAGTAAATATAAAAAAATCCATCTTAACAATAGATCATTTATTTGGTGCACGTCATGTTCAAAACATCCTGACATTATGTAGAAATGAGGAAACAAGAGTACTTTTGGCAGGTGTTCTGCAAAAATTTGTTCATTGTTGTAATTAGAAGACACATTGAAATAATTTGCATGCTTAAAACTGTGTTTTCTATACGTTTCTGCAACAGACAACTGCAACAAATATCTGTTGATATATTGATCATGAAGAAAGGTAATATATATTCTGGAAAACACAAGAAATAGGAGATTTTTCTTTTCTTCCTGGAAGTAGTTTTTGTGGCAAAATGTTCCTAGATTTACATAAGTAGTTCACAGCCTGTGATTGTTTAACAATCAAACTGAAATTATTTTTTAGAGTATATTGCAGCAATGTGATATGTATTACTTGTAGAAAGCAATCATGGTTATGTGTTTGATGCCACCTTAGGACAATATACCTGTACATGTAGCCCTAATATGTATTAAATCACATGATTGTCCACATCGAGATCAAAACACTAAAACTGAAACAAAAAGTCACAGTCTATACTTTTTCTCTATTAATTCAATACAATAAAATTGACAACTGCTTTAACATCTTTACATATTGAGTATTTCAGACCAGAGAGAGGCGAGGTGCAACAAAAGTTTCATCCTCATCATTTTATTTAGTAATGCAGGTTACAAAGATTAACAGCCAGTGAGGCTGATGTGGACCTTCAATTAACTAATGAAATGTGAAATAATGAACAAAATAATTTATAAAAGTTCTACATAACACAAAATGACTGAATGGCAATTACTCACGAATCCACGATGCAGTGAGCTTCGTCAACCACAACACAGACTACGTTTTTTTGATAAACATCATATAACAACATTTCTCTGCATTTCTTACTACTGATAAGTACTTCCGGATGGGCAAACACGATGCTAATACGTCTGCACAACACATTTTCCACAGAATCACCTTGGACTTCGATCCCTGTCTCTTTGTCCGCTTCAGAACATTTAGCCGGATAATTGCTGCTAACTGTCCTTGCTTCTTAATTTTCTCAACTTGGTCCATCATCAAAACGGTCAATGGTGACACAATAATTACAATCGAGCATTACTTTCCACCATACCAAAAAAGTTAACCATACTCGGCAGAAGTTGATATATTAAAGACTTGCCATATCCTGTTGGCAGGACGGCTAGCACATCTCTCTTTTACTGCACCACTGCTCTCAAAACCTCTAGCTGTTTAGTTTTTTAACTTTAAATCAGGCGTTCCGCGTTCAGTTAAGGAAAACTTCAATGCGCGGTCAAATTCAATGTTTGACATGTCCGCCATGTCCATGGGCAACGTCCACAGCGACGAGCAAGGATGCTGCTAACAATATTTGCTAGCTAACTTTAACCCGCAAAACAAACTCTAATTCTCTGCCTGGCCCTAAGCTAACATAAAAATACTGCAACGTTGCTTAACCTATAAATTCTACGCGCCTGAGTCAGTCTTCTGAGTCTTTCTGTTCCGCCATTTTGGGAATTTATTTTGGACATGCGCTCTTGCCTCGCCTGTCACATTCCTGACAGCCGATCACGTGGTGCAAATCGGATTTGGCCAGATCTTGCCTTCGGCTTCGTCCACAAGAGATCTGGGAACGAGATTATCTGCGCATCCTTACTGCGCACGCAAATTCACACGCCACGTTATGCATCGAGCGCGCGTGCTAAGTACTAAAATGAACAATGATGGGACAGATGGCCATTGCTATAGCTTTACTTGGATTTAACGATTTTAGACGTTCGGTGAACCCTACTTTTATTACGAGAAACAGATTGTATTTACAATTGTCTCCACATTGTCTAAAAATGAACAAAAAGTCAATGTGGAAAGTTAAAAAAAATCAAGATTTCTGTCCACGGGACATCGAATCCTGCCATGTTGCGGCTGCAAGGCGCGTGGAACTATGGTCGCTAAATGCGAAGTTGTTCTTTAAGAAACCTTACTAGTTGACTAAACTCACTTAATAGGTCCAGTTAAACAATATTTTGCAGAGAACAACTCACTTCAAAGTACTAATTACAATAGTTTTTGGCTTACAGATACTGTGGCCTTATTCGCTAACGAAGCCCGATTTTTTTCATATTTAGGGTGTTCTTCTGGGCATGTTCTCTCCAAAACGAAGTCGGTGACCCCCCTATTTTGTTTTTTACATTTCCTACAGTGGTAAAAGTCTCAGAAAAAAAATCAATGTTGGAAAATTCACTCAAGGCATGGTTTAAGCACCACGTGCGCCCTGGGTTGACATTGACGCAATCAACTACGCTAACAAGTACACGACTAAAATGAAAGCAAAATTTTCCTACTGTGACCAAATCAAGTTTAATGAACCTGTACTTAAACCAGGAACACTAGAATAGCAGCATATCGATAACCACTAACTGTTAAAATCCAACTGCAAACATGTACATGCAGATGGCGTAGTGCGCGCGCAAAACAAGTGCGAGATACGTAAATAATAAGTAACGGTAATAGGACTGAGTGGAGTCCAATTCGGTCGGTTATCATAAGAGTGATAACAAAATCGGACGACCGCGCAGCAGGAGTCCGATTTGTTTATCACGAGTATGATTACAGGCCGAATTGGATAACACGAAGTCTTATTACCAATTAAGCATAAAAATTACAATTTCCGAGAAAAGAAGAACAGCCAAGCTATGAAAGAAAGAAAAAATTTGCATTAAAATACTTACAAAGTAGATGTAAACATTCGCCACCGCGCCTCCTACCGGCAATTAGGCGCCAAAAACACAAAAGCAAGCACGCGCGCACGTAACTATAACTTTGAATGTGATTGGCTTATTGAACTGTCCGATAACAAACTGTCCAATAACAAACTGTCCGATAACAACTTGGCAAGTGAATTAGTGGAAAATAGGCGTTTTTTAAACCAATCAAAATCGAGGAAATTGTAATTTTTATGATTACAAGAATAATTAAGGATGAAGGCGCGAACCAAACAAAGGGGTAAATTACTATTTAAGCTGAGAAAGGAGACTAATTAGTATAAAAGGGATAAATTAAGATGTTTGACCTGGATATTTAAAGACGGCTGCTCCCAAAGGATGTGCATGGCTTCCTTGATTTTCAATTGGAAGGTTGTGGAAGCAGAGTCGAGAATTTAAAACAATCTTCTGAATCATTATTCCTGTTAATATCTTTAATTATTCCTGCTAATCACTTTGTTACACTATTTATTGCATATTTTCATTTTATTTCTCACTGTACAACTGACGATGGATGATGTGTGATCCGAAACATGTATTGTCTTCATTAAAAAATGAACTTCAAAAACATCGTGTGGTTCATCAAAGCGATATCTTAGGGCCTGTTTACTTGTGGGAGGGTACCCCGGCTAACCGGGCTACCCGGCTAACCGAGCTACCCTGGGAGGGCTAACTTCTCATACGTTTCTTTAGAAAACGCATTGAAGCGTTTACATGCTAGACAGGGTAGTCCGCCTACTCGAGGCACCTTGTCATCTTGCCCGGGGCACCCGGCTAGGCGGGATAGCTTTTTAACAAGTAAACGGTTCGTGCCGGGCTATCCCGGCTAGCCAAGGTGAGATAAACCGCGAAAACATGGCCGCGCAAGGTGAATTTTTTTCGTAGTTATCATTTGCCGGTGTTATCTGCCGAACTGAATGACAGTCAATCTGAAGAGATCAATGTAATAAATGAGTCTCAGGCAGAGAACACGCCCGTGCCCGTGCAGGAAGCTGAAATAAGATGTCAAAAAAATTCATTGGTCGGCCATTTTGTTTGTTGTGCTTAGCGGCCGCTCAAAAGATAGTCCAGGCACCCACTCACTGTCCCGGTTAGGTGAGTTGCATGTGAAGGCGGGCTATGTGTTAATCCTTCTAGCCGGGTAGCCCGGTTAGCCGGGGCACCCTCCTTCCATGTAAACAGGCCCTTACTTCGTGCTGCTACGAAACCTTGGTAATGCTATAATATCAGTCTAAAAATTTCCGTTTTAAACCGGCCTGAGAGCGAACGTGTTTCGTAACATGAGTACAATCGGAATTCACTCGCTCGAAATTTACGCAACATTGTAAAATGTATTAAGACCACAATGACTAGGAAACAACATAAGAAGATTGGTAAGTGTTATTTTACTACCATAATAAGTTTGCAAAACAGGAGCAGTGCAGATCATCCAACTTTTCTGAATACAATCTTTGTTGACAAGGTTTTTAGCAATGGGCAGTTGATCGGGGAGAACTTTCATATGGTTGAATCCAAACAATAACAAGAGCCTAAACTTTTACTTTTCATCGGTTGACTTTCCAGTTTCTGTTATCTGGGTATGAAAAATGTGCAATCAAGCTCACCACGAAATTCTCCCTTTACTTCGGACATTACGATACAGCGAAAAACATTTCCTAGTTTACATCATGATGAGCAAAGCTATGCAAATACATCTCCACCTTTTCATCTCTTCTTCGAGGTTTATATTTCGTTGTTTGTACATCTTCTTTGCTTTTGATTCTCCGTATTATTGGCACATATAACCTGCTGTACTGCTGGCGTGTGTTATAGATTATACAAATAAATAAGCAAATAAGCTTAAAAAGTATATCGTAAGTAATGTCAGTAAAAGCAGCCTGTTGTAAATCAATACACTCTCATTGTAAGTAGTGTAAGTATTGTATGAGTAGAGTGAAGTGTTGTAGGTAGACCAAAAATCCAGTACTGTATCGCGACTATTGTAGCGATAGCAATCCTATCTTAAGTAGGTTTTTTCCCTGTGTTGCAATAATAACTACTTATTAACCGAGAGTGAGGTCTTTACGGGAAAATCGAAAACAGAGACCGTGCAATATGGCAAGGCCAAGGTTTGAGATTTTCCCATAAAGACCGAACTTTGGAGGTTAATAAGTATTCTATAATATGGCTTTTTGCTTTGGTTTTGCGGGCCCCTAATCGGCCCGTGGGCTTTACGGGAGAATAAAGCCCTAGAATTAGCCAATCAGAGCGCGCGTTATATCGGTTACAAACACAAGCCATATAATAAATGAATTTAATAAAGGTTTCCGAAGCCATATTATAAGCAAAGCTGGGTACTAAGGTAAAAACCCCTAATTTTAAGCCTTCTTGCCAACATTGTTTGACTTCAAAGTGAAAGTGAAGAATGATCATCGCAGTTAATTTTCCAATTTAAGCAACTGGAAAGAAGAAGCCTGAAAAAAATCAGGGCTTCAACGGGATTCGAACCCGTGACCTCCGCGATACCGGTGCGATGCTCTACCAACTGAGCTATGAAGCCACACATTGGGAGCGAGGTCAATTAATTGAGTTCTTATCTTCCCGTGAGGAGTGAAATGATGTAAAGTTTATATGAAATATTTCATATTTGAACTGCGGTTATAGATGAAAGTGAAGAATGATCATCGCAGTTAATTTTCCAATTTAAGCAACTGGAAAGAAGAAGCCTGAAAAAAATCAGGGCTTCAACGGGATTCGAACGCGTGACCTCCGCGATACCGATGCGATGCTCTACCAACTGAGCTATGAAGCCACACATTGGGAGCGAGGTCAATTAATTGAGTTCGTATCTTCCCGTGAGGAGTGAAATGATGTAAAGTTCACTTTCATCTATAACCGCAGTTCAAATATGAAATATTTCATATAAACTTTACATCATTTCACTCCTCACGGGAAGATACGAACTCAATTAATTGACCTCGCTCCCAATGTGTGGCTTCATAGCTCAGTTGGTAGAGCATCGCACCGGTATCGCGGAGGTCACGGGTTCGAATCCCGTTGAAGCCCTGATTTTTTTCAGGCTTCTTCTTTCCAGTTGCTTAAATTGGAAAATTAACTGCGATGATCATTCTTCACTTTCATCTATAACCGCAGTTCAAATATGAAATATTTCATATAAACTTTACATCATTGTTTGACTTCAGCGGTATTTTGTTTCTACTTCTTTGTTCTCACGTCTAATTGGCTTTCCTAAGATATTCATTTCTCCTTAATAGCCCACACCTCGAAAATAATCAATATTTTTTAATTTACGTGTTTTAAGAATAAACCTTCCCTATTTTTCAGTTTGCACTAGCTTTCACTGGTGATAAAACTCAGTTTAACTTAGTAATTATTTATTGTCAGCTCCTTTGAATGTTTTGCGATCAAGCTCTCGCCTTTTTTTCGTAGCTTTGACAGGCTATCAATCAAGAGCCTCTGGCGCCCAAGCTTCCTGCTCAATGACATTTTTATTACAACCAATAGAGTCACGTGCATACATGGCAAATAACTGTCAAAAGAGCATAGGGGTATGAAACGTGAGTCGGTGTCTGAATATTTTTTGCTTCTTTAGCACTTTCAGTTTCTTTTCATCTGACGGAGAAGTTATGGAGTCTGTTCATGTTCGTATGCTTGATGAAGACGAGGAAAGTAAAAGCACTGATCAGTTTGGGCCGTTTTGAGCAGAAACTACGCAAATCATTCATTCAGTAACCAAATCTGTGACCATAACTTTGCATTTCAATTGTCTAATCAGGAATGAAAATTCCGATCGTCTGATCTTTGCTTCTAAGACCAAACGCACATTTAGGATAAAACAGCTACCGTGGGGTTACAAAGTGAAACTTTTAAGAAATTTAAAGAATTCTATGTCATCACCACTTTTCAATTTTTTTTGACTGCAGATTTTGATCGTTTGTACAACAAAGAAAGGAACAAACTAGTATTGAAAACCATCAATCAGTTCCCAAATTAAGGTACTTACAAGTAGGAGATAACTTTTGTTTTTATTTAAGCTCTGTTATTGTCAAGGAAAATTCTTCTTTGAAAACTAAACTTTGAATTATGAATGTATATCAGTCTGATAGGAATTTTATGCTTGTCTGGCAACATTGTTTCAAAGTATGTTAATTACACTACTTTCTTTTCGTATTTTTATAACCTTACATGCCTTTGTTGAATATCTACATGGACCTAAATTACCCCCCGGCATCAAAAATTCAATCTATAGTTTGACTAAGGTAATTTACTCGTTTTTCATTTTTGTCGTAAACTGTGTCCAATCCAACAAACGTGGTTAAGCTAATAAGACTAATTCTTGCCATCTTCATTACTTTTCGCGTTTTTAGAGCAAACTTTCTATTTTTTTTTTCAGATTGTATTCGGTATTGAAACTCATTAAAAATCATCGTCTACGCTCTGCTGCTTCAAGGGGGCAGCCTACCCTTATTTTGACAATTTTTGCAATCATCGAGTTCTGGTTTCCTTTCAAAGGAATAGCCAACATCTATATATCAAATTAAACTGCAAGAAACACTCTGTTAGACTATGTCCACAAAAGTTCTCAATTGTTCAATGAGTGAGTGCCAACTGGTAATATACATTTGGGCCTGACCGCAAACATGCCCATTTTGTGGCAAAGGTGCAAAACATGACATAATATCCAGGAGATCAAGTTACATTTTGCATACAGCAGGTAAGATAACTTTATGCAATGAACCTAAAATTTACATGATCTGTTCAATATAAGGTCATGCTTTCACTGTGCAAACTGTCAGATCCGAACTTGGTTACGCAATACAACATTCAAGTTATTAACGATCCAACACTTTGCACAATTCAGGCTAGATTTGAGGTTCATTGCATAGGAAATTTATCACAAATTCCAAAAATGTATGGATTGTGGGCCATATTACAAAACGCCAAAAAGTCATAATTGCCAAATGACACTAAAATTGGCCCGTAAAGTGATTTTCAGAAAATGCAGAAGAAAATTGAACATATAAATGTCATTGAATAAGTGTTTCAAAATCCTCCAGAAGCATAAGTTTCTCCTTCATTCTCAACATTTCTCTCCTCCTGGTGTCTCCTTTCAGTTCTTCTTTGCTGTCTTGCAGTCAGTGCACCCTCCCGAGTCTTTCTTTCTGCATGGTAGGTACGTTTGGTGTCCTCCTTTTCTGCCCTTTCCGAAATGTACTTCCCTGGATTTAGGCCACACCTTTTCATGATGTTTTCAGATGTGTGTGAACCATCACTGAAGCGTGCTACAGCCAAGGCACATGCTGTTTCCACAGAATTGAGGCCAGCAAAGCTTTCTTCTGGGCACAAGCTCCAAACTACTGAGTTCAAAGACTCAGGAAGACTGGGTCGAGTAATGGCGACGTAAAGACGTGCGTTACTGCCGCCCGCCGATCTTTCTGCTCTGTTTTTGGTAAATGGCCGTTTTTTTCGGTCAGTTTTTGAGCAAAAGAGAAACCATATCCTCAGACTCTTCCGACGAATCATCTCTTTCGCCGGAAATCAAAAAAACGAAGCCATACTCCTCGCCAACGTATCACGAAGACGAAATAATGACAGCTCTCAGTATGACACAAGATGTTAGTGCAACTCTACAAGCAATCTTAACAAAGCTGGAAAAGCTTGATTCAATAGAATCCGCCGTGAAGAAAATTGAAGCCAATCCCGAGAACTTAGAGAAACGAACCCAAAGGCTAGGATATTTCCAAACAACAGCGAAGAAAGATATTGACGATCTAAAAGAAGGGATCAACTTTACTGGACAACAACTCAAGGATAAGACAGAAGCTATGGAGAAGGCGCATCGACTCTATGAAACTCAATTAGCAGAGCTCACGACAAAATGCCAGAAAGATGGGGATTTGTTAGACGAGATCCACACTAAAAATCTTTACTTAGAAGCCTACTCTCGCCGGGAGAATATCAAATTCACGAACATAGAAGAATCGACAGAAATAGGCGGCCGCACTAGTGAAGACACCGAAGAAGTTCTCCGAACTTTTCTGGAACGTGATCTTGGTTACAGGGATGCAAGGAATGTAGAAATTCAGCGAGTACATCGCATCGGAAAAAGCAAGGATGGAAATCCGCGTCCTATTCTGGCCCGTTTCCTTAGATATAAAGACTGTCAACAGATCTTTTTACTGGGTCACCGGCTTAAAGGCACTAACTTTCAAATGTTCCGAGACCTTCCCCAGGAAATCATTACCCGTCGCAAAGTACAGATGGGAGCTTTTAAGGATGCCAGGAAAAATGGAGTTGCTGCCTCCTTCAGCCAATCTCAACCGGATAAATTGAACATCAGAGGTAAATTGTGGCCGATCGGGCAAAAATTTACTATTTAATTAACACTAAATAAACTTTGTTCAGATTGACCGATAAATTGTTCAAACTTCTCGCAGTTATTGCCAATATGCTTTCACCAATTAGAGGCGGTCGGCAACTTAAACGGGCTAATAGAGTTGCAGGCTTTTTCTCTTTTTTACTGTAGCAAGCAATCAAGTTGCCTAATTTCTCCACCAGAAGTCCTTTAGTAATTTTATTCATTTTGTGTGTGTTTTCGTTTTACTGTCTCCAGGGCATAAAAATCTATCTAATTAACAATAGTTTAAAGGCATGTGGTCATTTAGATATCTTTTATTGTGAAAATGCAAAACAGTCAACTCAGCCTCCTTCATTACTCACAATACAACAGATCTGAAAATAGTTTCCCTCAATGTCAGGGGATTGGGAAACAATGCCAAAAGAAAAGAGGTGTTTAACTGGCTGAGAGCGAAAAAGCAATCTATATATATGCTGCAAGAGGTCCATTGTTCTCAAGAAACTACCGATATATGGTCTTGTGAATGGGGGTACAAAGCGCTCTTCAGCTGCTGCAGCAGCAACAAAGCAGGGGTTGGTATTCTTTTCAATAATAGTTTCAATTGCCAGATCCATAAGGTTTTCTCGGATCCGAATGGACGCTTTTTAATATGTGATATCGTTGCTGATAGCAAGCGTCTGACTGTGGCTAACGTCTACGCTCCGAATGAAGACGATCCAAACTTCTTTCAGGTTTTTTTCGATCATTTATCAAACTTTAAACGTGGTGAAATTATAATTGGTGGGGACTTTAACTTAGTTCTTGACGTTGAAAAAGACAAGAGGGGTGGCCTTGCCAGAACACACAAAAATGTCTTAAAAGTGATTCGAGATTTCTCTGAAAATCTTGGTTTGACTGATATTTGGAGACTTTTCAACCCAGAAGCCAGGAGATATACTTGGCGCCAAAACCAACCAGTCATACATTGCCGACTCGATTTTTTTCTAGTAAGTGAATCATCTTTATGTGATGTGACCCATGCAGATATTTTTCCTGGTTTCAAAACGGATCATTCGATGATTACTCTGAATCTAGCTTTACACTCGAACCCCAGAGGCAAAGGTTTTTGGAAGTTGAACACGTCCCTTTTATCCGAAATGAGATATGTCCAAGAAATTAAAACAACAATTGAAAGCACTGTGAACCAATACAAAGAAGACACCTCAGTGAACCCAGCTCTGCTTTGGGAGATGATTAAATTAAAGGTGCGAGAAAAATCAATATCTTATGCTGCATACAAAAACGTGACAACAAGGAAACGCGAAGAAATGTTGGAACGCGAAATCGCCTTGTTAGAAAAACATTTAGACAATGCAAGCAATAGTAACCCCTCATATCATATTGTTGCTGAAAGAATTTTTACCTTAAAGAAAGAGCTAGAAAACATTTTTGACTATCGAACCAAAGGCACTATCATTAGGTCAAAGTTACAATGGTACAACGAGGGCGAAAAGAACTCCGGATATTTTCTAAATCTCGAAAAAAGGCACTGTAAACAAGGAACAATTAGTCAATTAAAACTTAATGACACCGACTTTGTCACCACAGACAGAGATATCTTATCTGAATGTACGGCTTTTTACAAAAATCTTTATACGTCAAAAAGCCCCGACAGCATCCAGTCAACATTCCTCTCTGAAGTGAACTCCACTTCTTTGACCAATGAAGAACAAACTTTATGTGAAGGCCCCTTAACTCAAAAGGAATGTTTCGAAGCCCTGAAGAAGATGGAGTCTGACAAAACGCCAGGCACGGATGGACTTCCCGCCGAATTCTACAAAGTTTTTTGGAAAGACATTTCTTTTTTTTTAATCTCGGCCCTCAACTATGCTTTTGACTCTGGCTGCCTCTCAGTAACACAAAGACGAGGGTTATAAAACTAATTCCAAAAAAAGATGCGGAACTATACTTCATCAAAAATTGGAGGCCTATTACCCTTTTGAACACTGATTACAAAATCGTAGCAAAATCTATTGCAAACCGAATTAAATTAGTACTTCCAAACCTTATCAATCATGATCAAACAGGATTTTTGAAGGGCAGATTTATAGGCGAAAATATCAGACTCATTGACTCTATTATCCAATATGCCACAGAAAAGAATATCCCGGGTCTGTTACTTTTTATTGACTTTGAAAAGGCATTTGATTCTCTCGAATGGTCCTTCATACATGGCACATTAAGATCCAACGGTTTTGGTGCTTCGCTAATCAACTGGGTGAAAACCCTGTATAGTCATACTGAAAGCTGTATTCTGAATAATGGATGGGCAAGTAATTTTTTTGAAATTCAAAGAGGTGTTAGGCAAGGCTGCCCGCTCTCACCTTATTTATTTATCCTATCGGCAGAGGTGCTGACCACGGCAATTAGGAAAAATACTAATATAAAGGGAATCTCTGTAAATAATGTGGAAATTAAGTTAAGTCAGTATGCCGATGAAACAACACTTATATTAGACGGGTCACGTGAATCTCTCCTTTCATCCCTTGCAATGCTTGACGATTTCAGCAAAGTCTCTGGCCTCAGACTCAATGATAAGAAAACGGAAGCTCTATGGATTGGCGCAAGTATTGGAAATGATAAAATTCTGTCATCAGGAAAAGAGCTTAAATGGCCAAAAGACAAAGTAAAATTCCTAGGTCTATGGATTTCAACAGATCCCGAACTATCTGCCTCTTTAAACTACAATGAGAAACTTGAAAAAGTGAAAGAAATCCTAAGATGCTGGAAATACCGCCGACTCACATTGTTAGGGAAAATCACTGTTATCAAATCACTAGTGGTCTCCCAATTGGTTTATCTACTCTCGCCTCTTCGCTCAAACTACAGGGTTTTAAAAGAAATAAATGATTTACTCTACACTTTTCTATGGAATGGTAAAGGCGACAAGATAAAACGGAAGGTAATGATCAATGATTTCGGTGGTGGTGGCCTAAAAATGATCGATATTAGTTCCTTCAATAAATCCCTCAAAACCACATGGATTAAAAAATATTTAGATAACAACAATAAGGGAAAATGGAAACTCTTTTTTGATATAACCCTAAAAAAATATGGCTGTCAAAACTTTTTTTTCTACAACCTCAACGTTAGAGACACCTTATCGACAATAACAACTTCGGATGCCTTTTTAAAAGAACTGTTAGGAATCTGGGGGGAAGTTAACTTTGAACCTGAAATAACGTCGAAAGATCACTTTCTGGATCAACAACTTTGGCATAACTCCCTAATAAAGATAGCCAACAAAACAGTTTTTTTAAAAAATTGGTTCACTAAGGGAATAACTCGGGTGAAACATCTTTTAGGACCGGACAACAACTTTCTCTCGTTAAATGATTTCCGCTGTAAGTATGAAATAGACCCTCGCCCTCTCAGCTTCTACGGATTAATATCGGTTGTAAAGTCTCTTCGGACTGATTCTAATTTTCAAGATTTACAGAACACCGACCACGAAATATGAGCCACTTACAACAAGAATTTTGCAGGTCAAAAAAGCAACTACAATAATATATAAAAAACTGATTAGTAACAAGAGTTTAACCCCAGAGTCAAGTCAAAAGAAGTGGCTAGAGGATTGTGGCCTACCAATAAATGACAACATAAATTGGAATGCTGCCTATCTTTTAGCTAAAAAATGCACAAAGAGCACTAAGCTGATAGAGTTTCAGTTTAAATTCTTACATAGACGTGTACCAACCAATAACTTTTTATTTAGAATAGGTCTACATGGCGATGAAAAGTGCAGTTTTTGTCACACCTCCTCTGAGTCAATAATTCATCTTTTTTGGTCATGCCGCCAAACATCTCACTTTTGGAATAAACTTACTGAATGACTGAAAAACTTAAATTTACTTCCTAGAGATTATGCTTTGACAAATATTACTGCTTTGGGTCTGAGGCCAGATATCTCTCAATTTGCGCTTCTTATAAATTACTGCTTTCTCTTAGCACGATATCACATATGGCTCGCTAAAACAAAAGATGATCATCCAAATCTTACGCTTTTCATATGCACACTAAAATCACAATATGAGATAGAAACAAAAAGTGGAGACACGAAGAAATGGAAACCTCTTACAGGATATATGAGGATTTAATTGATATTTTAGATTATATTTTCTGTAGGGTTATCTATCTCCTACCCATTAATTTATTTCTAATCTCCTGTCAGATGCATAACTCATTTTACTTTTAATGTACCACATGCCTTTGGTCTGTTTTTTATGTTTCTGTACTACAACCTCAAGCTGTAATGATAACTAGCTATTTTTCTTCTCAGTTTTTTTTTTCTTTACCCCTTGTCGTCACTGCATTTCTTAATTGTGTAAGTCGTGTAACTGTATTTGTTAGTAATGTAAGTCGTTTAGTTATTGTAATTTAAATAGTGTAAATAATTAGAGCAATATAATGTAAATAGAGTTAGTGTTGTAAGTAAGCATTGGTTTCCCTTGTGTTATTGCAAATAAAATTAAAAAAAAAAAAGAGTTCAAAGACTCATTCTGGTTTTGAGTAGCTCCTTCGAGATAACGTACGGTCTAACAGTTCATCAGCTGATAAAGCCTCAAATGTTGGCTTCACAACCTCAACCACAGCTGGTGCTAATGGAGATTTGTACTTGTAGGCATGGGTTCCTTTCGCTCTGTCTCGCTGCCAGCCACACCATGAAGTTTCCCCTTCTGGGCAGTAGTCGTGCTGTGGATTATCATCGGATGAAGTGGAATGATAAAAAATGGCCCATATTGCTGATTTCATCCCGTCTTTGTCATTCTTGTTACTTCTTATGGCTTTCCCATAATACTTCTGGAACAAGTCAATTCTCTTGTCCGTCAAGCGGTCTCTGCCCCCAAGAGATATTCCGTCATCTAGTTTCCTGCCCTTGTATGCATTCTTCAGGTCTCTGAGCCGGCGACCCATCCTCTTTTGGACATGGCCGACAGTCTTCCTTCACAATAGAAACATCATCACCATAAGGTTTCAGTTCCTCAACCCTGACGTTGAAGCTTTCAGACTTATTTTCAGGTGTTTGGTTAAGAGGAGGAACCGAGCAAGAAGTAGCGATTAACTTGGTGCTGATTTGAGCAGAAACATCTCAAGGTAGAAACTCTGTCGGCTTCTTACTAGTAACAACGTGGCAACAACTTTGCATTTCTAGGGGCTGAATAAATAGTCGTTCTTCTGCTGTTTGTTTTGAGCACTTGAGCAAGTTTAGGAATGAATCTACTTCTCCAAAGAGTGGTTTCGAAAGTTGTATTAACGTCAATGCTCATTGTATTTTTATCGCAGCTTTTGACCAGCCGTTTGAAGAAACAACAGGAGAACAAATCAGCAAAGCAATTAAAGAGTTACGAAATCAGAGTCTCTTCCAGGTATTTTGCACATTTGTTGTTCTGTAAATCTTTGGTTTCCAAGAAAAGTGAACACCTTAAGTCTTGTTATCAATCAACATATTGCCCAGCAAACTGGTGACAAAGATAAAGAAGCTTGCTCACTAGGAAATCTTGTCTTGATTTAACACTAAATTCTCAAAACAAACATGGAAAAAATTTTCAGTCAATAAAGAGAATCGATATCTCACGCTTAGGTGAATATCTCGAGTTTTGTGGGATTTTAATTTGAAAGACAGGTATAAAAGAGGAGTAGTAAGGCAGTATTTACCATTAAAATTGCCTTAATGAGAAACTTAAGTTGTAGCACTTGCTCATTAACTGCAGAAATACTCAGCCTGACTTTCAAACAAACATAGCAAACCACCAAGGGAAAGCACCTAATTTCTTACTTGAGTGGTTCTGTTTCATGAGTCTTTCAGACGCAACAACTTTACTGACTTCACCTGACGTTTAATTCGAATTCATCGTCTGTTATGTTATCAAATGCAGTGTAAATTTTTCATTAATTTTCAATCAATCCAACAAACTTGGTTCAGCAACTAACCCTGACCCTTGTCATCTTCATTGTTATTTCTTTGTGTTTTCGTGTTTTTAGAGCAAACTTTTCTATTTATTTCACATTGCATTCGGCGATGAAAAACACTGAGACATCTTTGTTTCTTAAAACTAACTTTCAGATACATGTACATCAGTCAGATAGGAAGTGAATTTGAAGCTTGTGAGTGAAAGAATTTTCAATACTAAATTTGAGTGTGCGTTTGTGAGAGTACAAAAAACGTTATTCTATAATATGTAATCCTTAGTTTGTTTATGAGACATTTACAAAACATCGCAAAAGATGTCACAACTACTTGTAATAACACACAAATTTCAGTAAGTGTTATTTTACTAGCACTAGACACTAAGTCTACTATCAAGGGAAAGCCCCTAATTTTATGCTTGCCTGGCAACATTGTTTCAAAGGCATTTTAATTACACTACTTTTCTTTCAGTTCGTGTTTATATAACCTCACTGGCCTTTGTTGAATATCTATTTGGACCTAAATTCCCCCCCTGCATCAAAAATTTAATCTGTATTTTGACTGAGGTAATTTACTCGTTTTTCATTCTTATCGTAAACTGTGTCCAATCCAACGAACTTGGTTAAGCTAATAAGACTAACGCTTGCCATCTTCATTACTTTTCGTGTTTTTAGAGCAAACTTTTCAGATTGTATTCGGTATTGAAACTCATTAAAAAATCATCATCTACGCTCTGCTGCTTTAATGTGTTGTAAACAATCTCTTATCGCTAAGGCTTTGATATTCATCACTTACCACTGAAACTTTCATCTGCTTATTATTCTAACTCCAACAAAGGTCACGTGACTACACAGAAATTAACTGTCAAAAGTTAACTGAAGTATGAAGAGCGAGTCACTGTAGAGATGAATATTTCTTCGTTAGCAATTTCGATCTCCTTTGATCTGACGTTGAAGCTTTCGGACTTATTTCCAGGTGTTTGGTTAAGAGGAGGAACCGAGCAAGAAGTAGCGATTAACTTGGTGCTGATTTGAGCAGAAACATCTCAAGGTGGAAACTCTGTCGGCTTTTTACTAGTAACAACGTGGCAACAACTTTGCATTTCTAATGGCTAAATAAATAGTCGTTCTTCTGCTGTTTGTTTTGAACACTTGAGCAAGTTTAGGAATGAACCTACTTCTCCAAAGAGTGATTTCGCAAGTTGTATTAACGTCGACGTGCATTGTATTTTTATTGCAAATTTTGACCAGGCATTTGAAGAAACAACAGGAGAACAAATCAGCAAACCAATTAAACAGTTACGACATCAGAGTCTGTTCCAGGTATTTTGCACATTTGTTGTTCTGTAAATCTTTGGTTTCCAAGAAAAGTGAACACCTTATGTCTTGTTATCAATCAACATATTGCCAAGCAAACTGGTGAAAAACATTAAAAAATACTTAGCAACTTGGAAATTTTGTCTTGATTTAACTCTAAATTCTCAGAACTAATGTCGAAAGAAATAGTTTTCAATCGATAAAGAGAATTGATCTCTCACGCTTGGATGAATATGTTGAGTTTTGTGCGATTTGAATTTGAAAGAGCGGTATAAAAGAGTCTAGTAAGACAGTATTAACCATTTGTGTTGCTTTAATGAGAAACTTTAGTTGGAGCACTTGTTTATTAACTGCAAAAAAATCTCAATCTGGCTTTCAAACAAACCCTACAAGTCACCAAGGGAAAGCATCTAATTTTATGTTTGGTTAGGAACGAGTTTTTCAGACGTTTAATTCGAATTCATCGTTTGTTTTCAGTTGTAGTTAAAGTGTTTCTTTAGTTTGGCGTTTAAAATTTTGCAAACTAGTTTTAAATTTTATTATCTGGAAAGTGGGGAAATTAAAAATCAAATTAGCTTAAGAAATTCTAAACACAGGAACAAGTTTAACCTCAGCATTTACCTTGAGGTACATTTAAGAAGTTTCAAACGTTTTCGGAGATAAATCGAGTTACTTATTACATTTTATTAACGTTTGTTTTGATAAATCACAACTATCCCTGTTTTTATTATTGTGGCAGCTTTTGATCCTTTGGAGAACGAAAAGAAGAGCAAACTAGCTTACATGACAGGCGGTTTAGGGGTGCCTTTTATCGTAGGGAGAGAAGTGCAAACACACAGCGCTCTACTAAGGGTAAAATGCGCCACTTATCTGCTTGCCCTACAGGCTAAGAAAAAACGAGCAAGATCCATGGCATGAGGAAGACAGAAATCAGTCCTTGTTCAAGTAAGTAGCTTCTTGTTTTAATTCCATATTTTCATTTCCAAAAGACTGAGTGATGAAAATTTCATCTCCCTTAACACGAAATTGCCAAGCAGAAAAGTGACAACAGTGATAATTTAATAATGGAAACTGTATCATGATGGAGAATAACATTCTAACTAGAGGAATTCATTTTTATATGTAGGTAAAGTTTTAAGATTCTTTAGCTTTTAAAATTGTTAGCAGTTACCGCGTAATTAATTTCAGTGACAAAAAGCGTCTCACTGAGTTAATTTATTTTTTGATATACATGTATGTATTTTCAGTGCATTAGGAACTGAACTTCGGAAACGAGATATTGATGAGTAAAGATAACAGAGAAAATTCTTTGTCATAGCTGAACGGAATGGTGAAGAATGCAACTGAATATATGAAAGACCATCTACGGGTATATAACGAACTCACAAAATGGTCAGCTCACAGTCGGCTTGATAGCTCAGTTGGTAGAGCACTGCACCGGTATCGCAGAGGTCATGGGTTCGAATCCCGTTCAGGCCTGAATTTTTTTCAGGCTTTAATTTCACAACTGCCTAAGTTGTGTAAAAAACTGCGATGATCAATCATGTCTTCATATCTTTCTCCACAGTTCAAATATATGATTTTTCATATATTTACTTGCATGAGGGATAATCTGTTTAGAAATAATTTTGAGAACCATTACAGTACGACGACTTAAACCGTGCCACGAGAAGAAAGTTAACCAATCAAATGTAAACTAAGAACAATGGACTGGGAGCTTTCTCGCGTCGGCAAGTAACGGTCTATTTGACTTGAAGACATAAATACTATCGACTCCTCTGCATTATATAACCTCTTAGAGATTCAGCGCTTGACGACGAATTATCATAGCTATAAATCTCGTTCGAAAACTTAAGCTTCAAAACTCATTTTGCAACAACTAAACCGAAACTGCGTTGATAAGTGTGCAAAACTTAGGATCGAAACTAACCAACAACAAATGGCAAAGTTTCCTGAGAGGTTCGCAACACTTCGCACTTTGTGGGTTTTCGATTTTGTTAAGTTGTTCGCATTCTTCAATGTTATTGGTTTATATGAGAAAAAGATCGCTATCCTTTGTACTCAAGTAACATTCTGATTGGTTAACTCTTTTTCCAGTGGCCCGGCCCGAGCAGTCGCACTGTAATGTAGAATAATACGCGAACTTAAATACCAAATTATATAACAATGAACAAGCCTAACATAAATCTTCCGCAGGCCCTACTACTTATTCAATAGATTCCCCATTGGCTGAACAGAAAAATGTCAGAGGTAATGGACTCCGAAACTAGTTGATTTCGTGAAATAATTCAGTGCTGGGCCTCTTTGTATAATGGGACGCAAACGCAGTCTATAGTGTGAAACAGGGACGAACTATCAGGCGCACTAAACCCTCAGTTTAGCATTTAGATGTACCAAAGCAGATACAGTCTGCCTTTACGAATCATTCGTCATTTGTCATCTTTATACTAAGATGCATATCTTTAAAACAGATTATTCCACAATGGAGTATACTTCTGAAAAACTGAACTATTTTCGAATTTGTTACATCGCCTTTAACTTGGTTCCCGAAGGACTACGACGAGTCCTCAAGCAAGAATGGGATTTCCTTTACAAAACAACGCTTGGAGAATGGAAAGACACGCCAAAGAATGGCTTAGACTTTTATTCTAACGAGTCTCGAGGAAGCCGCTCGAAGAATCGGCGATATCTGGCGACAATACAGAATGGTAACACTGTTGAGTGGGACTGTAGCTGTTTGTTTTTCGCGATTCTGTTCTCAGATAGCATTGGCACAACTCTGAGTGCAGCCATCAGGAAAGAAGTCGATGATCTTCGTCAAGTCCGAAATGATATTGCTCATATCAGTGAGGCCGAGCTGACAGATGCTGAGTTCAAGAACTATGCTGGAAGAGTGTTGGTGGCGTTTAACTCTTTGAGTCTTCCGGTCAATGACATAGAGGAAGTTAAAAATCAGACGACCTTTCCCACGGCAGAAGTAAACAACTTAATGGCACAGGTTTCCAATCTCCAAACAGAATTGCAAAACGTCAGATCTGATTTACAAGTTGCACAAGACACGATACAGAGAAAGGAAGAGCAGGTTGAATGTCTCAGCCAAGAAATTAATTCCAAAGTCGAGTCTTTCTGTAATCTCAGTTTCAAGCCATCTCACGAAATTATCAAACGATTAAATGACGTCACAAAGATTATGACAACAATGCAAGAGATTGGCGATAAAAGTAACGGAGCGATCAGTACCATTTATTTATCCGGTAATCCTGGATGTGGTAAAACTCAAATTGCTCGTCAAATTGGGCAAGAGTTCTTTACAAGCGCATCAGATGAAAGTGAAGGCTTAACATTCGTTGCAACCCTGAATGCGGAAACCCTTGAAACGCTCGCTGACTCGTACATCAGTCTGGCTAAACAATTGGGAATCACCGAATACAGCTTGACTAACCTGGCTACCACGAAAGAAAACAGCCCCAAGGACACAATGCAGCATCTCAAGTGCTTAATTTTGCCAAAGATTCAACAGTTCTCAAAGTGGTTGATAATAGCAGACAATGTCGTAGACCTGTCTTTGGTTTGTGGTTACCTACCTCAGACCGCTTGTGAAGAGTGGGGTCACGGTCAGGTACTGATTACAACTCAAGACAGCAGTGCAATTCCCACAAATGCTCCTCATACCTACCATGAGTCACTCAGTGCAGGAATGCAGCCCGAGGACGCAGTAGAGCTATTGAAGCAAGTATCGCAAATTTCTGGCAATGATGAGCAAGTTCAAAGGGTTGCTGAGGTTCTCGAGTATCAGCCACTTGCCTTGGCAGCCGCTGCGTTTTACGTACAAACTGTTACGAGTTGTGGTTCGCCAACCTACGGTTGGACAAATTACATGGGAGCACTTGTTAGTGGTAAGCGTGAGGCAACAGAAGAACCTCTTGCCAAAGGGAATCCAGCGTATTCCAAAACGATGACTACAGCAATTAAAATGGCAATAGATAGCACTTTGGAAGGCGAGGAAGTTCTTCGCCAGACATTTCTCTTTTTCTCGCTATGTGGCTCCGAATCTCTCCCAGTTGAAGCAGCCGTTAACTTTGTCAAAGTTCGCACTTCGGGACAGACTGAAGAATTAATCAGGGCAAAGATCCTAAAATCCTCCTTGATTACGTGTTTGTACAGTGAAGATGGAGCACCCGACTATGTAAGAGTGCATAACGTTGTCTATGAAATACTAAGGAAAATGTCATCGTTGGATTTTGAGTTGACAGAGAAACTTGAGGGCATAGCCGTAGCGATTCAGGTTTTCCATTCTCTTATTGAGGCGAAGCATAATCGCTTGGGTGAAAGTGGGCACGTTTGTGTCATGCTACGTAGGATTACCACCCATTGCAAAGCATTACATGAAATTCTTACTAATAGTTTTACTACAAAAGATGTTTTGGTGAAGGAGTTAACACCCTTTATCGCTCCTGAAAAGGTCATTACGTGGCTTTGTTTAACTGCTTCTCTGTGTTGTAACCTTAGCAATCCATCAAATGCAATTCTCTTTTCCACATCGGCCTGTGATTTTGTTCAATACAGTAGTAACACTCGAGAGGGCGACTTAATAAAAGCAGATGTCTTGGCTACACACGGGATAACATTATCAATGACATGCCAGTATAAATCATCAATATCATACCATGAAGAGGCTAGAAAGATTTATAAAGCAATTTACGGTGAATATCATTACAAGGTAGCACAAATTTGCTGCAACTTGGGAACTGTTCATGAAGATCTTGGACAGTACCATGAAGCCAAAGAATACTACGAGAAGGCATTTATCATCAGGAAAAAGATTTTCGGCGAGGAACACGCTTCAGTAGCAGCAGTCTATAACAACTTGGGAAATGTTCATGGAGAACTTGGACAGTGCCATGAAGCAAAAGAATACTACGAGAAGGCACTGATCATTAACAAAACGGTTTTCGGCGAAGAACATGCCGTTGTAGCAACAAGCTATAACAACTTGGGAACTGTTCATGGAGATCGTGGACAGTACCATGAAGCAAAAGAATACTACGAGAAGGCACTAACCATCAGGAAGAAGATTTTTGTCGAGGAACATGTTGATATAGCAGCAAGCTATATCAACTTGGGAAGCGTTTATCGACATCTTGGACAGTACCACGAAGCAAAAGAATACGACGAGAGGGCACTGATCATCTGGAAAAAGATTTTTGGCGAGGAACATGCTAATGTAGCAGCAAGCTATAACAACTTGGGAAATATTCACGGAGATCTTGGACAGTACTATGAAGCAAAAGAATACTACCAAAAGGCTCTGGTCATTAGGAAAAAGATTTTCGATGAGAAACATGCTGCTGTAGCTGCAAGCTTTAACAACTTGGGAAATGTTCATGGAGATCTTGGACAGTACAATGAAGCAAAAGAATACTACGAGAAGGCACTGATCATCAGAAAAAGTATTTTTGGTGAGGAACATGCCGCTGTAGCAGCAAGCTATAACAACTTAGGTATTGTTTATCGACATCTTGGACATTACCATGAAGCAAAAGAATACTATGAGAAGGCACTGATCATCAGGAAAAAGATTTTTGGCGAGGAACATGCCGATGTTGCAGCAAGCTATAACAATTTGGGAAATGTCCATGGAGATCTTAGACAGTATCATGAAGCAAAAGAATACTTCGAGAAGGCACTGATCATCAGCAAAAAGATTTTCAGCGAAGCACATGCCGCTATGGCAACAAGCTATAACAACTTGGGAACTGTTCATGGAGATCTTGGACAGTACCGTAAAGCAAAAGAATACTTTGAGAAGGCCATGATCATCAGGAAGAAGGTTTTCGGTGAGGAACATGCTGCTGTAGCTGCAAGCTATAACAATCTAGGTATTGTTTATCGACATCTTGGACAGTACAATGAAGCAAAGGAATACCACCAGAAGGCACTGATGATCAAGAAAAAGATTTTCGGCGAGGAACATGTCGATGTTGCAGCAATTGCATGCAAGCTGTAATGATTCGAAAATTATTTATCGACATGTTGGGCAGTACCACTGAGAAAACGAATACTTCGAGAAGGCACTGCTCCTCGATCAGTAAAAAGATTTTCGGCGAGGACCATGCTAGTGTAGCAGCAAGCTTTCAACAACTTGGAAAGTGTTTGTCAACATCTTGGACAGTACAATGAAAAAAAAAAGAATATGTAAACTTTACTTGTAAAGTATAGTTAACCACAAGAGCTTATTATTACTGTCCATCGATATGTCTCAGCCACAGACATGCTATTCTGTTATCGTGTAAGTGCATTACGAACTTGCCAAGGAACTTGATACCATAAACAATGGACACTACTAGCTATGTTGTCTCGGTATCCTTCTCAACAATTAGGGCTCATGTCAAAGGTATTAATCCTATCCATTACTATTGTACGCTCATCTTACGTTATCAGTTTTACTATCTGCTGCATATCCGATGTCAGTCGAACCTACTACGCTGGAATTCGCAGGTATACTACCTTTTGTTGTTCAAGGCAATGGAACCCCTTCCCTGCATCAGAGTTACAACTACGTTATTTCGCCTCTTGGCTCTCTGATCAAGTCAGCTTCCCAACCATTAAGCTGTATCTGGGTGGTAGCCGGTTTGCCCACATCGAAAACAGCCTTGCAGACCCGTTTGCAGATGCCCCCTTTCTTCGTTTACGTCTTCGAGGCCTCAAGCGGACAATTGGACTCTCCTCTCGCCGCCGTCTACCTATCACCATGTCAGTCATGCGCCAACTAAAAGGAGCTTTGGCAGATGACCCTCAGATCGCATCACAGGACAAACTCATGCTCTGGTCAGCCTTTACTCTGGCCTTCTTTGCCTTCTTACGTTCGAGCGAGTTCACCTCACCATCTTCAGTTCACTTCAACCCGCTGGTACACCTGTCCCGCTCAGACATCAGTTTTACCTCCGCAGGCTCCTTAACATTGCAACTGAAATCCTCCAAAACTGATCCCTTCCGGATGGGCTGTTCCATTACGCTCGCTCCTTCTGGCCGTTCAGTCTGTGTAGTACGGGCAATGCGCCGTTACCTGGCTTACCAGCTTCCAGGCAATTCCACCCCTCTTTATTTCTTCTCAACTGGGCAATTTCTCACCAGGGACAAAGTAACCTCAATTCTGCGCCTCCAACTTCAACGCTTGGGTTTTGCCACAGAGTCCTATGCATCCCGCAGTTTCCGCATTGGGGCTGCAACTACTGCTGCAGAGGCCGGCTTGCCCCCTTGGCTTATCCAAACCCTTGGCTGTTGGTCCAGCAATTGCTACACCCAATACATCAGGACACCTGCTTCAATACTCCAAGCAGTCCCTGCCCAGCTAGCCGCCACCCATAGTACTCCACTACAAGCTTGGGATCCAAGCACAGGACAATGTAGACCTTGTTAAAGTGCTCTAATATCTGTCACTACGTACCTGGCAGTATTTGGGGCATAACTTGGGTGCACACCTTCCACTTAGCTATCGCCTGCGTCAGGCTGGGTGGGTCCCTTACCCCACCTTATTCTTACCTACCTAAGCAGCTAGGTTGGGGGGTTTCGTTCTCTGGGTGAGTGCGCTATCACCCCAATTCATTCACTGGGTGTGTCCACCAACCGCCCAAGTTTCTGTTTTGGGGTTTGTGTCCGCTAACCGCCCCACGTTGTGTTTATGCTTTGGGGTTTGAGTCCGCTAACCGCCCCACTTTGTCTGCAGGGTGTGTCCGCTAACCACCCAATTACCTGTCCAGGGTGTGTCGCTACCACCCACTCTCATTGCTATCCCAGGGAGCACCCAGTGTCCATGGTCCCATTTACTGCCAGATTTGTCTTGTTATTTTTTGTCTATACAATATTATTAGAGAGCGAGTTGTTGTTAACCACGGGAAGGCACAGATCATCGAGAAAACTCTTTTCAGCGAGGAACATGCCGATGTAGCTGCAAGCTATAACAACTTGGGAATTGTTTATCGACATCTTGGACATTACAATGAAGCAAAAGAATAGCACGGGAGGACACTGATCATCAGGAAAAAGATTTTAGCCAAGGAACATCCCCACGTAACAGCAAGTTACCGCAACTTGAGAATTGCTGACAATTACCTTAGACAGCACAACCAAACAAGGAGAAATGATTATTTTCTATTGTAACAATTTTGAATGTGGAGCTTCGGAAGCGGAAATTAGTTTACTAAGGCAACGGGTTGTGAGCGGAAATGGGCAGGTATTTTTGGTCAGCCACGCTTCGCACGTTAAGCATATTACTTTTATCTCGAACCAAAAGAAGATCAGGGTAAAAATTAATCCTCCATATAGGCCTTACACTCAAGGCAGTCAGCTGTTTTTCTTTGTTTGTTTTTCTCTTTCCCCGAAAAAAAGAACGCATGATCGCAGACTACCTCTTAAGTTGTTTGTAGACATGGTACCCGGTTCTTCAGCGGGTGTTAATTACTCGCACGATGCGTGGACAACTCAGGCGGCTTTACACGTAGATTTGTTCACGTTTGGTTTACAAAGCGTAGGGAAACCTCCAATGATGTGCGGATGTCTTCTTTGTAATTAAAAACAAAAGGAGCTGCAGCCCTCGCCACGTTTAAATGCATTTCGAAACTTTAATAGGAGTTAAATTAAATAAGAGAGAGATCTCCCCTGCCTAAACTATAAAAACTGTCTTTGATTTTGCTTTTTTAACTTCAGGTGAACAGGGTTTTTCTTTTCGAAGACACGTTGCACTTTATTTTTTTTGGTCTAGTTGCATCCTTCACGTCCCCTTCAAGTGAAAATCGTCATAACACGCGAGTAACATCCGCGAAAGAACTGGGTACCATGTCTTATCTTGGGTATCTTGGGTAAGGCCTATGATGGGGGATTAATTCTGTTATCTTTATTTATACTACTGGGTGGAGAGAGGCACTGTGAGAGTAAAGTGTCTTGCCTAAGAACACAACAGAGTGTCCCTGGCCAGGGCTCGAACCCGGACCGCTCGCTCCCGGGACGAGCGCACTAATCATGAGGCCACCGCGCCCCCCATAATCACGATGACTACTCACGATGACTTCGACAGCGTTGATCCTAGCAGTATGCAGGACACCTGTCATATATGAACTCAGTTAAATGACCTTACTCTCCATGAGTTCTCGTAGCGCTCGTAACGCTCGTGTCATGTTGATTAATTCACCTTCACATTTCATTACCGAGCTTAAAATTCACTATCTTTATTAACTTATCACTACTCACGATGACTTCGATAGTGTTGATCCTAGCAGTATGCAGGACACCTGTCACATATGAACTCTGTTAAATGACTTCGCTCTCCATGAGTTCTCGTAGCGCTCGTAACGCTCGTGTCATGTTGATTAATTCACCTTCACATTTCATTACCGAATTTAAAATTCACCATCTTTGTTAACTTATAACTTTAGAGATGTTACTTCTGTAAAGGAATGCAGCATGAGATCTCAGCGGGTCTTTGTTTTTGACTCGGCTGAGATAAAGGCTCGCGAGGTACCAGGTAAGCCGAGCAAGGAATGGGGGAGAAATAGGAATATTCTACTCAGTTGAATCCCCTCACGGCGACCTCACGGCACCAGCAACTTTTCAATTGCCTAAGAGCCTGGGCTACTATAGTGAATCTGACAATAAAATATAATGATCGACGTAGGGTGAAAATCACTGATACCTCGTAAGTTTCGGGAAGTGATGGACATCTTATTTCTCCCTAACCCTTTTTCACCTGGGGGGAGGGCATACTGTTTAAACTTTGCGAGCTTTTCTAAAGTTCTCTGGGAACATTTCTGTGTTGTTTGGCCATGCGGGCTCATGTTTCTTTGTCAACCAGGTATTTAAGGTGTGTTTTACCTCAATTTGGATTTTTAAGTTTCATATTGTTTTACTGATATTTTCGATTTAATATACTTAGATTTTTTATACTAAAATCTTTTAATTTGTTCGTATCCATATATTCTTCGCTTTTTTCGAAGCAATTTTGGAGCCGTTCCGACATTTGTGAAAAATCGTTTAATCGAAGCTGGCGGAGATTTTTAAAGAAAAACATGACGTCATGCTTTTCGCGTTGTCTCCGAAGTCAATGCGGTTAGATGCTTTACACGTCATATACATTAAATTATAATCGAATATGTAGTTTTAGTAAGTAGTAAGTTTTCTAAGCGCAGACTAAATAGGGTTGGGTTAGAAGTCAATACATCGCACTGAAAACAGGATTGACAAGATCATCAACAGAAGGGCTGTCATCTTGATGTACTACTAAGGAAGCGTATGCCTATTAAGGATGGTTCGTATATGTATAGTTTAGTGGTGTGAAAGGGTAAACTCTAAGTCATCTTGGCATTTTCCACTCGAGGCTCCTGATATATCTGTATTTGCTACCAAAATCTAGGGAAAAGCAAAGAGAACAAAGGTTTTCTCCAGCTCCTGCAAACAACATCAATGGGGTCAAAATCGCGGGTATGGGCTCTTTAGCGCTTTTGCTACCCAGCTTCGAAATTCATACCCCCTCTTCCCAGCGTATTAGCTTTTACTTACATATTGTGGGTGGGGGTGGGTGTGGGGGTAGGGATGTGGTGTTAAAGGAGTAGAGGGGGTCACCCTTTACCACCCTGTAAAAGCGCACAAGCCAGGCCTTGCCTATACTGGTGGTATTAAACTGAGGAAGACTCAAATGTCAACAAGAGATCTTGTTTATTTCAACAATTACATTACAAGAAAGACAAGAGAAATTCATGAACAAAAAGCTCGCTGCTTTTTGCATAAATTGTTGAACCTGTCTATCCGACTAAGTCCCACTCGCTTATTCACACAAAGTCTCCAACGGATCACTGGTAAAAAAATACATCCTTTACATTACTGGCCAGTGAGGTTCTTGAACGTAAGTTTTTTAAATTTGTAAGCATACTTGCTTTACATATTCAATTGTGCAATTCGTGAAATAACAATACCATACCTAGCTTGGGGTCCGTCAGGACAACAAAATATCAATAATTAACACTTTGGTGCATTTTAAATTGAACATACATTAAGTACAATAATTTACAACTAATGAATCTGCTTTCTTCAGTCATGGTTAGCCTCCAACTTAATTATCACACAATCCTCCGAAAGATTGTATGACAAAATTGGAAAGATCGTGTTACAAAACCGGAAAAATGGAGACTACCACCTGAACAGTCGCAGATATTGATTTAACAAGAGTTGCAGAAAAAATACCGGAGATCACAAAAATAGGGGAAAAAAACATAACCAATGGACTTAAATATAATGTCAGTTTTGGAAGCAAACTGGTGTACGAATTTCAGTTTTCAAGCCACAAATAGTATCATGTGAAAATGGCGATTGAAGAAAGTTACTTCCAACCAATGGCACTGCTTTCCAGAAGAGCAACCAGGCCAATGGACACGATGTACAATGAACCAACGATGGCACCAGTCCACAACTACACCATAAAATAAGAGAGAATAAATAAAAATATTAGTTGTTTATTGACTCACCAGAAGAGCCAGGCAGAATATCTTTGCACACCATTTCTAAGGAATCTCACTGCCCTTAGCCTCTTATAGAGACCTCCTGTGCTTTTTTTATGCAAAGAGTATGTGATAAAAGACATCCTAAGGCCTTGTTCACACTAGTGACATAACAACATAACAGCAGGACCATGCGAGAACACTTCATGCTGATGTTTTAGCAACCAGTGTGAACAACAAAAGCGGAGCATAATGACATAAGCATAACCACCGTCAGGAAAAACTGAGCTTTCATTTCTCAGTTTACGTTATTGTGAATACCAGTGTGAACGACGCTAAGAAAACAAAACTTTGTGAGCACCAACATGTTTGAGGTCTTAAGGAGTCATGTTTGGCTTAGTTTAGTCCTGATTTTAGTCAGCTTTTTGCTGAATAGCTGACTGACTGTAAAACAGCTCTTTACTGGCATATTTGGGACTTATAAGTATGTACCTATACTGAAAATAAGTGGACTGACCAAGTGCATTAGAGCCATTATGGCCCAGTAAAGCAGTATCATGGTCTTAAGCAACCAACAGTCTAGCAATTTTTGTTCAAAGGAGAGATAGAGGGAATTTAATACTATAGTGATGAAGAAATTACTATGATGGCTTGAAACCACATAGGCTCAGCTAGGGTGAGGACATGACACAGAGAGGAGACCTTTCTGGTGATATTTCTATTGTTTCACAACTGATTGAAAAGAAGCTTACCTTGTAAGTCAAACGGAAACCAACAATTCCCACAACCCACTGCACAAAGATAATCACAGTCACCTCTGCAGATGAAAATTTGAGAAATCAATCCTCTATCAGACAGTTTATTCATCCAACCTCTGTCTGTCCGTCAGTTAGTCAATCAATCAGTCAGTCGGTTCGCCTTTCAGTCAATATAGGAACTGCTACATAGTTCTAATAGCTCTCACCAATACAACGTGTATTAGGAATAAACCTTAACATCTCCTGCTTGATGATTTTCCTGATTCTCATCACCTGTCTGGTTGATGTGCTTTTTCGTAGGGAGAAATTAGCTTTTCATCCCCCTGATATAGACTAACCTGCAGAGTAGTACCACTTCAGATCTCGCAAGTAAACAAGGGCAGCAAAAATGCCAAGACATAGGGTATTGTTCATTGTGCCAGCTCCATACAACTACAACACCAATGGAAACAAAGACAATTTATTAGATCATGTGCTTATTATCTGTTGCAAATCAGCACACCAAGTACTGTAGGCTCGATTACCAGCCGCTGTTCGGGAGAGGAGCCTGTATTACTCCCCGAAGCCACTCTCCTCGGGGAAGGAATGTAGACCAGACACGAGAGCGACGGAAATCAAGCCTAACCTTACTGTTTATCTCATCAGAGCTCAAGATTTCTATGAGGTGATAGCTAATGAGGGTGAAGTAATATACTTTGTATCAAACTCGGAAGACTGTGTAAGATCACATTTCCAACACTGAGAAGATCAGAGCTGAAAAATTTAACATGATATGTACTGTAGCAGAGTATACTTTTGATGAACTTCAAGCTAAAGTTAAAGCTAAGGAGAATTAATGGAGAAAAAAAATCATGGAAGACTATGCTGACCCTGTCAAGGTCATAATTTCCTTTGTTAATTTTTTTGGAGAATTGTCTATGAGTTTGATGAGGTCAAATCAACAATCACCTCATCTCGAGTAATCTTGTTATCTAAATTTCCTTCAAATAACATTTAAGTAGTTTTATCCGATAATGTTTCAAAATCTTCCCCTGAAAGAGTCCTAAAATTTCAGGGAAACGAAAATACACGGTCATGTTTTAGACGACCTTCAGCCAGTGGACACTTCTGTGCCTGGCAGTGTACTTTTAAACCAATCAGATTACAGCATTTGCATTAGTTTACAGGTAGTAACAATTATACTGCAAACACATTGTTTTTCTGATTGACTGATAGTTGCACTGGGGCTGGGGCTGGCCCAGTTTCAGAGTTGATGCAAACTGAACCACTAGATCTAGAGTGAATAGAGTAGTTTTGTTTTTGCAATATAACCTTGTGGCTGCTACTGGTAATTTTTGTTGGCACCAAAGTAACCAGTAAGATTGCACGTTTGCTAAAAGCTGGCCACTAGAGCCCAATGACATGTAAACACGACCCAGGGGGCTTGAACCTGGATATTGGATTACAGTAACAAGCTGCACACTTGCAAGAACATCACATTTGCAGATGTCTGAGTCTCCACCTTGTTTAATTCTCTTATCCCAGACAGAAACAATATTACCTGCGCAAAAGTCATGGAGATGTTTTCTTTCCTCTTCTTGGAGGCAAAAATCAGGGACGAGACAAGTTCCGAGGCATTAGAGCAGAGGGGGGTTACCACAAATGACACATAGAATGCTAAAAGACAAGATTACAAAACACAGCATACTGTAATCAAGTACATATAAGATAAGAGAGGAAAGTAATAAATTTATCACTGAAATGTAAGAAATTAAAGCAAAAAAATCCCAGAAAATGAATTTCTGAATCAAGACAATTCTTAACTTCTAGGTGGGGAGTAAGACTATGATGCAAGTGTATCTTGCACAAAAATACAAATATTTACATGGAAAATGAAGCTGTCAATATCCAGACTGATTTTTCTAGAGCCGACCACTATCTAGGCCAAGACCTACCAGGACACTGATTTAATACCTGTAGTCCTGAGTAACTTTCAATTTTTCACCATAGGAATAAGGATGAGTTCAAAAGGTTATAAAGTAATTATTCTGCTTCCTTATCAGCTTTAGTTTTTGAGAGATATGGGATATAATGAAGTAAATTTCACACAATAAAATATAACATGCATATAAAAATTAAACATAACTTACCTGAAATAGGAATGTGAGATTTGTTCTTTGGATTGGTCAGTGAATCAAGCACATCACACATTGGATCAGCAAAAATTGTCACCTATAAGCAAGACCGAACATTGTTCAAATGCAGTTATGACTGGTCTTAGAGGGTAAACACAAGTAATGTCAGAAAGATGGTCAACTTAAGGGAGAACTTAATCCAAAAAACTGATCATACACTTCTAGTGTGAATTCCCTACACTGTATTGTTGGCAAGTGAACACTTGGCCAGGTTGTTCAAAGCCCAATTGAGCTAACTCAGGATTTGCAGGAATTTTTATTTCATTTTTGTAACTTTTCAGTGAGGTTTTCTGTTTATACTGTTTGGCCGTCAGTTTCGAGCTTGAGTAATCTCAAACTACACAAAACATAAGCAGTGGAAAACATTTTTATAGAAGAAAAAATTATACTTGGGTTAACTTGTAATCCTGGGTTAGCATTAACCGGCTTTCAAACAACCCAGCCCAGGGCAAGAAAGTCTGAATGCAGATTTTACTCACCAAACCAACTCCAAGGACAAGAAGACCAACACACTTCAGGACCAAATGAGTGAAACTTTCTTCACCTTCCTCTTCCTCCTATTAACCACAACATAGCAAATCAAATAAATAAAACAATACAATGACCAATTTCTTTTCATAATTTAAGAACAAAATGAGGAGAGATGAATAACAAGTAAAACAAAAAACTGGAGAAAGGAAGAAAGGAACAAACAAACAAATGCATAAGGAAAAAAAGGAAGGAAGGATAAAAGAAAAGAGGAAAACTGGATTAAACTAAATGAAAGTTTTAAACACAAAACATTTTGATTGATAATTTATTGAGTGAAATCATAGATGTACATGTACAATGACTGACAGAATATGGGAAAAGGAATAAATAAAATGGACAGAGTAAAGAACATTCAGGTATAACTATTGCATTTCAAGAATTAACTTGTGTCAACAAGTTGAATTGTTCACATATAGGAGTTACTATGGTTTAAAGGTGTCTAGAACTATGGATAAAGAAACCTGTTAATGATCAGACACCAACAGTTGACAAAGAATCATTTTACAAGCAATTTATGATTTTGCAAGCTTTCAAAAATAGCTTATGTTAGTGAAAATGACATTCAAAATGATTATGCAATGACGTGAAGTATATTATCATATCAGCTTTTTGTTAACAGTTAAAATGTCATACTGAGCCATTAAGATGATTAAACAGCATGCACAGTTGATAAGCAGCATAGAGCGCCCTCCTGAAACAGTATGTTAGTCGGTAAATGAACCCTTAAACACCCATTTCCATTACTTAAGCACATTTTCAACTGGTCTACACCACAAATTGACCATAGCTCACAGCTAATGAACATGAGGAAATATTTCTACCAGTTATTTTACAATTTAAAGTAATAGTAATTGGACCAAGTGGAGTGCAATGCAGGGAGTAATCGCGCGAGTAATTTCAAAATCGGACAAGCGCAAAGCGCAAGGCTGATTTGAAATTATGAGGACGATTACTCCCTGAATTGTATGACACAAGGTCTTATTACTAATTAATCATATCTATAACAAATTTTGGAATTAAAAATGTCTTTTGAGAACTTCTTTTGA
Source organism: Orbicella franksi (assembly GCF_964199315.1). NCBI lineage: Eukaryota > Metazoa > Cnidaria > Anthozoa > Scleractinia > Merulinidae > Orbicella > Orbicella franksi. The sequence goes on along the minus strand of NC_138156.1, from coordinate 12,578,661 downwards.
GCAAAAACGTCTGTAGCGCTTTTAATAAGTTTTGAAAACTGTAGGAAACATTGCAAAGGAAGCCATTAAAGCACATATAATGGACGTGCAAATCACGTGTGTATCCAATTACAAAAAGTTCAAATTGGATACCTGTAATTGGACACCCATGTGATCGCGTGCTGATTATGTGACAAATAGGCCTGTGGAGAACCAATCACAGTCAAGAATTTTGTTATAGATACAATTACTATGATTACTAGTTTGGATAACTTGGTTTAAGATCAAGACAATTCACCTTGTTTGTGATCATTTTCTTTAATCTAATGAAACAAACACTATTTTTGTAACAATTATATATTCTAGTTATGCAATGCCTTTCAGTGGCATACCATGGAATGTCCCATTTGTCAACTTTATTTTCAAGAAATACACAAGAGCCTTTTAGAAAATAAAGTGGCCAGCACAATCAATGCGATGTGTGAGCAGAGCAGAATGAGAAGGTTGGATGTAGTACCGTTTGCATTCTGATTGGCTGTGTTTTCTATTGCATGGTAAAAATGTCAATTTATGGTGAAAAGACTTATTGATTAGACACCAAAAGATGTAAAGCTTGTCATGATATTGATCAGTGCTTTAAAAATAGGTAATTCCCTTTGTTATGGATGTTGAAAAATATTTTATTAATTCAGTTATGAATTTAAAAGTTATAAAATATTTAAAAAGCAGAACCAATTTTTAAACTTTGCTTACTTTTATTTCAGGAATAAATATCCAGTTTTAAAATTCATCTTGATAGGTTTACAGAGTGGCATATGATGTTTAAAAGACGATTTAGCAATAGAAACAATTAACACAGTCAGATTAACATCACACCAAAGTTATTGCATAATGGACAAATTCTCTCAGAAGTTTCTCTCAGATACAAGAGGAAAAAGAAAAGAATTGAATCAGGGAGATAGTCTTAGTTCATGAGACAACCAATCTTGGTTAAGAGACACTGATTCCAAATAGATAAGAGTAACACTTAGAGAGATTCAAGTGAAGAAATGATGAAGCCCATCCACCTTCAATATTTGGATGAAAAAGTTTTGTTTGTTCACTGATTCTGCCACACAATCTACTCACCTCATGCATTTCAAAAGAATCTCGTTGAACGAGTTCCTGTTAAGTGTTTAAATTGGAAAAAAAGAACAGCAATTTGTAAGCTCTGTGGGAACACACTGAAAAGTTCAATACGATTTAGTATCAACTTGAATCAGACTTTGAGTGTCCTCTGCATTGGATGTGAACAAATAATACTGCAGAAAAAAGATGTGAAACTAATTGCATGTACATGACTGTATGTTTCTATGAATGAAAGCATTAATTGGTTAGCTTTGTTACTTTCTGAATACAGCAATGAAGCCAATGAGAGTAGCATACATGTAGAGCTGCGGACAGCAAGCAAATTAAAGCAACCACCACAGTGCTAATAATACAAGTAGCATACACTAATGCTTTATACCTGTTTATCCTCTTTTCCCTCTTTCGAGACAATAGGATCAGTTTCAGTTGGTTCCTTCTTGTCCATTCCTGCTCCAAGGCGCCAAGCTTTGAAATACTTCTTCTGGATGTGCACTTTAAAGGAAATGTGAAAATTATAAAATACACATCCTTCAACACTAAAACTGGTTTTCAGCACTGATTGAAGAGTAATAATTATTTATATGTAAAACAAGTTACAAGAAAAGGAATCAGTCAGAGTAAAACCTGCAGTCTAGAGCATCTCCAATGTTTTGAGGTGACATTAAAGGAATTGGCTCATGTGTACAAAAAAGGCACCGGTGGTCCTCTGTCAAACGATACCAGCAATCAACACTTGATCAACATCTTGGTCGACGCTTGGTCTACAAATCGTTTGTCACTCGGTCAAGTAGTCTGTCGGTCTACAGAATCTTAATTTCTACAGACACATCACTGAGTGTGGATCGATATTAGCAGTGATCACACATGCAATATTTCAGTCCACACTTGCCTGACGCACCAATAATGCTACCTTGAGGTCGGCTGTTGGTAGCATGTCAGTAGTCAGGCTGTAATATATATCAGTGCGTAAATCAATATAATATAACTTTTTAGCACTCATTATTAAGAATAACTGTGATAATCTCTTACTACCTTCTTGAGCAGCTTTGTCTTCGGCATCAGTGTGATCACCAATCCGGGTTGGCATCTGTCTCTTGGCCATCATAACAAACTGATGCAACACCTTACGCTGCATCCTGTCAAAACAAAACAAACATGTTAAAATGTTATGTGGTAGACCAACATTAAATGTGTATTGCTTAAAGGCAAAGCAACACACCATTAAAAATGTTAAACACCTGAATAAGTAACAATGTTATTACTAAAGAACAGATCAAAAATTTACAAATAGAAAACAAAACAAAACACTGTCTTACTAATCACTAAGAAGACTGTACTTAAAACAATTAAATGGGCATTGACTGTACACATCTCTCATTTTTTGTGGCTAGGTGTCACATAAGTGCTCAAGAAAGGGTGAATGACGATGAGTTCAAATTGAATGCAAGAATTGCAATGTATGCTGCCAGGAGTCATTGGTCCATGTCCTTGGCCAGTGTAATGTATAACTGAGTGGGTAGTTTTTTATTTGCTAAATAAAACAAATCAGTTAAAGTGTGTGACATACATTTCTTGACGATGCTTCTCTGCTCTCATTTGGGCCGACTTACTGTCAACAAACTATGAAAAGAAACAAAGACATTTCGAAAAACAGAAATTAAGATTCAAAGTCATTAATTACAAACTAAATATCAAGCAGTTCAAAAATTTGCAATTCTAATTCCATGGTATTTTCAATGTTATTAGTACGGGCAATCATACATGTATGAATGCATGTGTAACTAAGAATTTACACTACGAGAAAATTCTCTCACACTTGCACAAGCCTTTAGGCAAGAGCAATTTGAAAGAATTTTCAAATACCACTGGTAGTTTGAATTCTTAATTGCTTGAGACAGTCATTAATTTGCACTGCTGTTGTGAATAAAAAACTAACAATTAATTGCACGTCTCTCAGCCCATCACAGTGAAGTAATTTTAGCAGTCATAATGAATAACTTTATTCTGATAATAACGCGTTCAATGCTTGCAGCAGAACTGGAGTGATAGTAAAGAGGCTCACCAGGAAAATCAGATAAGCAACGAATCCAATGAAGCAGATGATCATGGTCGCCAAGGCAGCTTGGCGCACATAAGGTGGCTGATCTCCAAAGTTGTGTGGGCCAAAATGCCAATCTGCTCCTTGTACAATGCTAAGCAAAACATATGTAAGAACCTGCTGGTCAGATCCTCACTTACTTTAAAACTATACAGTCAATAATAATATCCAACAATTACATACTAAATACTTTCATTATATAAAAATAGGTACCCACAGGGTACATGTGTGGAATACATGGATCCAGAATGCACTGCAATCTTTGAAACTCATTTACATTAACAGACACGAGCCAATGACAATAGTGTGGGATATGGTATCCCACACACAAACCAATGAAATACCAGGTGAGCTTTCATGCAAAAACATGATATCTTCACACATGAAAATACGTTATCTTCACATGTGAAAAGATCACTGTTATGGTTGCATAATGGTGCCTTTCATGGTGAAAGTGAAATGGGTTGGCTTTCATTAACATTTATAAAATATATAGAACATTACAATATAGATGGCCACTACAATAATATATGAAATTTTTCTTCTCATGTTGAAAAATAATTCTTCAATACTCGAGGAGAAATTTTGTATCTCTGCATGACCATGTGATATCTTCTATATATTAATATACTATAATTATAATAATAATAATAATAATAATAATAATAATAATAATAATAATAATAAACAGAATACGCATGTTACAATTCAAAGTATGAGTGACAATGATACTTACAAGTATGACAGAGATGTTAACAGCATAATTCCAACAGCTGTCTTCACACTGGGTAAAATTGTCACACCCTGCAAGTGTACGAGAATAAATAAGAACATGCTGAATTGTTAAAACTGACAAAGGTAGTCATGGTTTTGTTATAGAATGACAACAGTGAAAAAAATACACAGTTTAATGGCCTGGTGCTTTACTTACTTTACATAATAAGTAATGGACTTTCCTAAGAAGATATACTAATTGACTAATCAAGCACAGATAACTTTATCCATTGACACTGAGAACAAAAGCCCTTACTGATAACCAACTATTGCAAACTGTCATGATATGGAGAACTTGGTAGATAAAATTCTGAGCCAGAGTTCAGCTGAACATTTTGACGTTCTAATGAAAATGAATCACAAGCATTATAATGACTAGAGAAATAGATTACCTGTCTGTTACAACTGATCTTTCCATATCCACTGCCTTCAATAGCTTCATCGTAAGCATTAAGGTCGCACTTTCCAATTGCCAAGCTTCCAGCCCATGCTGCTGTCAATAACATAATGGTGCTGCCTGCCAATGTCCTACACAGTGTCATCAAAGGATTAACAATTATTATTAATTCATATATTTGACAATAACCCAAAAGAATGCATGGTTAAGATTGGTGAAGAACAAGATGGATTAATGAATGATGAACTTGGGGTCTACCTACCATTTAATTCACAAAATATACAGGGTTTGTACCCTTTTTCAGAAACAAATTTCCAGGACTTTTCCAGGACTCAGATTGATTTTTCCAGGACTCTAAAATTTACATTAACCCGTTCACTCCCAAGATCTTAATGTTAATTCTCCTTACTGTCTGCCATACATTTCATATTTTTTTACTTGAGTTAAACAGATTTCCAGAACTTTCCAGGACCAGTAGCCCTTTTCCAGGACTTTCCAGACCTGGAAAATGCCACAATAAAATTCCAGGACTTTCCAGGTTTTCCAGGACCCGTATGAACCCTGAATATACCATTTGTCACAAAGTCCCTTTGAAATGTTGCCCATGACAAAACAATATTTAACATCTTCGGTCAACCTCCAACCTTTCTAACTTGTCACTGTTATTTTTGTAGTCATCATCATTATCATTTATTTGCGACACAATTAAAAAAATGAATTATATAAATTAATAACAATTTTGATAGGGTGAGAAGACCCCCAGAAAACCACCACCACTAATAGTGTAGGCCACCTCAGTTAATAGTAATAATTTTAATTTTTAGCTACAAGTGTGTGTGTACAGCATAACCAATTCAGCATTCAGTAAAAATCTAATCATCCTTTTCTTGAAGCTGGAAAACTTGTTGAACCAGAAATAGATACTGGCAGAGAATGTGCTAACTATATAACATCCATTTCCTTTATTTCCAATTACCAATTCTTTACTGTACATCTAAAATTAAAAAGTTCAATGCTGAATGATTTTTACATTTTTGTATAATTAATTATAATAATATTATAAACACAGGAGATCAAATAACATTTCTCACCCCATGCCAACTGAAAGTTTGGTTTGAGCATCAGGTCCAAGACCAGATACAATGATAATGGCTGAGTCGGGTACTGCTCCAAGCAGTGGAAGGACAATACCACCTGGAGAAAAAATATATATTCACCCTTGCTACTGGCTTTCATACTTTTTACAAAATATTTGATCTCCAACTTTCTGCCTGGTGTGGCACTAGCTCCATGATCTCATTATTCAACCTGCTCCTTAACTTGTTAAAACACTGTACAGGGAGGAAAGGGAGAGGGTTCAATTGGATAGGACTGATTGAAACCTAAAACCGAGAACAGAATCCAGTTTTCATGGTTACCTTCCCTTTTTCTTGAGAAGATTTCACTGAAAATGTAAAATTTCAACTTGTAGACCTTTTCACTTACCAATCAATGATGGGGAACAACCAAGATCCAGCAAGAGCTCAGCACCATCTATCAAAAATTAAAAAAAATAATTTATTTCTGGGAAAAGAAAGTGTTTAAGTGTTAAACCATGCCAAGTTGGAGAGGGGTGGGGGGAGGGGGTGGAGACCCCAAAAGCCACCATTCAATTGGTGAAGGAAAGTATAAACCAAAACTGGAAATTCCAGGGGATCAGAAGGGGGATTCAAACTGAAAAAACCCTCTTAGGGAGGGGTATGGATATTAATTTTTGTGACACAGCCCATTATGCAGACATGCGAGTCTTATATTAATTTTTTATCAAAAGCTTGAAATAGAAACTTCTCTTTCTAATCATGACTGCAGTGGCATATTTCTTATTGTTTGTTCTAAGAATCTAGCATATGTTGGCAGAAATGAAATGAGGGTTAGGAATAGAGCAAAACTTTGTTGGAAATTTCAAAACTTTGGGATTTGGGATTCATTTTGTGAATGCTACAGTGTATGCACAGGAAATCAATACTTTAGAAATACTTTACACCCGCTTTCAGTGTTATGTGCATAGGCGACATCTTTCAACCATCTTTCGACGTGCTATGAAAGACCGTTAAACTGTGAAACTGGTAGTTTTTCCGGTTACTAGCGGAGGAAATGACAAGTAAATGATGATTACCTACCTCAAATGGCTGAAGAAGATTTTGGACTTTGCATGCTTCCCCATTTACGGGATGATTCAAGCGATTTAGTGTAGTCGATCGGATCTCAATAGTGACTTCCGGTAGAATTGGGCCGCTGCCGCTTTTAGTATTCACAACGTGTGAGCATTCAAAACAGTCGACTTATTTCTGCCAGAATGACTTCTTGATACTCCTAACCTTAATTTGATGTCAAATAAATCAATCTCTCATCATTCATTTCGAGTTGGACCATAGAGAAGTTCGTTGTGCTTACATTTTTAACTAGGCCAGGTTACATAGCAGGGGGTGTGGACAAAACGTGGGGTAGGCCATGGCCTGGACCATGGTGTAGGCCATGGCCTACCCTGTGGCCTACCCTATGGCCTACCGGTGGTCAGATTTTTAAAAACATTAACAAAACATCAGTAAGAGTCGAAGGTGGCATAAAATTATATCCCTCGTGGTTTCTTGGCCTACACCATGGCCCAGCCATGGCCTGCCCCACGTTTTGTCCACACCCCATAGCAGGTCGAAAGATGGCATGTCGAAAGATGTCGCCTATGCACGGAACACTGAAAGCGGGTGTAAAGTACTTTAAAATTAAGAGGTTGTTGGGGTCGATTGGAAATCAGTACTCTAGAAAATAATACTTTAAATATTTTAGAATCAAGAGGTTGTTGGGTTGATTTTCATGAAGACTGTCAGAATTTATGGATACTATTTATCGCAATGCGCAGTATTTTATTTATGTATTACCAAAAATAGTCCTGTAAAGAAAACAAGAAGATCTTTTACATCTTATAACAAGTTCCACGCTTCTAAAATTTAACTGTTTTCTTAGGACTACAGTCGCAACGCAGTGCAGATTCCAAATATTCATTGATCACTGTAGACGCCATATCACTTAATCAACACAAACTGTATTATTGCACCATCACTCTTAGCCTATGTGAAATCTTAAATTTAATTGTTTTTCCCATGAGTAAAGCCCGGGGGATGTACTCTGGGAATTTCTGTGTGGGGATGTGCTGCTTGGACCCTGGAACCCTTAGCCTGTACCAGAGCTAGTTCAGCTGAATTTTGCTACCCTATACTAGAGTAAACTCCCCAAATCCCCCCATCTATTGACACTATTGAGGCTGATTTGCGTAAATTTAAACTTGCTGATTTGATTTTTTTATATTTTTGACTGGCAATTCCTGGTTTCCATAGTCTAGATAAAATCTTCAACCAACTAGTCAGTTTTGTGAAAAATGATACCCTATTCTAGACCCGAATGCTCTGATTTATTTATATACCCTATTAGAGTAAACTGCTTGAAAACCATACCCTTCACAGCGGCACATACCTATATAGCCCATATATGGCAGTGCCCCCCTCTCCCGGGGAGTAAAGGGCTAGCAAAGTAGTCACACCAGTCATAATTCAAGAATTACATTATCCACAGCTATCTTTAGAAGGGTGGTTATTTCCCCACTAATGACATAATCATAATCATGCATGTTCTGACATGTTCTTTGCTTGGCTTGCAAATGTTTAATTTTTCTTCTGATCTCTGAACTTGCTTCAATTTCACAGCACAACAATTCACTTCTCTTGTCTAAAAATCAAAAAATACTTGGGAAACTAAAAAGACTGTCACTCCTGGTGAAGTAAAATTGCAAAGTAAACACGATCTTTTTACCACGTAACAAAAGTGAAAGCTGCAACGTCAGTGCATTCCATGGCTGGCGTCATACCTTTTTTAACGTATTTATTATTCCCTTCGAATCTAACCCTACCATAAAACCAAAAGAAAATATATTTTACACCCAATAAACAAAACAATATCCATAACATTGTCCTTGTATTAATGTTTCAACAGCTTTTGGCAAATAAACATAACAGGCTGCGTGATTCAAAATTTGGCCGAGAGGAAGTTTGGGTCTGGTCACCGACAAAACAAAGAAAAAATAAATAAATAAATAAATAAATAAATAAATAAACAAACATGAACTGCGCTCGGCCCCTGGCCGCGCAGTTAATAAGATGTTCTGTGATGTAATGTTGTAGGGAAACATACCAGAGATACATTTTGCTGCAACACCAAGGATAGCACCATAAAACACCATCAACAGAAGGTTACCAGTTATCTGCAAGGCAATTAAAATGTATATGCAATGTTAGTGCACAAGGTCAGACAATAAGACTTGCTTAAGCCAATTTATATTAACAAGCTCAGAGGTAGATGGACAGAAAAAAGGTGGGGAGGGGTCCTTTAGTCAACACCTTGTCACTGAAAAGGTGGGGGCCTGGGTCACACTTCCTCCAGTCACTGAATCTCATTATTTACACATGCTGAAAACTGAGAACACAATGAGATCACCATAGTTGAACTCAATTTTTGCTTGATCCATAAACATGCACTGGTGCATAAACCAACTTCGACAGCGTTGAAACCATTGACACCTAGCAAGAGATTCTATTTTGGTCTACCTACAGGTATCTTTGTTCAAGTTACTGAAACTGCCATTAGTGGGTCTAGATGCAAAGATGATCCAGGAAGCAGTTCTTTATGTACACTATTTAACGCAAATAAGTTGAATTAATAGAGGAGCAACAGAGCTGTGAACAATGTTTTATATTCTGGAACATTTCTTCAAATTATGCAGTTTTTTTTGGGCAAGTTTCAGCAACAAACAAATCCAAGATACAGCAGTTTTCCTTTGATTAGATTTTGTGGATGCCAAAGACAAATGATTATATTTCAAATATCTTTAAACCTTTTGCTGTGTGATTCTTTTGCTTGGCTTGGGTGTGCCATCCCAAACAATCATTTCCTTTTAAGAGTAGAATGTTCAAGAAAAATGTTGTGGTATGTAAGCACTAAAAACAATCATCTATTCATTGGTGGCAGTCAAGCTTAAAAAAATGCTAAGCTCTGGCTTTTATTATGGATTTAACTGGACTCACTGCAATAACCAGTACACACAACATGTGGCATCTTTGGTGGAGAAAGGGTTTGAAAAAATTTCAGGGATTCTAGAAACTGTCTAGAATTTTATTTTTTGGATCACAATTAAAGTTCCACTCACTTCACTCGAGAAAAGAAGCGAAAACAACTATTTGCATATCAATGAAAGCAAGCGTTCAGCGTTGTTCTTTTCAAATCTAAAGGACGCCTTGATCATGATCGGTGAACTGGAAAAAAATAAGTCTCGAAAAGTTTTCACTTCAGTGATTTAGGGAAGCAAGATTACAGATGTTCATGTTTTACTGTTCTTTGCTTCCAGATCTTTGTTAAATCGAGGTTATCAACCAACTAACAGCAAAGAAATCTTCAAAGAGCAGGGACTATTTGAAACGTGATCAAACCAAGTTTACCAAGCCAAACGTCCTACATGACTTGTTCTTCAAAATTGTATTGTTCGAAAAATGTCATCCAAATAATTCTGACTTTTTGGTGCTGAATTTCTCGAGAATTAACGTTCATTTGGAAATGTTTACTGGTACAATTTCGCGAACTATTCAAGAAATGTACAAAAGTTGGATAACCCAAACCATCAACAGATCGCAAAATCTAGAAACCAACACCCATCGGAAAACAATATTTTTTTTCTGCTTCAATACACACATCCTTTTTTAGTCCGAATTGTTGGAGTGTATATTAAGCTTAATCCGCGAGGATAACATTCGTTTTTTGAGTGTTTGTCTGAACAAAATATTCAAACACTTCCGAAACGAAAAAGATCTTTTAACAAGGCCCAAACGATAGCAACATGTATGCTTTATTCTTTGAAAAAAGCTCATATTAGCTGCGATCAAACAAAGCTACGCATGCAAATCTAACAGCTGTGAAATAGACCGTGATCGTCTTGAATATGTTTTTTTTGGTCATGAAATTCAAAACGTACAAACATTAACCATGTACATGTACGTACCCGTCACATGTTAAAACGCTACAGGATAAAGTCGGAAATTTAATAAAGACGATCAGCTCGAAATTATGAATATTAAACCTAACAAAATCGATATAAAGCTCGGATAGTAAACTTGAAAGGGGCGTATGAAGATTATTATAAGTTTGTTTACACGCCCGCTTCGACAATTAACAAGTGTGCAGTCAAGTTTGGCGGCAAACGCGATCGAAGGTACTTTACAATTTACCTAAAACTTTCTTAACACATTCTTCTTCTCTTCAAGGTTCGTCCTCGGAGTAAAAACAATGTATAAAAATACAAAAGGCTTACATTAAGTGTACAATTACCCTAGAATCTGCTCTGAACAACGTAAGCTTTCTCGTATACTTTCCCGCTCGATTGCCGATTAGCTCCAGCAAGGATGGAAAAATGAAAAGTTTTTCGCCGCTCAGCGATTAAAAATCCCTTTCAAATTACTTCTAAAGAAAAGTTCTGATGAATTCAAGCTTACCGTGGCTGAACAAGGATAGGTCTCATACGTGCAAGGTTCTTCTTCCTTAGTACCGTTAGTACCGTTTGGGCTTTTTTCTTCACCTTCAGCTGCCTGAAAATTCAACCAAACGATAGAATGCGCTCATTTGTTAGTCACTTTCAACCCAAGACATCCGAACGAAGAAGACATACGACTTTTATATTCAAGTTTAACAAGTGTCAGTGGACTAAACAATAATTAATATTTTAGAAGAGTTTTAAATAAGTAAAATTATAACTTACTCGTCTGAATAAAGCTCGTGAATCCGATGGCACGAAGAACTGGCACGACAGCCAAGTGCACAAGAGAATCAGAAAGTAAACTTTTGGCGAAAAGCAAGCCATCTTGACCTAGGACCCGTCCTCCAAACGAAGCGAAGCGTTAATGCTAAAATAATCGCTGTTTCTAGAATATTATTACTCGCTGCAGAGCACTGTGGGCTCGGAGGTGCTTTGATATGGAAATTAAATACGAAGTAACGCAATTTTCCGAACCGATGCATGACCAGAACAAAAGGTTCTTGCAAATGCGTACGTGCCATAGTAAAATTCCACAAATAATCGCTGACAATTTCAAGTGCGTTTGTTAAAACTTGCGACGACGGCAGCATCAGTATCCCAGCCTACGCAATATCATACCTCCAAGCACGAGTTTGGCCACAAAATAGTTCTTGCACATTCGCACGTCACCGCGAACATTCGAAATACCAGTTCGAACCCAGGGTACTCGCGGTTTAGGCCATGTTTACAAGTTGGAAACCCTGGCGCTAGGATGGGGAGTCTCGATTTGGGCTCCAAGAAACAAAATATGGTAAAAATACCGGCAAAACGAACAAATTGTGACTTAAGGAACATCGTATTAATCACATTTTGTATTAGTTTTGCTTTGGATATAAAAGAATTTCGAATAACGGCTTTTTGCGACGAATTTTTTTGCAATGGTGTTTGTCGCTACTGTCGCTAAAATATTCGATTGTTTTTATATTTTCGCCGTCAAATTCAAAAGTAACTGTCTGCGATTTAATTGAGCTATTTCAGTGCAACTGATAAACCACGTAATTCAAGTGAAAACAGGTTGTGGCGATAAAATTATTATTAATTGCGTGTATCAGTTACCAGGTTAATCCAAGCCCGACGGGCTAAAGTTGTCGCGGGTAGTAGGGTAACCATCCCCCAAAACGTTTGCTTATAAACACAGTTTATTTCCCTCCCTCCCCCCCCCCCCCCCCCACCTAGCACTAGGGTTACCTTACCTACTTGTAAACAGGGCCTCAGTTTCTACTAATCCCACCAATTAACAAACGAGGCGTAGCACCGAGTTTGTTCCAAATCTTCTCGTATACAATAAGAGAGAATGGAATAATTCTTTGATTAATTCTCCAATTCGATTGGATGAAGTGAAAATCTCAATTTGATCTAAATGAAGTGATGGTATAAAATGATGGCAAAATTTGTGGCAGCGAAACAGCGAGACAGAGCTTTCTTTCTCCCTCTAAAGTCGTCTATATTATGGAAAACAATATACACTGTAAGCTTACTGTAGGTTTACAGGAAGATTCGTAGTAATTGTGTTAATGAAAATTATAGCCTTGTGCAAATCAAATGAAGCCGACTGAGGGTTTACAGCTGACTTGTTTACGCAGCTGTCGTCATCAAGACCGGCTACACTTTTACTTCTAACATCTTCAAATTAGTCATTAAATCTCATAAGCACGGTAAGAGTGCAATGACAGAATAGTTCAGTCTGTATTTGGGGATGGGGGAAAACGGGGGAGGGGAAGATTGAGTGTACGTTTATCTTAAGTATGAAAAGTCGCAGATTTTGGTCTTAGATTAAGGGTTTCTGGCATTTTTCTGGGAGCTCGTACCCAGTTTTCCAAGGGTGACTCGTTTTCTCTTGGTGTATAAGGGTCGTATAACGTTGTCCATCTGGTATATAACTATCCAGAGCTTAGCAAAGTTTGTTTTGTCAACACTTAGTCACTCCGCTATAACCACTGCGTTATCCACTTTTTGACTAACCAAGCTCAGAGCTACATAAAAGATAAAGGTTGCTCCGAGTAACTGCATAGTGACTAATATAGACAACAGATGCAAGGAAAATTAGCGATTAACGTTTCACGGATGTGTAATTTCTAACATTGGGTATTGAACGTCAAATTGAGAGGCAGTGAGCATTTTCATTTGAAAAATATTTAACTCAGTTTTCCCTTGCCTAGAGAACGTTTCAGTAATGCAGTCCAGGTAGATTTTAACGAAAATTAACGTTTCTGCAGAGAAATGACGAAATTTGGTATGTTAGATAATTCAAGATAAAGCAAACTCTAGTAAGTCTGAATGACAGACGAAACCGCCACCTTACATGTGGCATTTATTTAGGAGACACAGAATACATTCCAATGTAAAAGATTGCGTGCTTTGCGCACCTGTGCGTGAATATCAAATTCCCGACAGCATAGAAGGGGAAAGAAGTAACGCTTTCTCAAGTCTTCGTAGGGACACTCGGAGAGTTCCCGATTATTATCCTCCAATCAGAACATAACATAAGCACTCGGAAGCAATCTGAGAGTTCTACGACATCATTACGTTATGTTGCTTAGATACGACTGACCAAACCCCTGGGTTCACTGAAGACTCTGAGAAAAGGTTACTTCTTCCCCCACGAATGCTTAATTTCTAATATTGGGTATTGAATGTGAAATTGAGAGGTCAGCATTTTCATTTGAATAATATTTAGCTCAGTTTTCTCTTGCCTGATGAACGGTTCAGTAATGTATTCTAGGAAGATTTAAAGAAGCTTTCCAAGAAAAATTTTTCGGACCAATAACGAGGAAAATGGTCAAAACTTAAGTCACATATTCAAGGCAATCTTCAACCATAAAAGCAAATTTCATGTACTTTTGTCGTTCGGGTAAATATGCCATATTAGCAAATCATGGAAACAAGAATTAGAAAGAAATTGTATCTCTACTCTGGTATACTCTGGTATGCTTGTTCTCTCGACTGTTGCTTCCTTCAGTCCGTTCAGCCCAAGTAGAAAGTATACCAGAGTAGAGATACAATAGGTAACCAGTATATCGGAAAACGGAATTATTTTTCTTTGCTGTATTTTAATGTTACATCGTGTTCATGAGTTCTGTAAAGATCACTAAGTGTTTTTAGCTAATTTATTAATTATCGGTTATAAACCCCTAACGTATTCCAAGCTGGGACTTTAGACTTGACATCTGAAAAAAAAACAAAACAAAACAAAAAAAAAACAGTATGACTAAGAGCAGTCTTGTAAAGGTAATTTATGAACTACTCCAAAGCAGTCACTGATCAGTATCTATGCCATGCGACGAACAAAAAACCTGAAAAGCGCACGCTTGTTACGACGAGCCTTACTACAACGAATAAACCTACGCTGACCATTCTAAACATACTGATGGGACATCTTACTTACTATCACGTTAAGTCTGCATCGAGCCATGTTACCCATACTGTCGGAGATAACCCTGGTTTCTTTAGCATTATGCGACAAGGAGTATTTCTACTTCCCCCTGGATGGGATGCTTGCTGGTACCCATTTATACGCTTGGGTAGAGAGAGGCACTGTGAGAGTAGTGTGTTACCCAAGATCACTACGCAAGACCCCAGCTAGGGCTCGAATCCGGACCGCTCGGTCTGAAGTTTAGCTTATTAACGATTTGGCGCCGGTGCCTCCCTATTTACAGAAAAGATGAGTTCTTTTCAGTTCACATTTCAGTTTTCTCACTTCGCATTTGACGTTTCATGCTCCATACTTCATACTTCACACCTCGCTCTTTAACACAACTCACACTTGGCAATGTAAAGCGTCGTACCTCGTTTTCCATCAGCTTTCTTTTGGTTAAACAAAGTTGCGCTTCACTTCTATTACCAGCTTTTAGAGCCAGCTGGGCTTTAGCGTGCTCGTGTGCGATTTTTGTTTGAAGTTGGCGAAGATAGTCTGGCGAAAAGGAATAATCAATAATATTATCTACAAGTTGTGACTTTTCATTCAGTATTATACCCGACTATTTTGTCTTTAATTAATCCTGAAACTTCAAAGACTGATGAAAATGTAATTCTTTGCAAACAAACGAAAGAAAATATAACAAAAGAAAAACAAGATACCCAGTAAATATACAATGGAGAGATTCTTGAGGCAAGGAGAAGAGATTTAAGACAGAAATGAAGTAAAAAACAAACAAACAAATATAATCAACAATTTGTTTTTTCATTTCATTCTGGCTCAAATCTTTTATCGAATCAGTTTGCCGCATTTCCTTATCATATCTCCAATTTTTTCTGATTCAGTCCTGGAAAGAATCCGCCACCAAGGTCTACACCAAGGTCTACACCAAGGTCTACTCACTCATTAAGACGTTCCTGTCCCCACTAGACAGAGTCCTTTCCACTTCAGCTATCTTCTGCTGGCATAGTTTACAGCGTTGTATGACGGCAGGAGAAGGCATCTCTCTCTTGGATTTTTGGGCAGCAAGCTACAAAACGAACAAACAAAGAAACAAATAAACAAAAACGTAGTCAAGCACAAACGTGTTTGATGGAATTCATATAAGATCAACAATGGAAAAGAGACATATGAGGTGCGGGGGTGGAGATAAGCGGAAGAAGTTTGAATTGGGGTTTACGAATCTGTCAGTCCGCGACACTTTGTGGTCAAATTCGCTGATCCGCAAAGCCTGCTAAATCCACCCTACACCCACACTTCGGGGCAGAAGTGTCAACCGAAGTTCCCTTATTTGTCTTTTGGTACATGAAGTTGTGAAGATAGTAACTCGACGTGGACCTATCACATCATTATATTCAACATGTTCTTCATGTATACTGCACGAGTCATCCTCATCTCCAGTAAAAAGTACTTCTGTTGGAGTAACCGCCATCTTGGATGGAGATGAGGTGCCCAGAGAATCCGAATTAAATGGTACCCAGTTCTTCGACTGAGAAACGCGGATAAAATGAAATTGTGTTCACCTGCTTCTCGGCGATCTGTTTCTCCAGTTTTAGAACTTCCAAGCTAATAAACTCTGTCTCGGCACTACAACATAGTAACAAGAACAAGGAGTGACTATACGAAAACCGGATTTGGGAATATCATAAGGTTAGGCTACAAGAATTTACTGGGCATAGGAGAATTTACAGAATTTGATTTTCAAATCGTTTGAAAGGTAAATACAGCGGGTTTAGAATGATTTTATTCATAGAAGGTGTAAATGAGTACGGATCGTTTGATACTGGACGAGTTCGATGCGAGTTGCGTAAAGCTTACAGCGCGACTGCTCCAACAGAGACCACCCAAGCAGGTAACCGGTCGTTTCGCCTACATCGAAGTCGTTTCGCCTACACGACCGAAGTCGTTTCGCCTACACGATCTGAGTCGATTCGCCTACACTGAATACTTAGGTTTACAATTATAAAAGTAATGTTTCTCAGAAGAGTATTCCACAGTGACGGCGCGGCTCTGTCTCGACAAAATATTCGATTATTGGGATGATTTTTTCAATGAGAGAAACACTGCTTACTCTTCGCAAATTTACCAATGGCATTTAAGGCAGCGTCCACACTACGCTGGAGAAATCTGAAAACGCAGGTTTATTTCTACGGTTAGGCCTACCGTCCACACTAATCCGTCACGAAAACGCTCTTCAAACCGGAGAAATTTGAAAACGCAGGTTTATTTCTACGGTTAGGCCTATCGTCCACACCAATCCGGCACCAAAACGCTCTTCAAACCGGAGAAATTTGAAAACGCAGGTTTATTTCTACGGTTAGGCCTACCGTCCACACTAATCCGTCACGAAAACGTTCTTCAAACCGGAGAAATTTGAAAACGCAGGTTTATTTCTACGGTTAGGCCTATCGTCCACACTAATCCGGCACCAAAACGCTCTTCAAACCGGAGAAATTTGAAAACGCAGGTTTATTTCTACGGTTAGGCCTACCGTCCAAACTAATCCGTCACGAAAACGCTCTTCAAACCGGAGAAATTTGAAAACGCAGGTTTATTTCTACGGTTAGGCCTATCGTCCACACTAATCCGACACGAAAACGCTCTTCAAACCGGAGAAATTTGAAAACGCAGGTTTATTTCTACGGTTAGGCCTACCGTCCAAACTAATCCGTCACGAAAACGCTCTTCAAACCGGAGAAATTTGAAAACGCAGGTTTATTTCTACGGTTAGGCCTATCGTCCACACTAATCCGGCACGAAAACGCTCTTCAAACCGGAGAAATTTGAAAACGCAGGTTTATTTCTTCGGTTAGGCCTATCGTCCACACTAATCCGTCACGAAAACGAAGCTTTTCGAAGACGCTCTTCAAACCGGGAGAATTTGAAAACGCTGGCTTTTTGTTTTCGTGTGGACGAAAAACATTTTGAAAATGGAGCTTTTCGAAAACGATGACGTCACGATAATCATATGATTTCCGTGACCGAGTTTTCCTCAAACACAAATCCAACATGGCCGGTGATTGCTGCGTATTTAAATTCCTGCGTGGACGCAAAAACATTTGATGCGTTTTCAGAGAGAAACCTATTGTTCATTTTACTTCTCAAAACGAGCTCCGCTTCAGAGAACAATTTTATAGCAGCAACATATGCTTTTGACCAGTCTCTCTGCATCAAAGCAAGAAAGAAACCTGGGAAGGAGATTGGCTTAAACCCTGAGTAAATCTATTATATACCCATTATTTTCTGACATAAATCAGCGACATCTTACAAGCAGCGCTTTTCAATACTCCTTTTATTTGCTGGTTTTAAGTCTTTACAAAGCAGTATTTCAAAAAATGAAAGTTCTCAAACTAGGCATGTTTATGTTCCACATCCTATAAATATTCTTTGTTGCTCTATACCTAAATTCAATGTACGAACTACACGATCTGAATAAGTGGCTATTTGGTCTAATCGTTCTTAATCTTTTTTTCTTCATGTGGAATGAGGCGATTAATGCTTAAAGCATTTTCTATAAACGTATTATAAAACATCTGTTTCACTAATCTAGATCATAATCTTGTTCGTATACCGTTCCTGGCTTCGGATACATCACATCCCGTTTTTAAAATCCCTTTTTTTAACCCTAGCAAAATTTGTATAGGCTAGGACTCGTACTTGGAATTCTACGTTATGCAGCCTTTTCATTCACGTGGCCAGCAGCCATGCAAATGTTTGGGACATAAAAAAGTGTTTACATAAGAAAAGAGTTCAACTCCCACAGGATTGGTTTGTTACACAAACATGGCCGCCGTTTCATTGTTTTGGAACACCAATATGGCTGCCATGACGTCACGTGAAAACGCTCTATATTAAACACACTCACAAGAGCTGTATCTTTTATATAGTTGCACGGTTTTTTCCCCATAGTTTAAAAATAATTTAAGACACTTGTATTTTTTAAAAATTAATAATATAAATTAAATCAATCTGATAATCTCGAGATAATCTCATACAAGGATTAATTATCTTTGTATCATCTTCTGCTTGGTGGGAACTAAACGACAAAAATTTGAAACATTCTGTTGTACAAAAATACCACTGCCGACATTTACACCAGTGACTGTACTAGTTAACAGTGACACTAAAATATCCACAACGAACACAATGAACGTTCCAATACGTTACAAAGTTACTAAATCACGAAAGTCACATATATCAGACTATATATCTTAACACTTTTTACAAGGAAAAGACAGCTGTTTACTATTTGTCTTTCGTGCAGAGTAAGCCTGCCTGTCTACCAGTCTACAAGGAAACTATGAAAACTTATTTTTGCTACTCAAGTTGAACTGCCATCCTGAAAAATCGTGCAAAACTTGGTCTGAAATATAGGATGAGGACCAACATATCGGTGCCTTTTATTTGTGCGAAAGAAAAAAATCGACCCCTGTTACAGGAATAAAGTAATCTTCAGATTAAAGTTTAGTTTAAAAAGAATGACTCGCCAAATCTTACTTGAGATCTTCAGAAATCTACAGTAATGATAAGATGCGTCCGTCATATCAGCACACCAACAGAGATTATAAAAGTACGCATAAAGAACAAATTGATTTTTCCATCGGAACTCTTAGCTTTAACTTCCTACAACTGTTTAGAGTTTAAATCCGACGCAAAATTCTATTTAACTTTTAAGAAATGCCTTAAGTGTTTCTTCATGAGGATTCAAAAGAGGAATGTGAAGACAAAACGAATTTATTAGTTTCGATAAAACACATCAGAAATTCAAGATGGCGGCTCATTTGACGATAGTTAAACGAGTAAGGCATTATTCGCACGCATGGCTGCAGACAGATTCAGTTATTGATACTAGAAGTATCTACTGTATTTACACTTGACTTATACAAGTACAGTACCAGCTGTACTTCTACAAAAAGTCGACTCTGTGTCATCAAAGCTTAGTTTTGCTTAAACGTTAAAAAAATATGGAAATAAATTAGTGGACTCTATTGGCGTTTGGAAGGATAGATAAGATATGTACAAGAGGGTAATAACTAAAGGTAGAGACGAGACTTATGGACTGACTAGTCAGAATATTGTCTTATTTCACTTTTCAGGGTGGTTTATCTTCTCTAATCCTTCATCTCAGACGAGGCCATGAACTTGTCACGTGACAGAGCAAACGGCTGATTTGGCGCTACGAATGAAATAGAATAAAAGAGAGAAATAAATGGCTTGAAAACACTGGAACAGTAAAACACTCACAAGACTTTAGACATCATCAAACTAAATCCACATTGGTAAAGCATGACAAAATTTGTACAGCATCTCATCAGTCGGCCCTAAAACGTTCGACACTTGTTTTCCAACGCATAACAAACAAATCTCAAAACTCAACAGTCATTGCCTATCTTAAGTTAAGATAAGTTGCGTAACATCTAGTTTTCTATGCCTTTCAAGACGTTTTCAAGGCTATATATCTGAAGTTCATGGCCCCATTATGAGAAACTTTAAAGTCAGTCTAATATAAAAATGTGTGAGATTAAAATCTGTGAGCAGAGCCTGTAATTACTATCTGGTCTCACTTTTCAAAGGACAGAACGGTGCAAAACTTTTCAAAAAAAGAAAACAACTTTGGAATCTTGAAGCAAAGTTTCAGAAAAGAGAGGGTAATCTTACATCGAGAGACAATCTGAACTTATCTAGATAATCACAACATGATTCAGAAAGAAATAGTATTTATGTTTTATAGGCATCATGTTTGTGCTATTGCTCGACTGCAACAACCTGTTTTGAATGTTTTCCAACAATCGCAGTTTGTACAAACTATTTAAAATTGTGCTTTACGTCTCATGACAATTTCCTCTAGAGAGCCCAACTTCTAATCAGAAATCATAGGAAAGAAACATAGAGTCAATCAACACTTATAAAAGTTTTACACCGAAGACATTTCAGAAAATTGCGAAAGGTACAACTTGTAATACACTAGCAGCGGAAAAAGACTTGCATGTATTACGCATCGTTTATGCGTGTACTGACCTAGTGGAACAGTCAGCTCAACTAAGCAATTTCCGTGAACAATTCAGTTAAAACTCTGAGTGTAAAACATAATTGAAGGTGTTTTAGAATTTCTGATCCGTGAAGATGTCCTAATCATGCACATAGCCAGCATATCGGCCATTTCATAGACAGTTCAGAGGATCACTCACACTATGGCCACTTCTAGATTTAGACTGAAGTCTGCTATGCAATTTGAGATTCACAAATAAAGCTTGCCTCATATTTTAAATAACAGTATTTTCTGGTGTCTACCTGAAATAAATAATAGCTAACAAAAAATAGCTGCCTGACTGGACCTAACTGGACGGTTCCTACTCGCTTCACTGTTTCTCTCCGAATAACTATCTAGCAGATAGGACATAGTTAAGGTCATTCCTCACATTTGCATTGCGCATCCTTACTGCGCATAATTTATGGCGTCATTAGCGCGCGCTCGTGCACGCGCACATTGAAAACATGACGGATTTGCCTTGATATTGAGCTCTGTCAGATGAAAAATGGTTCTAGCTCACCAACGAGCACGGGCACCCCAATTTTTTTTCCACTCGTTGTAATCAACTAATCATAAGCTTTGCGTGAGAAAAGACTGATCTAATTTCTATTACTGAAAATTGAATAAATAAGAAAAATAGCAGATACACGGTGGTCTTTTCTATTTGGCAGTCGGTAACCACGTCAAGAAATTTGGTTCAAATTTTTAACCAAGGATTTAGCTTTCTGTCTGAATCAAACTTAAAACGTTTATTTGTGTCCGACCCAATGTATTGACTGTAGTTTAATGCGTGTTCTTATGAGTCCGGGCTCACAAAGATGTTACAATTACTGGGAATGCGTTCTTATAATAAGCATTAAATAATGCCAAAATGGGGCATTTTCAATGCCTCACTGCTCCTTAATGAGCATGGGCACCTCCCTTTTTTATTTTAAAATTGAAGTTATCATATGACAAATATTCAGTGGACAAAGTTTGAACAAAATCTATTGTCACTTTTATTTCAGAGGAATTACCTTAAATTGGTTTCAAAACGGCTGTACGTATTGTACTGTCTACAATTCAAGTATTTAGAGCTAGTCATACCACATATGAGCGAATTTCTATCGATTGTCGTATATAAGTTTGGTCTTGGTTTTGATTTTGGCTTCACAATAGATAGACTAAGAGTGTTAAGAAACTGTGCCAGCTGTAATGCTTGTTAGGCCCGGTTCATACGTCGCATTTCTGCCGTGTCGAATTCAATTCAACGAATTAAATTCGACAGAAATTCGACGTCTGAATCGGCTGCCGCATTTCTGCCGCACGTTCGACTGGTCTTGTCGCATTATCCGACAGAAATGCGACACCGATTCAGACGTCGAATTTCTGCCGTGTCGAATCTAATGCTACATTATGTTAATGCATTGACCATGCGTAAATGTTTTCCCGCCAAAGAAAAAGAAGAAACTTGGCCATTCTCGACCCAATGCAACCTAAACATATTGCAACACGTACTGCTCCGTTGTCAGCCTTTGCCTTCTCGTTCCACTGGCGGACAACTTTTCGCAAAATTAAAGTCCTTCGTCGCTCAGTATTTTCGTCCGCCATATTGAATACGCTATGTTTAAAACATTTTCCGCTGGCCGACACACCCGACAATATAAATTCTGAATTAAGTGCGACACAAGTGCGACGTATGAATCCACAGTCGCATTTCTGCCGCACTTAATTGAATTGAATTCGACACGGCAGAAATGCGACGTATGAAGTGGGCCTTACGTTGGCGAAACAAGCCGACATTTCTCCACGCGCGTGCACGAGCACTTGTCATCGGACAGATCTTCTCACGTTTATAAGCATTTGCAGGCTTCAGAGTCGTGCCCTACCTCTTATAACTTAGACTGCTTCAAGATCTTAGACTCTGCACCTACCAAGTACCAAGTTAAGCTTAAGGAGTCTATGGCCCGGTTCATACGTCGCATTTCTGCCGTGTCGAATTCAATTCAATTAAGTGCGGCAGAAATGCGACTGTCGATTCATACGTCGCACTTGTGTCGAATTTAATTCAGATTTAATACTGTCGGGTATGTCGGTCAGCGGAAAAAGTTTTAAACGCAGAGTATTCAATATGGCGGACGGAGATACTGAGGGACGAAGGACTTTAATTTTGCGAAAAGTTGTCCGCCAATGGAATGAGAAGGAGAAGGCTGACAATGCAGCAGTTTGTTTTGCAATATTTTCAGGTTGCATTGGGTCGAGAATAGCCAAGTTTCTTCTTTCTCTTCGACGGGACCAAATTTATGCATGCTCAATACATTAACATAATGTATGCATTAGATTCGACACGGCAGAAATTCGACGTTTGAATCGGTGTCGCATTTCTGTCGGATAATGCGACAAGACCAGTCGAACGTGCGGCAGAAATGCGGCAGCCGATTCAGACGTCGAATTTCTGTCGAATTTAATTCATTGAATTGAATTCGACACGGCAGAAATGCGACGTATGAACCGGGCCTATGTGTATCAAGTGGGAAAAGCCTGACCTTAATCAACAGGTCAAACAGATCAATTTGACGCTTTCCCTATAGCTGCACGCGCACGCGCATCTTTTTATTTCCGTTAACTTCGAAATTTATCTAGCGTATTGTTTTCCAACGCAATGTAACGTATGATTTGTAACAGGCACGTTTAAATCACTGTAAACTTTCATAACCGTCACACTGACGATGACGGAAGTATCGTCGAAACATGTTTGTGAAAATTAAAAAAGTCGTATTATTTTTGAAAATTTCTACAATGAAATATACTTTGATTTTACACCGCATCATCTTCCCTAACAAACAGAACAACATGATAGAATACCTCTACTTCACACGGAAACAAAGCAAATACTTATGAAAGTTCACGCTTATTAAGTAACAAAATTAACACAATAAAGTCAGGAGCAGTGGACGCGTACACTACCAAATCTTATAAAGATTTATCTCAGCTTGTTTTCGCGCGAGTATCGCAACGTAAAATGAAATCAATTGTTTTAAGCGACGTAAGTTGTTAAAAGCCATGAAGACTTAAGAGTTAGCTGAAATTTCTCAGTAACATAAAACAGAATATCCGTCAGCTGCAAACATTTATCAACTTTTCGGTAAGTACGATCAGCAATGATCAGTTGCAGATTCGCACATGTGTTCAAGAGGGGGTGGGGGGGGGGGGGAGGGAGGGGGTCATGCATGAGGTCGGCGGAATGAATATGTGACGTTTCTCTCTACAAGATTGGGGTGTAGGGGTAAATTATTCGGCCTTCTTTGGCGCGTGTGGTAAAAGGATTTGTGTAGATTGTGGTTTGAATTTGTTTCTCTTTTGAAATTGTTCAAGCAAGTTAGCGAGTGTCCTTTTATCTGACAAAATAAAACAAAAGTCGAAACGATTTTAAAACTGCTCCCCCCACCCCCCCCCCCCCCAAAAAAAAAACAAAATTAAAAAATTTCTCACCACAACAGTTTACCTTACGAACCACAATAACATGTACCTGGTGACGTTTTGGACCCAAGAGAGATGTTTTAAATGCTAAGCACACACGGCAAGCCGAGATAACTGCAATCTTTCTGAAAGATCTCCACTGAACAGTTGTGGGAGATCGGAAAGTAACCGGATTCTTCTTTGAGCTTTTGTCTAAAATCCAGCACAAAATAAGTTAACTTACTCGGCTCCTTTTGTGACTTTGCCAGGTTTTGGAGACAACTTGGCAGGTTCCTGAAGCGAGAAAAACAACATTGGAGTCATAAGCAGAACCCACGATAGCAACAGACAATTGCTGAATGGGAGCAACGTCTAAGAATTGCATTAACCCAGGTATTGACTAATCTCCCTTGCATTGACTTGCATGGCTACCATTGTTTAGAAAAACTTTCTTGCACCCATAGATTTAACTCTATCATATTACTTCGGATGTAACTAAGTTAAGTTTAGTCGTAAGAGCAACTTTAAAATAATAATTATATAATGCTAGTTGAGATTTTGATTATTATGAATTTTATTTCTTATTTAAGGCATGGTAAAACTTCAGATAATGTTATATGGTTTACATTGAGGCCTCACCGCGTAATAAAGCCTATTTCGGCAGCATGAAACAACTAAGAGTAGTAGAAGTATTGCTACATCCCCCTGACACTGAACAGAACGAAGATTACCCCACCCCCTCTCCAGTAATTTAACAATCACCAACCATCACAAGTCCTCGTTTGGAGAATGACATACTATAGTTGCTCCTCTCAGCCCCCACCCCTCCAAAAAAGGTTCTTCACCAATTGAAAAGAATATACAGTTTGTAAATATCTAAATAAAATAAAATAAAATGATTAACGACTTGTCTGACCAAGAAGAAAGAAGAAAAACCTACCCTTGACACGTCGGCTGCCTGTAAATACAAACAGAAAGCAGGTCAACTAATTGATGGAATCCCACGAAGGGTGACAGAGAAGACATTTTGCCTCGTTACATGAAAACACTGGGGCCATGGGGACAAAATACATCGCAATTGGTTGTCGGTAAACAACGATTCTTTAGAATGTAGCAAAAGGCCTAGGAGGCACAAGATTTACACACATACACACTACTCGTACAACCACGTTACTTTACTTTCACGGGTACCTTATCACTCTATCGATATCTATTCACGAACAATACGCTCATTTTTTGCCCAAATCACGCTTAACGCAAATACCTTCTACGTGCACTGACTTCCACCAACGAATGACGCGCTGGATTTTCGCCCAAATCGCGCGTCACGCACGCATGCATAACATACTTTCATTAAGTCTTCCTTCAGGTGTAGGAAGCTAACCAGTACAGAGCTTAATCTCATTCTCCTTAGCATGACGGAAATAGACGTATTTTGACAAGCCCTATCACCTACATGGAATACTAGTCTATCGAAGGCTGCCCTGTAACATTAGCAACTCACTGGTTGTCATTGATACACCTGGGTACAGAGGGACAATACAAGAGTAAAGTGTCTAGGAAAGAGCTCAGTCAGGACTTGAGTGTGTACCGCTCTTAGGTCGCTGGTCTTCTCTTAAACGCCTTGAAGAATAACTGCATAATTTACAAGGTGGAACCTCCCTTAACCGGACATCCTCAGGACTTCGTCTAGGTGTCTGCTCGCGGGAGTTTGAGGTGTCCGTTCGCAGAGATGTAAAAGGTTCTATTTTAACAAACAGTTTGAGAAAACTAACCTTTCTCGAAGTAAGGTGAACATCAATAACCAGCCATTTCCATTTCTCAACCTTAACATCTTTGTCTACCAGTGGCTCTCGGATTCTCATGTGAATTTCAATTTTTCCTCCAACTGCTTTGCGTCCCTTTTCCATGTCCATTAACTTAAGAGAAACAACACAGTGACATTTAACAACTTTCCTTATAAAGCACCTGTACACAGTAACGGCGACAATATTTAAGATCAAATCGAACATGTAAGCCAGTGATCTTTGCTGTGGTTGTCAAGCAACTGAGACGGTCACAAAGAAAAGTCGGACATTTTCGTCTTTTTGTGGCGCAGTCACTCACAGAAGCTTTGCTTTTGTCGTAAAATTACCGGAAAAGTTTGCGACTCTATTAACCAATTAACAAATGGTAAACGTCATAGCGTGTACTATTGAGTTATGGATGCACGCGGGAGGTTGCTAAGCACGAGAGAAGCGTAAGAGTCGCACGAGGCGATAGCCGAGTGCGACTCTAGCTTCTTGAGTGCTTAGCAAACCTCCGAAGTGCATCCATAACTCAATAGTGCACGCTATGGCGTTTACCATTTGTTTTATAACATAACATTGAGACATTGGAACAACAGAAGTCCTTTTATTGAGCTACAAAAAAATGTTCGTGTAGTCTTACATGACAAGGGAAAACAAGCGCGCGAAAATTCATTCATGACAACCGACTGCACACCAGTAACTCGATAAAGTTTCATCTTCAGACAACTGTGAAGACAGTTTCGCATTTCTGGCAGAAGAACGTCGGCCATTACTTTGGAAACAATGTCTGTCAAAAGATTTGCTTTGTAAACACTAGCACACACGTCAGCAACGTACACCCATGGGCAAATAGTAAACGCTAAATTAACCAATCAGAGCGCGCGCTTTGCTTTAGTTATGTTATAATCAAAAGTAGCATGGGCTGTCCGAAACTCTCACGTCAGCGTTTCGCCATCGGAATACGTCACGTGACTTGGCATTGCAGGATCAGTCAAATTTAGACTTTGTTCGCGATTATTTAATGTGACGCCTATTGTTAGTTTCTGCAATCAGAACATTGACAAAGGAAGAGACAAAACAGGTACTTACATCAAAACAGTCGTGAATTTCACACTTGTTGTCGAATGGGGTCAGCTTGAGTTGTACTTGTCCTAAAGCCTTGTCACCCTTTAGAAAACCCCTGGAAAATATTTCATGATTCCGCGATCAGGAACACGGAACCATAACAGAACTACTGACTGTCTGAGAGTAGCTGTTATCGCCGTTATTAGAGGTTTGACATACAAATGAGGCGAAAGGGTCAATTCTGCTCTGTATTGACCCTTTCGCAGCCTTTTCCAACAAAAGAATATTTGACCGCAGATTCAACTGCAATAACAGCTATTAGCCTCCTTACCAACAAACCTCAATCCACCACATTCTACAGATAATTTCAAGTCCCCCAAGTAAGCATCAATGTTGAGTTTGTTTCTAATTCCGACTGTCTTTTAGGTCAGAGATCTTAAAAGGTCATCTGATATCTTCACGAAGAAAGTTCTTATTTGGAGCTTAGCTCTTTTTCAGCCAGGTTTTTGGGCAAAAGCACCCACTGAATAGGCTCAACCGCACTCACTGAATGGCTTCTGAATGGGCTCAACCGCATTCAAACGGAAAAATTCCCTTCAGCCCTTCAGACAGCTCTAAGAAAAGCGTTTTGAACAAAGAGAACCTCGACAGTCTTCAAGGCCCCCAAGAGTAAGCTAAACAGACCAAACACCAGTACAAAATATTTACAACATGCTCTGCATTGTAGAAAAAAAGAAAGACAAGACCATGACCAAGAACGCATACCTTTCATATTTGACTTCAAATTTGACCGGCTGTCTTTTGAATATTCGCCCTAATGACCGGTTTTTCCTATCTATATTAACTTTGAAAACCTCGTTATATTCTGCAAGAAATCAAACGAGAAATATGTACATTAGTTCACTCAGACTGAACTAAAACAAGACAATAACTAGCAGAAACATAACAGCAGATCTACCTGGGTTGATGGAGTGTTTTATAGTTTGTGTTCGCCCTGTCTGTGGCTCATCAGCCTTGAAAAGAATCAATCAATCAATCAATTAAATAAATAACTAATTGATAATTAGGTGATTGAAACCCGACCACTCTAAGCCAGAAAAAAAAAAATCGAAAACGCAGCTTTATTTCTATGGTTAGGCCCAGTGGTGGATCCAGACCTTGAGCTAAGGGGGGGGGGGGGGGGGGTGCTTGTCCTGCCGTCTTTTCTTCCTCCCTTCTTTTTTTACCCAAAAATAAGGGGGCTCCCCGGGCCCCTCCCCTAGATCCGCCACTGGCCTACCGTCCACACTGATCCGTGACGAAAACAGAGCTTTTCGAAAACCCTCTGCAAACCGGAAGAATTTGAAAACGCCGGCTTTTCGTTTTCTTGTGGACGGAAAACATTTTGAAACACAAGAAACCTCGATTGAAATGGTGATCACCCAATAGGCCATTTCCGAGTTACCTGGTGTCTTTGTGCGAAAATATTCATAATTAAAATGTCCTAACATTAAGCCATTGTGTACCAATCCATACAACAAAGAGTTACCGAGGCGATGGCGCAGAACAGGAAGTGTTGGTTTGAGAATGTGGCTGCCTTATGTGCCTATACTTATGTACTTACACTCGGAAAAGGAAATTCATAGGTTACATAAGTGTACATGTCCTTTGGTTGGTAACCTGTAAAAAACGAAGTGGAAACAACTACATTTAACGTCTTTGTTCCAAGATCAGACCAAGATTCTCCTTACAGTTTTTCATGCATTGCTACAACTTGCCTTGGGAGAATTTGGCTTCAAGTCAATATTTTCTCAGCCTTAAAGAATATATATCTATACCTTTGTGACAGTTGCTAGTACAAGTACCAACTTCATACTCTGTATCAGTGAAGTTTACTCACTAAGTGAGAAATTTTTTATTTCTGAGTCATTACTTACAGAACTGTACTGTATAGAAGTGAACAATTTTGTTGCTAATTCGTAGGGCAGTTGGAAATCAGTTTTGTAGATCAACCACTGTTTGTTACATTACACTCTGTTTACTGAAGGGGTGTTACGCTTAATATTCATTTGCTGATAAGGTTGAACAATCACAGGAAACATCATAAGAGGTAATAAAACTATTACATCTTTTTCACTTGAATTTATTTACCTGAAGGCAGAGGAATATTGAGCCCTCTAACTATGGTAATTGCCACCTCTGAATCACTTAAATCGGGGAATGAGCTGTAAAAACAACATAATTATGACATAAGAAAATCCAGAACAAGTTACCAAACAAACAAAAAAACAAACTATACTTGAATGTCGTGAAAGCTCGAACAGGTTCAAACTTGACAAGTCAGCACACAGGAGTCAATGAGAGCATGACAGGGGCTTGAAGTCTAATAAAAACTATCAAATGGTCAAAAGAAGACCTACTTCAGTTAAAGATAACTCACTCGACAATTGTGAAAGATCTGTCTTCATAATGGAATCTTGGTGGGGGATCCTTGTGTTTCCGTGCGCTCTGCACTGCATCAAGGTCCTGACGCAAATTCTTTGCCATCTTCTCAAAGCTTCAAACACAAAAAAATGGCAATCAGCGAGTCATAACAGGTCCAAAGAGGGCTAAATTGGGGTTCAATTATGACAAACATTTGTTGAACACTGTTGAGATCCAATGAAGGAAAAGCTACATGTAAGCATCGGTGCTACGGTATTATCCCAGGGATGTGCACAAATCGATTTAAAACTGAGAGGGAAGTACAAGATATTTTTGAAGATATGTTACAAGTTTTTAACAAATTTTGTTCTGGAATGACGTTTGATGTTTGATTAAAAGCCTTTTTTGGATGTGACAAAATGCGTGTCCAGAATTTTGGAGGATTACTTTTGACTCAGGAGCGTTTTCTTTGGAGTTACACTTGACTTTGTTGCACCAATCCATTTGGTATTTCCTTACGTATAGCCCCCACCCACACCCACCCCCAGGATGTACAGGCATCAAATATTCTCTAATCAAAGCCTCACTGCACATTACATGTATGTTTATTACAGAAATTCTCATTTCTTTTTGGTAATTGCAATTTGTATTGTTAGTTTTTAATAAGCTCAATACCATCTTGCAGTATCAACATATGACTAACACCACTTACTTTTTAGTGTTGCTTATATCACCTAGTTTTTGGTAATGCTGACCATTTCTTACACACATCTGTGAAAAGAAAGACAACCCTTAAGATTTCTGTACATAAACAAAAAACTTCCATTGACTGAGAAACAAAACAAGAGGAACATGTTTTCAACCACATAATTTTGCATATATGTACCCTTTGCTGGGTGAAATCAATTCTACAAATGAATACAGAACATGACCCAATGAAGAACAGAACAAGTACAACAGTGCAATGTACCTCAATTTGTTTAATAAGTGCATCCTCCAGTCGTGAGAATAGCTCAGATGTTTCTTCTGGTGTGCGAGGTGTTGGATCACAGTCTGCAGCTTGCACCATCTCAAAACTAAGCTTCATTGTGGGTGCAGCCTTAGCAGCCGTAAATGGAGAAGGAGGAACCTTGTGGGGAAAACAAACACAATATTATTATTCAGCAAACACAGTCTGCACACACTACCGGATTTACATGTATATATTGTATGAGAAGGATGTCGTCAGAATCAAAATTGCACAGTGAATAAAGGTGTGTAAAGTATGTTGGAAACGCCGGACCAATTTGAGAAATCAGCATATACTACGATACATATTTTACGGAGGCTGTTTCATAATGCAGACCCTAACTAGAAATCTCTGCTACGTGTATACTTTACCGATCCTAAATCAACTCTTAGACCATTCTGGGCTGATAGAATCATCTTGTCAAGACCCTGGAAGAAACAAAATAAAGACAGTTCTCCAATTTAGTTGACTCATAATAATAACTTCATTAACAGGATAGATAAAAAAACTAGTAGTTGTCCATTACATAAGGATATTACTGCAGTGGAATCCTAATTTCTCAAACCCTCGATTTTTTAATCTCCAATAACATACCTCAAAAGTCAGTTGACTGCACTATCCACCTTTTTAAACCAATTTTCATTCTCTTGGAGATTCGAAAAATCGGGCCTCCTCTGAATCTTTATTTTCTTACTAAAAGTGTTTTCAATTGATTAACAAATGTTGTAATGAAAAACTAGCTGGTGATCACTCATCTTCAAGTAATTTCAACAACTTCATAGCACCATTGTGCAAAATTATCTTCATCAAATATTACAGTAGAAGATAAATATCTCTAAGACAACATGTACAAGAAGTCTTTACCTTACTCATCCTCAAGTAATTCTTAGCACCCTCCAGGTCTCCCTGCTTCTTGGACTGCAGAGCAGCTGTCTTGAACTCCTTCTGTCTTTCCAGGAGATAGTTGAGCTGTTGTTCATTGCGGCCAGGTGATTTTTTCACAGATGATGAAGCCTGGAGAGCAGGCTGGCCTGAAGGACTAGCAGCGGCTGTTCTAGAGGTACCAGCGACAGAAGATGAAGCAGCTGGTTGAGATGCAGTCCCTTGACTTGGCCCAGGGGCCTATGGAGATGTCAATCAAGTATTAGGAATGTTTACAGCTAAGGGTACTTACAGGATGAACGATTTTAAACCTCACTTAATTTCTACTATAATATTATCATAGTTACAGTTTATTTACAGACTGTTTGGATAGGCTAAGCATCAGTTTTTCAGAAATAGACTATGTTCTTGGACTACCTGTACATACTCTTCAATTGGAAAATAATTGCGTGAGCAAAATTACATTGAGGAGGACAAAACTAAACGAAGCCAGCCAAGTCTAATTTGGCAGTCACAGGATTTTTTTTAATGCAATCCTTTTCAAATTGGACTAGCATGTACCTGTAGTTGTATTAGCTGTTAATAATTTTTATATTCCATATGGAGCTGTCCAAATTACTTCTTGTTAATTTGCGCATGGTTGTATGGGATTTTCCAAGACCCCCCAGCTGGCAAATAATAAATTCATAAACATTGCTTCCATTCTTTAAAAGGTACATTTAATAAGTGCAAAATAACTGAGCATTTTTTTTTTCACCTTTTCTGCTTTGACAGAACATATCTCAATTTTTACATATTGTGAGTTGTGTGCATTACCTCTGTTACACAAAAGTTCTCAGTTGGTTCGTCATCAGGAGGAGCTGCCACACCTGGTATAGGGGCATATCCTGGAGGTGTTGGGAGTTCTTCAAATGTCACTGGTCTTCCTGCTTTGTGATTTTTGATGGCATCTTGATATTGCTGCATTGTTTCAAAATTAACAACTAGATTAGAGATACAGATTTCTATGAAGTGATAGTGATGTGACCAAATGGCTAATTCCCTCTATGAGATGCACCTGCAGGGAATCATGGTAGCCTATTCACTATCTTGAACTGGATATTAAATTTTGTTTCGATGAATACAACTACCATTGATGATTCCCTACAACTGGGCATTTCAGCATTCAAATATTATTAACTATAAAATCATGTTTTAGAATTTTGAGCGGTGGCAAATGTACTATATAACTTGGGATGAGTAAGATGGCTCTGAATTTGCAGATGAGTAGATCCTAAAATGCAGCTGACCTTGACAATACGTCCCATTCTCCGAGCTTTGCTGGAGTTTCCTTCTTGTTTTGCTTGGTTTGTGGCATGCTGGTATTTTTCCAGTCTCTGTTGCAAAGCTTCTGCAACATCCTTGGGGGGAGGGGGAGGCTCCAAGTTCTTGGGTGCACTGCCTTCCCCTCCTGACTCTGCTGTAGCTGAAGTGCTTGGCTGAGGCTCAGCAGGGGGGTTGACTGACTGTTGAGAGGCTGGTGGGGTCTCACCTTCATAATGAGTAAATTGTGAAACAACAAATTAAAAGAAATAAGACTGTTGGATTAAAAACCAGGAAACCATATCCTGGATTCTTAAATTTGGGGGCGACTTTTGGATTTGGCACCACTTGCCATGTACATAATTATATAGTAACCAATAATTGTACAATAAAATTGTATAGAAAAGAAATATTAAACACATGGCAAGGCATCCCCACTTAAGTACACCTTGATCTCTCTACAATGTATACACATATTTTATGTTTATAAATATTCTTACCTGATGATGTCTGAGGGGCAGATGGAACAGGAGGTAACTGTGAAATATCCACAACCTCGTCTTTCTCTAGCAGTTCAATAGCTGAATCTATTTGCTGGCAAATGGAAAACAAAATACATGCAAAGGTAAAGGAATGTCAGTCATGCACAGTCTGTGTTTTCAGGGAGCCTGAAGTTAAAAAAATACTTACTGTCTTCTAAATGCAAGTTGCAAAGCCATTATTGCTTAGCAGCAAAAAGCTTAAAATACTCTTAGATTGTCAGTTCTTTTCTCTCTTTTACCTTAGATACAGCCAAAAACTGCTTGGCTTGTTGAATATCTCCCGCTTTCTTGCAAGTCAAAGCAGCTATTCTGTACTGATTCCGCCTTGTTGTAAAAAGTTCTACAGTTTTAATCTTCTCAGACTCAGGAAGCTGAAAAAAAGTAAGCAATTGATATTTTAGAATAAAATAAAAGTTCATGTTGGTAAGCAACACCAACTTGGTCGTCACTGGAGCCCCATACCATATGTGTCTCCCCATATTTGGTATCTGTCAGTCAGGTATGCTTTTACCATGCGAGTCTTCTCAGTCAGCCTAGGAGGCTGCAAGTTGCCGTCAATCTAACAGCAAATGTCTGTGTCTGATCATTAAGCCAGATCTGACTATGTGAAACAAAATGAACTTAAGAATGAAAGGAATATCCATAAGCACAGATTAAGTTCCGTTCTGTAGTCCACAACAAAGTGACACTTACCATAGATTCCTGTGCTTTTGAATCAGCTGTCACTGAAAGCAAAATATACTATGTTAATGGTTTTAAATAAAATGTGCAATAAACAATGTTAGGTTACTTTATTATTATTCACTTTTAAATAAGTCATATCAACATTATAAGTAACATTATACTGTAATTCATCAAATATTTTCCCTCACATGCAATTGGTTTAAACAGGTCACATGACTAAATATTTCCAGCTAAAACTGGGGAATATCCCAGTGATACAATGTATTCCCCAATTTTCAAAACTGTGCGTGTTCTGATAACTATTTGAAGGATAATAAACACAATAGCCTCCATTTGGCATGAAAACATGCTTGGATATTAATTTTGTCCTTGGACATCATCTGTGGCAAGAAGTGAACACCTTTCCTTGAGCTATGCCCTCTCAAAACTGTTCGCTTCTCGGAACAGATAATGTCGGCAAACAAATATTCAAGCATATTTCCAAGCCAAATGGAGGCTATTGTTTATTTATCATCATTGTCATCTCTTTTTGTGCCTGTAGGCATGTAAGATAGTACACAATATATATTTAATTTTCATTTATTCCATCATACAAGGCAAACGACTGGATTAACAAAAGTGAAATTTGTACTGTTTCAAATCAGTGAAACTCTGCTAGTATAAGGACTGCACATAGTATCTCAATTTCATTAAGGTTACCGAATATGTTCAGGGGTGTCTCGCGTCCAAGCGATGTAGTGCGTCCGGTTTAAGCTGTAGATACCTAAACTCCTATATCAAATTAAAGCTTAAAGAGCTGGCTATCAAACTATACCAAGAACTTTGAAATAAAATGAATTGTCGAATTTTTCACGACCACTGAATGCGAGCACCAGAATCACCTTTCGAAAGCTTCAGGTCAAAGCAAAATTTTTTTTTTGCCAATTTAATTTTTTCCTCGGTTTCAGGGCCCAAAGCGCTTAAAAAAGGTCTCTGCGTTTTGGCATATTCAGTTGCAGTAAAAAGTTACAGA
Source organism: Orbicella franksi (assembly GCF_964199315.1). Taxonomy (NCBI): domain Eukaryota; kingdom Metazoa; phylum Cnidaria; class Anthozoa; order Scleractinia; family Merulinidae; genus Orbicella; species Orbicella franksi. Next base: position 12,544,063 of record NC_138156.1, on the reverse strand, counting down.
ACATTTTCGAAATAGGATTAAATAAGTGTGGAGTGATCGTACAAAAACCGCTCTCGAAGAAAAAGTATTTCGAAATTTGCAATTCGCAGACACAGTTTTGTAGTTTATATGTTAAACTAGCTACTGTCCAAATTTGATGGCAATTTAACAAATTCCCTTTGAGTTATAACTCTTTTAAGTGTCTGCTTCAAGCAAAAAAATTTATTTGAGAAAACAGTGCGAAGAAAAATCTTCTGCTTTACAAACAAACTCCACCCACAAACGTCTTCATCTGGGTTCTCACATAACCGAGCCAAACAGTGCAGGGAAAGTTTACTACTGTTCACCTCCTGGTGAAATCTACACGCGAATCTCCAAAAAAAGCCCTTGCGTTTCGCAAGGCGCTCAAGGCGCCAAAGGAGGAGAATTTTTCTGTAGCTCGGTTTTTCTTGAAGCTGGTCTGGCAAAATGGGGAAGACTAAAAAGGATACAAACGCTAGAGTGGCTGGGCAAAGAAAACAAACAAAAGAAAGCACTGTGGAGCAACTGTGTGTCGTCAACTGTGCATGGATAATATTTCAAATGGTCTCATTGAGTCCGACAATTCATTGATATCGGACTCATCAGAAGAGTCTCTGTCAACATCCCTGTTATTGCTGTCAAGTTCCAACATTTTTACAGAACCTTTCTTTTCTCTTACCACAAATTTTTTTCCCGACTTATATACGATAGTTATAATAGCTTCATCCACGTGGCAAAGTTTTGCCTCTTCACTCATTGATGCATTCTCATTTATTCTTTGCTGTTTTTGCTTTTTCAAACTGGTTTATCTTTTAATGTGGTCTATGTTTACTTATAACTTAATAGAGTTACACCTAATACCAAAAATGCTTGGTAGTCAGAACAATGAGGCTGATCAACTGAGAAGTCAATTCGTGACATCTGTACAGGTAATTCCCGCAAAAATCGTCTTGGTTGATTGCATACACACCATAGGGCTGTCAATCAAGAGGTAAACTTTTACTTCGGGCGAAAACGAAAAACCGCCAGCTCTTCGCCAATATTTAGCCTTTCTCAAATTATAACTTTCTCAAACAATAACTTTGATTTTCAGCCAAATCAATTAAAATAAAATTCAAAGCCGCCCGCCAATTGGTCAGTTTCTTTTTACCTTTCCGCTGCTTTTGAAGTATAAAAGTGATTTTCCTGTTATTATAAATCTACCACAGTGTTTTACAGCTACGATCAGTGTGAAGCTTTGCCGTCATGTTTTTTCAGCGGTTTCCCATAACATACGTATCGCGGGCGCAAGAGGCCCCATGCGTTCTTTCACCATGAATTTATTCAGGCGATGTGGTGTCCAAAGATATTCTGAAATCTTTCCGTAATTTATTACAAAGTGGAGATGGAACATCAGCGAAGAAATAAGATGAAGATTTAGATATTCTCTGGGTGTCAAAAGGTGGAAATGTAGATCTGTCAAAGTGGTCAAAATATGATTTCAGCTCTGGTTTGATTCCTGATTCCATCAATTGCAAAGATATTGCCAGCAAGCCCATGGCGACCAAAAATGTTGGTTTGTGTTTTGCTGCAAAGGAAAAATTTTATTGACACTTTTTGGCGACTACATTTTTCCATATGGCGACTGAAAAAAAATTTTCAGTCGCCAGTTGGCACCTGCCGCAAAAAGTTAATTTCGGACCCTGAATTTACATATCACAGTACATGTAATACATCAAGAATGCAGTTGACCTCAAAGCACGTTTCAAGACACAACTTACTATCTTGGAATGATTTAGAAATGCCATCTTGGGTTGTCTGCTCAAGTTTTGTAGCCTTGTCACTGGTGCCCAAAACTTCTGGGGCAGCAGCAGGTGGGACTGGCTGTGAAAAAGTTGGAGCTGAAGGTTGAGTAGCTCCTGTGGTGACTGGTGGGGGAACTGCATCCATGTCAATGGGTTTTCCAGCTTTTGCTTGCTTGATCATTTGTTCTATTTCCTTTTACAACAAAAATAATAGCAAACAATGTCAAGGAATAGTTTATGGAATTCTGTGTCACTGTTTGACTACGTCTATCAATTTTAATCCAATTCTATAATTAGATGGCAAGATAAAGGTTTCTGTGTGAGAAAGTAACAATACAATGCAGTTGACTCTCAGTAACTCAAACCCTCAGTAACTTAAATCTTGTGCTAACTCTAACCAAAATTGATTTCCCCTGGATTTGCTTCATACTATACCTTTATTTATACCTTTATTTATACCTTTAATTTTACCCTCAATAACTTAAACCAATCAATAATTCGAAAATCCTGCTAACAAAGGGATTTTTCTTCCCTTCAGGCCACTTTCTTCACAGTTTTTCCCTCAGTAACCAGTAACTTCAGCACAGCACAGCACAGTACATATATTGTGTACCACACTGTACATGGAGTACCTTTTTGCTGTTTTGCATTCTTTTGTACAGTATTTGTGACATAAATTGCATGTATTGAGTTAGACTCTCCCCTCCCTAGCTAGTCATTATGTGTTGATATATCACGTGACAATGCACGAGGAATAAATACATTTCCCTTGTCAGCCATCTTGACTGTGTCTTTACATTACATGGTGTCAGAAAGAGCAGCGATATCCATGCCCAAATAAGCCATCAAGCTAACACCTGACCGACAACTGTACGTGGAATACCCATCGATTGTATTTACTGCAGGATAGATGTGAAATACAACGGCAATGGCGAAATACAAGAGTCCGGAGATGTCGTGGACCATACAAGATCTACACCAAGAATGGCGTCGCTTCAGCAGACAAGCCATGTGCATCTTTGAAGGTCCGCTGCACGATAAAGACGACAGCGTCAAAGTCAGCTACTTAAAGTTGTGGGTAGGCGATTAAGGATTGGCAGAGGATGAGCAATTTTACAAAGTGGTTGAGGTGGAGGATACCCAAGTTTGTTTCCAGTTGGATAGTGGAGCGAAAGCTAATGTTATGTCACTGAAGACCTACAGCAACCTCCAGCATCATCCCTTGCCACTCCTGAAAAAGACACACACTGTGTTGGTTTCCTTTTCCAAGCACAAGCTGAAGCCTTGTGGAGAAGTAGTGTTGAGCACAAGATACAAAGATAAAGTCGAAGGTGTCAAGTTCTTTGTGGTAGAACCTGAAGTGGAGTCAGTCACCTGTGTCAAACTTGGCCTACTCAAGAGAGTTCATCAGCTGACAAGCAAAAACCTACCAAAGAGCAGAGTAGATTTGGACAACTATCCTGAACTGTTTAAAGGACTAGGATGTTTGCCTGGCACCTACCATATAGAACTAACTGATGGTGCTATCCCTGTTGTTCATCCTCCAAGGAAGGTACCGGTACCACAGAGAGAGAAAGTAATTGAAGAACTAAAAAGGATGGAAAAACTGGGAGTTATTGTGCAGCAAGAAGAACCAACAGAATGGGTCAACTCGCTTGTAGTAGTTCAGAAGCTGAATGGTGCAGTGAGACTATGCATCGATCCTAGAGATCTAAATGCTGCCATGAAGAGGTCCCACTACCCCATGAAGACAGTTGATGAAGTGGCCAGCCGTCTACAGGGTGCCAATACCTTCACCATTCTAGATGCTAAGAGTGGCTTTTGGCAGCTGAAGTCAGATGAAGAGTCAAGATTCACTTCCCTGTACCTTTACCACCCCAATTGGCCAATACGGGTTCACGAGACTTCCCTTTTGCGTAAAGTGTGCCCCAGAGATCTTCCAAAGCACCATGGATCAAATGGTTGAAGACCTGGATAGTATGGAAGTTATAATGGATGATGTAATCATCGCTGGAGATGAATCAACGCATGATGAGCAATTGCACGAATATCTGGAAAGAACGTCTGCAAAGGGCTTAAAGTTCAACAAGGAGAAATGCAAGATTTGTCAGAAAAAAGTACCTTACATAGGACACCTCCTTACTGCCGAGGGCCTGAAGATTGATCCCCAGAAGATCAAAGCAACCCATGAAATGCCAGAACCAAAAAACAAAGAAGATGTGAAACGGCTTCTTGGCTTTATACAGTCTCTGAGTCGTTATCTGCCCAAGTTATCCACAGTGGACACTCCCTTACGAGAGTTAGAGAAGTCAGATGTATTATTCCATTGGGACTATCCACAAAAAGAGAGCTTCAAGAAGATCAAGCAACTTGTATCACAAGCTCCAGTGCTACAATATTATGATGTCACCAAGGCAGTGACAATCCAGTGCAATGCAAGTGGAAAGGGGCTTGGAGTAGTGTTGTTACAAGACAACAAACCTGTGTGTTACACCTCTCAAGCACTCACTGATACAGAGACGAGGTATGCACCCATTGAGTGTGAAATGTTAGCAGTTGTCTTTGCTTGTCGCAAGTTCCACCAGTACATCTATGGCAGGAGTGTTGTAGTTGAGACTGATCACAAACCACTACAAGCTATCAGTACCATACCTCTCTCACAAGTACCACTGAGACTTCAGAAAATGATCCTCAATGTGTGTGGGTATGATGTGGAGATACACTACATTCCTGGTTTTAAGCAAATCTTGGCAGATACCTTGAGTTGAGCGTCTGTGCAGAATGATGACAGTGGTGCTTTTGAAGAATTCCAAGAAATAGATGTGGTCCTATCAGTCTCAGATGAACGATATGAAGAATTCCAGAAGGAAACTAAGAAAGACCTGTAGCTACAAGCAGTTCTTACCATGGTGAAAACTGGATGGCCAGACAGAAAACCCCAAGTTCCCATCAAGGCAAGACCCTACTGGACATTCCGGGATGAGGTTACTACAGCAGACCGACTCCTTTTCAAACGAACACGCCTTATTGTCCCAAAGTTGCTAAGGCCTAAAATGCTCTGTCAGATCCACAAGAGTCATCTTGGAATAGCTAAATGTAGACAGAGAGCCAAAGAGGTACTATTTTGGCCTGGAATGTCAGTGGAAATTGAGCAAATGGTCACCAATTGTAGTGTGTGTGCTGACTACGGCAAGAAACAGCCCTCTGAACCACTGAAGCCCTATGTGCCACCATCACTTCCTTGCTTCCTTGGAAGAAGATAGGAACCGACCTATTTGAATTTCACGGAGAACATTATTCACTCTCTGTGTGCTATCGCAGCAAATTCCTCGAAGTAACAAAGATGGAATTTTTAAGAAGTGGAGCTGTGGTAGAGGAGTTGAAAAGGCAGTTTGGGGTCCATGGAATCCCAGCAGAAGTGGTTTCAGATAATGGTCCCCAGTTCAGCAGTAGCGAGTTCCAGGAATTTGCCAAAGATTATGGCTTTAAGCATACCACCACATCGCCACATTACTCCAAGGCTAATGGAGAAGTGGAGAGAGCTATCCAAACTGTCAAGAAGTTGTGGTGAAAGAATGATGACAAGCACTTGGCCTTGCTGGATTATCAAACAACACCATTACGAGACATTGAACTGTCTCCAGCACAATTACTCATGGGTCATCGACTGAGAAATAAATTGCCCATGATGGAATGTCTGCTTCAGCCTGCAAGCAACAACCAGCAAGAAGTCTCCAGGTATCTGGAGAAGACCAAAGAAACCCAGAAGAAATACCATGACCGCCATGCAAGCAAGGACATGAAGAAACTTCAGCCTGGGAAAAAAGTTCAATTGCAGCCTTGGACGGACTCCAAAGAATGGAAGCCAGCCACTGTGGTCAAACATCACCATACACCAAGATCCTATGTAGTGCAAGCTGAAGACGGCAGAAAGTATTGTCGCAACCGGCAACATCTAAGAGTTTGCCCAGCTCCAGGACATGGTAGTTTGAATGCAGAATTGTCTTCTGGACCAAACTGTAATCCAGGACAAGGAGCCGCCAAGGGATGAACCTGACCGACCTACAGCTCCCACTGTGTTACAGGTATGCCGTCCTTAGAACAACACCCAGAGCCAGCAAAGGAGAACAGTGCAGGTCCAATTGTCACTCGAAGCAGCAGACAAGTAGTGAAACCTGACCGGCTTGACCTATAGACCAATCTGAGATTGCAAAGACTGTTTTCAGTTGTTGAGTTATTTTGCTTTAAACCAGGAACAGTGACATTTATTTTAAGCCAAAATATTGTTTTATTTTATTTTATTTTATTTTATTCTTCAAGTTTTATGTTTCGGAAGGGAAGGATGTGACATCAATTGCATCAATTGACATCAACTGAGTTAGACTCTCCCCTCCCTAGCTAGCCATTATGTGTTGATATATCACGTGACGAAGCACAAGGAATAATTACATTTCCCTTGTCAGCCATCTTGACTGTGTCTTTACATTACAGTATTCTCTTCAGATCTGTTGTTTTGTTTTGTTAGCAAAATATTGTTCCATTTTTAACTCTTCCTTTGTAATGAACCTGATTAAACACATCTCTTCACATCTCTTGATAACCAAACCTCCAGATAAGCAAGAGACCAGAAAACTGAACTTACGTACAAGTTACTCTTCAAAGGTTCAACTTTTTAAAGTGCTAAATACCAGTACTTGACCAATATGAAAAAAAGTGGTAAATATAAACATTTTATGACAAATATTATCTTTGGCTAAATTTACATTGAGGTCCTTTAAGGGGGGTCATGCATGCATAAATGTATGTCCCCTATTTGAATTTCAAAATCATTTCATGGCGAAATGTTTGGAAGGTCCATACATCACTGTAGGAATTTCAACACAAGTCAAGTCATCATTCATCATTTCAACAGCCTCAAAATTACTGAACAATATCATGTTGCATGTCAGAATTCTGATGTGTAAATGGGTTGTTGGAGTGTAAATAGGTGCTAGATTAGAGCAATGGGTAAAAAGAAGTAGCTGCAATTTACAGACTCTATCATACCTTGAATCCTCTCCCATATCTCCTGGCCTTGCTCCCCTCACCAGCCTTATTTGCATTTTCTATTGCTTGCTTGTAATTTTTCTCCCTTTCCAACAACAGCTCAATATCAGATGAACTTCCTTCGGAAACCTGATAAAGACATTAAAGGTTATTAAACAATTCCAATCATTTTCTGAAAAAAAAAAAAGTACTACACAGATTTCCAAACACTGAGAAAGATTTCTAGAACTGAAGAGATTCAAACATATTTTCATTGCACAACAAAAATGTTTAAATCATTCATTACTAACACAAGGCATGGACCTTTAGTTAGCAATTTTGATGTGATCAACTGCACACGTAAATTATTTAAAAATATATATTTAAATTATAATTTTTATGTGTAACAATTATCATGATTTATTTTCAGCAGTAAAAATCAACACTGCAGCAGCACTTTATATAATAAAAGGAACTACTTTTAAGATAATAACTAATTTAACTTTTTACTGACAAGAAAAGAAAAACAATTTGTTAATTTGACCTGTTGGTTACTGCTTGTTGCTGACGCAGAAGGAAGTAAGACTGGTGTCGGATCTCGACGTTCTGCGCCATCTTCTCCTGGAGCAATACATTGAAGTTCAGCCTACAAGATAAATTCTAATATCATTACATGTACTTTGGGTATATCAGTCCTGTAGACAGATGGATACAGGCAAATTTTGGAGGCAACCAGCAAAATAGGGATGCAGACTGTCCAGCAGTTTACAGCCTCTGTACTGTCTTGATACTCTGCCTAGAGGTATTTAAAATTCAGTGCAGATTAAAAGTAATAGACTGTTTTTGATTAAAATACAGCTTGGCAGTGAGTCCCAGAGGACACAAACAAACAAAATTGAATGAGCATGTTTATTCATTTCTCTTGTTTGCGCCTCTAGGCCTTGCTATAAAGCTGAATTTTAATATATCAAAAGTACTGTAGCCTGTTGTAAGGTGTTGTAAAGTGTGCAGATATTAAACAACCAGAAGATCTGTTAGATCTTATAACCGCGCTTTAAAAATGAAACAGTTCTCTTAGCACTACCGTCAGAACGCAGTGCACATTCCAAAGCAGTCATTGATGATTCTTTTCTTACTGTAGACATCACATCACTTGATCAACACAAACTGTATTATTGCACCATCAGTGGTAGCCGTTGACAAATCTCCGATGACGTAATGGTCTTAACCTAGAACTTTCTTCGGGATATGTATGGGCATGAACGATGTGAACGACACAATGATAACACTGTTAACAACAGCTTTCTTTCTTAAAAGTCATGATTAAATTTAATTGGTGTTTTCCACGAGTAAAGGGCTAGCAAAGTAGTCACACAAGTCATATAAAAAAAAACCCTATCCCGACCGATGTATCGATTTTGGTCACTCCAGTGACCACAGATTGAAAACGTGACAGAAAATTGGCATTACTTTTGATTCTCACCAAATTTGTCATATCCCCCTCTCGGGAGAATTTTGTTAAGTTAGCTAATTTAGTATGCAAGCCACCGTAATGGCGGTCGCCGCGGCGAAATGTTTATTTGCTCAAAATTGGGGCAAAATCTTTCGGAGATGGAAATCAGGACATTTGTAAGGATACAGAAAGTAATTTGGGACCAGTTGCTGGCTTCTAAGGCTGAATTTATCCAGAAGTAAGCTGTATGAAAGCCATGCGATGAAATATTATCGGTTTGTTCTGCTGTCTTGTTCTGTTTTTTCTCTTGGTCTTATTTGTAGCCCGCCAAGGCCAGTCTTTCGTCTAAATCAGTTGAAAAAAGTTCGAAAAAGATGTTCCCATTCAAGTTTAAGCTCTCAGGCGATAATTCTGGAGATTTTTGGCCGAAACGTTCGGCTTTGTTATGTTCGTGTTTTTCGGTTGCTATGGGCGACTGTGGCTTCCTTTGTTAGGTCAAGTCTGGGGAGTGAGGTCACAAAAAAATTCTAATTAATTCTGGTTTTGTTCAATTTCGCTGAAATTTTAACACGATAAAGCTGGATTGTTAACGAATAGATTTACCGCCTGCTGATGTGTGGTAGCTATTAACGCTGAAGTGTTATATCGCTTCGAAGTCAGGGTTTTGAAGAGATTTTTTTGCAACGTGTGGGTTCGGCGTGATTTTGTAATCGGAGGTTGTTGTTGACCCTGAAGGAAAAAATATCCGGAAAAGGTCATTTCATCGACGATTCAAAGGAATATAAATATGTATATGTTCCGAGCTAAATTTCTGGTGAAAAAATATAATTTTTGACGAACGCTGAGTTTTTAATTTTCTTCCCACGAAAGTCAGTATCGGAGATGAGATTTATTAATGTTTCAACAGCTTTTGGTGAGTAAACATCACAGGTTGCGTGACTCAAAATTTGGCCGAGTGGAAGCTTGGGTCTGGTCGCAGACAAATCTACGAAAAAACCACGGGTAAACCATGAACCGCGCTCGGCCCATGGCCGTGCGGTAATAAATTATTATTGGATGAGGTTTTTGTGATAATTATCCACAATAATCAAGGTTAAGGCAGGGTTTATCAGCCAAAGCCGAAGGCTGAGGCTGATAACCCTCAGCGAGACCTTGATTATTATAGATATCAGAAAAACCAAATCTGATAATTGTTTTATTATATATTGAACGAAAAAAAAAAATTGTCATGACAGTCATGTTTTTTCACTGACGGCAAACAACACAAAGTGCCAACTTGACATGATTACTCTTAGAAATCATGCACTGCAGTCATACATGACATGGGTACCCATGACCTTGAGTGTCCTTGACATGATTATTGTATAATCTGCAGCTAGATGATATCACAAGCGCTGATTTCGAAAATTCACTGTACACTTTCGGCCAATCAGAAAAGAGATAGTGAGTTCAAAGTATAATAATCATAATATCACAACCATAAATCTATGTAAATATCACAACTTCTGAATTCTAATCCAGACTGTGCTTAAATAACACTCCACAGACAACGAGTCAGGTTTGTCACAAAGTTTTGAAATACAGCTATTATGGCTTTACTGTTAGAGTAGGCCACTCAGATGAATAGCCAGGCAAGTACCTGTCCATAATCATGAAAATAATAGATGAGGAGTTAGTGTTTTTTTGTTAGTAGCAGACTACTTTTGGCAACTCTAAAAACTTACATAGACACAGGTCTGTACAATGTACATGAACACAAGCACAACTGTACATTTTTCATTTCCATACATACACTGTACTTTGTCAAAGTATGGTTTAAGAAGACCTTGGCAGTGATACATTTGTTTTTCTAAAGTAAAACCAGGAAATTTAACTTGTTATGTTTTGTAAGAACCTTACCAACAACTGAGGGTCATTTTCATCAAAGTTGTCATCATCATCATCATCATCATCATCATCATCAACATCCATATCTTCATCATCCATCAGATTAGCAGATCGTCCTCCTGGCTCTAAACAATATAAAGGTTTTTTAGACTAATAAAGACTTCATTCGACCAGTGTTTTTATAACATGTTTGGCTAACCACCTACAAGCAAACAATCAAAAGGAATTGAATTCCTACATGTGGAAGATGTATTTCAAGTTTTGAATGATGTGAAAGTACAAATGTTTCAACAAAATAAGATTGTTGTCAGTATTTTGAATATTACAACAGCAGCACACCCCAATAACAGCTATGAATTTAGACTATAGAAAAGTTATGCTACAACAAAACTGTCATAAAGTAACATTGTTTCCTTAGAAATATGTCTCATTAAAAATCCCAGGTTGAATCATAAGAACACTTACTTTTTTTCTTTACTTTAGACCGTGATTCCCCCTGTAGCGCAGCCAACTCTGCCTCAAGACTTTCATCATCATCATCGTCATCATCATCATCAGCACCTCCTATGCCTCCAATCCCTAAGTCAGCCATTTCTTCTGGACTGATATCAAGACCAAGCTGTAGAAACAAAAAAACATAATAACATCTAAAAATTCAAGCAAGATCAGTGCAAGGAGCTGTCAGAAATGGCACATCTTTAGAAATTTACCCTGAATTTTTTCAGGTTGGTTAACTACAATCCATGTCTTGAAACATTTCTCACTTGCCTCCATCCCTGGTTTTGTCAGTTACCCATTATTTCTTCGCTGTTTTTATTTGAAAAGCTATTATTTTATTTGCAGGTAATTTAAACATTGGGATGGTGACATAACCCTGTTAGACAGATGATTTTTGGTAGAGGTACTCAAATTTCTCAGGGCCATGTGCATATTTTCTCCTTCTTTAAAAATATGTGCACAGTCGAGTAGAATCGAGAACAATAGTGGCAGGGTACTCTGCTGTTGCTCCTTTCCCAGCATAGCTAATACAGATAGGCCCAGATAATGAGAACATTTGGGACCAGAAACAATAGCCCCCTCCTTCCCCCTTCATCCAATCACCTGCAATATAGCTGACATAAGACTTTCAATTAATACTGGTAACAATTTAAGACCACTTATATGTTTCCTCTTTTGAAACAACAGAAATAGGGAAATTTTGAGTTAGTGTTTCTACAAGTAGCTTAAATAAATGCGAAACACTGTTAAAGCAATGAAGGGTGTTATTTTACAACGTCATATTATAAACTTAAGAAGTTTACGATCTGAGTCATGTCAAAGTTCATCTCCACAGCAGCCCTTCGACTACACTATTGACCGTGAAGACAATCTAGTGAAACGAGCAATGCAATATACAATACCAGATTGGAAAGTTCGTTCTTCTTTTTCCCTTCTTGAGGGTGAGGAGGTTTCTTTTTCCTGCTAAACATTCTGTTAAATGTACTAAAATTTTGCAAGTCAGGAGGAGCTCTTCGTCTTTCCGTTCTAGTATTGTCCAGCGGAGTTGATTTTAGAGTACAGTCCCAAAATGCATTGCGGTGGTGGTGAAAAATGGCGATTTTGCTCCGACAAACTGTTAGTACTAAAATTGTCAGAAACTTGTTTGTCTATATATTGTCATCGCGTGGAAGTCGGCTCTCTCTTTAACAGGAAACGAAAATGCCTGTTCTGCTTGAAAGAAGTCGCCCGACCAAAGACCAGCAGAGAGCCGTGCACGCGTACATTCGGCGACAAAGAGAAAAGGGCAAACAGGCTCTTGCCGAAAGCAAAGCGAAGGAGGAGGAAGAAAAACAGCGAAAGAAAGAAGAAGAGAAAAAGAAAGAAACAGTGGAAGATGTAAAAAAGGAAATTGCTGAATTAGAGTCGAAGTTGGAACAACTGAAGGAGAAGAAACACGAGCTTTTTTCGCAATTCAAGCGAGCTTTAAATTATGAAAATGAAATGAAGAAACAGCAAGAAAATCAAGCTTCATTGAAGGCATCTACTTGTATAACTTTAGCAGGCAGTTCTAGAGGCGTTCAGGGTTCGGCTACAGGGCAGGCTGCGTTGACACCCACAGCACACCCACAATCTTCCCTTGGGGATGCTGCTCCAAGTTCAGGTGTGATAACATGCACTAGCAATGTTTTAAATTACGGTAAATTATCAAAACCGTCAATGCCTTCTGCGCGCAACCTATCTGACATGGATGTTTGGTAATTGAATCCAATCTAACTCAGTCTACTGATTGAATATGATTGCATTCGATTGCAGCAACTTTTGGCCACCTACATGTAGTCAATACTTTTTGAAGAGTGTCTTTTGGAATGAATAATAATTATCTACCCTCACCCATGCAGTGCTCAAATTTTCATGGACCTAAAACAGCTATGAATGTCATATTCATTCCTCTGTTGGCAGAAGAAAAATGGTGACTGGTACATCTACCCATAATTCTTAGGACACAAAAACTTTAACAGTGCTCATAAAAATGTGCAGAAAAGTTCTCAAACCTTCAAACCTAACATACACAATTTTGTTAGCGCAGGGACAAATACTGCAAGAATGTGGCTCTCTTTGTACTCTGTGGGGTGTGTAAGGTTCGCACGGTATAATTTGCGGTAAAATGTACAGCCACCATCTTTTTTCCCATGGATAATTTCCTGCATGTAATACTCTCTATGTTGCTCAAAGAGACTATATCAGGGGAGATTCAGAGAGTGGTGTTGATGTGATGAGTTAATTCATACAGTAGATAACTTGTACATACACGTAACATGATCACACAATATGCCTTGAATTCAGGTGTGATCAGAAGACAAGGAAGTCCTCCACATCCTCTCTCAGGTTTTATTCAGGCACAAATCCATTCTCAACAAATGCAGAGTCTTCAAGTTGCACATGCTCCTTACCCACCACAGACAACTCAGATGCCAGTCCAAGCTGCAGTCCAAGAGAGATTTCCTGTATTTCAACATGGCCAAGTGCAGGCACCCGTTATTGCAGGCAATCAGGTACATATCAAAATATAACAACTACAAGCGGACCTTCCTCTGCAGACACCCACGTAATAAGGACACCCACTTGTAACAGACAGTTTTCTTTGTCTCTTAAATTAGCCTGCTTTATGCAGACACCCAGATAATGCAGACACTTCTGCATGTCCCTTTGATGTCCATGTTAACATGACAGGCAAGTTCACTTAATGTTTATAAAACATAGTAGATTTTGGTTGTTTCAAATAATTGGACATTGCATTTAGAACACCTCTTTTTCCTGGAGTTGAACTTAATGCCTAGGAAAGAGCAGTAATCCACCCAAAATGTCACCAAACAATTGAATTTATGTAATGTTAAAGATACACTGAATATTCATTGCAAAAATAGAAGGAAGCCAAGGAGTGAGTGACAACTGGCAACAAATTGAATGTAATATCTAGAACACTTATACATGTAACTTTGTCACAGCCTGAAAGTCATTTTCAAGAAAAGCATCATGCCCCTCGTCAACTCACCCCTACTGGTACAGGTTCAGAATCACAGCCTCAGTTTAACAGACAACTGCTTCAGCAAGGTGGACCGTCCCAGCAGGTAAATACATCCTATTATCAGCATAATGAAACACATTATCTGGCTACATTTCAACTACATTACACAGTTGTATAAAACAGGCACCTGAAATGGAAGGAGCCGATGAGCAAAGCGAAATCACAGGTTTCCCAAGCTCCTTGGGTAGTTAGGAGCCGTGAACATTATTATATGACATTGCATAACAGTGTAAGAGGAAATATACCTTCATCCACCCTGAGCGTGAGAAGTTTGAACCTTAGGCCAGGTCGCTAAGTTTTTTAATAACACCTCATTTGACTGCATGCAGCGAGAGCTTTTCCAGGAATTGGCACCCTTTTATTCCATATCAGTGTTGGTGAACCTCGGATACAAAACAGGAATGTGAAGGAAAACTATCATACGTGATGTATGTGGAACTTTGAGGCAATCGGGGCATATAGAGAGGAAACCATTGAAACTGAAACTCCCTGAAATCGCATTGAAATGGTCTCATAACGGCATGGAGACAAAAGTAACACACAGAAGAGTCAAAGTAAGTCGTTTATATTCAATTTCTTTTCCATATTTTGAACTGTCACATACGATCGTTACATTCCCATACAAACCCTTATGTTTATGCTGTTACACAATGCCATATAATGTTGATGGCTCCCAACTACCCAAGGAGCTTGGGATACCTGTGGTGAAATTAGAAACCATAAACAAGACACTGATGATAACCTAGCTGTTGCCTTGTATTAACAAAGTTTTTGATGGGTTTGAGTCATATTTTTTCTCTTCAACAACTTTCATTTGACCAATTTAAATCCAAGAATTATCAAGCTATAAATTTAAAGAGGTTAAAATTGTTTCTATCCAATGTTTCACTGACTTGCCATGAGATGGAGGTTTGCAAATTTTCTCATTACTGCAAACTGGCAACCATTCTGATCGTTTGCATTGTCTGCTAAGGTGTGTTTGGGACTTGTTCTTTTTTCACGCAAGCAAATTGTTGATTACCAGCAAGCTCTACAGTTACAGTATAAAAATCATGATTAATTTTTTTTAGGAAAATCAGCAGGCTCTAGGTCACCAGTTACAGCAACCACAGCAGCACCAGCACCAGCAGCAGTTTCCTTACCATGTACAGCCACAACTACAGCAGCAACAGCCAGGTTATCAACAGTATGCACAACAAAGTAATCAGAAGCAAGCTTTTCAGCCTCCCCCACGCCCACAAACACAGCAGCAACCAAGCTCAGCACAGCACAACCAAGGACCCCAGCATGGATACCCAGCACAACATGTCCAGGACCAACCACACCTCCAGCCTTATCCAGTTCACGCCTCTAGTATGCATCAGATGCAGTCTCAGCAGTCCTATCAGGTGCATTCTCAGCAACAGGGATACCAAGCAAAGCAGCAGCCTGTGGCTTACCAAGCTCAGCAAGCACCACCAAGTGGCCAGCATGGATACCATCCACAGCAACAACAACAGCAGCAGCAGCAGCAGGCAGGGCAGTACCCTTCAGCACATGGACACCAAGGACAGCAGCCTGACCAAATTCCACACAGGCAGCAAACAATGACAACACAGCAGTTTCACCAGCAGCAGGGAAACCAGAGCCAAAGCCGGCAAGTGCCATATGATGCAGGACATCAGTCCCAGCAGATGCTGCCACCACCACAACAGCAGCAGCAGCAACAGCAACAGCACCAGAAGCCTGAACAGAGGCAAAGTGCTGGACTTGGATATTCTCAACACTACACGGTAATTACTTTTCTCAAGCTGTGCATAATTTACTAGTGGGATGAGGTCAAGAATAAAGCAAGCTGCAAAACTCAACAAAAATACATGTTTTTGTATAAACAGGAAAGGAAAACTGTCTTTGGAAAGATGTTCCCTTGACTCTGAAGATGACTTATGCTGAGGTTGTCAAAGCAGGAGTCACCAACAACTGTTCTTTTCAGAACTACATCGTACCCTCACCTGGACGATCCAACTATGTGAAAAATTGTATTTGCACAAAATTGAGGTTACAGGTTATAATTCCCTCAATACATTATTTTTTTTTAAATTTCCTGCCAGACAAACTCATAATGTGTGTCAAAATAATGTGAGGAATCCACATGTACATGGATATGAGCTAGAAATCAAGCACACACTTTGTGTCTTAGTGGTGAAAATTTGTAAACGAGTCAATGTGTTATTTTGACCTGCTTTGACACCTGGCACTTGACGGATTATTCAAAATGTTCTCCATTCGTCATTTGTTGCTGCCAACTGTTTGCTTGGAAGTAAGTTTGTATTATTACATGTACATGTACATGTATGTTGAGCATTAATGTGGAAAGAACACAATTAACACTTTTCATCATCTCTTGTTTTACAACACAGTCTGTTAATTCCACAGCATGACTATCAACAACACCATGCCCAGGGACCCCAGTCAGTAAAGAGAGCCAGCCACAAGTTTAGTCCTTATCCTCCTTACTCTGGGTCAAAGAGTCACCATCAGGGAAGTGCTGGGAAGAAATATGCTGCAAAGTACCCAAGCTCCCTGGAAGGATCCTCATCGTCAGGCTCATACACAGGCATGTTCAAATCTAGTAAACATTGCAAATAGGACTGTTTAATCTAGGTGCAATTGTTTTTTTGTGTTTTTTTTTTCAAGAATTTGTTGCGGTTCTTTAAACTTGCAGCAGATTGGTCAGCTGAGTTTAGTTATCCAACACAATGGCCTTGACTCTTCACTATCACCTGCCACTTTACTGCAAATTCAGACAAGTTTATGAAACAAGTGGAGGTTTTAGGGCAGTAATAGTGATCACAGATGTGGTATTGTTGTCAGCTGGTGAAAAATGAAATGAAACTGACAATGGTGAGGGTACATGAACAATGAGATCACTAGAGACATGATTATAGTTACATGCAGAAAGAATCCTCTGACACATGCTGACCCAAATTATGGCTGAATCCTAAACATGATACTACACTGTATGTTGTAGATCAAGGTATGCTGTTGTTCTGTACTTGTGCTTGCTATGACCAAACATCTGCTCATGTTCTGGGATCTATTGGATCTATCTGGAGTCCACAAATAAAATATCCAATAGTTGAACAACAAGCAGTTTAATGGCAGTCAGTATATTCCTTATGATACTTACTGGGTATGTATGTTTCTACATGTACACTGTATGTTGACAGGGCCATCAGGTGGTTCCTCACACTCAAGGCACCATCAACATCAAGGACGTAGTCACAAGGCTGGAACAGGGTACAGCTCATCCAACCAACAGAAGACTTCTAGGTACTACCCGTGAAAACACACACACTGCTTGCAGCAGAATTCAAGCTGTCTTCGTACTAGTGAGGATCCAAAGATACCATCCAGTTCTTCCAGTGAGGGTTCAACAAACACCATCCAGGTATTGCCAAAGGGAGTTCAACGAACACCATCCAAGAATAACTGTTGAGGATTCCACAAAAGCTGTCCAGGTATTGCCAGTGAAGGTTCCTCGAAAGCCGTCCAAGTATCGCCAGTGAATGTTCAGCAAAAACTGTCCAGGTATCACCAGTGAAGGCTCAACGAAAGCTGTCCAGGTATTACCAATGCGGATTCAACAAAAGCTCTCCGGGTATAATCAGCGAATACTCCACGAAAGGACAGGAGGGGTTAGTGTAGAGAGGGAATTTGCCCTATGCTTGGAGGAAAATGAAATGAAATTTGCTGGATTTTGAAAAATACTCTATGTAAAAACATTGGGAAGAGGAATTAATGAGTGAGACAACGACTTTGGTATGATGAAAAAATAGTTCGACAAGTAGTAATATTATGCTAAAGAAATAGAACGTAAATTCTGTCCGGGAATCTTGATATAAAAATGTAAAAGTCACTTTACTAGAGATGACCGTAATGTGACTTTAACTGAATTTTTATAACGTTGCCAGTGTAGGCTAGTCATCATTAGCTTACATTATTAATAGAGAACGGTGGACAATTAGGCAAGTGATGTTTACCTCCCTAGAAATAGAGCTCTGATAAGTGAAAATACATGTATGTGAAGTTAAGAGATAATGATGGAGCAATATTGTTTTTCCTGATGTGCGCAGTCTTGAATTTTTATCCATTCTTTTTAGGTATATTTTAATTATTCTTATCTCATGACAAGCTCTCGATTATCTTTTCTCTCTAGCCCTATTGATTGTTCCTCTTTATTGCAAAACATCCTGTCAATAAAAACCTTGGAACTATTAAGGATGTTTGCTCCTTTACTGTTGCCACTAACTTCGTTCGTCGAACACTGCAGTTTGCCTGTCGTCATGAAATACTTCAGAACAACTGGAGTTATTTTGTATCTTGTGGTATTTTTCTCTTGTCGTCTGCCATTTTGTTTGCCTTACTTTAAACACTTAGCGGTCTACCGTACCCAAGATTTCTATTAACCAATCAGAAGCCGTGTCTACTGTCCTGATATCCTGCGATATCACCTCCCTGACCTGATTTTGGCCACGATGGCCGGATCGTACCTTTTTTGCACTCTTCGATGGCTCGTTTGATCTCGCCATGGGTAGTTGGGCTTCACTTCTCAAATATGAACCATGGCTAAACAGACTCCCCTGATATGCCGCCGAAGCGTACCAAAAAAAATGCGATTGGGTTTAAGCAGCATTCCAGCAACAAAATCTGAGTTTTCTTTTGGGTCCGAATTTCGAGAAATCCAGGACTTTGAGGGGTTTGTTCAGGTCTGAAGCCCGGGAGGGGAACTCGCACATGAAAAGGACGGGCCGGGTGCGCGTCGGAAATTTTGAAAAGAACCCCTAAGAGATACCAGTTCTAAGACAATACATTATCTCCTGTGATATATATATTTTTTTGGACCTTTAAGGTACCACTAAAGTTCCCGCTGAGGACCTTTTGAGACTTAACATCCTAAGAGGTACCAAAAGCGCATTTTTAATCCCTAAAAGGTACGACGAGTACCCCCGTCCTTTTTATATGGGAGTCCCCCCCTGGGGTCTGGGGTCCTAGTTTTCCTATACACCACATGATTTTCAGGCTCGCACCACTCTTAGTGAAAAGCACGATATTCTAAGAGAGCTTGAGAGGGCCATAACAAATGGATCATCAGAAGTGCTTGTACCCGCCAATAAAACGCAAGCGAGCGTTTCTGATCCAAATCATATTCTCTTGTTCTTGTCCAAAGAATTTCTGGAAAATCCGAAAACTGTTATTATTTTTTTCCGAAATGCGAGCCATTCAACCGTCGTAAGCGCCCACCTATCAAAATTTGGCAGGTCCAGACCCTGGGAACGAGGTTGGGTGATCGGTGACGTCACTTGTTGTGGCAGCCCGCGTTAAATTTTCCCGCCAATTTCCACATTGAACAGTTTTTCTTATACAAGGAAAACAAGGACTAGTTTTTGTTGCGAAATTTTCTGGTCGCGACTGACATTTCTCAGTAAGATCGCTTACTTCGTCTTTTTTCGACACGTTTTGTCGCGTTTTCTCTCTGGCAAACAACCTATTAAGATTCTACATTTATTTTATGGGTTAGATGATGGAGTTTGATAGATGTAAGCTTGAAAACTTCTCGGCCTGAAAGTAAGGCTTGAGATATTCGGATGAGCTGAAGTTATTTCTTTACCGTTTGACAATTTAGTTAAAGACGCTAGAAAACTAACGTTTTGAAAGGTGGGTGCAACCGTATTTTTTGTTACCTTTCTTTGCGCTACTCGTATTGGAATATACTCGTGAAAGCTAGCTTAAGCTTTTTCTTTGCTAGGTCCGTCAGTCTGTAAACAAGCGTTATAAAAACGTTTCCATCGAGGAAGCCAAGCTCAGCTTGGATTGTTTTTAAACTTGAGCTGAAGTTAGCCCCTAAACCGACTTAATATTTCGTTTTCTTGATTTGCAGTATCAGGCAGGGAGCGAAGATTCTTGGAAAATACAGCATACGTAACATTTGATATGGATGAAGCATCGCAGAATTCATTTTATGAAGGTATACAAGGGCCTTGTATGGCTCTTTGCTGTTCTGTTTTTCAGTTCTATTTTTTACCTATAACCTTTCTGTTTTGTGGTTTTTCCAACACTTTTGTACACTATATAAACTCATCGATTTTTTTTCTCCTTAAAAAGGGTTTACTCAAGTCTTCTTTCCTTATAATACAAGAACAAAATTCTACGACTAGTAAATATTTCGGCTCATAAATGTTCCGACTCTTCAAAATGCATGGGTTATATTAAGCTTTCAATATCTAAAGTAGTTTCAGTAATGTCAGCTGATTTTGCGTCACAGTATCCCTTTTTAACTTTTCTCAATGCAAAATTTTTGCATTGAAGCTTACACAACGTATTAGCCCTTACGTCTACTTCAGACGGATAGAACTTGTTTGTGGTCGATCTAAATTCAGTCGGACGAACTCAGTTGAGTCGAACGTTGAACTTGTCTTGCTTTAGCTCCGACTTCTCGTGTGAAGTTCGACGTTTAACCCGGGCCTTAGTTATTAAACCGTCTGGCTAATCCTAATCTCCCCTCTAGACGCGAAAGTTTGGCCAATCTTGAACAGGAATTATCTTAGCACCATGTGAAAACGTGATTGATCATCGCAGTTATACACACAACTAAGCAGTTGTGAGTTCGTAATATACTCGTAGATGGTGAAGAATACAAGTGAATATATGAAGGAGAAAGATATGAAACATGATTGATCATCGCAGTTACACACACAACAAGCAGTTGTGAAATTAACGGGATTCGAAGCCATGACCTCAGCAGAGGTCTCGCAGAGGTCATGGGTTCGAATCCCGTTCAAGCCTGAATTTTTTTCAGGCTTTAATCAGTCATGTTTTCATATCTCAGTTCAAAGACACGATCTCTTATATATTCACTAGTATTTAGCACAATGTCTTAATATAATTTCAATAAATCTTACCAGATGACCTGCCAGTGAGCGGTACAATATCCGAGGTTAGAAGCCACCTGAAGGACGAAGGGCTCTTCATATTCAAAAGCACTTGTCAGCAGTTAACAGAAGAGACAGCAGAACCAATCAGAAATGAGCAGCGGGGGAAAGATATCCCTGATTTTACAGTGTCCGTTTGTGATGATCAAAAATGCCAATTAGAGATGCAACAAAATATCGACCACACAACATCAGTGTCAAATTCCTTGCCCCGAGAACACCGAACAGTTCCATCCATAGAAATGTGTGATGAAAGACCTTCGATGGCTGATAACTTCAGGAATCTCAAGATCATTTCAAAGGAATACAAGTATTTCGCTGAGTGTACAACTCTTCCTTCGCCACTTGATAAAAGCGTGCACGATAGCTACAAGTCCAGTAAAGATGACAAAGGAAAACTCGAGGCTTCGCAACATGAGTCATACCTTGATTGGAATGCCCCAAGCCACTTTAAATTGATGAACAACGGTAAGTGTGCGTAGGTTATTTAAACGAGTTGAATCGACGAGGATCGCAGGGTCATACACTTCAAAGGTAGACTTAAAAAGGTTCCAAAATAGGAGGTATTAGGTCTTAAGCTAGCTCAAAACAGTTTCCAGGACTTTCCAAGACTTAAATTTTGATGGACTATTATGACCACTCTTAAATTGCGAAAATTTTTGGTTGCTCTAAACCCCATGTACAGAATGTTTTTAAACTGTGACAGAAGTCCACTCTTATCCTGGGTTTCACCGAACCGTTTTTGAATAATATTCACTTAAAGCTAAAATTAATGGTGTTTTAAGCAGTTTATACTGTTCCTATGGTAACCTATTTTGTCACGAAAATGATGACAACGTGTTCATTAATAACTGGGCAGTTTTTTGATACCATGATTGTAGCATCAACTGGTTAAGAGTGGTTATAATAGCCCATCAAAATTCCAAGTCTTGAAAAGTGCTGGAAATCATATTGAGCCAGCTTAAGTTTATATAATCCGGTCTCACAAATGGCTAAATTGCTAACACTGGGAGGAGTAAGCAGTGGTGTTAATTGATAAATGAATGAACCAATGAACGAACGAACTAACGAACAAACGGATGGACGGACGAACGAATTTAAGCAGAGAGTGGACCAGTGTGATCCATATTAGAGCGATCTATCTGATGCGTCTTTCTGTACATAGTGTTCTGTAGTATCATTTATTATTTTTTTTATCAAGCATCTGAGCGGGCCGGATTCCTAAATCCTCGAACTTGATTGGCTAATCATGCGCACGTGACCGGTCCAGCTTTTTACGATACGGCCCACGGGCCGGATTTTTTCTTCGCTGCCTAAATTTCGCTTCTAAAAGTTAGCGATAATCGTCAATCTTTTGCCTTTTTTACACGTCCATCGACGATTAGTCAACGCAAGTTTATCTCTGTTCACTTTAGAATGGCAAGGAAAGTCACTGTAAGTAAATTCAATTAAGTGTTTTGAAGTCGTGAGAGTTTGCTTGGTTGTTTGTGTAGTTTGGCGCTGTAATGGCGCGTAATCCTGTGTTTCTCTCGCCGTAAAATTTGAGTCAATTTCAGTCGAGTTTACCTCTCTGATCGTTGCTGTATTTAGGAGAATTTCTGTGGAATACACTCAACGAATTTCCCCGCTTTCTGCTATTCAATTTACGGTAGAAAAGTCTGATTTCAAGTGATTTTGAAAGCAACGACTTACAGAAATTGTTTTTGTAGTAAAACTTTAAACTTCGCACGAAATTTCACACCGCAAAAACAATTTTGGAGAACTTAACTGGTGAAATAAATGCAACTAACACAAAGTAGTTCGAAAAAAATCTGTTTTTTAATACATCTATCTTTGTCTACTATCTGAGTTACTCGCTCGTTGCCGAGATTTTTTACAAATCATTAGTAAACGGCGCGCAAGCCGATTCAATGACAAGTGTTGCATAAACAAACCCATTTGCAATCTGTAAAACCAATTTACTGCAGGAAAAAAAAAAAATAAACATGTTATTTGCCAGCTTACGGTCGGTCCGTATGGTGAAAAACTGTGACTTCGGGCTTGAAAATGCTGCCCTCGGCCTGCGACCTCGGGCAGTATTTTCAAGACCTCGGTCACAGTTTTTCACCATACGGACCTCCCAGCCGGCAAATAACACATATATTTTTCGCGAATTCCCAGGCTGCCCCTGTCGGTGATTCCGAATAACGAGCAAGAAAAAAATACACATAAATCTGATAGCGCTTTAACTTTGAAAATGTATTTTAAAAGTTTGATAATCGATTGTAAATCGATACCCTAATCAGAGAAAAGCATGCTTCAGTGCTTGTCATTTAGAGCGGTTTTCAGAGTGTTGAAAGTAAGTGGTTTTGTATCAACTACGCTACACGATTGTTCAAAAAAACTCGCTCCACTTTTTCAACCAATCAGAAATAAAACCAAAACCAATAGTGACTCGCTCGCACCCGTTTTCCTGCGCTTCGCATGACCTACATGTAATTACTTTGAGCTTTGATTGGTTCACTGAATTTTCTGTGTCCTTTGTGATGGGCTAGAGTGATTACTTTGGTTCTGGTTTTACGACACTCAATTGAAAACCACTCTATCTGCACACTGAGACTGACTCAATTTACGTTTTCTTCATTACCAACAGGTTGGCCAGCTATCGGAGTGAAGTGGTCTGTAACAGAAAATAAGAGTAAGTTTCCTGGATCTGTTGGAAGTGTTTAAATTTTGGCTCGGACAAGATTATTGAGAAACTGAAGAAATTAACATTTACACCCAAGTTCTAAACAATCTTCAAAATGAAAATCGGCAAATCATGCAGTTATTTTATTTGACATTCAGTGGCCCAAATGCCTGGGAACAAACAATAATAATAATGATAACAAAATTCTCAAAGCTGATTAGTTATCAGCCAGCCTTGTCGGAGCCTTTTTTTACTAGATAATTTATGTCATGCTTCGTGTTACTGGACAGCACATGTCATTTGCGCACGCTGTTGTAGGTAACGTACACTTGAATGAATCATTTCTTTCTCCAAGAATCTCGAGAACAATTAAATTACTTTTTCTCACCACAAAGTTAAACCTTTCGCCTTTTCTTTTCTCAAATTTTGTTACAGCTATGATTAATTGGTAACAGGACTTCGTGTCGTCCAATTTGGACTGTAATCATACTCGTGATTAAACAAATCTGACTCCCGATTCGCGGTCGTACGATTCCGTTTACCATTTGTATGTAATATATCAAGCACGTACGAAAGACCGTCTTTGACCACATTTCCAAGCACCGAGAAGAGAGTTGAAAATACGACGCGGAGTATTTTTGACGAACTTTGAGGTGTTTGGAAACGTGGTCAAACACTGTCTTGAGTGTTTGATATATCTTCTCAATCGAAACTAAAACTAAGGAGAAAACGGAGAAATAAAATCGTAAAAATCTATGTTAATTAAGATCAGATATTTAAGCACTGTCACGGTCATGATTTCCTTTGTTTAATTTCATGAATTATTAATGAGTTTTTTTTACTGAGGACTCGACACCTACTTATTACCATTACATAGTCTATGTGCACGCGCGCATTGTTCAAGTTGCTTTTCATTTCGACAGTTACGCCACATCAATCAACCTTGTCTTTGTTTACTATGGTCAAGCAAGCACACTTGCTATCTGAAGAACAACTTGAACAAATAAAAGAGCCAGGATTCAACAAACACTATAAACAGACTTGCAGACCAGCCTTGAAGAGAAGCAACCCCTCACACAAAGCATTTGGCTCACCTGCCGAGAAACTCACTAAAACGACCCTCGATATCGAAATCAAAAATTCCAGTGAATATGGACAGTTCTTTTCCCAAGAGGAGGCCAGTAACGATTGCAAAGACGCTTCTCGCATTTACGCTGACCAGGAAGTACCTGTTCAGAATGAGGAAGTAACCAGCAACTCCACGGGGAAGGCAATGGAAGTTGTAGACGAACAAATTTCTGGCAACCCTGTTTCGAAAGTGAGCTCTTTCGGTGAAAGACCTTCCTTTAATTCCGAAAGCAACAACTTGAACTGGCTAAGTTCGACAGGAGATCACTTTCACATTGAAAATGCACCTTTCTACGAAGAGCCGAAAAAAGGACCGTGTACCAAATCTTTTTGCTCAAAATTTTCCCAAAAACACCATGGACATTTGTTGAGTGTAAATTCCCCGGAGAAGGAAGGTTCGTCTGCATATGGAACAGCTAAAGCTTCCTCAATGAACGGTAAACAGGAAGGTGGTGAAACATGCCTGACTGACCAGCTTGGGAAAAACTCAGAACTCTTAGGGAAACAGCAGATATTGATAATCACAAACGAGGAGGATCCAAGTCATAATGAAGTCCAAGTGATGCTCAGTAAATCGCCTATCACTTATAACATTGCATGCAAGTATCCTCCATTACCTGAGAACACTGGCTTGTGCTCGTCTCTGTGCGCTATAAACGAAAGAGCACTTATAACTGACGTAAGTCTTATTTCAGTACTTATTTATTTATTTATTTGTTTATTTATTTATTTATTCATTGATTTATTGAGTCATTCATTCGTTCGTTCGTTCGTTCGTTCATTCATTGATTCAGCAAATATGATTACAATTTACCTTCGAAGTCTAGCAGTAATAGGCTTTAGAGGTTTAGAAAAACGGATCATTGTACTCGCTTGCTACTCGTGTCTGCCAAGAGAAACACGAGAAATGTTCTCTACTTCAGAACTGTTAAGACTTAAGTAACAGGATACTGCCGTTACTCCAGTGGCCAATTACCAGCTCAAAGCTTTTCAACACGAGATATTTGTCATATTTTCAGTAACAGATGACCATTCAACCATTGCTTGATTGTTTTAGAGCACTGCCAGTTTTATGTCGTTAATTTTCTGCTTTATTTCTTTATTTTCTGCTTTCAAATCAGCCTCTCGATGACGTGGATAGCAGCGCTTTACAGTCAAGGAAAGATTTACTTCAGGCAGAAATATTATTGTACGAATTCGAACGAAAACAGGCGGACGACTGGGTCGACCAGTGTGACGTGTTTCCAACCAATACAGCAACTTCTCAAGACCTTGAGAGTTTTAGTTCAAGTATTCCAGTGAAAAACCTCAATGACAGGCCTCCTCGGCATGCCGAATGCTTTTATAAAGTCCGACTAAGTGAGTATTTAGACAAATCGATAAACGAACAACCAGCCTCTCTAACAGAAAAAAAGGTCCAAACGCGATCAGCAACGTTTGCTTAGCCTCGGTGAGAACTGAAGAGAACCCGTTCAATATTTTTGCAGGTGATTCAAAACCTCGTACTCTTCAAGCTACTCACTCTGAAGCTCCACCGGAAAATTTGCAAACCGAAGGACCTATCAACCAAGGGGAAAAGGAAATAACAACATTTTTTTCTGGCCAGAGAAACGATGATATAAATGAAATAGCTCCTCCAGGTAATGGCTCAGTGATGAACAATGATGTTAAGGAGAACAAGAGACAGTTCAATTATGTCAATCAAGACAACATAAAACTGGGAGAGTCATCAGGTTAGTTTCTGCAAGGGCATTGTCCAGAACCTTCGGCTAAGTTTAAATGTTTAAAGCGCGCGGTGGTTTTCTTCCTATACCCCGATAAAAGCTGGTTCGGGTGTCGTGCTGTTTCCGTTCTCCTTCTTCTGCTAGGACTTAACAGAATGATAGTCCAGTACAAACCAATCAATTCTAAACATCCAAACGTCTAAGGTAGGACAAACAACCTGAGTTTGCTGCGCCCTTGAAGCAACGTATTTCTAATGACTTATTTCTAAGGAGGCCTAATTTGTGAAACAAAGCTTTTTGGTTTGGTGTAATTCTTTTCCATCAGACATGAAAGAAAAAAGGAAATCCACTAACAGTCTTCAGGACAAAAGCGAAAAGCTTCGCACCGAAATTGAGGATAAGATAACTGACCTGGATGGCCCTGAGCTGCTACAGTTTGCTATGATTCTTGTCCAATGCGCCCTGAAAAAATCTCAGGTATGCGATCTTTACAAAAGTTTGCTGGAACTCAGTTTTCTCGCCGAGGAAGCCGCATGAGCGTCTTAAGTGGCTGGGCATACAACATTGACACAGGAAAAGTTCGCATAAAGGCTATAATTATGAAAAATGTCGTAGTAATAGCTGCGAAAAGTAGACCTTGGTTCCACTTTTCAATGACACGTAAACTCAAGAGACCTGTTGATTGAATAAATGCATAGTTAGGAATTATAGAGAAGCTCCCAAAATGCGTTTTACTTAATAAATCTCAAGCAAAGAAATAATGAGGGGAATGGCTCCTCAATGTCATCTCCCTAACATATTAAATCTCGTTTATAGATCGTGCCTAGCTGCAGTGAAACGTTGAAACGTGATGAGGACAACAAATGCATGTCCATGGCAAGTCCCGCGTTCTTGTGGAAAAGCGCATCTTCTTATCACAGCCAGCCAGCATCAAATGAACTAGGTAAGAGCGCTTTTTGCAGGACAACCCACAATGGCGAAAGTAAGTCCTAGATTTTCTCACTTCGCGGTGACTTCTAAAAAAATCTACTTTCATTACCATAGGCAGTCCAGGGCTCGCCACCAACATACCCCGCCTCTCGATAGGAAAACTATAGGAAAGTGACGCGTTCCTGTATAAAGAGTATAGACGAATTGTCAGGGCAACTTGACGAAACACTTGAAGGCTACCTGCAATCGGCTGGCGAGTTGTAGTAAACCACGGTGCTGCGCTACAGAATTGAATGCCTCTTGTAAACCGTCGATTCTCTAATCTCAAGGATTACAATAGCCTTTCTAACCGTGAAATGCAGTAAGCTTTTTGTCAACTGTTCTTGTTTTCCAATCTAAGGGAATAAAGTCGATGAAGATGACGAAAACAGGGACGCTGACGGTAAGGAAGGACCATCACATCTAATCACGCCTTTACCAAAGACCACATGCAATCGACCACTTCGGCTTGGACTATCAAGAAAGCACAGTAACAAACGATTACATCCTTACTTCAAGAAGCACTCCAGTGAAAAACCAGCCTGGTGCCCACATTACCCTGGTCGACAGAAAAGGTGAACAGTGAATGTTCATAGCATGGACAGTTTTGCCTTTTGACCCCTTCGGAGTGCCTTTGTTTCCACTGGATATATTCTAGTCAAAAGTCGTAGGACGCTTTTGCTTCTGATGAATTTGGTTGTTTTTCAATCCGTTCGATTAAAGGACATAGGAGCAACAATGCACAAGGATGTGTTTTGATAGACATAATAAATATATTGTTACGGGAGAAAGTTTGACGCTGTTTCAAATTTGTGCTGCAAGTAATAAATTCATGTCATATAACATCTTCTGCCAGCAAGGTTATTACCAGTAGTCCTCTGACTTGCGGGGTTAACGCTTTTACCCTGTTTCAACCAACACACAGTGTCATACAAAAATAGCTTAATGCTTTATTACAATTTTTGTTCAAAGATCATTTACATGATCAGTTTCTGAACTCTAAACTGATAAAGCGAGTGCTTACAATGTATAGGAAGTAGCAGGTTAGGATGACCGTCGAATAGTTGTGACGATTTTCTCAAAATCAGCAAAACAACCGAAAGAAATGGCACTTTCATTGGTAATTCAGTTTCTGATTTTTTGTTCCTAAATGGGAGACTAGGAAAAAAAGAGAACGAGCAAATGGCAAGAAAATTTCCGACCTTCCGTTACGACAAAAAAAAGAGAAATAATACCCCTGAAGGTGTTTAAATCACAAATTTTAAACGGATTTCAGGAAACTCTCTGCCGAAACTTCAGAATGTTTTGCTCAGTTGGCTAAATGGTAAGCACCCAGCGATCTCAGTGGTTTGGAATTCCTACTTTTCTAGTTAGGTAGATCTAATCGATTTGATCGTTAATCCATTGTCGTTGCCGCGGATACAATTTAGGACGTGTGTGCTAACGAAGAACACAGGCCTATTCCATTTGAACGAAGGTGGCATCTGTGGCTACTCCACAGTTGTTATCCTTCTGAGACATGAGCACGTAGCCGTCATCACCCCAGTGGGTGGACCAGGAGTTCTTAACTAGCCAGTAAGCCTGACCGTTCATGGTCCCATAACCAACGGCGAGCACCGCATGGTCTAAATCTTCTTCTTTATTTCCTAGCGGAGAAAAAAAAAAAAACAAGAGTAAGGAATGAAATGACGAGTGACACACGAGCTTAGTCGATTCCAATTCTAATTCAGTTTTATGGGAAGGTAGAGTATAATATTCAATGTCATAACGTCATTTCAAGGCATTTTCAGACTTCCTCTGTGACCTGGACCCACAGGTTTTCTTTTCCTTCCCTCAAATCGGATTTGAACCGCGAAGCAGAAAATCAACCTGCTTTGATTTTCCGCGTGAGCCACGGCTTTTTCGCTTTAATAAGGCCTGGTTCACACTAGCGACATATACATATAGACATAATGGCATAACGATATAATCGCTTGTGTCGGTAATGAGAACATCGACATAAACACATAAGGAAAAGATCAGTTTTTTTCCCCTATATCGTTATGTTTATGCTGTTATGTTACTATCATGTCAGATGTTCACATAGGAAGCATGACCACATAACGTCCTTCTGATGTCGTTATGTCGTTATGTTGCTAGTGTGGACTAGGCTAAGTAGACGAAAGGAGAAGATAGTCTATGGGACCAGAGTATAACGACTGCGAAAGGAGTCAATAAATATTTCATTGTCCTTTTGGCGTGTACAGTTCATAACCAGAAACATGAGCAAAAAACACCAAACATAGCTTGACCGACCCCAACGTACCACACTGGGGTTCATAGTACACTCCAAAGGAGTAAAAAGCGAATGATCTGTGTGACGCATCTATCCCCACAGCTACTGGCCCATTTTGAGCTATGGCAATCTTGAGAGCGCTTAGGTCTCCTGAGGTAACGTTCACAAAACCAGAAATCTTTGCACCAATGGTCCCGTTGTGACACCGTCCATCCTAAGCAAACAGGATATACGGATTGTAAGTGAAAGAGGAGACCAGTCTGCCTGAGGACAACGTTGTTAATTGAATACATACCTGGGCCAAGTACTGCCCATAGGTTTCCTCTGTAGCTATTCCACCATGCTTCATCACCCACTGATACGATCGAAACTCCTCTCCACCATCACATCCGTTGTTACCAAAACCCCAGGAGCAATCGATCAAGTTTTGTTGAGAAAGGCGAACAAGATTCTTTGTCTGCAAGAATCAGACAGATAAAGCACTAGTAAGCGTTGTGACTCTGATATGACTACTAACCATGGAGTCTCCTGGAAGACGTTTTGATCAGTATTTGACAGGAGTGGAGGCATCTGGGGGGCGGGGTTGGTGGTGTTTTCTTGAGTTCCCTAAGTGGGGGTAATATGTTAAGGTAATCTTACTCGTCTGCTTTGCAGTTATTGTGATTATTATACATTGAACTCACTATCTCTTTTCTGATTGGCCGAAAGCGTACAGTGAATTTTCAAAATCAGCGCCTGTGACGTCATAACTGCAGATTATACAATAATCATGTCAAGGACACTCAAGGTCACGGGTAATCATGTCATGTGTGACCGCGGTGCATGATTTCTAAGAGCAATCATGTCAAGTTCGCGCGCTTTGTGTTGCTTCCCGTCAGTGACGAAGCAAAAACATAACTTCCATTCTTTTCCGTTGAATGTATAATAAAACAATTATTGGATTCGGTTTTTGTGATATCTAGAATAATCAAGGCCTCGGTAAGGGTTATCAGCCGAAGCCGAAGGCTTCGGCTGATAACCCCCTACCTCGACCTTGATTATTCTGGATATCACAAAAACCTCATCCAATAATTGTTTAATGTCAAACACTTCTGAAAAGGATCTAGAGTTAAAGCAATGACCACCTACTTGACTGGCAGGTCGCAACATGCAAACAAAGTAAATGAAACAGTGCGCAAGAAAGCGGGAGAAGCCCGTTGTGGGAGATACGATAGATTACCTGCACACTGAAGTTTGGCTACGACCGGTAAGGAATTTTCAAAGCAAACCCACCTTGAGAAACAAGGCACCTTCAATGGCTCCAGTGGAGCCAAAGCTCCAACATGAACCACATACTGCTTGGTCTTTAACTGGAGTCACCGCACCTAAAATGAACAATGATTGTCGTGGCAAACGGTCAACTTTGACCTGGTAATATAAAAATCTCGCTACTGATGCTAAAATGTTCCATTCACCAAACACTCTGCTAGAGATAGGATGGCAGTCAGTTGTGAGTTAGTTGTAGGTAAGCCTGCGAACTGAAGGTTTCCCTTTCCAGGTAGAAACAAAGGAAACGCAGGTTAGCCCAAAAGATCTTTTGGGTTCTCACATACTCACTTGGGCGGCAATGTTGCATAAGGCTGTGGAAACATAGCTTGTGCGTTGCGGTAGACGCCCATTTTGCCTCTTTTTATTCTTATCAACATTTCAGTCACGTAGTGGGAAGATATAGGTCCTTGTTTTTTTTAAGGACCTCGCTGCGCTCGGACCGTCAAGTATTAAACTGGCATGCATGTTGCTATTACCATAAAGACGCCAGTCCAACGTGTCTGGGACATCTTTCAAAGTTGACAAGTCTGGATGAAATGGTAGACCACCGTTATAACCATACGAATACGTGCGTCCCCTCAGTATTCCAAGCTCCTTGGGTGAGCGGTCTGCTAAATGATTTACAGCAACTTGGAAACTGACATGCTTACGATTGTGAGAATTGATGAACCTAAATAAAAGACAAAAGTCCCAAAAGAAACTCTTAACTCGATAACAAAGATGTCATTCTGTAACAATGCATACGCCGGGAACTATCTACTCATGAAATATTAATTACTGATATATTTAGAATACAGTCAACAAAATTAAATTTTGAAGATCTTATTTTTAGTCGAGGGAGGCCATTTCAGCTTGCTTGCTTAGTTCCTTGCCCCCGAGTGGGGGATAGGGCCGGAAAAAAAGTCTGTCTTAGTCTGTGATTAACTTGTGTATTTTGAAACGTTTTTACTAGGCAATGTCATAAAAGAAAGTGCGACATTTCTCTTTACTCGGTACATTTTCCCCGCAATGATAACCAATCGATCGATTAGTATCTTTGAAATGAAAACACAAACTGACGCTTCCAATTACAACCGTTTCAGTTTGTTTTCTGACGCGCCGGATGCGCGAGGACAACGAACCCAAGATAGCTCAGCAACTACCAACTATGCTTTCATTTACCCGACGCTTGTCAACTTCCCGACCAGCTGCCAACCGATAAAAATTAATGCCTAAAGATCATTGTTTCGGGTAATTCTCTCACCCGCTGAAAGAATGAATTACAAAGAACGATTTTCATATGTAGCGATCGGTGTGTGCCGTTCATTCGTCATGTTCTCGGCACAGAGCAAACCGGCAATTGGTTTTATTCACAGTTTTGTAAGGGCCACAGGAGGGAAATTGCGGCATTTTATACAAAATAACGCATTTTCAAAGTTGCGCAAACAAATGCTAAGAGATAAAATTACCCGCAACTAGAACTGTTGTGAAAACAAATGGGAACGGCCAATTGTGAAGCGATACTTGGCTATTGTTTTAATCTGCGGTAAAAAACTATGGCCAACATGCCCCAGCACAGTATTGTACTATGGTTAAACCAGCTTCCAAAAAGGTTTTAAGTACGTTTTCAGTACTACAGCAAAAGCTCAACCTGGTGAGTTTATATTAGTAAACACGTTTTGATCGATTTTAATTGCTAGTTCCGCACTCGGCTTCCCCTACTTTTTTCTCTTGCTCTATACACTAGACCGCCTTGTTTCTTTTCGGTTTTCCCGTGCCAGAAGCCTTTCTGTCGGATCGTAATTTTCCCGTTATCGCATATCAATATTTCCCCGCAAATTTCAGTGGGTTGTTTTCATTTGGACTACCTTTGGGAGTTCCAAGCTTGTTTTTCATTCGTCGTCGGCATGATAGAGTTGACAACCACGTTATGAGGTACGATAACCTTGCAAAACACTCGAGATTTAGTTTTCTGCGGTTTCCCTGGAACGTGAAACTGATAGATTTTTATCAGTGAAACTTGGCCAAAATGTCTCTCGATTATCAATGCGCCAAACTTTGAGGCTTTTTTAATAAATCAAAAACTTCCTCTCTTAGGCCTTCTCATGCGACAACGATATTCAAATATTCGTCTAGCTCCCAATATAAATTTTATCAGTAACCAACAGGAATAGCGAAAAAGCCTCACGCACTTTTGCAGTCCGTCATCTGCTGGTTGACAAGATGCAGTTTGTTTGGTCGTATGTTCGAAGAAGAAGGCAGGTAATTCAGTTGAGGAAACGTTGTCAGTATTGCGTTTGAAGGCTTGCGTGCAATAGAACACATCTTTAAAATAATTAATTCATCTGATTCTTCTATTTGTCAGCTTTATGCATGGTGAAGTATACTCTTCTATGGTTTCGTTAAAAGCGACGCGAATACGAAAGGTTTTCTGAAAGACTCCCGTAAAGGTCTAAACCTTACGCACGCACAAACAAGAAGGAGACAGGTAATGAAAGATATTTACTATCAGTCAGCAGTGCAGTTTCGTTTTGAACTCCAGTAAAAAGCTTAAGATCGACGCTCAACAGTTAAAGCTCTGATGTTGTGTAGTTTCCATAGTTAGTCTCGCTATGG
Organism: Orbicella franksi; assembly: GCF_964199315.1. NCBI lineage: Eukaryota > Metazoa > Cnidaria > Anthozoa > Scleractinia > Merulinidae > Orbicella > Orbicella franksi. The sequence continues at coordinate 12,510,711 of NC_138156.1, read as the reverse complement.
CAATGTTCTTACATTTGTAAATGTACCCGCCTGTATCGATCTTATGGCAAGCGCGGTAAAGTATACTAGATTCGCAATGTGAACTACACATGCCGCTTAGCACAACGGTTCTAGAGCGACTAGAATTACGAAACACCAAAACAACCAATCAGAGTTACTGATTATTGCAATAAACATTCAAATGAAGGTGTTGTAGGACATTCTATTTCCACTACAGCTGAAATTAAAACTTTTCCAGCTTGCACAAAGTGATCAAGGTAAAAGTGTGATACTTGTAGAACAGAGTGTTCCATTTCTCGATTCTCGTTAAAGGACATCGCCGGCGTATCTCGCGTTCGACAAATGAAATAAGTCTCAAACAACACGACACGTTTTACTAAAACATCATTCTGTATAAATAAAATTTCTTCTTAGCTGCCCTCAGCAGGCTACGTAATTGAAATTCAAGATAAAGTTCCGTGCAGCAGTATTCAATTTACCTCAGTAAAAACTTAAAAATGTATCCTGACAAAACAAAACGGGAGAGAAATTCGTCCTTTGCATTTAGAGAGCAAAACCAAAAGAAGATTACAAACAGATGAAACGCTTTACCAAAATAAGTAGCTTAAAGTTTTAAAAAGAGTAGAAATTAATTGAATTTAACTCTGGCACACATTGCTCTTTAGGTTGCCCAAACTTTGTCTCTAATTTTGCTCCAAAAAAAGATTATCACAAGTCTTTTCCTATAAAATTAATTTGATTTCTGACAGAAAAACGTCAGTAAATTCAAATCAAGCTCACGATATATTTACTTTTGGGCCCTTCTGAATTCCTGCTATTGGCTGAAAGACTGAAGTACAAAAGCGCAGCTGGCGGTCTTTGGAACAGGCAGTCATTTTGTCACTTTAGTGCCATGCACCCGTTAAGTCTCTTTACAGAGCTATTTGTCATTTTGATCAAAACGAAGAATGGAGATCATTTGTTGACCGACATTCAGTCTACGTCTGGTCTTGAAGATTCTCCGAATTGATTCGCGTAGTATCAGTGCGAGTGATTTTTTCACTGAAAATCGCACAAACTGTTTAAAGAATATCTTCATAACACCATCGACTAAACGACTGTATACCACTTATACAAGACCGTTACAGGGTCCATCTTTCAGGTACTTTTTTAAAATGTATTTTAAAGAAGCCTTGTTAATGATTCATCTTCTTATCGACTGTCCTATATGGCCGGGAAAACTTCACATGCAGGCTGGTACTGAGTTTGTACGGTGTTTCGGAAGTCTAAAAAAGCAGAACACATTCAGCTTTGGCTTCGTTAATAATGTGTCATTAATATCGCAGCTTTACTTTCATGCTAAAATCGCGGCGAATGTCTAGGAGCGAGACCTGAAATGAAAATAACACGGCCGGATTAAAATTTTAGCTTTGTCAGACACTTGCGAGAATCTGAATAGTGACAAGCAATTGCAAGCATTTAAGTTTGAATTTATATAAAACAATGGGAAATTCAATTAACAGTAAAATAGCGGAATTCAATGAGGGACCTGTTTTCCTTCTCGAAAGATAAATTAAAACGTCGATCTGATGTGTCTTCGCTCGGCAGTGGTAAAACAGTGTAAAGTTATTTCCAAACTTGACTGACATTAAAACTATTTTAGCATGTACTTTCGAATGTACTCGATGAAAGTGCAAAAGTTTTCTTGAAATGGCAATTTCGTGCCAATATCGATAAAAATAATTTCACATCCGCCAGAGATTATGATTTGCAGCCAATATAAACAAACTACTGTCTTGGCTCGAATCGAAACGCGCTTTACCAAACTCATTACAGTACTTAAACTTTTTTTTTAGCCAGAATTTTGAATGAAATAATCACTCCCGTGAGTTTGAGCAAATGAACAGTAAAAGATGGTAAATAGCGAACGGGACCGTATGTTCGCGATCGTTCTCCCGGCGACAGATAAAATGACAACATTAAAAATAAAAAATATAAATAACGACTCTGAGTGTAAAAGCCAGTCTTCCCTTGTTTGGAAAACTCTAAACAGTCTTTCGTTAGTTTTCATGTCTGTAATTCTATGAACTAAAAAACTGTTCCAATCACCAGGAAAACGACTACTGGACCAGGATAAAGACTTGCTCAATGAAGCAATAGAAAATTGCTGAAACCTTCTGAAGACGGAAACTGATAACAAAGCAAGCGATTAGTAACTCTTGTCATAGTAACTAGCTGGCGAGAAATGGCGAACTCACCAAAAGATGGAAACAACACGACCACTCAAGAATTGTTCTGCCCAATAACTCTTAACAGAATGCATCAAAGGGTATTTATTTTAACTTTTAATATTCCCCTCTCCATCTCTGCAATTCTGGGGAATGTTCTCATAGTTGTTGCTCTTCAAAGGGTGACGTCCATTCACCCGCCATCAAAACTTCTCCTCGCTTGCCTCGCAAGCACAGATCTCTGTGTGGGTCTTATTACACAGCCTCTCTACATTGCTTACAGAATGTCTTCGGAATACTCCAAACATTGCCACTATTTAAGAATCTTATTTAATACCATAGGTTCAATCTTTTGTGGAGTATCTTTGCTCACTCTGACTGCAATAAGTGTAGACAGACTTCTGGCCCTGCTGTTGAGGCTAAGGTACAGACAGGCAGTAACTTTGAGAAGGGTGTGGCTTCTTGTCGCTGCTTTTTGGTTTTCTAGCACTGCTATTGCACTGACAGTAATTTACAGCTTTCGTATTGCTGTAATATTTGTCTGCATAGTGTTGTTAACGTGCATAGTAACCTCAACCTTGTGTTACACGAAAATTTATCTTACACTTCGCCATCATCAAACTCATGTGCAGGGCCATGTTCAGCAAGGGCAACCAAGTGGAGAAGGAGTTACCCTGAATATAGCACGTTACAGAAAGACTGTGTCTACTGCATTGTTAGTACAAGTTACACTACTGGCTTGTTATCTTCCATATGCCATATCAGTGGGTGCATTTGTTAACACTGGATCGCAGACACTATCTCTTAACTTTTCTTGGGCTGTAACGGTAACTCTGCTTTTGTTTAACTCAACTCTAAACCCATTACTATACTGCTGGAAGATGAGGGAAGTGCGAAAAGCCGTCATGGACACAATGAAACAGGTTTGCTGCTCATCCCAAGTTCAAAGGCAATAATGGATAAAGTGAAAAGACAGCAACGTCACAGCACCGACACAAACAACGTCTCTTTGTTGATTGAAATAAATTTGTATCAAAAAGAGTATAAATCCCTTCTAAAAGGCGGCAAAAAAGCACTAGCTAATGTACCAACAGTTAGGTCAAGAGTACAGTAAAAGAAATGTGAGAGAAAACGTAGTGTAGTTAATTTATTACATGATTTCAGTTTCTGTGTATACAATTTGCAATCTACTTGATCGTTATTTTCTACATAATTAATTACTATTCCTAATATATATTGTAATATTTGCATTTGTATCTGTGGTGTTTTGTGTCAACGAGATAATAACAAAAACAATTCTTGTAATGAATCGAATAAAAAAGAAACACCAGCTGCAAAGTGTTATGTAAATGAAGGGGGCAGGGGGAGGGGGTGTCCACTGAAGTTGTCATTAAAACCAAACAAAGTGAAACCGAGGTAGTCACAGGTAGTGCGTGATACTCATACAAAGGAGAGTTCCATTTCTAGATGCGTGGAATGGTTGACGCAAAACGCTCGATTCTCATGCAAGCAAAATAGAATTCCCATATAACACGGCGAGTTCTACCATAGACATCATGCTGTAACTTCTTGAAAGCGCTCAGCAAGCTAAGTAATTAAATTCAAGATCAGTAGTGTTTGTCTCAGCCCTCTATTTCATGATGCACCTTCAAAGAAGAAATAAACATTTTTGGACAAAGCTGAGGTTTACTAACGAGAAATGGAGAGAGTCTCGTCCCTATTTCATGTAGAGGGGAAAAAAAGAGCAGAAAAAAATACCTAAAACATGAACTTCCCAGCATTTGGTCCGAACAGACGTTGCCACCTTTCGTATCTTCTCCGAAATTCGTGCACTATAAATTCAAACAACGCCCTGCTAATGATAACTTTGCTCATTGCTCCTGACCTAGTTATATTTAAACTGTTTTGATTTCAGACTTTTCTTACACTGGCAAAAACTACAGCAAATCGAGCCCAGTATATCTCAGCAATAATCTGTTTATATTACAGAGATAACAGCTGCCACATGCAAGCGACAGGAAGAAAACGTTTTTTCAGATCGAGGGCGAGAGATTGAACCATAATGACGGTGTCATTAATAGCGATCGCTGTAGCGGATTTCAATTGAGTGTCGTAAAACTAAAACCAAAGCAAGTACTCTTGGCCAATCACAAAGGACACAGACAATCCGTCAACTCATGGTATATAGTAAATCGTAGTAAATTGTAGCTGACGCAAAGCGCGGGAAAACGTGTGCAAGCGAGTTACCGATTGGTTTTGGTTTGCTTCTGATTATATCAAAAATTGGCGCGACTTTTTTGAGCCAATCGTGTAGCGTAATAACGCAAAAACAATTACTTTTGGACACTCAGGTGAAAACTGCTCAAAAGATGTCAAAGCTGTAATTTCTTGTTTTCACATTTACTTTGTTAATTGCAACTAAATGGAGGAAAAGGAAGCCGCGTCAAAGAACGGTTAATGCATTTTATACAATGTAACGTCACCTTCCAATTTATGCAAACAAATGCTAAGAGGGGAAACTATTATAAAAACAAATTCAAAAGGCCTTTTATTAGGCGATTGCCCAAAGCGAAGGGCTTTTTGACTACTTGAATAATCTGGATGCAGCTCTAACCAACGTATGAAAAAGTGACAACAAAAAAAATCGGACATAGGCTTCTTCAATTGTCCCACTAAAGCCAAGAACAAGAATTAGAAAGGCAATGAAAGCGGATATTAAGGGACTATTGATTTGAGTACGAGTACGAGAAGGTTTGTGAACATCATCAACATCAGGTGTTCCAAGCTAGATGCTCAGGAAATCATCTTAGCTCAGAAATCCTAGTGCTTACGTGTTTAGGAAAATTTGAAATGGTATAGCCATTTGTCAACCCTCATTAATGCGAATTTCTTTCCTCTAAAACCTACTCTCTAATCACCAGGAAAGAGAACAAATACAAAAGAAGAGTATTAAAACCTCGTACCAGGCCGTACGTGCACATTTAAAAGAAAACTGAGAACAAAGTAAAGTAACTTTGACTTTTGTCATAACAAGCTCAAAACAAAATGGCGAACTTCACGAAAGATGAACACCAAACCACCACTCAGGAGTACCTTTGCACAACAGGTCTTGGAATTCATCAAAAGATATTTCTTATAACGATAAATATTCCACTTTCCATCATGACATTTTTAGGCAATGTTCTGATCATTGTTGCTCTTTCAAAGGTGTCGTCCCTTCATCCGCCATCAAAACTTTTGTTAGGTTGCCTTGCAAGCACAGATCTCAGCGTGGGCCTTGTTACACGACCTCTCCGCAGAAGCTTATTTATGTCCCCAGAACACTCTAAACGTTGTTACTATATTAACCTCCTTTACGAGAGCATAGGTGGAATGTTTTGTGCAGTTTCCGTGTTAACACTGACTGCAATAAGTGTGGACAGACTTCTCGCCCTGATGTTGGGACTAAGATACAGACAGGTAGTAACTTTAAAGAGATTATGGGTCTTTGCCGTTACCTCATGGCTTTTAAGTGCTGGTCATCATCTGCATAGCACTGTTATTTTGTATAGTAACATCAATTGTCTGCTACACGAAAATTTATCTTACACTTCGCCATCATCATACTCAAGTGCAAGGTCAGGTTCACCAAGGACAACTGAGTGGAGGAAGAATTCCAGTGAATATAGCAAGATACAGAAAAACCGTGTCTAGTGCACTGTGGATACAGATGACATTACTGGCTTGTTACCTTCCATATGGTACTCTCACAGCTTTTATTCTAATCACTGGATTACATTCGTCAGCCCTGGGTCTCGTTGGGACTGTAACAGTCTCGCTGCTTTTGTTAAACTCAACCCTAAATCCATTTCTGTACTGCTGGAAGATGAAGGAGGTAAGACAAGCAGTGAAGGACACAATCAGACAATTCTGCAGCTTATCAAGGTAACGGTGTGATAAAGTTAACGTCCCTCAGATCAGACTTTGAAAAAAGGTTCAAACGTGGATGAAAAACCACTCTACTCTTTCCAATTCAACTTTCCATCATTTAAAACTTGGGAAAACCTGATACGAGAGAAAGAAAACTAAACGCAGTCGTGGATGAATCTGCCACACAGCCACCGAGAACTCAAGAACGGGGAAGGAAACTGCATAAGATTGCGAGAACTTTGTCACACGTGCTTGTAAACTGACAGAAATTCTGAAACAAAATTTCGGATTGACTTCTCACCGCCACAACTGAACAACTTCCTTTGCCATTTTCATTTGATTATCCCATATTCAGAAGGAAGAACGTGAACCAGCTTTAAAAGCTTTACACTTTTAGGCATAAATACGGTTAAAGTTGTACTTTGTGCGTTGCCTGTCTAGTACCTGTAATACTCATGGGAGAGGCGTCATATAAAATACATTTCTACAGTTTTTCTCGTCTCCTACAACGAATTTTCTTCCCAATCATGGGGAATTTCAGGGTATGCCACTAGAGACTGAACAGTGCATCACTAGTATGTAGGAACATTGGTCGCATAAGTTACAAAACATAAATATTCTTAACGTCTGAGTCGCACACGGAGGTTGGGTGCACAGGAACCTGGGGGCTGGAGCTGCCGACCCCAAAACCCAGGTAGCAAGAGCACCCTAAAAGCCTGCCCTAACCGCAACCCAGCCACGAGCCCCGCCCGCCATATCCAGCCCCAGCCCAAGCACCCGTCACACAGAGCCAGGAGCTCAGTGGAAATAATAAAAATAATAACAATAATAATA
>NC_138156.1:12361261-12498761 GCF_964199315.1 Orbicella franksi | reverse complement strand
CTCTGTTGGCCATTATGATTCAATTTTGACCTTCTGCTGTGTCCTTGCCGTGGTGGTGAGGCTTGGGTGTCTTTTGGCTCCTGCGAGCTATGTCGGGGGGTCTTGACCCATGGCAGGTTTAACCAAGCCGGACAGGTCCCAAGCGAGACGACAGACCGGCTACAGCACCTGGCCCTCCGGGCTAGGGATTGAGTATGGTGTTAACGACCCTAGCTCGTTAAACAAACACCCAGTCACAGAAACAACGACATCATAACACTTTTACCATAGACCCTTCAGTTGCCTGAAGCCAGCCCGCCGGCAGTATGACCGCTTCTAATGAAAGCCCACCACAGCAAGTCAGGAGCGTAAAAGGTAGCCTACTTGGGCCCAAAGCTAAGATTTCATGGGAACATGAAATGTCTGCACCATGCACGAGACGACAAAGACAGCCCAGGTCATTTGAGAGGCACAAAAAACTTGGTGGGCCAAAAAAACCTGCCACCGACCTGCCATGGCCGAGCTCAGTGAGGTAAACCTCACATGGGACAAGGCACAACAAACTGTGCAAAATAGGGATAAATGGAGAGAGATTAATTGTTGTTGCCCTATGTCCCTCAGGGAACGAAGAGGATTAAGTAGTAAGTATTTCAAGGCACGAGCTATCTTAAAAAGTAATGTAAAAAAAGGTTAATAATATGCTTCTTTTCCAAAAGCTTCGCCAGCGCCGGCGAGCCTTTCGGCGTATTTCGACGAGAAGCAAAAAACACCTTTGACAATGTCACGACGTATCTTTACTATAACTAGACTGTTCACAGCCCTCTATATTCTCGTATTTTTATTCGATCGTTGAACGCGCGCATAGAATCGCGAGAGAACTGGAAGTCAGCGCAAAACGAGAGACTTCACAGGGTAGGGGGTGGGGCGAGCACTCATGAACACTTCCACCAAGCTTTCAGTGTGCTCACGAATGCTCGTTACCATAAAATTGCTGTTTGCAATATATTTTATTGGCCGATTGCACGGTCTGTACGTTGCTTGCTTTCTTATCGTGACAATAGAAAGAAAAATAAACATGTCTAACAGCGAGCGTAACAGACGAGGACTTTTAGCTTTGTCTCTTTTCTTTTGTTTCTCTGCCTTTATTTGTAAACAGCTGCTACGTAATTCACAATTTCCGATTAACAGGACTCGAACAATTGTGCTATACAGCAGGCATTTGCTGAACAGTTAAGCTTTTTAACGGATGAGTTAGATGAGTTGGTGCAGTTCAATTACGTTCGTTGTTTGCATGACAATCAGAACTTATGTACTAAGCTTTTCCAGAACATACTGAACAATGTAACACTTATCCTGCAGTTTTAGTTTAAACATACGTATGTTTAATTAACTGAGGCTACAAATGGCCAATGACCCGACGAAACAATGATCGACGGGGGCTGTTAAGTCATTCTAAATGACACTTTAAAATTTTCGGTATCTTCCTAAGCAAAGTAATATCAATATATTAAAAGAAAAGTGCCAACCACACACTAACGGAGAATTTCTATTTTACCGTGATGTACAGGAAATAAAACTTACGGCATCTAATACCAAAATCTTAGTACATACTACAGCGAGCGTGCTTATATCGACTGAAATTCACGCCACTTTCTATGGACCACATAAACGCGCCCAGACAATCAAGTGTTTTTTAACCCTCACAAAACCGAGTTTTTGACAAAATATCTGACTGTTAAAGTGTTCCTCAAACTCTCTTGCTTTGTTCAACGAGCGTTGCATGTTTTAATCCCATAAATCGTAAGGAGACTTGAAATTCAAAGTCATTGACTAAAATAAATCAATATGTCAAAACAAAAAAGCATAATGCGGACCACCCTATAAAAGATCATCAATTATCTTTACAAAACTACAATCAGCAGCTGCGAGGTGTTCAACTTTCTCCGGGTGGAATAACTAATTCATGTTGATGCAAGTAGCTGCGACTTCACATGAAGAGCTCAGGAGTAGGTAACCATCTTTCAAGCAATTTAGTTCTTTCAATTTAAACTATAAGCTCATTGATATATGGAAACTACGTAACACAACTTTTCCTTGATAGGAAAATGTCAAACCCTTTTCAAACTCTCCGGGCTTTTAATATACAACGCGTCGGTTGATCCAAGAAAATTGACAAACTATGAGTACGCTGAAATATTCAAAGAGGTGAGGGGTGTTTGTTGCAGGGGATTTCGTTTCACTACAACGGTCGTTAAATCGAAACGAAACAAGAATCTTCACAGACTTGAGGTCAATGATCAATGACATCAATGGCAAGGCGTTATGTTTGTAAAATCAAGTGCTCTACTACTTGGTACACGGACACTAACTCTAAACGCTAGATTTCATGAACGAAAATTGCCGTGTTTCTCGCTCTCGGCCTCTAGAAAAAGTTTTACAGTGAAAAGGATTATGCAATTTCTTGAGAGGTTCTGCAATCTAAGCCGTTAAAATTGCTGAGCCGTTCAAATTCAAGAAAGTACTTTTCAAAGCAGTCTTTGATATCGCACAGAGTAAAAAGGTAAAATTCACACAGTTGAAAATAAAAGGCGCGCTCGTCCCTCTAATCTAGAGAGCATTAAAATAGATATAGAAGATAAAAACCAACGATTTGTGAAAATGACAAGCTTAAAGTTTGAATAATCATGAATTGAGTTATTCTGACAATAATGGCACCTTTCATGTCGACAAACAGTTATTCCAACGCCCTGTTTGTGCCACCGAAACTTTGCCCTAGTTTAACTTCAAAAAACCTTTTCTCATAAACTGTTTTAATTTGTAATTAATCGAGAAAACGTCGGTAAACCGAACCTAAGACAAAGTAGCTCAATTCTCGATAAACGATAGTGAGTTCGCCAGGAACAGGTGTTTCCCAAAAGATGTTAAATGCTCTGAACGTATTTGTTTCGTTTAGATATTCTGTCATAGGGCAAAAGATTAAAATTAACACTCTCATGTCTTAATCTCATGAAAATCGGCGAAAGATAAATAACTCATTTCGTCGTCATATCTGCAATTTTTTTCACAGTCTTTTGTCGTTTAACGCTTAAGGTGAAAAAGGAAAGCAAAACCACAGAAAGGTGGCTGCAAAATGTCTTGATGATGATCCCACATTTAAGTTATGCAAACGAATGCTAAGAGGAAACATTAACCCATTACAAGTACATATGACAGCCAATCGGAGAGAGAAAAATGTTTCAGCTATTGTTCAAAGCAAATTTTATAGCAGGAGATGGCAGAAGTCTGAGGCCGCAGGCAAATGCACAGAATGGCCAAGGATGCACATGTGATATTTCCCTTCACACTACATGACAACTAAGATCAAAGTTTACATGAATATTTATAGATAGCTTATTCTGTTGCAAGTGTCACAGCCGATATATTTTAGAGAAAACGAAACTTGCTATGAACCGGAACAGAAGTGCTTGTACAGGCCACATGCTTATAATATTATCTAGATACTCGGAGAAGAAAATCATACATCCTACACCTTGCGAGATTAGAAAACTGACTCCAAATAGCTATTTGTTACTCATCATGGGCGGGAAATTCCGCAAAGACTAAAACTCTTCTTTCTAATCACCAGAAAAAATAGAAGCAGTGGACTAAGGATTGTTGGAAACGTACTTCGTAAGAGGATTGATCTCTCAAATTTAAAGAATAATAACTCTAGCCTTGACCTGCCCGAATCTGGGAATGGAGAACTCAACTAAAGAAGGAAACTACACCATCACCAAAGAATACTTCTGCACAATTGGTATTGGAATAGATCAGAAGATAGTCATTTCAGCATTGAATATTCCTCAATCTATTTCTGCATTTCTGGGCAATGTTCTGATCATTGTTGCTCTTCAAAAGGTGTCGTCTCTTCATCCGGCGTCAAGACTTTCGTTGGGTTGCCTTGCGATCACTGATCTCGGTGTAGGGCTCATAACCCAGCCTATCCGCATTGCTCTATTTATGTCTCCAGAACACTCCAAGCTTTGTTATTATCTCACAATCCTTTTTGCGACCATAGGTGGAATGTTTTGCGCAGTATCTGTGTTAACAACGACTGCAATAAGTGTAGACAGACTTCTCGTCTTGTTGCTGGGGTCAAGATACAGACAGGTAGCAACGTTGAGAAGAACATCGATCTCAGTTGTCACCCTTTGGCTTTTCACCACTGCTATTGTATTAGTAGCGTTTTATAACTTCCATATTGCTATAAACATCGCTTATATCGTTGTGCTATTGTGCATTGGAACATCAACTTTCTGTTACATGAAAATTTATCTCACGCTTCGCCATCACCAAACTCAAGTGCAAGGAGAAGTTCACCAAAGACAACTGGATGGACAAGGAATCACTCTGAATATAGCAAGATACAAGAAAACAGTGTCTAGTGCACTGTGGATACAGATGACATTACTGGCTTGTTATCTTCCATATGGTACTCTCACAGCTTTTATTGTAATATCTGGAATAGATAAACCAGCCCTCAACCTGGCTTGGGCTGTAACAATGTCCCTACTTTTACTAAACTCAACCCTTAATCCATTTCTGTACTGCTGGAAAATGAAGGAAGTAAGAGAAGCAGTGAAGGACACTATTAGACAGCTCGGCTGCTCAAGAGGGCAACTGCTTGGTGCAGCAACGTGAAAGGTGATAACCATTTAAACAATTTATGAAAAAAAAATAACAGCAAACGAGCAGCACGAACATAAAGAACGCCTCACAAAGACTGAAACTCGCGAGGACGGGCAAATCTGAATTAAGTTTAAAATTAAAGTGTCCAGTAGTTCAGTTATTCGTTGTTACTCTGATTGGCTAGTTTTTGTCACGTGATGATAATCTGCGCACCTGGATGTACTTGGCCGTTGAGCGCAGCCTGTTTTTGTCAACTCAGTACTTTTTACGACGGGTGCGCAAACAGTTTTGGCGGACATTTTGTGGTGCGTTCTTCTGACATGCTTCAATAAAAGCAAACAATTTTAAATTCATTATTATAAAATACCTGAACCACTACGCGCGCTCTCATTGGTCGGTGTGGTTAGATGAGAGTATGTAAACACGGTTGTGACGTTTTAGATTCGCGCGTAATTTGGAGAATTATTTTATATACATGGTGCGAACATTCCATGCTGCTTTAGGGATTTTGGGTCCAAGTAGACTGTCTTTCTCGCTTCTCATTTCCTGTTGTGGACTTCCTTCAGAGGAGGTTGTACTCCCGATGACTTGGTTTTGAGTCAAATGCCGAAGGGTCCATGGTTTAGTTCTAAAATGTTTGTAGTATTAAGCAATAGGGCACTTTTTCCGTGTTTACATAGCTTCATTTAAACAATGGGAGGGTTGGAAGAATTCTCGAAAGTTATGCAAACCCGAGACGTAGTCGAGGGTTTGCATAACTGTCTCGAATTTCCCAACCCTCCTCGTGTTTAGATGAGGCTATGTAAACACGGACAAACCATGGACCCTTCGGCATTTGACTCAAAACCAAGTCATCGGCAGTACAACCTCCTCTGAAGGAAGTCCACAACAGGAAATGAGAAACGAGAAAGACAGTCTACTTGGACCCAAAATCCCTAAAGCAGCATGGAATGTTCGCACCATGTACGAGACGACAAAGAACGTCCAGGTCGAGACCGAGAACCACCTGCCGCCGAGCTGTCATGGCCTAGCTCTGTGGGGTAAAACTCGCATGGGGCGAGGCAACACATGATGTGCAAAATCGGGCTAATTGGCAAGAAATTGCTGTTGTCTTATTTCCCACAGCGGTTGAAAAGGGTTAAGTAGTAAGTAAGTATGTACTATGACTCAACATTTCAAGGCACGAGTCAAAATAAAATTCTAATGGTGCGCATGCTCCCCAAATGCTTCACTAACGCCCGCGAGCCTTAACACGCATTTCGACGGGAAGCAGAAAACACCTTTAATGATGACACGACGTATCTTTACCGGGACAAGGAGTCAACATCACTTCCGCTGACTTTTCAGTGTGCTCAAGAATGCTGGTTACAATAAAATTTGTTTACAATTAGTGGCCGATTGCACTCTCTTTTACATTGTACGCCATCTTATCGCGACAAAGAGAATAAGATAAACAAGTCCACCCCGTTCACACCAACATGTTAAACATGTTTAAAAGTGGTTTAACTCAGCAAGGTTAAAAATTAGTTGCTCATACCGTACACTTTCCACAACTTAACAAGGTAACAACCTGTTTGATTATAATACGGTAGCCTCGGAGTTTGAAATTTGTCTGCTCAAAATGACTTCAATTCGCAATCGTTAAATTGGAAAAACCTAAACCTGATTTAGTTAAACTAGTTTAGTTGGTGTGAATGGGTCATTAAGACCATTAGAAATGTCGAACTATACAAATGCCGAGCCTAATACATGTACCCGTTCAAGTCGTCTTGAATAATCAAGTGCGACAGTTGATTCAGACGTCGAACCTAATGACCTCAAACGTTATTGCTAATTCGACACAAAACCGTTCAGTGAAGTCAGTAGTTCTTTTTCGAAGTCTTGGTAGTTTCAAAATGGTGGAAAGGATCACGCTTGTTATGCTCGCTAATGTTATCTGTGAAAATAGAACAACTTGCTTAAACATGCAAATGACGTTACACTATCTTGTTGCACGTACAAGTCGCCTTTTTTCCTTTTCTTCCTAATTTAATCCCAACGAGGTAAATTAACGACCGTTCCTCGATCCTGCATTCACATTAACAACTACTTATTAACCGAGAGTGAGGTCTTTACGGGAAAATCTCAAACCCCCATCGCTCGGTCAATACGGTAAGGCCGAAGTTCGAGATTTTCCCGTAAAGACCGAACGTTCAAGGTTAATAAGTTGTTTATTATATGACTTTTTGCTTTGGTTTTGCGGGCCCGTAATCGGCCCGTGGGCATTGAGGGAGAATAGTGCCCTACGATTGCTCAATCAGAGCGCGCGTTATATCGGCTACAAACACAAGCCAAATAATAAACACGAATACTAAGTGTTTTTGAAGCTTGATGAACAAGTTCCCTCCTTTCCCCGCCATCTTTTTTAAAGCAGGCCTTTTTGCGCATTACAACTTGCTTGTGGTTATAATATAATTAATGATATAATGTATGTATTAGATTCGGCACATGTGAAGTTCGATGTCTGTATCGAAAACGAACTTCTGCAGTTCTATTCGACTGCTAATACAAATAGGTCGATCGTAACAGATTCAGAACTTAACATGAACCTAATACCGATATTAGGTTCGACACAAGTACCGTTCAACGTTTTAACCGGACTTAAAGTGAGACGTTTTAGTTTCATCTAATTTCTCACGTCCCTTTGTCTTTATTTTGAAGCAGCTGCTATGACAGGTCTCCAACAATTGTTGCTATATAGCAGGCATTACTTGAATAATAAGTCTTTCAGGGAAACATTAAGCACAAGAAATAAAGTTAGATCAGTTTAATTAAGTTCTTTGTTTGCATGAAGGACAAAATTTAGGCTAGCTGCCCTAAAACGTTCTGAACAATAACTTTTAGTTTTAAGGTAAGTATATCGTCTTGCGTGTTAACAAACGTATGTTAAATTAACTGGAGCTACAAATGACTAACGACCCGACGAAACAATGATGGACAGGGGTAGATAAATGCATATAAAAGTTTTAACAATCTCCGACGATAATTTCTAATTTCTAACTCTGTCATTATCTACAGCAAATACCACTTATCGCATCCAATAGTGTTTTTTACAAGTGGTTTTTAACCCTCACAAAACAGTGTTTTTGGCAAAGTATCTGACTGTTAAAGTGTTCCTCAAACTCTCTCGCTTGTTCAACGAACGTTGCATGTTTCCAGTGAAACGTAAGGGGACTTGAACCTCAAAGACATTGACGTAAATAAATATGTCAAAACAAAAGAAAACAGATCATACAAAATGTAAACCACCCTATAAAATATCACCAATAATCTTTCTCAAAACTACAATCAGCAGCTGCGAGGTGTTCAAGTTTCTCCAGGCTGCGACTTTACTTGAAGAGCTCAAGATTAGGTAACCATCTTTCCAGCTATTTTTTCAATTTAGTTCTTTTAATTTTAACTACAAGCCCATTGATATACGGAAATTACATATGAAAACTTTACCGTAATGCGAAAACTTTCAAAGCTTTTTCAATCTTTTCGGACCTTTAATGCACAACGCTTATGTTGATCCACGAAAATAGAAAAACTATGATTACGCAACGAAATTCAAATACGTAGAAGTGAGGGGTGTTTGTTTCAGGGGATTTCGTTCCACTAAAACGGTCGTCGAAACGAAACGAAACGAGAATCTTGCCGAGCTTGCATGAGATGATCAGTGGAAATGAGTTACGTTTGTAAAATCAAGTGCACTGCTACTTGGTGGTCGGACATTAACCCTACACGCTAGATTTCATGAAAGAAAATTAACGTGTTTCTCGGTCTTCTGGAGCACTTTTACAAGGAATAGTATTTTGTAATTTCTTGAAAGGTTCTACAAGCTAAGCCATTAAAATTGCCGATCCGTTAAAATTCAAGAAAGTCTCTATGATATAGCGTCAGTGAAAAGGTTATTGGGCGAAAGATAACGTTAAACAGACTCATTTTTCAATCTCATCTGAACGAAAGACATTAGATCATTTCTCGAACTTTCTGGTTTCCTCGAATTGCCTCGGGCGCACTAATTGAACTCTGCCAGTAAGTTTACTCAGAGAATCGAAGAAAAGTGCAGAATGTCGTAGACCAAGCGACCGATCAGATAAAATTAAGACATTAACAGTAAAATTATTTTATAGAGCGCCATACTCCATTATGTAATAGTACATGGCACCTGACAAAACTAAATAATGGCTTTGACAATTCACAGTGTGATGATAGTTTTGATGTCGTTTAACATTGTAAATTCATCCTTTTCAGCCCTAACGGGTATTTTGTACTATTGGGGACCCAAGGTCTAATTAAGCCAACTTTCAGCTGCTAAAACGTATGCCGCCTTCCTGTATCAAAAGCTATACAAAATAAATTCCTTTTAACGGTCAATTTTCTCAATGAATAAACATTAGTAACATTTAGCACCGCGGTTTTTTAGCGAAAACCACAAACGGCAAACCGCTCTCGTTTGCAGTTTGCCGCGAACACATAAACCCTGGTGTTAAATGTCTCTACTTTTACTACAAATTACACACCTTTAGCCTAAGTTGTAAAAAGGTTATGATTGAAAAATACTGAGCAATTTGTTTACTTCCACCTCCACAAACATCATATCTGCAATTCCTTTTTTCTTTCTTTTTTTTTTTTTTTCAGTTCTTTTTTTGTTTAACGCAAAAGGTGAAAAAGGAAAGCAAGGGCACGGGAACATTGATGCAAAATGTCTCGAAGATGAACCCACTTTCAAGTTATTCTAGCCTGCGTAGCAGACGTTGGGGGTCGGAAGGAGGGTGGACTTTCCCTTCTTCCTCGCGTTTTCTCATCCCCATATCCCGTCCCTAAAATAAGCCTATTATTACAAGTGCAGATGACCTCCTGAAAACGATAACCGAGGTCAGAGTTTGCACTAACATTTATAGATTGCGTATTCTCTGCTGTAAAAAAGTTTGGAAAACCTCCAAATAGCCATTAGTTATCTTTCAGGAGTGTGATTTTCTACACGGGCTACAGCTTTACTTTCTAATCAACAGGAGAGACAATAGAAGCTGAAGAGCGAAGATTGCTGGAAACGTCTTTGTAAGAGAACTGATAACCAACCTAAAGAACATTGATTTTTGACCTGACCAGCCTGTAAATAGAAATGGCGAACGTAACTAAAGAAGGAAATTACGCCATCACCCAAGACTACTTCTGCACAATCGGTCTTGGAATACATCAGAAGATAGTCATTTCAGCATTGAATATTCCTCAATCTATTTCTGCATTTCTGGGCAATGTTCTGATCATTGTTGCTCTTCAAAAGGTGTCGTTTCTTCATCCACCGTCAAGACTTTTGTTGGGTTGCCTTGCGGTCACTGATCTTGGTGTAGGGCTCATAACCCAGCCTATTCGCATTGCTCTATTTATGTCCCCAGAACACTCCAAGCTTTGTTATTATCTCACAATCCTTTTTGAGACCATAGGTGGAATGTTTTGCGCAGTATCTGTGTTAACAACGACTGCAATAAGTGTAGACAGACTTCTCGCCTTGATGTTGGGGCTAAGATATAGACAGGTAGTAAGTTTGAGACGAACATCGGTCTTTGTTGTCTCCCTTTGGCTTTTCATCGCTGCTATTGTAATAGTAGCGTTTTATAACTTCCACATTGCTTTAAACATCGCTTATGTAATTCTTCTGTTGTGCATTGGAACATCAACTTTCTGTTACATGAAGATTTATCTCACGCTTCGCCATCGCGAAACTCAAGTGCAAGGAGAAGTTCACCAAGGTCAACTGGATGGACAAGGAATCACTTTGAATATAGCAAGATACAGGAAAACAGTGTCTAGTGCACTGTGGATACAGATGACATTACTAGCTTGTTATCTTCCATATAGTACTCTCACAGCTTTTATTGTAATATCTGGAATAGATAAACAAGCCCTCAACCTGGCTTGGGCTGTAACAATGTCTTTACTTTTGTTGAACTCATCCCTTAATCCATTTCTATACTGCTGGAAGATGAAGGAGATAAGACAAGCAGTAAAGGACACAGTCAGACAGTTTGGCTGCTTAAGAAGGTAACTGCTTGGTGTAGCAATCATCACAACATCTTAGGGAAGCGTCTACAGCTAGTGGAATCAGCTTAGAAATAGCAATTCAAGCTACAACAACAAGAAGAAAATCGTTTGCGAAGCAACAATTCTACTGCACAAAAACACACTATCAATTTATTTAATTCGCTCAGTGACCATTAAGCGCAAGAAGGTTTATACGCCAAAAAATTCCTCTCAAAATACTCTGATAATAACCCAAACACGACACAATGGAAGGTGTAGCTCAGTCTCGATCCCAGAGTCTCTCTTCATCCCACATCCTGGAAACGAGGTTAGATATAGCTCAGTGTTAATAATTCGGATTTCCAACTGAAAATATGGAAATTAAGGGCTATGGATCCCATAGGAGATGTAGTTTTATATACATCATTGTGAATTTCATCAAAACTATTGAAAAGTGAAACTTAATGTTGAAAAGTAATTATTTCAAAAGATATTTCCCAGGTAGGTTCTGCATGTTCCTGTCCTTTCAAGTTAGATCTGTGTTGCATCGAAACCGTCTTGAGTATTTAAAGAAAAAGATGACAAGATAACCTGACATCAAAGACAAACTGCAATCTAGATACAAAGAACGTCAAAGGTTGAAGATTGCTGTATATACATTACATTCTACTTGACCCTATCTACCTGTTAGTTTGAGTAAATATCAGTAAAGCTTGTTTTATATTCCCAGCACTGTCTTTAAAATTTAGAATTTACATTTGGGTTCTTTGTTATATCGAGGAAATATCAAAAAGGGCAGCAGAAAGGGCAAGCAGAAGAAAGGGAAAAAGATGAAAGGGGGCAAAGGGCAGCAGAAACATAAATAAAGAAACTGAAATTGAAAAATAAACAGCAGCTTTCAGGTGTTCTAAAGTTTCTCCTTGTGAAATAATTCACGGTTGTTTCTGCTGGTAACCATGACACGATAAACAACCAGATAAAAGCTATCTGTAACCTAATTTTAAATACGCTTTCGTAGGCGACGTTGACATGAGGTTGCTGTTCCTAATTTAGACGCCATAGTCGATGGTTTACTAACGATTACTAAGCGCGGATTCACAATCTCTATGAATGTTTGGAGCCAATTCGTACCTAACAGAGCATGATGCCTTCTCAGCGCAAAGTCGTATATAAATGTGGTAATGCAAATGAATATATGAAAGATCGCATATTTGAACTGCAGAGAAAGATATGAAGACATGATTGATCATCGCAGTTGTGAATTAAAGCCTGTAGAGCACTGCACCGGTATCGCAGAGGTCATGGGTTTGAATCCCGTTCAGGCCTGAATTTTTTTCAGGCTTTAATTTCACAACTGCTTAAGTTGTGTTTATAACTGCGATGATCAATCATACCTTCATATAAATGTGGTAATTAAAAGTGTAAACTATGACGTCAGCGACAATCGCCCTAAAGCCGGAGGAAGTCGTTTCACTGGAACTTTTCAACGCAAGAGTATGCCGACAACTTAATGATGGACAAGACCCTACAAAAACAATGATCAGTTATTAAGGTATCCTGTTAAAGTTATTCCAAATGCCAACTTGAAAATTTCGGATATCTTCAATTTTCCCAAGAATAATCGAAATGCAATGCGAATTCATTAAAAGAAACATAACTTAGAATTTGCGTTTTGTCATGTTTTACAGCACATTGAAATTAAGTTATAAAAACCAGAAACTCAATATTTTAAAACTCAAACCAAACAGAACAACACTTTTCACAAAAATAGCATTCGTTCATGTGTTCCGCAAGATTTTATCTTTGGTGTATCGGCACAAGAACGTCGCGTGCTGTCTTAAAACGTCACTGAAATAAGTTCATATCTAAACAGGAACAAAACAACCACTGTAAAACCACAAATTAACGTAGTCAAATTAAAAACAGCAGCTGTTGAACGGCTTTATTAGTTGATGCTGGTCGCCACGACTAAACTCTTCAACAGGAGTTAAGGACTAGGTAATTATCCTTCAGATTCCTAAATGTTGTTAATTATAATTGTTTTTCTTTTGTTAAAAAGGAGCAATAATAATAAGATCTCGCTATCAGGGAACAAGAAAGGCAAATTTTTCTTAGACAGGGAAACGCATTTGAAACCTTTAACCCCTTCTTATACACAGCGCGAAGCGAAGTTTTATTCGAAAAGGAAGAAACACCGTAAATGCTACAACAAAGATCAAAATGAGGGAGGTTATTCAACTACAGGGATTTGTTTTCTACTGACTACAACAAATGTTACTGAAACAAAACGAAACGAAAAGCACTACGAAAGTTGATCAGCTTGTATTATAACAGCAATACTACGAGCAATGCGCGATATTTATAAAATTAATTGCTGTTTTCCTCCATGCTCTGAAAGGTTGTTTCTGATGAAAGGAAGATATCGAGATTGCTGCACTGAGCAGATTTAACAGGCCGCTAGTACAGTGGCTGGCAGTTATCATTCAATAACTTCCTGACAACGAAATTATTAAAATTCAAGACAGTGGTTTCTCAAAGCAGACATAACGTTAACGCGGTGTTTCTTCTCTGTAAATGTCACAGTCGATGTGCGTTAAGTCAAACAAAACTTGCGTGAACCGAAACACGAGTATTAATAGCTTAAGCGAAAATTGGTGATCGCATCTTCATCATTTTGCTCTTACGATTGAAATTTTCTCTACTCAAATCATACTTTCTAATCACCAGGAAGACCCAGGAAAGACAACAGACCCAGATAACTGTTGGGAAGTGTCAGATTCTGGACGTTTAAAAGACGCCTGACAACAAAGCTAACGTACAGAATATTTCAACCTTGTCACAAGATCGAAACAAAATGGCGAACTTTACTTTTAATGGAAACCAAACGACCATTCAAGAATACTCCTGCCCAATAGACGCCAATCGGAAAATACTGATTCTAACTTTAACTGTTCCTCTTTCCATCACGGCGTTTCTTGGAAATGTTCTCATCCTCGTTGCTCTTCAAAAAGTGTCGTCTCTTCGTCCGCCATCGAAAGTTTTGCTAGGTTGCCTTGCGGCCACCGATCTCGGTGTGGGTCTTGTTACACAGCCTCTCCGTATTGGCTATATCATGTCTCCAGAACACTCCAAACGTTGTTACTATGTTAATATACTTTATATCACCTTGGGCTTCATTTTTGGCTCAGTGTCCGTGCTAACACTAACTGCAATAAGTGTGGACAGACTTCTCGCCCTGATGTTGGGGCTAACATACAAACAGACAGTAACATTAAAGAGAGTATGGGTCTTCGCTGTTACCTCATGGCTTTTTAGTGCAGCTCTTGCAGTGGTAATATTTTACAGCTTTCGTATTGCTATAAGCATCATCTGCCTAACACTGTTGTTTTGTATTATAACCTCAACCTCCTGCTACACCAAAATCTTTCTCAGACTTCACCATCACCAAACGCAAGTGCAAGACCAAGCTCACCAGGGACCACCGAGTGGAGAAGGTGTTACCCTGAATATAGCACGATACAGAAAGACTGTGTCTACTGCACTGTGGTTACAGGTGACATTATTGGCTTGCTATTTTCCATTTGGTTTAGTGACAGGTGTTATTGTCAACATTGGATCACGCACACCGTCTCTTAACCTCTTTTGGTCTTTTACGATATCAGTGTTTTTGCTGAACTCGTCTCTAAATCCACTTCTATACTGCTGGAAGATGAGGGAGGTAAGACAAGCCGTGAAGAACACTGTTACACAATTCTGCTGCTTATCAAGTTAACGGTCTGGTGCGGCAATCATCACAAATTAAAAGCAAGTCACAAAAATGCAATCATGTGCAAAGTGGAAACAGAGCAAAAGAAAGCAGTAAGAGATAAAAGCGGCGCATCTTGATCTGAACACAACGGAGCTAAAAGTTCAGTCTGGCCAATAAAAATACAAATTTCTTCTGGGTGGGTTGTTACGATAAGGTTCAACCTTTTCCATGGGTAAAAGGCGGTATAAAAGGCAGGGAACCTGGGCACCAGACAAGACCTCGAACTCAGAGGCACATGCCTCCCGCGCTTTTCAAGATGAACAGAGTTGAAGTCGCTCAAAACGGTTTCCAACATATTTTAGCACTTCTTTGACGAATCACTGCTACCACTCTTTCTAGTTGATGTTATATGATAACATCAAAAACGCCTAATAAAACAAACAGTGGCTATACAAGCTGGATTTCTTTCCCCACGAGGAATAATTCATGTTGTTTCTTTGGAAGCCGCAACTCAATACTTATCTTTCCGTTGGATTATTTAACCCTAACCCTAAACATCGACAGTAACGACCCCTTTTGTTACCAAAACAAGAAGTCTTATCATTTTCGCTAACCTTAAATGATTAAGCTTTCGGAGCGCTGGGTAATGTTGCTGCGATTTTGTGGCTGGTTTATTGAAGAATCCAAGACTCTTCAATAGAAGTAAGTTCCTCTGACATTATACTTCACATTACAGGGAATGTGACATGACATCACCGTAAAATTGTTAAATAAATATCAGCGATTAAATTTTCAGCACGTCATGAATGAGGGGCAAAGACAACATCTGAGTCCTCAATGGCATTTGAGCCAATGACCTCCTATAAGTAGGGACATTGTAAAGGTCTAAAAATGTTTGCAACTGGATAAAACCAAAAACCTGGGGTCCTTACCATTTACAAAAACCATCCGGTTGGAAATTTCAGGCATAAACATTAAACAATTAAATTGAACGTTGCGGGAGAAGGAATCGCTATAAAGTATATCCACATCAGCTAGAGAGACTTAAAAGAGCAGAAAAATAGCATCACCTCAAATCACAGCCCATATTTTCTGAAGCTTCCCAAACGGAATGGGGCGAACCATTTGATTTTCCAACTGGAATTTCCGGTTTTCCCATGTAAATGGTAAGTACCCCTGCTCCCAACAGCCCCAAAAAGGTCTTTCCATGTTTAAAAGACTTCATACCTCAAATTTTGCCTGAAGATATCTCTGCGTTGGTTATGTTCCTTCTTGTCCACCATGTTGGCATATTGTTTAGGATGTTTAATGAGGAAGTGTTCAAACAGCTCATGAACTTTTTCCTGGCCATGAGGTTCAATAAACTCTTGCATTGGATTTGTTAACAGACTGGACATAACTCCTGGTCCTGGAAAACCTTTACAAGTCATTTCTAAGCCAAATGAGAAGCAAGACTGTTACAACAACATCTATATTCAACAAATCAAGAAACCATGGTTAAGATGAACATTTACAATCTGACTTTACGATTCTCCACTGGCCAAGAAGCTGAGTGTACGAGAATGCTTCTTAAATGAAGGTTTTTTTTAATAGTATGAGCTTACTACCAGAGGAAAGGTCCAGAAAGGGCAATATCTGGTACAAGCAGGTACAGTGTATATTAATATTGTTAATTAATTGCAATCCATCTCATTCTTCCTCAGTATTAAGCCATCCTTGACTTGATCTGTTCATTTTTAACCTCTCAGGGTTTTTTGTTCACCTTAATTGGTATTAACTGTCAGCGACACAGGCATACTCAGAAAAAGACTCAATTTCCGAGCTGTCCAGCTACATGTACAGGAATAGAGTTTAAAACTTTCTGTTTACTAAACCAGATGCCCTACCACTGAGCTCTGAGACTTGTGGAAGCTAACTTTAAAGGCCATAAAAATCTTGGACTGAAATCTTAGACTGAAATATGAAGAGCAGCAGTATAAAGAGAAGAATGAAGGCACTCCATAGAGGCCTTAAGTGACACCTGGTCACAAAACAATGAAACAGATAGGTAGCAGGTAACGAGATGAATGGATGCTTCGAGGTTTCCTCCGATTGGAGTCCCAATTTTACACAGTGCAAAAAATAAAGTAGTATATGGAGACAATTACGCCCATTTCAATGAAACAAACCTTTGATGTCAAATATGTCAGGAGGTGGCATCTGAGGTGAGTAGTCTGCATAATCAATTTCATATTTATCATAGTGTGAACCCAGCAGTGTGTCGTAACCAAGCATTTCATAGTGGACAGGGTCTGGAGTTTCAGTCACAGATGCATACATGGTGTATGTGTTCACTTTGTGCTGTTCTGTCATAACGTAAGTCCAAACTGAGCAGTTGCCTTCTCTGCAATCCTGATCAAAACCAGCAAACTGCAAAAAACAACAAATACAGTCAACTCCACCTTAGAGTAAAGAGAAGTTTCCACCTCAGAACAAGAGGTCAAAGAAAATAACCTGAGCTAGATATTCTGAGACAGTGGCAAAAACAGATGAACATACGGGCCATACCTACATTAGATCAGTTTATGACAAGCTGCAAATTTGAACAAAACCAATGGAATGGGAAGGTTCACTCATTTGTTTGAGCAAAGTTTAGTGCCTCTAAGAACCACACTGCACAAAATAGGGAAAACTGCAGAACTCTGCGACTGAACAACTAAACTTCTTAATATCATGAATACAGGGTCAATTTGCTAATAAAATACATGTACAATAAATTGCTTCGATCCTCAAATCTTATTATTGTGCTTAATTTCATTCAAATTGAGGAGTACTTCTTCATAAAGAGGAACACACTTTCCAGGTGTCCATTGACTGTATCATGGTGTCTGTTTTACCTGTTTAGAGAGGCATCATCTTAAGGAGACTTTAGCTCACCATTTTGAAACATAGTGTCAATCTTATAGACGTTTCCATAATAAGAAGAGAGTTGCATGAAAAATTATTAACTTAAGATAACTGGGCTGATTAAAAATAAAATGGCATGTAATTTCCATTAAAAAACAAACTTGTAGTGCTTCGTTAGATGTATTTCAACAAGCATGTCAAATTGATATTAATAATGTTTACTTCCTGAACAAGTTACTTGGAAGTATATTAAGTACCTCAAAGTTAGTCAGGTCAGGTAAAACTGTCTGTATTGCAACAGGAGCATCTTTAGTTCCATTCACTTCAAAGCAGCTCATTACATTTAACTGGGTCTCAGTGGTTTCTGGACAAATCCTGTAACTTGCTCCATATGGTTTTACATCAGCTCGTTGGAAGGTTTTATCCAATCCTAGGAACAGTGGTACTTTTTCACCATTTATATTCATTTGTTACCATGGAACTAGCATATTGAGGTTCTATTCCTTTCTTAATCATGTAGACTAAGAGTCTAATAGGTCCCAAACCTCCAGTACCTCTGTGTTGTTTTCACATACAGGAGTATTCTTTTTATCTTTTCTGTTAAAGTTACACAATACCTTCATGGGTGTCCTTCAAAAAATATATTCATTCCAGTGTTGTTTCTAAGAAAAGGAAACTACCACAAACTATATATCAATGGAAAAGTTATAAACTGCAGAATTCGGAAAAAACATCCACTGTTTTGGCCGTGCATTTGTTGAGAAAAAAGAAGCTGGAAAATGGAAAACAACCGACTGTCATTCTGCTGAATTAATCAGGTATCAAATGCAAGCAGTAATCTTTAAGAACTGCACTGTCAGTGTTAATCAGCAAGCATCAATCCCTCAAAGGGTGTCAGGGTTTTCCTGTATTCTTATTGGTTATCTTTTTATAGACCCGTAAAGTATCAAATAATTTGCTGACCCTGTTAGGTTCACGCCTGTCACAAGAGAAATATTCATGATAGAAAAAATCCCCTTGATGCTTAAAGAATGTTCTGGCCAAATTTCATGACAATCTACCAACTCTACAATACCCCATTAATTCATTGAAAGAGAGGTATTCTCATGAAAAACTATTGTGAGTTATCGCCGTTTGAAGAGTTGTAAACACGTCAAGCCTTTACTCGGATGTATGTCAAGAGAATATGCTGCCAGCCAATGAAATCAGGGCACCCCTGGTGTTAACAGCAAGCAAAATGATTTTCATGGGATTCCAAGGCAATAATAGTATAACAGTGACATTCACCTTGTTGAACTTCAGCATGCTTTTTTGGAGATGTCTTCACAGCTCATGAGAAATGGAAAAACCAAGAGAAATAAGTGGGGTAAGAGTACAGGTATGAGTACGCACGATCCCTTGCTGCTGTCAGTCAAAGTTTTCTTCAAGTGTCTTTGAGAAATTCTGCTTTTGTCTTCTTCTTAGGTCCTAGCTTCAATTTTTTTTTTGCTGTCCAAGCAGATTCTTTTAGCACGTTTCATGGCCTCAATAAGGAGTGATAGGTAGCATGGAAGAAAGAATAAATTCAAGAACACAACTGCGAAATAGAGTGTAAACAAAACAATGCTAATGAGACCCTTGTAATGAGTGCTACCGGAGGAAGCTGTTTCATGCAAAAAGTTGATGCACTATGAGGATTATGACGCCTAACGGTTTTATTAACTTTTATTGAAAAATAAAACCTTTTTTCCCAAATTATTTGCGTGCATTTTAAGATTTTTCTTTCATTTTCTGGAAAATGTTAGATTTTATAGTGACCTTTTTGTTTTGCTTAAAAAGAAAAATTCAACAAAAGTAGCACTCTCAAGGTATTGTGTAACCTTAAGGGAATTTGTCAGTTCATGATACAATTTACAATTTGCATTTTCAAACCAAGGCTCAGTAGTGTTTTTGCTAGTTTGTTGTCATCATGCATAAGAGCTAATATTAAAATCCAAAACTCCTCAAACAGGGACAAAAGGCTGGGCTCCTAAAGGGGTACTAGATATTTGCACAGAAACAGTCAAGTTTTTGTTTTGACTGCCTTAACCAGTCAAGCTGGTACAAATCCACAGATATGGTAAATGCACATAACATAGCAGGCTGCATCATGACTCTTAAGTGAACCAAGTACTTTTCTTGGCTCACCTCTAGCCAATGAGCAAGCTCTCTTGGAGTTGGGGGAGTTGATGGGGGCTGGGATAGAGAAGCAGCTTGCATGCATCTCTAACAAAAATTCTCAATGTCGCATTCAAAGTTGAGTTAGAATTTTAAGTAGAGAGCAAAAAAAAAAAAAAAAAAAAAAATGCAATACAGCAAGACCTCAGTTTGAGGTTTTCACACAAAGACCTCACTCCTTGTTAATAACTTCAAGCCAACAAGAAGGCTACAAACAATAAGCATCCTAAATATTAATTGCTGATGATTTCTGTTTACTTTCCATCACATGCACAGCTGCTTGGTCATGTTGTCCAGTGTTTTTATTATTTTGCCCTTGTTTACAGGCACGAAATGCAGGAAAGAATAAATTTCACTAACATTAAATCTCACCAAAATCAATTTCTTATATGGGATTAGGATCTACATGAATGAGCAAAAAATCACTTCAGAGTCCTAGGCAGCAAATAAAGAGTCATTTCCTTAAAATTTACTCTCGTCTTAAGAATTCCCTGTAACCTCACAACTATGAGACTGTTGTTGCATCCTTTCAACTGGATGATAGTTCTCAGATACATAAACCGTGAAGTAAGCTAGGGTAAGTGTGTGTCCTCATAGCAATTTGCTTTTAACTTGAGTATTTTGCAACATCATTTCTCTGTCACAATATTGCTTGGTTACAACTAATATAACAGTATTTTTCACTCTTTTAAAAAAAAAAAGTCAATAATATAAGTTCATAAGCTTTTTAGTTACAGGAAAGTGACGACTCAATCATATGTGCAAAATGTTTTCTTTTTTAATAATGTTTTTCATATATATTTTTTATATTTGCAAAACTAGTAGGTTTTACATCAGACAAAGCCTTTATTGTGCGCTCAAAGCATAACAGAGGACTGATTATGTTTGTTCAAATTAAATTCCAAATTGACACCTGCAAATTATAAAGGCTTGACCAAGACCATATGAGAATCAGGCCGCATTTTAGGAAATTTATATTGCAATTTTAGATCAACGTTTGCCAAAATAAAAACCAAAAATCAGCTTCACTGTAATATAGAAAGTAAGGAAACTGTGAGCTAAAAACCAACTAGCTGGCATGTAGCCACAAGGTGCTAGGGTTTTCGATCGCTATCTGGCTACCCTGTACAAACTTCTGAGTTGTTTGCAACAGTACACAGACCTGCTCTTATAAATATAACTTTAAGACGTGTCGTATTAAAGAGAGGAACTTATTTTGTTTGGTATTTCAACACGTGCCACAGAGGCAACGTTGATGAAATAACCTTACCTGCGTAGTAATCAATCCTGCTTCTGCCATTTTGGCCGTCAAACCAGACTTGGAACGGTTCGACAATTTCAGCATACGGCAACGTAAGCACTCCGGACACAGTGTAAACATTGGACCACTTTGGAGGTGAATTCACATCCAGAGACTTTCCAAACGAATGAGACAGAAGACACAAAACAATCGCATAAAAAAGTGCTGCCATCGTCGGACTTCACTAGCTTGCCCGAGGCTGAAACTCGTGACTGTCACTACATCTCGGCTTACAAGAGGAGTGAAAGCTGGAACCAAGTCGCCGCGCGCGAACTTTGAAACGCAAAAAAGTGCCACAAAATTTTACCCCAGAATTTTCCAGGGAGATGGATAGGCCACTATTCACTGCAGATTAACCCTAGTCCTAACCAAAAATTAACCATATCAGTGAGAATAACCCTATTAACTGTTGACTTGTAGACTGCACAATTGAAAGATAGGGTCGGTTTTAGGGTCAGAAGACAATTTTAGAGTTTTCGCTTAGCGTTTGGATAGGGTTAGGACTGACTGTAATGTAGACCACTTGTCAATCTACCTAAATAGTTAAAATGAAAAACATCAGTACTAAAATCACCCATTACGAAGGACTAGGGATACTTCTATCCAGCACATATTTGCCCTATTCGTATTTCGGTCACCCTCTCCACCCTTCCACCTTTTCTTTTCTGCCCCTGCACTATCGTAATTTCCGTAGTGAGGGTGTAAAGTAAGACAAGTGCCATAAGGCGTAACGCTCGAAACGTCTGAAACATCAGCTTTACATACTCACTACGGCGCTCAATTTCAAGTTGATAAACAGCTTTGTGCTTCAGTTACCCGCCGAGGCAGCCCAACAGTTTCTTTAGAAACTACCGTGGAATTGGGAAACCATCGTAAGCGTACACCCTCAGGACGCGAAAAGCTGTTCAGAACTGGAGCTGGCAGCTTACTAGAATAGTTCTCGTTAGCGGCAACTAGAGTTGCAAGGGAATGATGACCGCCAACGGGAACTTACCCAACTTACGATAAACATTGGGAATGTATTAAAACAACAAATAACTCTTTGTTTTTGTTTTATTGCCTTGTTCAATGCCGCGATAATGGCGATAACTGCATATACTGTTCTGTGTACTGCAGTACTAGGACTGGTCGTTAGAGATTAAAGAACAAATCATAATTGCAGCCAGCATTAACATTAACATTAATAGTCTCACTGCAGCAAAAAGCAGTGATACAGTTTACAAATGTTTGTAACTATCTTTCAAAGTCAGGCCCAATTCCTTTCAAGTGTCCGTTCACGGAGCTTAAAAACAAAGGAAAAGTCTTGATCGTAAGTGCTTGCGGCCGCTCGCGAAAATGTCTGCTTATGGGAATCAGTAAATACAGAGTTTCTATGGGAGTTCAAACGGGATTTTGCGAAGGTGGTCGTAAGCAGAACTGTCCGCTTACGAGAGTGTTCTTTGAGAGTGACTTTGGTCTTAAAACACATCCGCGAAGAATATCTAGAAAGGCGGCAAAGTAAACTGAAAGACTGAACTAAAAACAGAACTCTCGTGTCAATTATCTAGACAAACTTCTGCTTTTGTGGAGTACGTACCAATACAAAATGTTTCAAGAACAGTTTCAAGTCTCTAAAATGAATGCCAGTCGAGTACATGCATGTTCTTCCGTAAGTTATCGAGGACTCGCTTTGCAACACAAAGTTGTCTGCAATGTGTTTCATTCTGGAAAACACCCATACTATTACAAAATTAAAGCAATAAATTTAAAAATAGGATCCAAAGTGAAACATGGTTAGTATCCATGGTGAAACGCCGTGAAAGCGTTCAGTAGCTTTCAGGGGCTTGCAAGTATCCATGGTGAAAAGCCGTGAAAGCGTTGGCTTGCACAGTCTCACGTGATAGTCATGTTGACGCATTTTCTCGACCAATCGTTACCTGTTGTGCCAGTTTGAACCTAGGTTGTCGTCAGCTCAACGCGCTCTATTACGTCACAATGGATTCAGGTATAAAAGGACGCGCGTTGACAAGAATCGTCATTTTCTCGTTGTCTCTTGCAGGGTTAACTTTACGACGTTCGCTTGGCAATTTAGAGATTATGGGCTGCGTGTTTAGTAGAAATGAAGCTTTGAGCTTCCGGAAAAGGAGAAAGGTGAGCAAAGTTCAAATAAATCTGAACTTTTCTCAGAATTCGTGAAGAAGTAGGACTTTTCTGTGACTGCTTGTTCAAACGGTTTTTATTTTAAAAAAAACCGTCGGGCTTTGTGACGTCAATGCACACGCCATCCAAATTTGAAATTTGCGCGAGATCTGGGGCGAAACTGTATTGCTGGAAACCTGGTGACCAAATAAATTCAAACCCAACGGTCACATCCGCGTGCAACATCTGTTGAACACAGGAAATAAAAGATATGTCCACTACATAAAACAAAACCGTCCGTATTTTGATCACACCGAATACATAATATTTATTACGTCTGCCTTCCGTAGTAACATTGTTCAAACATCATGAACTGTATTTAGATAGGTTTTGAACATCTCCAGAGGTTGCAATTTTCTAGGACGCTACTCTTCTTCATTGTTTATGCGCACTGATTTTTTCGTGGTATTTTCATGAGTTTGTTAGCCTTAAAGATTGTTGAAAGTGCGTCAAACCTACGCGGGCTTTAAAAAGAAAAATAAACGATGTAGACCTTAGTCAAACATTAATCAGGATGACCAGAATCTTAAGGATCGTAACTTACAATGCGACTTCTCAAACATCGCCACCCTTCAAAACTCCGGGTTTTTTTCACACGATCGCTTTTTCTCAGCGTTTTCGTTAGGCAAACGAAACACTTTAACACGCCCAAGGTTCAATGCAATTCATCGTGTCTGTAGTCTTAGTCCAGGAATTTTTCCAGACACGGTACTCGAAACGTTGCTTAAGATCATGATATCACAACTTAAGAAGCGCGTTAAAGCAATCTTTGACAAATAAAAAAAACGCCTGGTTTTGTACCCAGACAGTGAGCGATTTTCACCGCAATCATTTAACAAACACTTAATGCAATATACAATAAAATATACAAGTCAGTGACCAAAAAAAAACGGCACTTTTATGGACTAATGCAATATTTGTTTGGATGAAAAATCCTCAGGAATCATAGTCTGCCTGTGAACAGGTTCCTGCGAGGGCAAAAACAAAAATGAGGGAAGCTCTCGGTTAGCTTAGCCGCCTTTTTTCTCTTCGTGCTATAACCCAATCAGGAGCCTGTCCCAGGTTACTGGCAGCACAGGAAAAACCACAAGTGCTAAGATGGAGGAATTTTCTCTCTTAAATGCCGGTTATTGAAACCTTTGTTTAAAATCAAACAATCTGAGATTATTTTTCCGCGTTCTATCGTAAACGCGAAAAGTAGTAGAAGGAGATGTCATACTTTGCAACATTTCGTCCTGTCGTTTGTATAAGATACGTTAAAAAACACAAATGCTAATTTACCGTCACAAGGCTGTTCTCGACGGCAGATCTTACTGTTTTTCCTGAGTGTTCAAGATTTCATTCATCCGCCAGTGATAGAGCACTCTCACAGCAGCCGTATTGGTGTTCTCGACCAATAGGAAACATTTCATTAATCTTTGCCTGGAACGGCGCCGAAACACGGAGACGTCACGCCCTATTGGAATTCAAAACTATCCTTAATTGAACGCTTTCTTCCCGATAATATCCGTAATTGGTGATATGGAGAGAGCTTTGTCCGATTGACGTATCTGAATCAGCATACTGATCAGTTTCACCTACTGAAGAAGGGCTAGGTCCGAAACGTTTAGTTTATCAGAACAAATTTGACTCTTTTCAGAGCATATTAGCCTTATATACTGAAGGGAGAGATCGCCAAACCAAACAAAACCCGTAGGCGTTCACCTCCGGCCTATAAACCAATCATACTGTTCACTTCCCATTCCTT
Source organism: Orbicella franksi (assembly GCF_964199315.1). Classification (NCBI taxonomy): domain Eukaryota; kingdom Metazoa; phylum Cnidaria; class Anthozoa; order Scleractinia; family Merulinidae; genus Orbicella; species Orbicella franksi. The sequence goes on along the minus strand of NC_138156.1, from coordinate 12,474,014 downwards.
TATGTCTGAGTACACTAGTAGTATTTTTAAGGTGACATGATTTTGATTTAGAAAGCGCCTATTTGAATTCAAAGTTTTCATATTCAGGCGAAAAAATACAGGCACAAGTAGCCCTCAGAGAATATCTTTTAATTTTATGACTGCGTTAATTTTGTCTTAAATCTAAATTTCCAGCTCATAATACAAGGCTATATAACACTCCTTCGTCCATTAAAAGTGCTGACGTTTGCAAACCTGTTTCTCCTTAGATACCAAAGATACACCATGGCCGTGAACGCCTTTCAACATCCTTATATGGCGTTCGACCCGTCAAAAAGCCAATACAAAATTACCCCATACCCCCTAAACCAACCGAAAATCACCCCACAACATCTAAGTGTGTCACGAACATTAAACATATATATGAGAATATTCACCAGGAATATTCATTACTTGGTTTTTTGACGGGAGGGAAGAACTTCCCAGACGAGGAATTGGTTTTTAACAAACCAACATCCACATTAAAAGGTATCTACTTTACTTAAACATAATTTATCATATCTACCAGGAGCTATTACTGAGAACTATAACTGAATCGTATGCCTGATGGAGCCCTAGATTTTCTATAAAATACTTTCCAATGTTTTTTTTTTTTTTTTTTTCAATATCTCAAAGACAAAGGCTCGTAACCAAATCGACTTAGTGCCGAAGGTCCGCTTGTGACAGGTTAAGTCCGTAATTTCCATGCAATTATACGAGTCTTCGTTATAAACTGTTACTTATACCACAAAATACACCAACAGGTGCTGAGCCTGTCTCTATTTAAAGCACACCGGTCGTAGTGAGGCCTAAAATTATTTCATTATTTACAGACAGCTGTTAATAGCTAAATCTATCTGTTGTAATATTTCTTACGTAATAAATCTATGTTTGGTACTTTGTTTAAGCAATTCCTGAAGTTCTTCCTCAGCCAATTGATACACTCAACACTGTACTTGGTGATTGTACGAGCCAGGAAGGTAAACATTATCATATATAAAACATCAATAATCATTTTAGACGTTGATATATTAAATCGCAGCTGAACTTATCAGTTAGCTGTAGACATTTAGCTCGTGGTTATCTTTATTCATTGTCGTAAGCCTTAATTACGCATTTTTATGTCCTTGTAAGTACAAGCTTTAATTTTTCTGAGTGTGCATGTAGAACTATTTCTTGCTGTCAGAGTACTCATACTTATCGCGTAATTTTACTTCTTTTTCAGCCATTCATGAAGTTCCTGGGACAATCCCAGCCTCTGTGAAGCTACCGGATTGTCTTACCTATGAAGGTAAATATAAGTAAAAAGAAAAAAAAAATGCATTCGAATCAGTGACACATCAGGCCGGTGCCTATCTGCGCCCCCCAACCCCCCCCCCCCCCTCTCCCCGAGTGCGGTGTTAGTCCATCACAGGGCCACCGCCAGTATCTGATTTGCACTCGTGAGATGATACCTACTTATTTCCATAAGTATTTTCTGATCGTTTTGTATTTGCCTTAATAGGTCTTCATGAATATGGCTTCCACCTTTTTACGCTCGATTCCGAAAAATATTGCACCTCCGTCGAGAGCTCAGAGTAAGTGCTTCGTTTTTTATTTTTTGTTTTCTGGCCTTGCTAGATGATAATGGAGATATTGATTTTATTTGATAGCCCAAGAAAATTGTAATCGTTGTTGCGTTAGTCAGAGCTACTAGGGAGCTTAAGCAATGACGACGGCGACACCGAGGACAACGCCTAGTAAAAAAATGAATTGATATTTATCTTTGAATTTCGCAATTGTCTAGATCTATTCAATGCGCCTATTGGTCTCAGAACTTGCTCAAGCTAAAATGTACTGCCAGCACTGAATTCCAAATGAAAACACGAAAAACTGATTAGCCGCCGTCGTTCGCGCTCTCCAAAATACGCAGAACTTAGCCATTTCACGTTGTTGCTGTGCGGAGGACGGTTAAGAAATGTACAAAGATTCGTAAGGCACGTGCTCAACCATTGCTTTTCTCAGTAAATCTGTTCAGGGTCTGTTGTTCGGTGACGTTCTCGTTGCCGTTACCATCGTGGTTTGCTTAAGTTCGCTATTGGTTTCCAAACAGCGAATGACAAAAAAAAATCGATTTTTTTTTTAAGAATTCCAAAGCTATTTTACACTGTAATTTCATGTTGATCTTTTTTTATTCATTCCACAGCTACATACCAGAGGCAATAAGTTGCCTGATTGGTCAGGGCAGGTTTGTCGTTGTATACAAACAAAACTTTGGTTACACTGCATACCTGCCCGATCAGTCCGCCTATGCCAGGGATCTTTTTGACGCTCTTTGTACCCGGTAAGTTTTCAGTTATTACGTGAACTTTTCAGTTATTTTCCATGCACTAAATGTCTTCACTCAAAACCTTTTCTACTTCCAAGGGCGATCTTTGTAACGTAAAAATTGTGATTGATTTTAACGCCACTTTTAAACGAAGAATATAATCCTAGCATAGTTACCGCTGTGATTATTTTTCCCAAGTTTCCTCTCTTAAATTAGACTAATTATAAATAAGTGGCTTTAAAATTTTTTTTTTCAGGGACATGTATTGTATTTTAGATATTTTAATCCTGAGCTCAGTAAATGTATTGGTCATATGTCCAAGGGACTACTTCAAGAAACCCGCCAAAAAACGGCTTTAATACTTTATTAACTTTGTTATGTTTTTTTCATATCTATTTTACTCAGGCTTGGCGAGCAACTATTGCGTATTGTATTCTACAATCCCTCTTGGTATGTTCAGGTCTGCCTTGACCTACAAAGCAGGAGAAGTTCACACTTTTTTAGGTGAGTGTCTAATTAAGTTCAAGGCCTCCTTATACTCCTGAGGTTTGCACCACACCCGTTTGACTGAGTACAAGTAGCTACAAGTAGCAAGGAATGTACAGGAAACGTGTCGGGCAATGCATACACTTTCTACACTGATATGATTACAAGTTGCATGTAATTGAAAAGTTTCAAATATCTAATTTGTTGACAAGAACTAAGTCAAATTGCTGTTCATTGTACTGACACGTCTTCATTCGTATGAGCGTGTTATGCCTTATATAGTGCGTTGATACTAGACTTCAGTGGAAACAAAGCGCTGAGTTTTCGTCAATCATCTCATTTTTGCACAATTTGTGCAGTGAAACCTGGCATTAATCGTCCAAACTAAACTATGAAGTGCAAATGAAACTAATCAACCTTTTCATTTCAGCGTGGCAGCGATGGAAAAGCTTATATTCACTCAGAATCCAGTTGAACTCGCCAAACTGACAGGTAGCCATTATTCGACAGATTTTTTAATCATCAATATTTCTATTCCTGTCTGGTAACAGTGACTGTGTTCATGGAAGTTATGTCATGCAAGTTTTCAAAAGGCTGCCGGTTTTCTCATACCAGCACAAACGTTTTTAGTTTATGGATAAAACGATATTTTATTGATAGGTTATCAGGCTCTTTAATTCAATTAATTATAAATTTTATAGTATATATAAACAATAGTCTCCAGTTGGCGCAAAAGTATGCACGGATATTTGTCCGCGGACATTATCTGTTCCGAAAAGCGAACAGTTTTCCGAGAGCGTAAACTGTGAGCTTTGAGGAACAGATAATGTCTAAGGACAAATATCCGAGCATATTTTCAAAGTCAAATGGAGACTATTGTGTTTATTATCCTTGAAATATTTTTTGCAACATGCGCAGTTTTGAAAATTGGGGAATATTCTCGGATGTTCCCAGTTTTAGCTGGGAAATATTCGGTCACGTGACGCGTTTAGACCGATCGCGCGCGAGCGAAATTATTTGATGAATTATGTATTACATAACATTCTATTCAGGTTTTGCTGTTTATTCTACTTTCAGGTTTTCCCGGACAAATTAAAGTGTAACTTCTTGGCCTGTAATTAATTTAAATTGTAAAAATAATAAAAATCACACGACGCAGTGACGTGTAAAATTTTTATTTAAGTAAAGTAAAGTAAAAGTACAAAATAAAAACCAACTTAGTCTTAGCAGTAACATTAGAGAGGAAATGTAGTTTTTGAGTTGAATCCTTAAAGTAAAGCTAGCACGGGGTGTGACAATTCTAATAAAAGCTGCTTGAAAAGTATACCTACTAGTGAAGGTCGCTTCAAAATTTCTGAGCATAATTCTAATCCAGTATCCTGATTTCTTTGGCTTTTGTCTAAAATATTTTGTTCGTCCGAAACAGAGCTTATTAAAGTTGTTACCCCATGTGATCGAAACAAACTGTAATCTATGAAATTTATCAAAGAAAACAGCCATTCACTGTAATTTATAAAGTTCATGTCTTAGGAAATTAACTGTTACATGTAACTAAGGAATTCAGCTTCGTTTCTTTAACTTCCTAAATAAACAATTAATTTTATAAAAACACAACTTTTTGCCTTCTTGAGTGTTTGATTATTTATTATATAAGCTGAGACATTATTAAAGCTGATATTGAAGTTTACTGACTCATATCAATGTTTGAGATAAACTTGTTTAATTCAAGTGAAATATTCATGTGTGTAACTCAAGAACTGATGAGATGGCAAGTACATCAACCTTGAATTTAAATCCTCTTTTCAATTCTTTATTTTTTGTATAACACTTTTTCCCTTGAATAAATAAATCATTTGAAACAAAAGAAGTTGCTTGTGTTGTCTTTGCTCTATATGTGATACGAAAGAAGTTAGGAGGGCGTTTAAAATAGTATTAAGGTGTAGGGTATCCTCCGGTGGGGTGTCTAAACAATAGAGCCGATATTATATGAATTCTTGTTTTTCTGGGAGCAAACGAACTGTCCAAAATATATATATGTTATTTGCCGGCTGGGAGATCCGACCCTAAGCCGGCAAATAACATGTTTATTTTTTTTTTCCTGCAGTAAATTGGTTTTACAGATTACAAATGGGTTTGATTTAAGCAACTCTTGTCATTGAATCGGCTTGCGCGCCGTCTACTAACGATTTGTAAAAAATCTCGGCAACGAGCAAGTGACTCAGATAGTAGACAAAGAAAGATGTATTAAAAAGCAGATTTTTTTCCAACTACTTTGTGTTAGTTGCATTTATTTCACCAGTTAAGTTCTCCAAAATTGTTTTTGCGGTGTGAAATTTCGTGCGAAGTTAAAAGTTTTACTACAAAAACAATTTCTGTCAGTCGTTGCTTTTGAAATTACTTCGTCACTTTTCTACTGCAAATTGAATAGCAGAAAGCGAGGAAATTCGTTAAGTGTATTCCACAGAAATTCTTCTAAATACAGCAACGATCAGAGAGGTAAACTCGACTGAAATTGACTCAAATTTTACGGCGAGAGAAACACAGGATTACGTGCCATTACAGCGCCAAGCTACAAACAATTAAGCAAACTCTCACAACTTCAAAACACTCAATTGAATTTACTTACAGTAACTTTCCTTGCCATTTTAAAGTGAACAGAGATAAACTCTCGTCGACTAATCGTCGACGGATGTGTAAAAAAGGCAAAAGATTGACGATTACCGCTAACTTTTAGGAGCGAAATTTAGGCAGCGGGAAAAAAATCCGGCCCGTGGCTGCCCGTGGGCCGTATCGTAAAAAGCTGGAGCGGTCACGTGCGTATGATTACTTGAGCCAATCAAATTCGAGGATTTAGGATTCCGGCCCGATCAGATGCTGGAGAAAAAAATAAAGAAGTGTCTGTAAGGAGAGGTTCAAGTCACATGTCAGTCAAATACGAGAGGCAGTGTTTTCCCACATTTCTAAACGCATAGTGGAGTATTTTTGAGGAAGAAAACGAGAAGTAACACGGTAAAAAAATTATGCCAAGACCAAACACTGCCAAGGCTATGATATCCTTTCTTTAATAACACTTTACACAATGCTGAGACAGTTTTAAAAATATCCTTTATTTTAGCGTTTTGTCATTTTGCTTCTCTTAACAAAACGCAAAAGTGTGTCCTGTTTATAAATAATAGCATATGTACACGACATCCTATATACATTGACGTTTCTAAAATACAGCGACATAATTTTCAGACAAAGGTGAATCATCTTACTGTTGATCACAGGCTGTAACATGGTCAACAAGTTGATCAAAAATATGACTGAACAAATGCAAAAGTGTGAGCTACATAACGCATACAAAATCCATTCTTTTCTATCGATTTTCTAGCCACACCTTTCGTTATGTAATGTGAAGCTTTCACGATCTAGTTCCAACTGTAAATAAAATCCTAACGCGTTACCATTACATGTAAATGAAAGCTATCAAGATTTACTTTCCTGCTGCCAAGTTCTTCTCAAGTAAAATTGTTAGAAAATTTGTCAAATTTGTAGCTTGGCACTCTAGGAGTTAAAAGTTAATTACTTATATGCCCTTCCTGTGTATCTAAATATTTTTTTATTTCTCTTCTATTTTTCGATCCGTTTTCTTCAGACGTTACGTTAATATTAAGCAAAGTCGTGATTTCAAGCGACCATAGTGCCGCTGGTTGGGGTCTGTGCGATCTTTGCAGCCTCCATTGAAATCACATCATGAGCGGCATTATTTGCCTCCAGGAAACGGTTAATGTGTTCGATAACTCTCATCATGTCAGACTGTAGGGTTACTAATTTGTCGCCATTGTCAATACACTTCAGCTCGAACTCGGCAATGTCTGCTTTACTTTGTAAGCCACGAAGACGATAGAAATACTCGAGAGCCTCACGCATGCGACCTTGAAGAACAAACAGCTGGAAAAAAAAGCACAAATTAATCTTTACTAAGGTCACTCGAAAGAGTTTATCATTAGAAAACGTTTATCGAGGGAGCAGGGATGGCGCAGTGGTGAGAGCGCTTGCCTCCCACCAATGTGGCCCGGCTTCGATTCCGGTCCGGTATCTTAAGAGGGTTGAGTTTGTTGCTGGTTCTTGCCTTGCCCCGAGGGTTTTTCTCCGGCCTCTCCGGTTTTCCTTCCTCCACAAAACTCTCCAAATTCCAATTTGACCAGGAAAGAGGACCTGCATGAAAACCAGCTAAGGCTGATGTGGCTTGCTCTCTAAATATTTTAACTTATTTGAAGTTGGACGGCTTGCGTGTTTTCTATAAGATCGTCTATTTTTGGGGCTGACGCTGAACTATTGAAAACTGCTGACATGTACTCTAGTGCTGGACACAAGGCGTCGTATCAGCCAACTCAGAAAACTTTACTTAACAAAAAGGTTTTAGGAAAATCTTGCTAAAATAGAAATTGAGAGTGAATAATCTAATTGTTAAATAGTTAATGACGAGAGAACCATCAAGATTCGTGGATCTGGAAATAGATCAGCACGAGTGACTGCTAATTATTCGCGTTTGTTGCGATTGACACAGTAAAGTTACGTGGAGTAAGCTAACCTCTCTGTGATCCTTTAGGCTGTGTTCATTGTTCACTCTTCTCTCAACAAGTCTCAGCAACGCAGCTCTGTTGTTAAGCAAAGTGTTCTGTAACCTTTGGTAAACTACCGCCAGTTTCTTGTTTTCACTCAATGCTGTTTTCACGCCTCCCTAAGAGAAGGAACACACAGACAAGTTATTACTTGGAGAAATAATGATACATAAGAACGCAATAGGCCATTTCCGATTTGCGCTTACCTCTGTTTCAAAACGAGTCTTGGTGCACAACCTTTCATATTGAAATGAGTTTTTCTTGCACGTTCATTGTCTTGCAAATCAAACTCATTTCCATATGAAAGGTTGTACACTAGGCCTGGGTTGTTCGCTATCCACTGGATAAATCACTATCCTTCGGATAGCGTGGTTTGTTTTGTTAACATTTATGTACTGGATACATCATAGTGATTTATTTGGTGGAGAGCGTCATCCAGCCTTCGAACAATTGGGGCCAGGACTCATTTTGAAACAGAGGTAAAAAGCAACTCGAAAATCGCTTATTGCTCCTTAAAGAAATAATGATTCATAAGAATACAATTGTTGTGCACTATCTACCGCTAAGAACAGAATGCTTATTTAACGCCTAGATCTCCCAACACCACAAATCTCACTGTTGACGAGAGGTGAAATTTTTCGGCTTACGTTACCTGGTTGGTAGTTAAGACCTCGTTCCTTTCTAGTATGTGCATCTCGTGGTTATCTTTTCCGCGTCTGATTCTCTCTAAATAAAACAACACAAACATCACGGTATCACATAAATATCCTATCTTGCACAACCTCGCATAAAGTGCATATCAAAAAACTTGGACGTCCACAGAGAAGCGAGGCATGGTGCTTGACAAACACGTCAGCGTGATATGTAATTCTTATTGCCGCTGATCACATTGCCTGGCGTCTCGTCACTGGCAAAGCGAGGCTGAGATAAGCGTAGGTAATAGAAAACAGTCATACTGTGATAGAGGTTACCACAGGCCATTCTAAAGTGTTAAATACCTTCGAGTTGTTGGAGTGATTTCTTCAAGTCTTGTTCAGTTTCAAAACCTGTCTCTATCTGTATCTTTAATTCAGTCATTTCCTCACTGAAAAATAACCATTTTAAAATTCATGAATTTTTTTGAAATCGGCTTGCACACTTCAAGTCGTTTGATTTCTGCTCACTAGTTAAGTTTTTAACCTTTTATTTTTTTTTTAACTGTTTAATGATTATGAATAAATGAATGAATGAATGAATGAATGCAATCAATGCGATGCAATACAATGCGAATGGAAATTTTAAAAGTAAGCAACATGGCACCGCACTCACGTCAAATCATTGATATTCTCTTGTGTTGTGGCTATGACTTTATTCATCATTTGAGTAGAAGACTCCATGTCCGCCATTTTCTTCTCCATCATCTCTGATTTCCACGTGATGTGGTCCAAACGTTTGGTGAATTCCATAGTCTCTTTCTGCAACAAAGCAATCAATAAATTATTTGCCAAACAAGCATGAAATACTCAGCTTTTGTACATGTGCAGTCGTACGAGCTTGGAAAAACACCAATTAATCTGCTTTTTTAGAGAGTACAGTTGAACCTCCACTAAGTAACAGCCACTGTTTTGTTGTCTCGACGGATGGTACATACATATACTTCTTCAGGGCTGTCATTAATTGTTTAGTCACCTGTAGCCTTATATATTCTCCACACCCATAGAAAATTTGTTACTTTATGGGTGAATTCTCTAAACAACAGGGAATTTCACCCGTAGCATCAAGGCAAAATCAAGCATACTCAGCCGAAACAGGTGTTACGGCTTATGGCCCTTAATGACAGCCCTGCTTCTTGACTGTGTTACGTATTTCTGTGCTACAATTTTCGAATTATTTAAGAAATAAAACTGTTGTATCACCCGAAAAAAAACGGGTGTCATAGTACAACCCTAACTCCCCATAAATGCCACCTCCCTACAAAGGCCACTTTCTTCTGTCCTTAAGGTGGCCGTTTTGGAGAGGTTCGTAATAAACAGATAAACTGTGCAAACCTTCAACTCTGCCTCTTTGGGTCGCAATTCAGCGATTTCACTCTGAAATTTAGTCTCCATGTCATTGTGCTGCTGGGCCACTTTCTCCAATATCTTGTCAAGTTGTGCGATGGTCTAAGTTGGTCAAGAAAATAACCTAAATCATTGACTGCGAATTCGGAAAATCCATAATTATCATTACCAGAAAAATGGAAAATAATGTTATCTCCAGTATTCCAGGTAAACTTAAAGATGGTCAAGCCATTCATTGACGTAAAACTAAAATGAGAAATAATTATCAACTCGTTGACTGTACAAGAATGATTGCCTGTCGATTCAAATTTAAATTCACATTAAAAAACCTTTTTAAAAGTTTACCTCTTGTCTCTCATTGTGAATCTTTTCCAGCTTCGATACCTAGAAAATAGACGGAAATATACCAATTGTCAAATCAATCAATAGGTCAGTCGATCAGTCAATTCTTCCCTCTGTCAGTCAGCTAGTCACTCTGTCAGACACTCGGCCAGTCATTCAGTCAGTCAGTCAGTCAGTCAGTCAGTCAGTCAGACAGTTGGTCAGTCGGTCAGTGGGTCGGTCAGTAGGTCGTTCGGTAGGTTAGTCAGTCGGTCTGTCTGTTGGTCTGTCTGTCTGTCTTTCTGACAATGTAATGCAGTACAGAAATCATATTAAACCTGATCTCTAACATGGTCTACAAGCTTTACTATTTCGTCTGCCCTCTGGGTAGCCTGTGAAACGAAACGAAATATAATTTGTTAGAGAAGTTTTATGCGTTTCAAAACAATATACCTTTTTACCAAACTATGAAAATCTTGAAACCACAAAAGACTCACTTTTTCACGCTTCTTCTTGGAGTCAACATGTGTCTTGGCAAGGTCGTGTGTATCTGATGTGATCCTCGCCTGAGAAGACAAAAATACATGCATACTTTTATCACGACTGAAAAGTAACTATACCCTGTTCAGGACAGGTTCAGACCCTGTTTCTAAATGGCCTCATGTGGACCATTTAAGGGAGTACTTCCCTCGGGCTTCAGTAACGTAACGCAACGTAACGCAACGTAATGTGACGCAACGCAACGTAACGCAACGCAACGCAAAGTAACGTTACGTAACATAACATGAAATTTATTTGAGCATCAATAAAATTTAGCTTTGAGAAAGCTAATTGTGGTGGTCGCAGTGGCGTCAGTGATGTGAAGTGAAGGCCTGACTAACCTGTAACACTGTCCTGGCGTGTGCCTCGTCTTTGAGTTGTTTCTTGAGTGCGTCAGCGGTAGTCTTCAGTGATTCTTCAACACCCATCACTTCTTCTTTCTTCACAACCAGTGTCTCTGTAAGGTTGTTGTGTAGAACTTCAACTTTCTTTGTTTCCTCCTTTGAAACCTAATCATTAACACATCCATGTTATAAGACAGTTTACTCCCACAGTGTTTTTCTTTACCTAGGATTGAAAATGGGTACTGGTGAACTATGCAATGAATTTGCAGGGCAACATGGCAAGTTCTGGAAACTCGAGAAAAGCTTCAGATTTCAGAACTACAGAAAGCAGAGTAAAATCAAGTGTTGTGAACCACTTTGGACGAGATGTAGGGTCTAATTGTTTTAGTATCACCCAACTAGTCGGACAGAAAAGGCAATAATAACGTTAGCAAATGCAAGTTGAAGAAATATTCATTTGGGAATAAAACGAAAGAAAGCGTCACACTCGATTGCGCCAGTTTCGCTACTCGAGGACTATTACTAATAGTCCGCTGGTAGCGTAGCCAATTAAAATGCAGGATTTGCATTGGTCCACTAATAGGGTGATACTAAAAGAAGAATATAAAGTAAGGTTTACATAACGAAAACGTCAAATGTTATTTACAATGGTGTTAATTGATTAATATGAAGGGTTTCATTTGTGTAATGCAGTACCAAGGTAAACGTGAGCTTACCTGAATTGGGATAATAATAAATGATGACACTTGTATTTGAACAAGTTTTGCACTGTTTGTAATTATTGCAACTGACACACACAGATTACAAAATTTATGGACAACGAAAGACAGTTTAAGACCACTTTGTTAATTTAAACTGATTAATTTTTGAAGAGGATGGGCGACAGGAGCAAGATCGCGTTTTACGGAAAATAAAAAGAAAGCAAATGGCCACAATATCAATTTCTAAATTTGCGTGTAATATACAACTTATTAAAACTTGCCTTCATTTGCTCTTCTATTTTCCCCATCTCTTGTTCTGCCCGCTTGATAGCCTTCTCATCACTGATTTTTTGTTTGGCGCTGTCAGAAAGAAAGAAGACAAGTACACTGTAGGAAACCTGTTCATCAAACCTAAATTTCAACCTATTACCTATCTTTGCTTTTCTCTAAGATACATGTGAAAAGGATTGTATATAACCGATAATAGTTGTACTGTACCTAGAGTATCTGAGCAAATTTGCTTTTTATTAGTTTTTGTAACACATCTCTTTCCTCTGTATTTGCTCAAGGTAAATTATGTTTCCTTTTTATTTTCCTTTCCTTTATCTGTGAATAAGAAGCAGCCAACTCAATAGTGCTGCTACTGTGGCTGCTGTTCACGTCTTTAAAACTGATACATTTCTTAGTTATATAACCTACATTTGTGTTCTACTGTTTTTCGTATTTTTTTGGGTGTGTGTTGAAAAATAGTGCATAGAAACATTTGATTGATTGAATAACTGACTGACGGATGGACGGATGGACAGACTGGCTGGCTGGCTGATTTATTTTAGAATTCTCATATTCTCATCAATCAATATAGACTTCCTTAGAACTTCTGGAATCTTGTCTTACGTCACTTTGTACAAACTGTTGCTTACAGAGTTTCCATATATTACTCTTACAATGAAGGACCAAAGTTTTTTTCATCTGCTTACCATTGCTCCAGTTTTTTGTTTAGACTGGTTATTTCCAGTTTGGTCTCCTTGATTCTTGAGGTTAATCCTCGCAGTCTTTTTGAAGCATTCTTTATTTCATGTTCTAACTTGGCATTTTCACTTTCCATTGATGCTTGCTAAAAAAACACAGCAAAAAGCAAAATTTGGTGAGTTCAACATTGAATTAGTGACACAGATAAAACAAAACAGGCCAGGGAGAAAATGATTGAATCACACATGGGTGCTATTGACGTGTCTAGCTCCAACCTTCGGATATACATTGGTCAGTAGGAAAAATGTGTACTCCACTCAGCGATAAAGTTGTGTTTGGAATTTGTCCATTCCAGAGTTTTGAGTGTAGCCTCAACTCTTCTAGCATGTTATGAAGATTTGAGATGGGTTTAAAAAGGCCACAGCAATATTCTTGATTGCTTGCTTTTCTATAATATCCATTCACTGCAAGCTTTTGCCTGCATGTACATCATTTCTTACTGTTTATGAAGTACTGTGAAACATTGGAGATCTACATTGTAAGCAATTTTGTTGAATAACAAAACAACAATAAAAAGGAAGGACTTTTATACTTACTGTTATTTGTTTGTCAGTCTTCAGTTTGTTGTTCTCACTCACAAGTTTTATGTGTTCTGCTTCTTGCTCCACAATTTTCTCTCGAAGTCTTTGCACCTAAAGAGCACAGTATCATAGAAACACTTATGTTAACATCACACTGTACACAGAGGACAAAACATATGAACAAGACACATTTTCATCGGCCATTTCTGCTGTACAAAACAATGAACGGATATCTACAACAAGCCAAGAATGGAAAGGGTGGAAAGAAAACCAGTTTCAAGCTGTGACTATGATGTATTAGTATATACCACACAAGTAAATAGTGCTTTTCGCGCGCTCTGATTGGTTAACTCAGAGGTGATCAGTCCGGAATATCCCGATAAATTAGGACATCTGTGATGTCACGAAACTCACGTTTTAACCAATGAGAATGCGTGTTTTGATTAGAGCGTTGTGTTTCACAACAAACCAAGAGATTCAAGATGGTGGACAAAGAGAGTCGCGAATACTTTCCAATGCCATGAATGCGGGCCTTCAGGAAGTATATATTTATCTCGAATTGAGTTAAATACTGTCCAAATTATAAAATAAAGGGAAAGTTTGTGTTCGCGTTCCATGTCACAGACAATTCTGCCCAGATAACGATTATCCTCGGACCGAAGGAAGCACCACAGAACGCAATGCGGGCCACGTGTGACGAGCTGCTGTTATCATTCTTTGGAAAGAGACCGTACAATCGGTAAGCATCTTTACTCTGCATTTTTCTAAGCACAGAAATGATCGATATGAGAATTGAGGCTTTCCTCTTATCTAGGGATTATCGGGCCGAAATCCACAGCACGCGCGTATTCTTATATGCCAGCAAAGATAAATTGTAGATGTCCAAATGTTATACGTTTTGGCTAAATCGAGGAAATGAAATCATCATTAAAACAGAATTTTCAATAACGCATACGAGTGGGAAATTCTTGTTCTTTTATACAAAATAAACCAAGCTAGAAAAAATGTATCCAAAATTTTAGTGTTGTCAGATGCAGGGATAGTCAAAAATTCTGTTAATATATTCTTTGTAAATCTGAAATTTCTCCATTTTGGTATTTATTTCAAATATTTCTTGTATCTATTTGTTACTGTGCTAAAAGATATCGTGTCTGATTTCCACATCTAAATAATGAAAACTTACATATAATTGCTGACTTTCACAAGTTATTTACCCAAAAATATCAAAATATAATTCCTGGACAGGTTGACAAGGGAGAATTCACAATCCATCCACATGTCCCAAGGTTTTATTATATATTTATTTAAAGTATACAAAACAAATTCAGTCTTGAGAGTGAAATCCATTTTATTTTATTCACTCTTTAGGTACTCTCGAACAAATCACAAGCGCTTAGAAGATTATTACATTGCTTACAGATGCCAATATTATTACAACTGTATTTTTCGTTTTAACATATGAATTTATTTTGAATGTAGTTACCACATTAGTCTCACTAAATAAGAGATTGCCCTCAAGTGGTCTGATAACTCTTATGTTTTCTATTTTTTATTACATATTCTTAACCAAACTGATATGTTTCCTGTTCACAACCAATTAATGTTTTGCATTAGTTTCACATTTAGTAATGTTCAACACGCGACACTACATTATAAACTCTCGTACCTTTTCAGTCTTTGCGTTCATAAAAATTATTTTGCAAAAACATTACTTTCTGGTACATTCAAGCTTCATGGGGAGGTGAAAAGAATCATCATCTACTAGGAACAGCTGCAGTGTGTATAGTTTTTAAAAATGCCCCTACAAACCTTAACTTACATGTTTGCATGGCCCTCAACGTCTGGTAAATGAGTACAAACAATCTCTCTACCCTTTGTGCCATTCCTTGGGATACTGATAGCATCCATTTACAGGGAATCACTGCACAACCCCTGGCCTGCCTGTTTTGCTGCCACTTCTGTGCTGTAGGTGGTTTTCAACAGGCTACCGGCTCTCCAGTGACAAAACTGGGGTGCACTTTCGGCGAATCCACAAAACAGAGACCTCCCAAATTTGTTTAATTTCGTCCGCGTACTTAGCGACGTCTTATTTCCTCTCTTTTCCCTTTGTTTTTTCCCCAAAAATTCGGCAAAGTGCCTCGAGCAGTCGAGTATGCTCTTCCATGTACTTAAGAGAGAGAAATTGAAAACAACTGTCATAAAAATGAAGGAACGATGCATTACTCAAGTCTTATAACAACAGCGGTTCAGGTACACTTGTAACGCCTCAAATTCAAAGAGAGTGTACAAAATATCGACGTTGTTTACAACCGTGTAATTTGGCATGATGAAACTTTAACAACACTAGAACCAGTAAAAAATATACACAGCTCAATGAAGAATACGTGAATACTAGAAAATAATGCGTACACTTTACTAACCTTAATATTTGGCTACAAAATCGCGTCTACATCGTCGCTTGACACCAAGAAAACTCAATGATTAGAAGACAGTCAACGTTCTCCCACTACCAAAATGGCCGCTTATTCTCCTTCTCAGCGTTTGGTCGCAAAAAGTCCTGGATAATGCTGGCCAGACTTTATGCGAGACTGGAAACAACATATTTTCTTGGTCCGCATAAAAGGTCCGCCATTTTCCCTGCTAACAATAGCTTCCTGACGTCATGACTGTCCTAATTTATCGGGATATTCCGGACTGGTGATTAGCAAGTACTATTCACCTCCGAGCAGCCATCGCGAGAGATTTTAAATTTCCGACCGCTTGTCACACATAAAATAACATTTTGGTCCGCCAATTATTCAGCTTGTGTGGTATATACTAAAACATGAAAGTGAAGAATGACCATCGCAGTTAATTTTCCAATTTAAGCAATTGGAAAGAAGAAGCCTGGAAAAATCAGGGCTTCAACGGGATTCGAACCCGTGACCTCCGCGGTACCGGTGCGATGCTCTACCAACAGAGCTATGAAGCCACACATTGGGAGCGAGGTCACTTAATTGAGTTCATATCTTCCCGTGAGGAGTGAAATGATGTGAAGTTTATATGAAATAATTCATACATGAACTGCGGTTGTAGATGAAAGTGAAGAATGATCATCGCAGTTAATTTTCCAATACAAGTAATTGGAAAGAAGAAGCCTGGAAAAATCAGGGCTTCAACGGGATTCGAACCCGTGACCTCCGCGGTACCGGTGCGATGCTCTACCAACTGAGCTATGAAGCCACACATTGGGAGCGAGGTCACTTAATTGAGTTCATATCTTCCCGTGAGGAGTGAAATGATGTGAAGTTTATATGAAATAATTCATATATGAACTGCGGTTGTAGATGAAAGTGAAGAATGATCATCGCAGTTAATTTTCCGCGGAGGTCACGGGTTCGAATCCCGTTGAAGCCCTGATTTTTCCAGGCTTCTTCTTTCCGATTGCTTAAATTGGAAAATTAACTGCGATGATCATTCTTCACTTTCATCTACAACCGCAGTTCATATATGAATTATTTCATATAAACTTCACATATACTAAAACAATTATTCACCGCAGTGTCAGTGAGAGTGATAGATATTTACCTCACCGCTTCGCGGCTCGGTAAATATCCACCTCCACTTCGGTAAATAATTGTTCACTAGCCTGAAGGTTATTCTCACTAGCCCAGAAAAAATTCTTACTATGGTAACATGATTAATGACATCAAATTAAAGTACTGCAGCTATAGTTTCCCCTGTTACAGCGCTTCTATAATTTGAATTTCCCCAGAAGTTTTCCAAAAAAACAAAAACAACAACAACAACAACACATGCGTACACATGCCCATGAGGCAAGCATGTAGGATAGAATCCACTAGCCCCAGGCTGTCACAAACAACTCTGTTTGCACACTACATACTGGACTCTAAATTTGGCCATCCCAAGTTCAAGACTTATCCCTTGATCAATGGCTGAAGTTCTGTCCACCCTTTAGACCCAATATCATTGTAAAGATACATATTTAGTTTTAACTGGTCTCTATACCTTTCTTATAGTACTAGAAGGGACAGTTTACTTGACAATCAAGCACGGTATGCTTGTGAAAATAAGAAATAATAATATTTCGCTTGCTTTTTGTCGAAACTCTAATAATTTCGCTCACCTAATTAAACGTCTTGGAAAATTATTAGAATTTTGCTAAAATGTGCATGGAATTATTTCCTAATTTCACTGGTCACTTGATCATCATATTAAATCTTCACTGTTGATCACTCTTAAGTATAATAAGGCAACAACAAAAACTAACCTTATCCTGTTGTGTTGCCTCTAATGCCTTTATTCTTTCCTCTCTTCCCTCTGAAACACATGGTAACAAATAATTTTGATAAACAAACAATAACTATTATATTTATAAGGATACTTCAAATATGCCTCTTAAATGTAACAATAAAAAGGTATCTACAAGAGCCCTTTTCTCATATGTGTACAGTGTACAGTACAATTGTAGAGAAAGACATTAGCCTTTTGGAGTGCTCTGACAGACATCATATTCAGAGTGCTTTGAAGTACTGTACTAGTTGTGACATTGCTGTAAAGGTACTTTTTGATAAGAAATATGAATTAGAATTTACATATACATAAATTGATTCAATTGGTAGGAAAAAATTCAGAGGGGTGGGGGGGGGGGGGGGAAGGGGAGGCAGGGTTGGTTCTTGCAGTACTTACCCAGAATAACAAGCTGCTCTGCATTTTCTCTGAGTGTGTTTCTGATGTCATTCATGGTATGAGTGTTGGATGTAAAGTACATCCTTAACTGAGCTAATTCATCACTGTTAATAAACAAAGATACAGAATACGTTGTCAATTAACTGGTGGGGGGAGAGGAGAAGGGGCAGTTATTGTAAGTTATGGACACTGGATTGTGAGCCCTAGTTTTCAAGTCATTTCAATTCTAGCGTTCTTGGACAAGATACATTTACTTACTGTAGCTATTACAGTGCCTCTCTTGAGGCTAGTCAACTTCCAGTCAACTTCAATAAGGCTTGTTAATTATGGTTTTTTTAATAATGAGTTTTCGAAACTGAAAAAAATTGGCCTCTCCTACTTTGGTTGCACTTATTCTAAGAAAACAAAGGCAATATAAAAAACCTACCACAGAAATGATGCTAAGGAATGGCTTTCATTATTTTCATCAATCATTGCATGAAAATGAACTGACAAACAAAATTAATGCTAGGAGCATCCCACTCACAAACAATATTCCTATGATTCCATCATGCTAAGGAAGTAGGACTCAAATATAGTTGTTATACCTTCCAACTACGTAAGGAAAACGTGTCACTATTCATGAGTCAAAACGCACTGACTCCCTAGGGAAACAACAACTTGAACTTTTGACTTGTACATGATCAGGTTGTGCACCTTGAAACCCCAGCAAATTTGTGTACCAGCCGGCATCAAGCAAATAATTTTTTTGCAGTGCTAGTTTTAAGTTTGGAGGTATAACTAAAAACTTAATGACTGGTCCAACCTTCACCCTCAATGTTCCCTTGGGACAAGTCATTAAGAGCTTATTGCACTGGCAAGCTCATCTAGACAGTGTAGAAGTGCTATTTGGACACTTACACTTGCTCTAACAGCATGTGACTTGGACTGAAAGGTTTACAAGCATGTTATTACCTGACTGCATTGAGTTCATTTCTCACGACATCCACATCTTGTTTGATAAGGGATCTTTCTTGTGCAGCTTTTCCCTTAGCTTCTGCTGTTTTTCTCTCTGTAGCTGCCAGTCTGTCAAGAGTATTATCCAACTCCTCATCTGTTTCGTCTTGTTTGAGCTGAATGCTTGACATTGCTTCCCCTTCCAGGTCCAGCTTCTCCTCAACTAAAGGACTTGAAAAGAAATCTACAAATTGATTTTACTTCACACAATACATGAAAAGTAGTTGGAAGATGCAACTGAATTCATCAAATGGAATTGCAGGTTTGAGTTAATCTAAGAGAACTAGGCTAATTTACTTTAAGAGATGACACCCTGGTTTTTGAAATACAAGCTGCTGACTTGACTGGTCTTCCAAAACAGTTTGTAGACTATACATTTGCTACATGGGATCTTGACAAACCCTTCACTGCCCTATGTCATTGATACCATAAGATCAAGTCCACATTTAGTAGAGAAGGCATACTGTAACATAATTAAACTTACCAGTGTCTTTGTATGTTGCTCAGATCTTGTAAAACCTTTGCATGTCTCACTTCTGCAATTATTCAGAAATGTATTGTAGTTAATTTATTGCTTTGTAAGTGTGAATCAAAATTATTGGGATGTAAATGAAATGATCCGGCCCTATCCCCCACTTGGGGGCAAGGAACTAAGCAAATGAAATGATATAAATGATATTTGAGACTTCATGTAATGTTTCTTCAAACAGAGACAAATGATAGGAAATCTGATTAAGAAGCTAACTGAGAGAGCTGGTGCTGTTGTCATGGGTGTTCAAGAAAAGAAAATCAACTGAACATGATATGAAATGTAAAATTCGATGAGCTTAAAGAGCTCTGAGTCAAGAAAGAAATGCAACAGAGTGTACATTAATAAGCTAGTTGCCACTGATTGTTGGCACAAACACAGTCAAGCCAAAGAGAAAATAGGGAGGGCTGTAACATTTTTTTTTAAGTGGAATAATATCCAGCCTGACACAATTTCTTTAAGACACTTTTTTATTAAAGAAGAAAAGTAACTTTTACAGACCATAATGAGTAAAAAGCAGAATCCTTTAAAAGGTCAATCACACATCAAACAGTGTGGACATAAAGCAAAGAAGATGCATTCAGTAAAGTGCAGTATGCCAAGTTAAGATAAGCATGCTGAGTGTAAACCAACATGAGGATGAAGAAGAACTTACATCACCAGGAGAAAGAGCAACTGTGAGTAGCTGGTGAAAGACAAGATAAGCTGTCAGGAAAATCAGCAATTCTTTAAGGGCTCAAAAGGAAATTGAAGTAGCAGAACCAAAAATGTCAGGAAGACTACAAAATGAGTAAAGAATGATGTTTTCACATGTACATGTAGCCCAACACTCAATAAAACATGGCAAGAACAGGGCAGCAAAATAGGAAAATAGGAAAGATGAAAAACTAGGAACCTGAGTACTCTACTTTATTTCTCACAATGTACAAGTAGCCAAAAACAAGCAAACTGCATAGGTTTATTGCACATTATGTAATCGGCTAAGCTTACACAGTAGATCAACTTTGCTCCAAGCAAATTATTAATGTTAGTTAGCAAACCATCACACCTGCATGATGAACTCTTTCACTAATTCTGGCTTCAATTCTGCCTTGGTAAGCACAGTGCCACCTTAACTCATTGATGTCAATGGCACATGCTTCATGCTCTGTTCAAATGGAAAAAAAAAAAAGACTTATTGCTGGTAAACAGCTGACATTGATTGGAGTGCCAAAAAGACAAGCCTCTAAGGAAGTATGGGGGCATGCTTCCCCAGAAAATATCTAAATTGAGAGGTTCAGAAATGTTATTTTATGCATTCTCTTGAGGGCATTTCCTAACAAAGATAATTTTACATGTACAACAGGTCAACCTGCCAAGAATATTACGGGTTTACAATTTTTAATCTAAAGCACTAGGATAACTGAAAACATACACCACACCCTCACCCCATCCCCTCTCTCTCGCTATATCCCCTCTCTCTAGCTACACTGTACAGCCTTGACTGTCCTGACTCAGGGAGACAAACTGATGTTGCCGGTTTTTTAGCCGGTGACCAGCACTTAATGAGAACCCCAAAACCCCCAGTCAAAAGTTTTTTGTTTTGTATTCCCACACCCTTGGAGCTTGATACTTTCCTTTAACATATATGGCTTTTCAGAGCCTTGTACACTTGTAATTTCTACTGACCTTTCATGAGTTACTCGTACTTGTACATGAAAAGTTGGTAGATCACAATGAGGAAAATATCCATTCCCTTTACCTCTTTGTACAGCTAATGGTAGATCGTGCATTCTCTTGTAAGCCTGGGTATCAATCTCGTCTCTTAGTTTCTGTACTCTTTCCCTTTCTTTCACTAAGGCATCCTGTGTAGAAAGTCTGTCACTCTCCATCCTTCCTAGTAAACTTATGACCTCTTCAATCACATCATATTCCTTGGGGACAGGCATCTCAGCAGATTTGGGTGCAGACTTTGGAGTGGAAAGCTTACTGATAACTGTTCTAGCACTTCTTCCCCGAATCTGTGGGACATAAGGGGCTTTTACGTTAAACATGCCATTAGTAAGTTCCCTTGAAAATGGAGTAGGTCCCTAAAAGAAGCTGACAGCATGGTCTAATCAAGAAAGGTTATGGTTCGACACTGTTTGAGTTGGGTAGTATGGCACTAAATTGCTTTGTAAACATGAGTCACAGTAATTTAACCTTTTCACTTCCAGGATTACCAAAGTTGAAAGTTTAAAAATAATACCACATATTTCATTTTGCAAAATGTAAAAAAAAAAAAAAAAACAACAAAAAAAAAACAATGTAGAAAGTATCCTATGACATAAAAATAAAATAATTATCTACCAAATATGAATTACATGTCCATGCACAGTATTTACGTCTATTTTTTCAATTGGTTATTAAAATTAAGCTTTTTACGATATCCTTCTATCTCACTTGCACTGAACGTTACAAACTTACAGAGAAACCCATACTGCACCTTTCAATATAAACAGGACTACTGTGTGTTTAATCAATGGTTTTGTGTATTGTTGGCATCAGTCATCTTAGTGGACCTCTCAAAAAGCAAACATTTACTCCAATGGGTTCAAAGGACATGTCTGTGGGTTGTGACTGGTAGATTTAATTCCTTTTAATTCTTTTCTCATGGTTCATTGGTACTCGTAATAATAATTTTCATGGCTGATGGAAGCCAAAATCCTGATGATTGGTTAGGTTTTGAACTTCAGTCAACATGAATGTTAGAAACATTGTAGAATGTTGTGTTGCTACCATAAAGGAGTTTCCCTTGAGTTTTCCAGCTGTACAAGTACCAATGCAATCTATTAAGTACTTATATCATTCTGAGGTATATATAAACATTTAAATTAATGTTTTTGATGCTGATTGTTACCTCTAATGTAGCCCCACTGGCTGAAGACTCTAACCTTGGCTCAAATGATACACCTTCCTCTTCGATGTTACCAAGCGATGCTGAACTAAGAAGCCAGCGGATTCGTCTGCCATGGCTACTAGCTGAAGACATGTGCGAGGAATCTTCAGGGACACCTTGACTTTCTACCACCTCTTCTTTATCCTTAAACTCCAAGTCTGCAGAGAAGTGTGACAGTATAACAATGTTACATTGTTATAAGGATAACAATGTTACATTGTTATAAGGCTGGATCAAATAACAGCAAGAGTTGATACAGTAGTGTAACAATAGCTTTCTTCAAATCTCAATATTCCTAGATAAGTCAGGAAAGTTGCCTTCCTCTTTTCCAACTTATCTGGAAAAGATCACAGCAACTCTGCTTGCAGGGTACAGTTTAAATCAATATAAACTCTGATGGCATTATTGATTACATTTTTGTTTTATTGGAACTTTTTATTATTGTATGACAATATTGTAATTTTAAGTAGAAGTGGTTTAATTTTAATCACAAACACTGTAAAGAGCCATTGAGCTCTGGAAATGAGCGCTACATATATAAATTCATGCATATTAGAAACATTATCATTATTATCATTATCATTATCATTATCATTATCATTATCATTATTGTTGTTACTATTATTATTTAGCCAGCCACACAAGCTTAAAGCTACATGTACATGCACATTAAAGCTAGCTTACCTGAAGCCATACTAAATCTTTGCTTGCTAAATCTTTCCTCCTCCTCAAGAAATTCAGTCATGTAAAATGAATCAATTAAGTCTTGTAACTGATAAAGATGAGAAACTGCCTTCCTTACACATGAAGAAGTACTCTTAACAAGCTCGCAGCTTCTTCGGCGCCAAGATCTGTTTCGAAATTGTGGCCATCCCTCAGGGAGGGAAGGAACAATGTCTGGAAAATGAAGTAAACCATCAATCAGTGTTAACTACATGTACCACTGACAACAATAATATTGATTACTAAATAAAATACGGAAAAAAATAATATTGATTGCTCTGTGTTATCTACATGTTTTTTGGCAGCTTAGTGAAGGTATAGCGACATACTGTTGGTATTAGGTAGGTAAGTACATGAACAGACACTTGAACCAGTTTGTGCTACCACCTCTTGTAAGTTATACACAACCACATTTCTAGTATACCAAAATTGTGCCTGTCACATCACAATACATGTAGTCTGAAATTAATGTTGGTGAATACCTCTCAGAGGACACTGCCACCATATGTACATTTAGGGCTGACAGTTTGAAGTTTTATATTGTTGTTATATGTACTGTACCTCTGTACCTCTGGTTGGCGAACACTTCATATGATCCTAACATGCACTAATTGTTGGGTATTACCCTCAAAACCCTGAACTTCAGGTTAAATAAGTGTTTTAGTTACCCACTGGCACAGCCCGGAGTTGGGGGGGGGGGGGGGGAGGGGGTACTGCTATATATGGGCTATATAGGTATATGTGGCTGTGAAGGGTATGGTTTTCAAGCAGTTTACTCTAGCATAGGGTATATAAATCAGAGCGTTTGGGTCTAGAATAGGGTATCATTTTTCATGAAACTGACCAGTTGGTTGAAGATTTTATCTAGACTAAGGAAACCAGGAATTGCCACTCAAATAGATAAAAAAAGAAATTGGCAAGTTTAACTTTTTACAACTGAGCCTCAACAGCGTCAATAGATGACTATCATAAAGTACTACTGGATATTATTAACTGTCAAAAATTGGGATTCAGATGGAAATCGGTGGTTTTAATACTGGTTACTTTACTATAGGGTAGCAAAATTCAGCTAAACTAGCTCTGGTATAGATTAAGGGTTCCAGGGTCCCAGCAGCACATCACAACCCAGAAATTCCTAAAGTACCCCCCTCTCCCGCCACTTCCAGGTTGCACAGCATGCACAAAAGTTCCTTTAGAGATTTCAAGGCTTATACAAATGTCAATGGTTTCTTCCTGAGACTGACTCCTTTGTCAATCAAGGACTTTTCAACATGAAGCAATCTTTATTTTTATCACAAGGGCAGGCGTTTCATTAAGGGCCAGGCACTGGGCAAATTGACCAGCTGTAATGATGATTTTGCCCACCTGGTTTAACCACCTAGAGGAAAGTGTTTCTAACAAAGAATTTCAGCTCAAAAAGTTTTGCCCACCTGTGAAAAACTCCTGCTAAAAACATTAATGAAACCCCTGCAAGGGGTAGAGGGAATCTTCCACAAAGGCCCCTCCATGATCAGCCAGGGAGTCAATCACACAGGCAGATGATGACATATGTTTACCGAACTCTCTCACCATGGGTATTTTGGCTCGACTACTCGCCAAAATGCAACCAATGGCTCGACCATTAACTTGATTTGTATGCCACTGGAGCATAACAAAAAGGTACCATTAGGTACGTTTATAAATATACTGCCCATACTGTAATACATGTACCTTTCTCTTCCTGTTCCAAGTTCTTATCATGACCCTCCGCTGAAACCATCTCATTTTCCACAGGCACAAGATCTTGCCCACTCTCTTGTGAAATTAAACTTCTGCCATCCGAAAAAGGCACTATTGCCAAACCAGAGCCGCCACTCAGGCCACTAACTTCAGACCTTGAGTCATCGAAAACTAAGGGCACATCCAACTTTACCAGCTGAATATCACTCTCCGAATAACGAGCCAGAACCCCATCTTTTGTAGTGCTGCCATCCTCAGTTACAGCAAATTTGGCTTTCAGATCTGTCTCGCTGAATGCAGACCGCTCTGTGAGTGATTTCTTGGCTTTTGTAGGACTCCTGTTGTTATTTTGACCGGACTCAGTCGCAGATGCTACCTCATTACCAACTTCACCTTTCCGAGCGTCCACTCCATAGTTCCCCTTTTTATCCACGGTTGGCATTCCTATATCTTTTTAAGTTCCGTTTACAATACTTTAGTGCACTTCTAACGATCAGAAACGATGATTGTAATGGCGCAAAATGACCTCAAGGCCGCCATCTTGATCGTGAAGTGAAATCGACTTTCAGATTGCTAAGCGACAATGTACAACAGAATGAAGCCGAGGCTGACCTGACGTCATCACAATTTTCCTTGTTTTGTCCGTTTCGTCCAAGATGGGGGGCCATCATTCCCAATTCACGGAAGAAGAACTTAAAGATTACCAGGTGAAATAACCGTTTCTAGTCATATTAGATACTTCTGCTGTTTCGGGTTTTCCCCATAGTGTTATTTCTGTATTTTGGGGAGTTTTCATGGCGGTGTTAATTTGCAATTTGAATGTGTTTATATGGTTATAGGAACTGACGTATTTTACACAAAAGGAAATCTTACAGTAAGTTTATTGCTGTTTTCTTTTAGTTTTTGGGGAAGCCATGTAGTGTTACAGTGCTTGTAGTAATTTTATTAGGTTGATGTTTTGTATGCGTCAACTGCACATAATTCTAATGGTTAACGGGCTAGTTTTCGAAACATAAGCACCATAAGCTTATACACAAAATGTAGCTTAGTACAAACTTGACAATTTTGGAAGTGGAAAACCAGCTAAGCAGATTCTGAATTTTGTGAGGCATTCTGATATAAAGATGACTTAAACAGAGTACCTAGGGTATCTAGGCAGTGATAGTTTGTCACAGGAATCCAGGCAATGAATACATACGTATATTAAATGTGGTGTCATGTTATGGCGTTTTTACATGTAAATTTAATTATTTTCGTGTCTACAAATGTATACGTTGGGCAACCACATAATTTGCCTTGAAGGTCTGAATGTAATGCAAAACATAGTTTGCCAAGATCTTTGAAGATCTGAGAGGATCCTTAGAGAGATCTTCACAAGATCTTTCGTTTAAGAACTTTACAAGACCATGCACAGATTTTTAACAATCCTCCAAAGGGTAACAGCCAGTTTTGCTACCTGTCAAGTTTGCTACGTTCAGGCTCACTACATGTTCATTACACACAATGTCCAGCTCGCTACCTGTTTAATTTGCATTCACTACTATCAATAAGCTAAAACTTTGTAAAACTAAACTGTATCAAAGTCAGTACAACTGTACACTACTAGCTGACGCTTCTAAATTTCTAGGTGTAAGAATTAACACGTATGTAGAGTATTCCTCATTCTTTTATGCACTGCTGAGCCAAACTCAGTTAGCTGAGGTAGTGAAAACTTGACCTGTGGGTACAGCGAACATGTAGAGAACTCGAACATAGTGAACTGAAAAGGTGAAACCAGCCTAAAACCCTCCAATGATCCGTATCTTCAAAGATGTATAGAAGGTCTTTAAAGATCTTGTAATATCCTCAGAGATTCTGCAGCGTTTTTCACCAGGGCAGGGGTTTTATTAAGGGCCAGCCACCGGGCAAATTGACCTGTTGTGTGGACAATTTTGCCTTCCTGGTTAGACCATCTAGTGGAAAATTTCTGTCACCTGAGGTGTCTGGGCTCCGCTAGATCACAGCCTTGGGCTGCTAAAACTCGTCCCAACTGCCAAAGCAACCTCTCTACTGAATGGCCAGTTAGTCAATGACTGACAAATGGTGCACACAAAACCACATTTTTTTATTGTCAAAGGTCACCAAACTTGATCTGTACCATGTGCCGTTGATCTCTGTTTCTGTTAGTTTCTGTTTGATTGATACAGTTTGATTTATATGTGCTAAAATAAGCATTTTTTGAATAAAAATGTTGTTCCCTCTCAAAAAAAAAAACAAAACAGGTGTCACATTACACCCCTACCTCCCCATAACGGCCACCTCTCTACAATGGCCCCTTTCCTCTGTCCCCAAGGTGGCTGTTGTGGAGAGGTTCGACTGTAGTTTTGATTTAGTCTGTGACTGGTACTCAGTTATATAGGTAAGACGGGTCCAATCCTTGGACTTTAAACATGGACAGTCAGAACTTCATGTTTTCTTATAGTTGCTCATGGCCTGCAAAAGTAATACACCTGACTTACATCATTACCATCTGTAATGAAAATGGCAATCAGTTTGTTGCATATTAGTTTACCGGCGGACAAAAGAACTCTGAACTCTAGGCTTTTATTTAGGCAAAAGGCCAATGAACATTTTTATTTGTAATTTTTAATCGTGAGTTTTTATATGTTTCCCAATGTACTAGTTTTGCCTTTTTAACTTTTTACCTTTCTAAATTTTTAAATTTTTAAATCTTACAGGACCCCTTTGATAACAGTACTTTATAGTACTGATGGGTTAATCCTGTCTAAAGATTCGTTATTATTATTTATTGTTATTATTATTATACACTGTCACAATGTCAACACAAGAAATAGATTTTCCTCGATCGAACTGCCGAAAATGAACTTGGAGTTTGGCCGTCGGAGTTTTTCGTTTTTAGGGGCTTCAATTTTTAACAGTTTACCGGCGGACATAAGAACTCTGAACTCTAGGCTTTTATTTAGGCAAAAGGCCAACGAACATTTTTATTTGTAATTTTTAATCGTGAGTTTTTATATGTTTCCCAATGTACTAGTTTTGCCTTTTTAACTTTTTACCTTTCTAAATTTTTAAGTTTTTAAATCTTACAGGACCCCTTTGATAACAGTACTTTATAATACTGATGGGTTAATCCTGTCTAAAGATTCGTTATTATTATTATTTATTATTATTATTATTATACACTGTACTCTTGTAAAAGTACTCTCTATACAATTGGTGAAATGTGTAGTGATTTAGTGTCTCAACAAATGGGTTTGTGAGGTTGTTAAAGTGCAGCTAACCCCCAAAATTTTTTCCGCTAAAATGAATCTACATGTTATTTGAAATACTTCTGCGAAAAAATTTCTGGATTCAGTTAAATCCTCGATTTTCTGTGCCCCGATGAAATCTCGAAAATAGCTCCAAAACACCTCCATTTTGTTTCACGACTGAGTTTGAGGAGAATGGGTCCAGCGGCTGTTGTGACGTCTACCTAGGAAGGTCAAATATCTGACGTCCTCTCATTTCCTTCAGGATGGTGCAATACACATTCGAAAAGTGTGTAGAAATACCTTCCAGAAGTGCTATCGGCTGTTGCAGCAATATCCCAGATCTAAAAAAGATATCCTGTACAATTTACTGGTGATGATTGGTCAATGGAACAATAAAGACATAAACGATGGTTGATTTTGTTGAACCGAAACAGCGAACTGAGTCTGTGAGAACCATTAAAGAACTCTCACTGGAATTTGTTCTGCAGACTTTCAAACGCTATTTTCAAAATTTTCTGCTTAAAGCCAAATGCAACCAGCAATTTGTCGAAATACTACTGACAACCTATATCTTCCAGTCCCGCAGTATTTATAAAATAGCTGGCAAAGTTGAGTGATCAATCAAGAAGCGTTACGACCAAATATACTGATGTGTAAATAGGTCGCAACTGTAGGCCGCCAACCAGCACTT
The DNA here is from genome assembly GCF_964199315.1 of Orbicella franksi. Classification (NCBI taxonomy): domain Eukaryota; kingdom Metazoa; phylum Cnidaria; class Anthozoa; order Scleractinia; family Merulinidae; genus Orbicella; species Orbicella franksi. The sequence goes on along the minus strand of NC_138156.1, from coordinate 12,445,585 downwards.
ATTTCTCTTTCGATTTAGATAAAAGTCGAAGATTAATCCTTTAGAATTACATGATAACAAAATTGTTACACTCACAGAGTTTTTAGAAGGTTTGGAAATCAGCAGTGCGATAAACATTCTATGCAATAGTGTCGAAAATGTCACCGCGTAACATTATCTGCGGACCGCTTAGGGAACACATCCTTTTCGCTTATCAGACAAATTTTTTGCAAACTTTGAGAAAAATTTACATTGGTTATTTGGAGTTACGACTTAAAACGTGTGACAATGTGAAATCGGTAATTGTATGAAATGTTTCCTTCCCAAAATATATTGGAAGGATTAGTTTTGTTTTCGATTTTATTGAGCAAATGCAGAGAGCTGACTGAGGCGCCATTGTGTTTGGTTCCTGGGTAGACGTCATCAGCAACCGCCGCCCCAGACTCCCTGAAACGTGGTCGTGTAACACTTCAGGCGTGACTTTGAAAGGGCATAGAAAATCGAGGATTCAACCAAATTCAAAAATGTTTTTGCCCAAATGCTTCAAATAACAAGTGGATTCGTTTTAGCGAAAAAAAAAATTGGGGGGATTAGGTGCACTTTAACCAAAGCAGGAAGGTGCTTTTGGTCAAGGAGACCTTGTCCTATTTGTCACTTTTAGCTTGCCCATGTCACTGCTTTAATAATGTGATAGTATTTCTTTTATCACTCCAATGGTACTACGTGTATATATGCAAGCTTAGGAAAATCCAAGTAAAAGTAAAGGATGTTGTTTTATTTTAATTCCTTAGTTGTCATAAAAGGTTTGAACAACTTGACCCAGATGCTGTGAGGGCTGACAAGAATGCAAAACTTTCTTCAAGAAAGATCATGGCCTTGCCAGAACTAAGGGTATGTGTATATTAAGTCAAAAGTTTTGTCATGAGTAAATTTTAAACAATTATTGGATGAGGTTTTTGTGATATCCGGAATAATCAAGGTCAGGTAAGTGTTATCAGCTGAAGCTGAAGGCTGAGGCTGATAACACTAACTGAGACTTTGATTATTTCAGATATCACAAAAACCGAATCTCATAATTGAAAGTGAAATAACGACAAATGCATTATCGCACCGAACACAGTTTATTTTTGACAAGCCATGTTCTTACGTGAACTTGACATTGCTCTTGGAAATCATGCATTGTGTGTGCAACCTATGGATTATTCACTAATCTGCTAGCAGATTAGTGAATTATTAATGAATTAGAAGATTAGTGAATTAGCAGATTAGTGAATCTGTAGGTTGTGCTGTTTCCCAGAATTAACTGTATGCTTTTAGCCAATGAGAAGACAGATGGTGACTACAATGTATAATAATAGCAGTTAAAGGTGCAGATAAGTTCAGATGAGACAATTGTTCCAAGTACGTGTATCTTGAAATCGTAGAAGTAGTGGTAGGCATACCTTAACTAAAATATGGGGAACTCATTTTCAAGTTATGGGCATTTAAAGTTGCATGTACAGTGGAACCCTGTTAACACTGTCACCAATGGGCCATGAATATTTGGCCGTATTAACAGGGAGGCTGTATAAACAGGGTAGTGTCAAATTTCATGATTGGTCTTCATTGAGTGACGTCTTGATTAACAGACATATCACAGTTGCGCTTCTAAACAACTGTTCGGTAAGAAGTATATGGAATGCTGGTATAATTTTGTAAAACTTGAAACTTTAATCACTGCTTACAATATTAACAATGGCAAGATGAACATAATTGGCTTGACTGGCCATATAAACAGGGTAAAATTACAAAGGATTATACTAATTGGGATTTCAGAGTGTGGCTGTATTAACAAGGTGGTTGCATTAACAGGGTTTTCTTAAAGGAAAAGGAATGGGCGTTTTGATGCGGCAAAAACAAGTGACCATAATAGCAAGGCCACTGTATTAATGAGGTGACCGTAACGTGGGATTCCATTGTAAAGTTTAAGTGTTTTTCACAGGTTATGGTTGCTGTGGCAACCTGTTATGACCTGAAAATGACCACAACTTAATCAACAGGGATTAAGCAGTTATGTCATAACTATTATAATTATCATTTTATAACTGCTGGAAGTGCTGGCGAATTCATATACTTGAGCCGAGTATTACATCCACTGAACATATAGGGCCGAACTCACACACGACTGCTCTCATGTGGTTTTGATAGCTCAGTTGGTAGAGCATTGCACCTGTAACGCAAAGGTCGTGGGTTCGACTCCCGTTCAGAGCCTGAAATTTTTTCAGGTCATTTTTCCAGTAGTATTAAGGCTGCATTCGCATCTTTCATTCTTTCATTATTTAATTGCTACTGTTGGACATCTATTACCATGGAATTCATATACTTGAGTGGAGTATTACGTCCACTGAACATATAGGGCTGAACCCACACATGGCCGCTCTGATGTGGCTTTGATAGCTCAGTTGGTAGAGCATTGCACCGGTAACGCAACGGTCGTGGGTTCGAATCCCATTCAGGGCCTGAAATTTTTTCAGGTCATGTTTCCAGTAGTAGTATGGTTGCATTTGCATCTTTCATTCTTTCATTATTTAATTGCTACTGTTGGACATCTATTACCATGATATAAATAGTAACTAATGTTATTATTTAACACTGAAATTGTGGTGTAAACCAGTAAATAAATGCTAGCCTGTACAGTGTCAGTTGCATCGTGGACTGTACAGGTAGCTTATCACACTGTAATCTGGTAACCATGGTCGCTGTTTAAATCTTTGGATGTTTGTACAGTGATGTCTGTTTCTATGCAGGTGAATCCTTTCAAAGACAGAATTTGCAAAGTGTTTTCATCATCAAAGGATGGTGAACTCACATTTGAAGATTTCTTGGATATGATGTCAGTGTTCAGTGAAAATGTGAGTTTACAAACTTACTTGAAATACTAACAGTTTCAATCTGTTATTAAGTGTATTTCATTTGTATCAGTATGGGTTTCAATGAAAAGCTGATATCTAAAGATAAAGTGCAATTCATCATGTAACTTTTTAACAAAATCTTGTAGAAACTGAAACACAGTATTATTCTGTTAGTTAAATTGTATTCATTAGTCTTGGTTTTGAATCGTGATTATAGTAATAATTATGAGACATTTTTTCCTGGAAGGAGAGTCCAGTTTTCTCAAACTTCTATGAAGTGACTTGGAAAGACTCTAACCTTAGCCTTTTTGCTGTAGGCCCCCAAGAGTGTGAAAGTGGAATATGCCTTTAGAATTTATGGTAGGTTTGTTTGTTAGCTTTTCATCTGACAATGTTATTACAGAGCCAGAGGGGGTAGGATGGTATGGTGATTTCAATTCCAACTTCGTTTTGGTGCTTTCCACAGACTCCTTGCCATTGTCTTAGTCTGAGCATGTGTTGTGTTCTTTTGTGTGATCTTTGATGTAGTCACTGTGATCACCTCATCCCCATCAACTTGTCCTTGTGTTAGGTAATAAGGGTTATATTTCACTAAACCTATTCAAGGTGCATGGTCATTAGGGCTTTAGAAAGTGTATGCAGTAGTATTTATGAGCGATCAGATTTGACTAGTGGCATCCTCCTTGTCAGATTTCAAATACACATTTGTACACTTAGGTATAGGTTTGCTACATTGAATGCCCTTAATTTTTTTGTGGTTGTAGTATACAAGTTTTCTGTTTGCTAGATGCATGTTTAGTATATGGGTGTCTTCTTGGGATTGAGGACTTGTGGTGCAATGGCTGTCTGTGTGTCTCATTTCGTCAAACAGCTGAAAGATTTTGAGAGCCACAACTTTGGACTGCAAATGTCGAAAAAAATTCTTATCATTATTGTAAGATGCTGGAAAAGGGGAATGAAGCCTGTGAAATTTAGTGTGATAAAAGCCTTTGCTTTCATTTTCAGATTTCAATGAGGATGATTACATCTGTGAGAATGATTTAAAACGAGTTATCCAGCGACTGTGCGGTGAACAGAGATTGTCTGATGAAAATGTTAATGCTTTGATTCAAAAGGTAATCACTTAGTCTTCACTAGCAATCAGCATAACACTACCTGTATGCTATAAAGAGCAATGGAGTACTTCATGGTTTAGTTTCACAAATGTTTTTATGACATAAGGTTTTATCAGGTACATTGAATTTTATGAACCCAAGACCTCAGACACAGAGAGAGCATTTTAATATATAAGAAAGGCATGTAGATGGTGTGGCTGAGAAGTTGACCTTGGGAAGACCAAGAAACGTATCAAGCTACATGTACTTGTGGTATGGGTGGAGGGCTTGAACCACAGACCTCCAAATTACAGACTAGTTGATCTTTGACATGACTCTGCTGCATGGCATCCTAGAAAAAAGCAGACTTGTGCTCTTCTGGCAAATTTGCAAGCTGATTAGCTACCTTGGATTGCTACAGGTCAAAAAGCGTCAGAGAAATTGGAGTTTGGTATCTTGATGGATAAATTCTAAATTCCTTGTCCAATTCAGAGAAACGTCAGAGAAACAGGGAAATTCATTTTAAAGTTGCTATAGGTTTTGATGCAGGCTGTTGTGGCATAGATATCAACCATCTTAACAATTTACATTATTGAAAATGAAAGCTGCTTCCTGAGAAAGAGGTTAAAGCAGATTTGAAAGAATAAACTGGCTGCCAGTGGTCAGTTAAAAGCTTTGAAATTATCAGTATTGCAAGGGTTATAGCCTTAACCCTACTGAACCCTCTCTTTTTCACTGGCTGTTTGAAAATTTAAGGTGGCTCTGAACCCTATGTACAGAATTTTTAACTTTGCCAAAAGTTTTATCTTACCTGCTAATCTAATTTCAGCAATAAAAAATGGGGTCACTGAGCTCGTTTTTGAGTTATTAGCAGTTAAAGCTAAATTTAAGGGTGGTTTTAGCAGGTCATACTGTTGCTATGGTAACCTATTGTGTTGGAAAATGATAACAGTGTGTTCACCAATGATTGAACAGTTTTTTTTTTTTTTTGATATTGTGATTGGAACATCAACTGGTAAAAAATGGTTATAATGAACCATCAAAGTCAAAGCCTTGGAATCGTCCTGGAAACTGTTGCCAGCCACCTTAATATCGCATACAGTATCTGCCTTTGCTATCAATACACAGTCAGAAGCTTTTTTTTAGAAATTTTAATGAAATTAGTTTTCTAAATATACAAATTAAGAACTGAAAGCTACATGTACTACTATTCGACTCCCAGCTGCAAAGCAATCTGTCTTTAATTTTCAAACTACAGGGTAAGGAAACTCAATTTAGGAAATCTTTAAGTGATGGATTTTGTTGTTCATTTTGCACTGCTCCTCAAAATAGCGTAGCAACTCAGTGATTGTTGACTCTCTGCTGGCATGTAGTTAAGGTGCATGTGCTTCACTGAGGAGCTGACTGGTGTTTCACATCGCCCTTCATTAAGAGTTATACCATGTTTTAAGAGAGAACAGACTGTCCAGCAGTCTTAACTCTCTTGTTGATCGTATTGTAACCACTCAGGTCTCTTCAAAGGAAGATTAGCACTTGTCTCAGTGACAGGTATTGAAGGGATTGGATCAAGTTCCAATTCAATAGACTTGGGCTTGTTGCCTTCAATGCTATTGTGGTATCCATACAGAAAGTACACAAACATTCCTGAAACACAAAAGAGCGTATGATAATTACGTAAAGGCTTAACCTATTTTATCATCCTAAACCTTTTTTTGAACAGTTGAGTCAACTGTTTAGTTGTCAACTGGGATATTTTACACTTCCTAACAGCAACGCACTTCCTAGTTGAATTTTATTTTCTAAACGTAAAGGTACTTCTCTCTTGAACCTAGCATTCTGCTTCTTATTGTTTTCCAAATTTATGCCGACCGACTCACGCAGGGAGACTGAAGTAATTATTTAAAGGGCGTTACTTTTTCTCGCATGGCTGATTCGTTGTCATTTGCCTTTCGAGTGGTACTATTTTACTTATAGTATGTTGGTGACCTAGTTTGGTCTCGTTTCGATTAGGTTTCAAGGACCGAAAGAAAAGCCTTGTAAATATCTGTAATGTGTTATTAAAAATAAGGCGAAGAAAGATGCACACCCACAGCTTGCCATTGTGACTATTGAATACTGTTTTCTAGTTTTCCACTTCGCAGGTTCCGTGATTCGTTCTAGAGGGCGGCTTGTGATTGAAGTAATTATTTAAAAGACGCTACTTTTTCTCGCATGGCTAATTCGTTGTCATTTGCTTTTCGAGTCGTACCTTCTGTTGGTTGCATAGTTTAGTTTTGTTTCGTTCCAAGGACGAAAAGAAAAGCTTTGTAAAATAACACTGTTAAAAGCGAAGAAAAATGCACTCTTTTAGCTTGCCATTGTGTAGTATTTTTTAGTTTTTCCACTTCACCGGTTCAGTGATTCGTTCTAGAAAGCGGCTTGTTACGGCTGTACGCTCAGAATATTGCTTTTGTGACCTTCGTTGAGGTTTTTGTAAACGACAGGGTGTGGCGGGCGAAAATATTTTCACTGCAACCCTCAAAATATTGATAACATTTCAAATAGCGGCATTTCTCTTGAAGAGTCTTGAAGCTATATGCAATGCCGCCATGTGTTATCGTCATTTTCCCTCAGTTGTGATAACAGACTCTGTTTCTGTATAACTTGTTGTGCTTACTCCAGACCCATTGTTTCTTTTGGCCCGATGTTCCAGCAGACAAAAAACTTTAGTTAGAACTTAAGTTAACTAAGCTGTCTATAAACGCTATAGCTTTCCAAACTTATTGCATAATAGATCTTGCAGATGGTAAACCGATGCTACTGGATTAGTCTCGGACAAAAAGTTCTTACATCCAATATCCTCGCCTATTGCTTATGCATGCATAACATTTAAAAGGGTTTTTTCAATCTTGGAATACAATGTATTTTTGTTCCATTTATACAATACAGGGAAGCCGACAAGCGAAGCGTTGCTAGTAATTTAGCTGTCACCATAAATCACTGGATTGTAAATTCAAACAAATATTGTAGATTTTCCGAAAGTGAATCAAGCATTGGTTCTTTTCTCCCGATCGTATACCAGTCAAATTGAGTAAGTTTTCCATATCCCGAGTTTTGTTGCAGATATCTCAAATAAATTTAATGTTGTTTGAGTCAGCTATAAACTACTTTTATAAGCAAAAAGAATGTAAATGCATAATTTTAGTGGACTCATGCTTGGCTTAGAGGGAGGCATGTTGTTAAAACAGAGAAAACAAAGGTTTTAAAAATAAGATGGTTGAGAATCCCTACCCACGTCACATTTGCATTTCTTCTGAATAGAAGCAACGATCTGCTCTGGTAGACTCATCATACAAACGTTAAAAAATATTTTTTTGAACTTTGCAATCCATGTCAGTCTTCGTTTAACCTTAGCCATCCTAGCTCGTGCATGGTGTAATTCCAACTTTTGATTCTTTTTCTGTCGTATTAAACCATTAAAAAATTATGTACCTAATAGTCGTGACATCAATAAAGGTGAAAAGGAAAGTGGGCACCTCACCTATTGTTATCCACATTGCGAAGCGTACGTAGGTTAGTGGATGAAGGAGGGTCAACAGCAATAAGTTGATGAATATACTGAGCGCGGGAAGAAGAGGAACGCAAGGAACCATGAATGAAAACGTCACTCGGTTCTTTGGCTGCAACTGCAGAACTATCAGACAAGTTATTGTGACGAACGCGCTAACCGTCACAGCGAAGATTGACACGGCTTCTATATCGCCTTTTCCCGTGATCCAGATTTTGAGATAAACGCACAGAGCGAGCATTGCCAACATCATAATTGTTACCGTGGCATTGGCTACAGTGTTTGAACACTCGCTTGGACTTGCGTGACATGCTGTCGTGACACTGTCATGTCCTGACTGCGGAAGTTTCTCGTATGAAGTTTTGCTCGGTCCTTTTTTTCGTTTCCTAAATAAAGTTCGAAGCCAAGATTGCGTTCGTTCAGTGAGTTGCGCGTCGCTAGCGACAAATTCCAGGTTCGGCTGGTAGCGAGTGAGAATCACTGACAAAGCCACCATGGTGTATGTTGTGAGAGTCATGATTGACACCATTTCCACCAACTGTGCCATGTCGAACAGAAACGCCAGAAGCGCGCTCAGTATTCCGCTGACGGCCACGGCACGCAAAGGCATCTTCCTGTCCTCGTCCATTTTAGTAAAACAGCCGAAGATGAGACCGTCGTAGGCGATTGAGTAAATCAGACGAGGGGTAGCAAAGCACGCAGCCAGCAGGCTACTTAACATGGAGCACAAGGCGCCAGTAGACACGATGTACTTGGAAACGTTGAAGGCCCGTGCGGTGAATGCTTCGGCAATAGGCGCGAGGTCTTTCAGCTGGTAATAAGGAACCATCATAGTGAGCACTATGATGACGCCGATGTAAACCAGCAGGCTCACTCCTAATGACAGCAGAATAGCTAGTGGTACAGACACGTGTGGGTTGATGGCTTCCTCGCTCGCGGTTGTAATAGTGTCAAACCCAGTAAAGCAGTAGAAACAGCTAGACGCGGCTGTAAGTATTCCACCCCATCCGTACGGCGCAAACTTTTCCATGCTCGACCAGTTGCTAGCATCGGAATAGTAAGCTCCAACAAAGATTATAAAAGTCACCACAAGTAGATTACCCATGACAGTGACATCCAGGACGAGTTTGGATTGTTTGACGCCCAGGCAGATTATTAATACTGCTATGATAACCAGCGCGAAGGCTAAGAGATCGGGGAACGATGCGAGCGCCGGTTCATGCCAAACTCCGAATTCTTCCATAAAGTACTTGTATACTGAACCGTTGCAAAGGAAGTTAATGTACTCGCTGCAAGCCACTGCAAGTGAGGCGGCGGAGAGAACGTACTCCGTAATCATGCACCAGCCTGTTAAAAACGCAAAGATCTCGCCCATGGCTACGTACGTGTAGATGTAACCAGAACCAGCGCGGCTCACCCTAGATGCAAACTCCGCGTAGCAAAGACCGGCTAGAAGCGAGGCTATAGCGGCTATCATGAAGGACAGAATGATAGCTGGGCCGGCCACGGAGTGCGCCAGCTGGCCGACAACAACATACAGCCCCGCGTCTATCAGCGAGCCAATTCCAAGAGCTGTCAGATCGAACACGTTCATACATCTCTTGAAGGGACTGTCTGACGGAGTAAAGTCAACAGTCTTACGTCTGGTCAGGCTTGTTACAAATTTATAGCCGAACATCTCGAGCGAGTATACCGCTCGGTGCGTGCCAAAAAGGCGCACAGCACACAAGCACGCACAATCCACCCTTAGGTGTTTTTTATTCTAGTTTTTTTTTTTAATTCCGACGCTTAAATATTCGCGTTTTATGCTCGCTCAGCCATAAACAGTCGGCATTGGGCCGTTAAATGTTAATAGACTTGCACATGAACTTTTTTGTTTTGTGATGTTTCTGGTAGCGCAGAAAAACGATGGTTTGCAATATTGTACAACTTTCTGTAATGTTTCTTAAGGTATCTCAAGCGCCACTCCCTGTCGTGTTTCAAGTCTTGTGTCGTCAAGTGAAAAATTTCTCGGTGTCAGATAATTGGAAGTTTCTGGTGTTTATGGTTTAATGATACGAGAAGAGTCAGCATCTAACAATAGAACAATATTAGTCAGCTTTTTGCAGGAAGCTCTTTTCGATCTGGGTGTTTATTGATATTTGTACGTTCTTTAAGCTTCTTTCCACCCTTAAGACCGTTGTGGATGAAGTTAACGTTGTTTGATGTCGTGATTTCTTCACGAGATCAAGGTGTTTATCAATTCTTTGATCCGTGAAATGTAAAAAGGGTGTCTAGCGGTGCATTAATCGAGCCAGAATAATCACAAAATCTTTGTATGTTCTTGCGGGTTTTATTCTCTCTTTGTTGTCCTTTCATACAAATTTTACATTTTTCTATTCTCGCACAGCAATGGCATTCTTACACACTTTGCCGAGCAAGAACAATATGGGTTGATGCTGTTTGTTTACAGTTGTTCCGAAAGGACGCCTTTTGCTCACATACCTGAACACAATAGAGCTTGTTTTGGAGAGCAATACTTCAAAAGCACTGAAGCAGAATTTTAGGCGCGTTAAAATTAAAACAACGAAAAACAGAATTTCTTTTCCTTCCGTTGGGTGTCTTTAACTGCTGTTTGTTTACAGTTGTTCCAAAAGGACGCCTTTTGCTCACTTACCTGAGCAGAGAAGAGCTTGTTTTGGAGAGCAATACTTTTAATCTTTGTGCTTCAAGTGTTCGAAAGCACTGAAGTGGAATTTTAGGCGCCACCGCGCGTTAAAATGAAAATAACGAAAACCTGATTTTCTTTTCCTTTCGACACGTGTTTTTAACCAAAAACTTAAAAACTTTCAGTGTTTGGTTGATTTTCAAGAAGTCGATGGTTTTGAATTATTGATAGAGTCTGTAACTTCGAGAGTCAAAATCTAGAAATATATTAATTTATAAAACTCGTTGGCGTCTTCTTAAACCAAGTGTGACCGTATAATTATTTCAACACTGTATATTAAAAAAAAATTAAACACACTGGGGCTTTCGCGGATAAAGTCTTGTAATTTCGTGTGTTTCTCGCTGCGTAGCTTTGCTCAAGCAGTTACAAATGAAGCTATTCTTTTTTTGACCCTGGGAATCAGAGTGGCATTCATGTGGAACTCATCAACAATGCGCGGAAAAGAATATTAGAGCGACGCTACCTATACTTTGTTTTTGCGCTTTAATTTCTAATCTTTATAAGAAAAACAACACAGAAAACAAGCAAACAAAGAAAAAAAACGTCTTATTATAGCTCGCTCGTTCGTTCGTTCGTTCTTTCGTTCATTCTTTTGTGCGTTCGTTCTCTCCGCGCCAGGAGGCACATAAAACTGCAACTCTCGCTCTCCAATCAGCCCTGTCTTAGGCTTTTTCTTACCCTTTGTAAATAAAATTAAAATTAGTGCTAATTCGGGCATAACTTCTCTCTGCGAAAGTTTGTTATTGTTTAGTGACTTTTCTGGATATAACGGATCTACCCAGCGGGTGGGGGTAGGGTTGCACGTAGTCTCAATCAAAGCGAGGTTCTAGTAATTGATACAGGGATGTCGTAAATCGGTATTTAGTCTATGAAACACCGTTTTGGGGAGCAAACTGTATAACGCAAACGGGAGAAAAATGTACCAGTACAAATACAAGAGGATCTTTGTGGTAAAGTGGAACAGTTGAGTTCACAGTCAAAAATTTTATAATCAACACTCCCAAAAAGTATGCTGTTTGATTTTAGTGCCGGCTTTAAAGCAGTTTGTTCTGTTCGTTTACATTTCATTTACATTGTTGTCGTTGATGTTGTTGCTGCTGTTGTTCTTTGCCACAGTGTTTCGAATGTTATTCTCCATCTTTGTAACCTTGGGTTTGTATTGATGCCTAAGGTTGAAATGGAAACTGTAAATGATGTTTTAGTCAATGTTAAGCATTGTTTTGTTCACCCAGAATTTATCTTGTTTTTCTTTGATTTTCCAGATATTTGACGAGGCTGATCTGGATGACGATAGTCAACTTTCATTTGCTGAATTTGAGCACGTGATATCAAAGGCACCAGACTTTGTCAAGTAAGTTCAAATGTCACCGCTGGCCGTTTGTAACATTAGGTCTGGAACCTTACATGATGCATCACCATGACAGGGACCTTGAGCCGCGCGCTCCACGGACTCAGAAACAAGTTCCACCACAATCCAGCCGAAAGATTTCTCACCAGTATTTATTAGAATAGTAACACACTAGAGCTTTAAACTGAAATGTGGTAATCAGTACCACATGAAAGTGCTGCTCAATAGCTTAACGTGATTTGAATAGTCACATTAATGTTTCATACACAGACTAAAAGTATATGTCACCTTGTATAGCACGATAAAAAAAGTACCCCATGAAAGTATTGCTCAAAAGCTGTCATTTGAATAATCAAACACTAAGGTTTCAGTTAGAATTACCTGTTACAGCACCGTGCATGGAAGTCGCTTCTCGACAGATTTCAGTCTAATTGCCGCACAAGAAAGTTTCATCCACAAATTTGACAGTTAGGATCACAGTAATAAACTCAAGAGCTTACTTTTCACAAGGCTCGATGTCCGTCACTCTCTCGTGTCAGGTCTGGGGAGGAGCGCGGGCTCCATTCCCCGCGAACAGTGGCTGATAATCGAACCTAACATTTCACGGAAGTGAAAACGATTCTTCAAAGCTGTTGTTGTGTTTAACTGAACTCTGCTTTTGTTGCAGCTCCTTTAGGATCCGTGTTTGAGGACCAACCGTGCGCTCCGGATTATTCAAAACATCTTTACCATCTATTTACTCAATAAGCCTGTGTGGTACAAATTTGAACTAAACTCAGGGTTATGTGAGGCAATAGAATATCACTACATTTGCTGCATACATATCAGTGGAAAATGAAGCTTTCTGAGATATGTTTATGGTAAAGCAGGGCCGTAATTGTATTTATGCATGCATGGGCACAAATGTAAACTCCACTCTCTTCTCTTTTGTAACAAAATAGACAGGTGTACTATTTTTTGACGTTGTTTACGGCTTATCGAGCGTGTGTATCTGTAATATATTTTTGTAGAGATCTTTTTACCACTTAAATGCAAGCTCACTACGTCTTTGCTCGGAATTCTGGCTGAAGTAACCTGTCCTCTTTCTTAGTACGCATGCATCAACCCAACAAGCACTGAAAGAGTTTTCACAAAAATATACTTCTACCTGTATTTTCAGTGATGGGAAATTTTGCAGAATTTTTTATCTGAAGCTAAATGTCATTTTAAAGGTTTGACTTTGATGTATATAAAATCGTCTAAGATAGTACTCTTTCTACGCTATCGGTGACTGTTTTATAACACACCTAGTTTTCCGTACGTACAATAATGGTTTTCAGTCATACTGTTCGCTGAGAGAACTGACGGAGGTTTCTTTTTGCAGTGGGAGGAAAGAGCTTTATCGTACAGTGCTTCTCTCTCTCACTAGTAGCACTTACTTTCATGGCTTGCTCTCGATGGAAATTATCATCTTAGAATAAGTAATTGAAAACGACTTACAAGGTTTTCCTTCTGATACAGCTTAAGCTTTCCTCAGGGTCAAGAAAACTGCCTATTGGCGCTTTAATTCCTAAAACGTAGCTTGTAAATTGTGTCTTCCTACCGCATTTCCTTGGGCTTCAGATTAACCAACCCTATACGCCTGCTAGTGTCTTGATATTAGAACACGTATCTCTGAGCTCTTGAATGTCTAAGAAACCTTTCTAATGTTGCGATAGTTCAGCCTCCTGACTTGTGAATCAAAGAGGAAAATGTTTTAGACTGGCATTGTAGGCTAGGGTTTGTACAGGGTATATAAATAATTTGCACGAAGCAATCGGTAATGGAATGTAACGTACGGGTGTCTAGCGTAAATGCCCCGATTTTTATTTAATAAACAATTGAAAAAAAAAAACAACAACAACACCGTTCGCTCTCGTCTTCTGTCGAATTTTGTGTTTACACGGTTTCCAACCTCAATTATGGGCGAAAAACTGCCTCCAACACCCACCTGTGAAGTTGTCTCAGAGGGGTCGCATTTGCAAACCTTTCACCGCCAAGGCCGCCTTCAGGAAATATCAAAGTAGAAGCACCTTGGCAGTCAATCGCAGGTAACATGACTGGTTTAAAAAGACAAGTCAGAGGTCCCCAATAGACTCAAAACCGTTTTTTTCAAAACCGGAATTGCAATAAAGTGAAGGGATTTTGACGCGAACGAAAGGTTTACCATGTAAAAAAACCACGCGGCCTCGGGCTCTCTCTCGTCCTAGGCTCCCCTTTCCACTGACTTGAGCTTTTGGCACACAGCAACTCGCACCGAATAGTGGGATAGACAAAGCGTGACTTATAAAATCAAATGTACGAAGTGTAACAACGTCTTCGTAGGAGAGACATCGTGGAATGCATATACCAGAGGAAGTAAGGAGGAACGATCGGCCTTTGGAAGAAACAAAACAATGAGGTCAAGACGATCCGTGTGTATATTCACTGTCCGTGTGTCGAGTATTCACCAAAGTACACCTGCTGCCATGTGGTTGTTCTGTGACGGCGAAATGAAAAGCTATACACAATTATAGAAAAGATACTTCTGAAAAAAACAACAACAAAACAAAACAAAAACAAAACAAAAATGGATTCTGAATTCTAATTAAGGTCGCCATATTAAAGTTAAATGACAAAAAAAAATTAATAGTTTAAATAAGTAAATTCATAGCGGAGCTCCGGAGGCTTGAAGGACCGCCAAGCGGAGCACCATAACTATAGGAAGAGAACCACACGCATGCATAGAAATAGAAAACCACGCAACTCTAGCTAGCGGCATGGATTGCGGGCGTGTGTACCTTACGACGAGGACGACGACTAAAAACGACGACGTCGAGCAACATGGCGGCGATACTCCAGCGAGAGGTCAACCGAGGCATCCATGTTATGGTCAATTGACACCTTTCAAGACAAGGTATCCGCTGACCAGTATCACTTAAAGTCATGTGGCCATCTCGCGGGCTCAGGTTTAGGGCTCATCGGGGTTACGTGTTTTTTTGAAGCTGAGATACTGTTTTTCTATTGGATCGCAAGGCTCGAGCCAGGTCAATTTGTTGTAATAAGAGCTCCGCTTTTACACCATAAAGTTGACTCAAGATTTAAATTTTTAAAAGTATTTGGCGGCCATCTTGGAGTCATAAAACGTAGAGGGATGGGACGAGAGTATACCATGCAAGATATATATTTATGCGAATACCGGTCATAAATTATTACGCGTTACACGCAGTAATACCATCACAAAGTGTACGGCAAGCAGCAGCAGATGTCCTGTGGTGACCCGATGATCAGTCCCTGGGTTCCAAGGATACAGCGTTAATTGCCTCGTCCACACCGTCCTCAAGATTGTAGCCGTTTTCTTATTAACCTAGAAGTATGCATTTCGAACTGAGTTAGATTCACTGATGATCTTAAACACATTACTGGTTAAAAGTTGCATTTCATCATATCATAAGATTTTAACAGTCCGTCTTTCACCAGTGAGTCAGTTTTAACTGCCACCCCCCGCTCCGTCCTGTGCAATCCTTTGTAAGAAAAAAGATGGCCACTCGTACATTTACTCATAATTCTTGGCGTTCGAGGACCATACTTAATGTTGTTGGGGGAGGTTGGGGGACAAATATTGCAAAAATATGCCTTCCTTAGCTTGTGCCTATCGGACTGTGTTGAATTCCCATGGTATTGTGCTAAAATGTACAGCCTAGCCTCCATCTTTTTTCCTCCGGAGGACTGAAGCTCTGTAAGATCTGTGTTAAAGCTCCGCCAACGATCCAGACTCGTGACACTTTTACCGTTTTACCGTTTACACTTTAACTAAAAATGTATGAAATCCTTCATCGAGCCAAATTTTGCTCGTTAGAGGCTAAGAATGGTCAATTGGACCGATCTATGGCGAGAAAGAAAGTTTTGGAAAAAATTTGTGCTTTTCTTTAAGGCTTACCTTATTTTGAATCTGCCAATGCCTTTTACCAGGACTACTACATTTCTAGAGTTTTCCTTCCATATGGGAAGGCCGAGATGGGTAATTTAACTTGTTTAGTAAGTTTACAGTAGTGTGTTACTAAACCTGGTGGCTTACTCAAAGGGCCAGATAAGTTTTTATTGTCTGCCTGCTCACGGCTCGGATATACTCGGTAAACCAAAATCAGTCCGGCGGCGCACCCTATTTTGGAGAATTCTACGCGTATACTATCGCAAATGGTGCAATCTGATTGGCTGCGCTATCGTACACGTCATAATTTATCTATCAGATTTTAGTATAACGTAAACTATCGCCTCAGAAATCGAGAACAAATAATTTCATTGTTTTAGTAGACTTCTAACTAAATTTTCTCTAAATAACGATTTTTAATTATTTCTCTACGTAGTATTAAACTTCACACCTCACACTCGCGCCGACTGGATCGTAATTTGATTTTAAACGCGCAGCTCATCAGTATTTCCAACAACTTCGAGTTTATAAAATCAAGAAACCGTAAATCTCCTTTATTTAGGTTTCTCAGTATTTAATTAGCTATTTATTAATTTAAAACTTTCCTCCGAAACGTCGATTGGAAAAACATGAAAACGTCGTAGACGAACACAATATCGTAGACGAACACAACGACCTCACACTAATTAACAATTATTCCACGAGCGCGCATTAAATATGAGTTGGCTATCACCTTCTCATATCCAGCAAGCGCGAGTGGAATAATTTCTTTATTAAAAACGCCCCCAAAATATAGAAAACTAAAATAAAATAAAAATAAAATCGCCTCCAAAATTTACGCGTACCCTAACCATACTTGTAGAGCGTATTATAATGGCTCATGTACCATGATGGCTAAACCAATGAAAACTCTTGAATTACATATATTATCCAAATTTCCAGTTTTTAATAATCAACAATAAGATTATTAGTTCGAGATTTCCATGAGGTGATAGTTGGTGAGGCCGAAGGCGAAGTGAATTTAAAACCTTGTCTCTCCTTCTAAAAAGAAGAAGGAGAGACAACGATTTCAAATAACTTTGGTAAACGGCGCCAGAATGACTTCAAAATCGGCACAAGAGACAAGTACGTGACATATTTGAGGTAGGAAAACATTACTTCAAATTAGATAGTTATTTACACAATTTTTTTTCCCGATCAATGACTTTCCCATGCAGTTCTCTATATTCACAAGCTCTCCAATACACCACGTATGCAGAGTCGAATAAATCTTGGGAAGCCTGTGGAACATCACATTTAAATCGCGCGGACTGAATTGTCGTTTGGAATTTCCTGTTGTGTACTCGCCCTTATCAGTTTTTTTCAACATTTTCTAAGTTTTTAAAGTCACGAAACCGTGAATGCCCTTCAGTTTAGTCTTTTCAGGAATTTAATTATCCATTTGTATCTAAATGTCCTTCCCTAACTTTGTAAAATAGAGAAAACGTCGCTATTTTACAGACGACCTCCAGCCACTGCTTTCTAATGGCTGATAGTATACGAGTAGCTCAGCCAACCAGATTACAGCATTTTCATTAGTATACTAGTAGAATTCTACTAATTAACAATTAGACCCGTAGCCCTTGCGGGCTACGGGTCAATAGCCCATGAGGCGAAGCCGAATGGGCTATTGGCCCTTGGCCCTTGAGGGCGAAGGGTCTAATTGTTTTAGTATTACCCAACTAGTCGGACAGAAAGGACAATAACAAAGTTAGCAAATGCAAGTTGAAGAAATATTTATCTGGGAATAAAACGAAAGAAAGCGTCACGCTCGATTGCGCCAATTTCGCTACTCGAGGACTATTACCAATAGACCTCTAGTAGCGTAGCCAATTAAAATGCAGGATTTGCATTAGTCCACTAGCTGGGTGATACTAATGAGGAATATGTTAGACATGTGATGTTTTTTGGAAATACGTTTGTAACTGGCGTGTGCAATTTATTCCACTGACGCAAGTTCCTGCTCGACCGTCTTCCTCTTTCACAAAATACTTTGTGAATGTAGTTTTCCGTGAAGAATTCGTAACCTTTTTCTCCAATTTCCTTTTTTTCCACATCCTTTTAAATGGTTTGCTATTGTGATCGAGGCAAATTTTTGCAACGATTGTCCACGCTACGAAATAACGCTCATCACTGGCCGCCATCTTGAATGCTGTGTTTACCCAATGTAGTTCACGTGACCGCAAAGCTAAAGAGATCTATTGGATTCAGCGTGTGTTTTAAATGGCTTCAAAACAGATCATAATGAATGCAGTTCGTAAAACTATGTTGATCAAGTTGCCAGTCTACATTTCTTACTGGAAATCAGCAGATTTAGTTATCTTGAAAGCAAAACTGCTTGCGTGCGCAAATTCAGCGCGAGGAGAAATAACGTATTTCGAACGGATGAGGTAAACAATGGCATCTATCGTGTCGTTTGACCAGTTGTGAGGAGGTTGAAGCAGCTAGAGTTTTCAAAAGACGAAAAAAGCGCCATCATGTCAGACGAAGTGTACATGACAAGAACAAACGATTCAATTAACACGGAAACAGAGCGAAGGGTTAACGCCACTCAGGTGATAGTGAACGTAACGAAAAAAATTCGATCGACAAGAATCGCATTTGCGCTAGAATACAAGCGTGAAAAAATTAGGTATTTCAAATTTACACACATTGTTGAAACGACGAATGGACCACCCATTGTGAACGTGAGCTGTGGGTACCAGATAATCCCCACGAATGAAACCAAGGTAAGAAAAATATATTGCAAAAGTATTTCCATGGCGAAGATAACCCATATTTTATACATTTTATCGAAATATTTTTATGCTGAACATTTCTCGGATTTTACTTTGTGCTGCTGTATAAGAATTTGAACTGGTTAGAGATAAGTTGCGGAAAACCGTCGATAATTCATTACCAACTATCTATTTCTCGAGATGAGAAGCTACAGATACCAGTGTGCTGTGGACTGCGTTCAAAGAGCAACTGGCTTGTGTAGAGCGCAGTCGCATAGCAACTGGATTGTACAGAGCGCGGTCGCATAGGTAGTGCGGTTAACATTTCATATCTAGAGCGCTATATGTAAGGTTATATCAGGGAGGAAACAGGTCAATTAAGCTCCATGATTCTAGAGTAGAGCTTCACGTCTGTCAATATCAAAGGGATCTGTAAAACACAAAGATATCAACCGAGGCAGAATAGACGATAGATAGTCCTGTAGAAAATCTTAAGTATCCGTTAAGTGTGCTAACCTTTCGCATGACTTTCTTTTTTTAAAACCTGCTATCCGCTTCATACTACAGAAACTTTTAAAGGCATGAGAGATCATCCCAGTTACGCACGCAGCTTAAGCAGTTGCGAAAATAAGCATAAATAATGCAGAATCGAATTGAGTAGGATTTGAACCCATGACCTTTGTATTACCGGTGCAGTGCTTTGCACCGGTGAAGGTATGAAAGAGAATAAATGTATAAGAAACATACATTTAAACTGCACAAGAAAGAAGGACATAGTAGTTTTGTACACAAAGGTTTTTTATAGCTACGCTATTTTCAGGCAGCAGTTAATTATAAATAATTTCATCCCAACTCGTATTTTAGGAAGAAGAGGAAAAAGAAGACGAAGCAGATGAGAAGCAAGGAGAGGAGGAGGAAGAAGAAGAGACGGAAGAAGAAGGAGGAGGAGAAGAAGAAGAAGAAGATGATGATGATGACGAGGATGATGATGATAGTGATGTGGATGGTGATTATTATGGTGATGAAAATGAAGTGGAACACAAAGAGGACATTTTGACTGTCATAAGGAGTGTTCTGGCAAATCAAGAAGAGAAAATGGAAGAGCATGAGAAGAAAGAGAAGGATCACGATGATGATGATGATGATGATGACGAAGGAGGTGTTTATAATGATGATGATGACGGTGATGTTAACGTTGATGATGTTGGTGGAAAGGACGATGACGATAATGAAAGTGAACTTGAAGATAAAGAGGACATTTTATCTGTAATCAGGAGAGTTACTGCAATTCTTGAGGGTAGGAAGAAAGAGCAAGATGGCGGGGATGAAGAAGATGACGATGACGACGGCAGTGGTGATGGTGACAGTGGAGATGATGATGACAGCAGTGGTGCTGGTGACAGTGGAGGTGATGATGATAGTGAGGACGATGGCGGTGATCATGATGGTGGTTGTTGTGATGACGATGACGAAGATGAGTGTGAAGTGGAACATGAAGAGGATATTTTAACTGTCATCAGAAGAGTTCTTGCAAATCAAGAAGAGAAAATGAAGGAGCATGAGGAGGAACAGAAGGAAAAGGACGATGACGATGCTAATGAAGAAGAAAAATGCGACCACGAAGATGAAAATGATGACGATGATAATGACGATAACGATGATAATGGTTATGAAGGGGACTGTGATAGTGACGGTGATGATGCTGACGACGAAGAAGAAGAACAAGACGAAAAACACGCGGAGATTAAAGAAGGGGAACTGAAAGATAAAGCGACGAAGGTTAAGGAAGAGGAAGTGGAAGAGGACAAGGAAACAGAAGAAAGACCGAAGGTCAAGGAAGGGGAACAGGAAGAGGACAAGAGAGAAGAAAACGAAGCGAAGCTTAAGGAATGTGAGGAGGAAGAGGGAGAGGAGATACTGCTAAAAGAACGGCCAAAGATTAAGAAAACGCGTGGACGACGCAATATCATAGTAGGGTGGCTATGCAGCAAAATTATTAAGGCCTTTGTTAAAAAGAAGGTTCTTCTGTAACTTGACTTCAGTTTAAATCCAACCCAGTAGACTGTCTGTAATTATGTGTCGTGTAAAGCGGGTCCATTTTGCTGTCAAAAAGACTTTGTTATACAATTTAAAAATGACCTTGTATGGCCACTTTGGAACCAAACCAGTGGACGTTCTGAAGTCCACTCTTTTGTTATTACGATTAAATGTTATCAATTAAGTAGGTCATCGTAGAGAATAAATCAAGTTTTAAATGAAAGTAGTGTGTAACCTTTTTTCGTCTCGTAGCCTCTCCCTCTATTAAGTCCTTGGTCTAGTAAGAGCCTAGTTTAGAAATTAATATACGATCATTAATACCCTATGCGTACAATCAAACCGAAACCAGGATTTTGACTTCGTACAGGGCGTTGGGTGTTCGGCACCCACTGACCAAAAACACGTGAGCTCTGGGAACGAGATTGACGCGGTCGTCGATTTGAATACCAGCAATTTATATGTCCCCCTAAACGTAGCTGTCCTTGCCCACTTGCACCAACAGGAGACAAAAGAAGACTATTCATTCTTTTCAATCCTGTATACCTGTTATGATCCTTGCGATCGTCTCCTCCTCCTAAGTAGAGGCGGGGAAGGTGGGGGGGGGGGGGGGGGGGCGGTACTTCCAGAAAAATTGGGGCATTGAAATTACAGCACGTTGCGACGTGCATTTTTACAGATTTTTTGAGCGGTTGACAGAGCAGGAATAATGCGCCTGTCTTTTAATGCGTCTCTGCGGCGCATAATTCTATTTTTATGTCGTCTGAAATTTATTTTCCCTTTATATTTCCCATGTTTGCTTTGCCTATTAATTCGTCTCATAAGTGATTTGTTTCCCAAGATAAACAAGCCCAATAGTTGTCTTATCATGTCAGTGCTTGGAGAAATATTTCAAGGTCAAATCGCATTTTCTTTGGCCTTGTCCTCACTGGAGGCAACTTTGAAAGATGCGACTGCGACTAGTGTGAACGCAGAACTTTTGTTATGGTTATCTTAATCCGGTGTAGACGCCAGGTGTTACAAATTCAGACAATTATAATTACATTTCATGCGTGACTGGTTGCTTGCAAAAGAAGCTCTCCTGAGGTCATTGAATTGCAAATTTTCAATTTGTTCCTAGCAACGCCGACAGCTCGCTGGTAGTGAGCACGAGAAGTTCGTAAACCTTTGTAATTACTATACCGGCGACCTTCCACTTGATCAACAAGAATAGAACACATCATTTCGGATTTAACATGGAAAAATTGACTCTTCTGACAACCAACATGGAGATGTACCGCCATCCGAGACATGTACCAGGGTAAGTGATAAGCGCTGAAGCACAAATCTATCGCGCGAGAAGTGTCAACATTCTAATAACGCTACCTCGAACACAACTCGCATCTCTAGGGCCAGGTCAAATCAATTATCTCGATATGCATGAAAAAACTGCCATTGATGGAAAGTACCTTAGCAGCTATATCATTTGTTCCTCACACTGCAGTTCTGGGGTAATGTTTTTCTGGTTAAATATTTTCAGACTTCTTTTAGTGGTATGCAAATTCATCAGAAGTTTTGTTACAACGTGCCATTGAATGAGCGTCAATTCATATGGATTGTTAAGTTCAAGGTTATAATGGCGAATTCAGTCATCTTATGGGCTCTCAGCCAAAATGTTATCCATAATATTTGAGATCGTTTGAACCCAATTTCCCTCAAAAAACCAAAATTGTATTTTGTTTCTAAGGATGGTATGCCTGATCACCCGCCGAGCGGGTAAAATGAGCCTGCGCTAAGATCTATCAATCAAACACCGCACACGTAAGAAATGACTCGATAAGCCAGACAGATTTGTACCTCTTTAAAACAACTATTGACCCTAACAATGCCTTGAGGAACCTTGATAAACAGAAATTTCTGTTATGATGCAAACAGTGGATTTCGGCTTTCGGCGCAGCCCCACGCTCCCTCTCGCTCCTCGCGCTTCTGTCTCGTTCTTAGCTGTTCTTCGCCCCGTTCCTTTGTATTTTAGAGACTTCTTTCGGCGTCCTAGTCGTGTAAAACTTTTGCTTAATATATTGATATATACTTTCCTTTATTTTTGATGGTGGGGTTTGCAAATTCTGCAGCTCAGGCTGTTTGCGAAAAACGAGGAATCTCACTACTTTCTTTTGTTTTGTCTTTTTCTTTTTTGCTTCGGAGCAGAACTTAACAAACTTTTGTTAGCACTTACGAACATACCAACGCGTTTTCACTGCGTTTTGAACATTTTTACGAATAATGGTAACAAGCATTTGCTTTGGGCTGCGAGACGGACGGATTGTCAAAATCTCATCCTTTCAGGTCTTTCAGATCTTTGTGAAAAAAGGACACGTTTTTTTTTCGGACTATAAAAAAGATATGTAAGTTAAATTGCTAAATAAGATGTGGCATTGGCTTGAAAACATCATGAACATATTTACTTTCTAGCCGAAAAATTTTGCCTACGATGGAAGATAAAAATTACGAGACCTACAAGATGGCCAACTGACTGTACGTCTCGATACGACTGATCTTTTTAATCAGTTTTGCCCCTTCACGTTCTAGAAACTGGACTAGATGATTCTCTTGCTTGTTCCATGTCCTTTCCAGTCAGGCTAGTTTTCTCTAGGAAGTTTGGGGAACGTGAAACACGACGTAGTACCTGTTTACACAAGTGACGCAAGAATAGGTGCAATCAAAAGAGTCCATTCAGCTATCCATTCAGACATTTAAAAACGCAAGCACAGGTACAAGGAACAAAAAACACTTTAATTGCTCATTGTGCCCACATTTTTGTTCCTTACCGCGTTTCTCAGTCAGTGTTCGCAGAGAGTCTTGTGCTGCGTCGCTAGGGAGAACTAGGCTTCAGTCAATTGTTTTGATAAAAACCTGGACATTTTTTTATACTCTTACGCTGCGTTTCAAAATTTCTGAGTAAACTGCTGGGCCAACATTCATACGTGCAAAACATTCTTCACATCCCGGACTACCTTATGCAGTTTCTATGAGCTGGTTGAAGTGTAAAAAAGATGTCCGAAAATCGTTATTCATTCCAGTCAGATGGTTGCCATAACTTGAACGTCAGAGGAAACCCGGAGACTAGTTTACCGAGAAAAGAGGAAGGGAAAAAAACCTTGGAGTAGAGTGAAGACCATTTCGTTCTGCGCGATTAATTTCTTTTAACTTACTTCTTTATAGTTACAGTGGATACACTCCGCAGGTAAAGTACACTTACGGTGAAACTTTTGGAAACACAACAGGCCGCTGGTTTCAAGATTATCGTGCCGTAGCACTGAACACAAGTAAAGAACGTATGGGGAGGGGTGGGGATAAATTTCTGCCCTTTCCAACTTACTACACAAACAACCCTGATCACGTATTAGGGGCACGCACAAGCTCACGTGATCGATGGCTTGCGGCACCTAAATACAAGCATCTGAATCTTGATGACAGAGATGGAGCTATCAAAAAATACGATAAGGTATGTTTGCCTCGCCAGAAACATTCCTTAGCTTAAAATATCAATTCTCCTTACAGGTTTCCATACATTTCATTTGATGTTACTTCCAATAGTTTAGAGGTGCATCGACAGAATTGCTTCTCATATATCTCTTTGTTGTCTTCATGTGATTGCTGAACAATTTAGACTTTGATAGTTGAATCTGTGAGAATTCGGGTGTGGATCACTTTAAGGATTCTTAACCCTTTGACCCACAAGGACGTGTATACACGTCCTGAGTGGTCGTGCTCTTTGTACCACTTGTGACGTCATCAATTTAAAGGTCACCAGATATTCTGGCCTGATAGTAGTGCTAGGATCGATCTATCCTCACAACGGTCGGTTTTGGATATCGACGGCATTCTGACGTAGCAAATTGAAAAACAACGTTATCACTTTCGGTGCAAAAATGGTAGTAAAATGGCCCACTATACCTATAATTGATCAAGGTCCCATTTCTAGGCTTTGCCCATATAATTAACACCCAACTTTTTACGGCAGCCAGAAAGAATATGCAACGCAAAAGGTAGCAAGAGCAAAAGGGCCGACAAAAAGGAAAGGAAAGGGTCCAAATTTTGGCTTATGCGCATGCACCAAATTGAAATATTGCACATTTTTGTACCTGATCTTCGGGAAATCTATCTTTTTGGCAAAATAGCTTTTTCAGCAAAGCTGAGACCCATTTCGCGTCATGACAGCTAAAAAACTGATTTAACGGTTAAAAATGGCATTTTGGGGTGAAAATGTGGTAGTCAAAGGGTTAATGGCTAGAGAATAGTTCTGATCTTAGCATTGTTAGCTAAGCGCAAGTGCTCCAAAATCCACCTTGCAGCACGAAAGGGAAAAAGAGAAAGTAAGCGCGAGAGTGCCCTGGAAACAACCTCAGACTCAGACTTCTCTCACACAGTGTTACCTCGTCACCAGGCGTCACTTTTTTCAAGGCGTCATTCCTTAGTCAACTGCGATAGCACACGCAATTCACCGCAGCAAATCTAAGGACAACCCCTGCACAAGTCTTACAGTCATAAGGCAGACACCAAACTGATCATTCTCTCTCACTGATTTGGCTTTGAAATTTTCTTTACAGGCTGCACAATATCACCGAGATCACTACAAAGACAGAACAGACACAGTCCCACCAGTGAGAATATTTATTCTACCAAAACTATTTCACGACACCAAGTCCCATAGAATACCAGCGTAAGTAATCGTTACAAAACTTAATAAGTATCTTCAAATGTAGAACTAGAATTTTTTTCAAAATTAAACTCAAACTTGAGCTAGAACACAAAGAACATTGGGAATAGAAAGAGTACATTATGATAAACACGATGGTAAACGACGCGAGGTGAGACGAAACAAAAGAGCAAGAGCGAAGACTGTTGAAGAACATCGAGGCTGACTCTGCAAACAGAACTTGATGCTTAGCACAAATTTCTCAAGATGCGCAATCCCTGACGAAGCTTGAGAGATACACAGATAGTAGCCTGGGTACATTCGCCCCCTTCCCTCAAAAAAAAATAAAATAAAATAAAAAATAAAAAATAGAAGAGAGGAATTTATTTTACGGGGAGGGGGCGGATGTACACAGCCTACACAGAAGGTTAAGAGTATTTTTCCTTATTTCATTGTACGAATATGTCCACTTGATCCCGTGAATGATTGTAGTTATTTTTTGTTGTTTATGACCAGAGAGGGCAAGTCCATGAACGAAGAGAGAGCTTTAGCTTACGCCAACAAAGTCTACCGGACAATGAAGATCGAACCGCTCGCCAAGTCTTCCGTGGAAACACGCCGAATACGCGACGTGTTCTTCGAGAAAAGATAATCTGGGCTGAATATTAAATAAGTGTTTTGAATGGTCAATTGTACATAGTTTAACTGATATTTTGGTTATTTATTTGAGTGAGCATTAAATGAGTTTTGAAATAAATTTGTTAACAAAACATCAGTGTTCTGCGTTTCGTTCCTATTTTCGCTCGTATGCGCTAAAATCTTTTTCATCTGGACACTGAGAGTGCGTTCCTTTGGGGTGATCTGGAGCAGGGTCAGTGATCCAAGATCACTCGGTTCATAGTTCATCAAAGGAACCGATGAATCCGTGACCAGAGTGAATTCGTCGGTTCCTTTGATGCAACATGATCCGAGTGATCTTGGATCACTGATCCTGATCCAGATCACCCCAAAGGAACGCACCCTGCACCAAGGAAAACTGGCAAGGTTAAGAAGAGATCTGACGTAGAAATTTTAACATTCTCATGTTTTTCATTCATTTTAGCACCATTTTCCGATCATCTCTCCGAGATTTCATAGATGTAAAGTAAATATGCCGTTATTTGGGTGTCATTTGCATACGCACAGCGTGGGCAACCAATCCACTGAAACCAGAAACAGCCGTTGAACCAAGGGCAAAGGCTCAAAAGCGAAAAACTAATCAGTTAGCTCCATGGCCCCAAAGGGTCGCCAAGCGGAGCACCATAACTATAAGATCAGAACCACATGCTTGCATAGAAATACAAAACTATGCAACTCTTCCTTTCATGGTCAAGGTGGCTAGATCGTGGATCGCGGTTTTCAATTAGATCGCAGGCTCAAGCCAGGTCAATTTATTGTAATCAGGAACTCCACTTTTAGGCTTGGGTAAATCTATATATTAGGCTTCCAAGACGAAAAGCCCATAGATCCCAAGGCAATGGTACTGGTTTGAAACCTTGCTTTTTCAGGAAAAAAAAATACATTTGGTTAGCGCCGCCATGCCAATAAAATGTTCGCTGAGCGTGGTGTGGATCAAAGGCCACCAAGATGGTAATGAAGATTGTTCAGACCATTTTACAGTTGTGCTTAGGTACCTGGCCTATGAATGGAAGTGAGGCTGGAGGTGACCTTGCTCTGAGGAAGACCTTTGCTTTTCTCATTTAAATGAAAATTAGTTAAGACAAGAACAGCTTAATTTTACACAACAAAAGCAGTGAGGTCTTAATCAGGTCTTAACCTCCAGCCTCCCTGCTATTCAAAGGCCACTGAACAGACAATATTATTGTAAAATGGTCTATAGTGGAAGGTCTCATGAACTTTCATGACTTTTTTGGTGAATTTTTCCAAGATTTATGGAATTCACAAATACAATATAATAATAATAAATACTTTATTTATGCTGGAAAGATCTGTCCAGTGATAAATACAAATCAGACATCTTAATTAGAAAATAATAATTATTGTTCTGCAACTTTACAACCTCACAACTTTACAACAACTTTATTCGCTCTTGTACTTTATGACAATTTTATTTAACAAATAAATAAGCCTGTATTACAATGTGATGAAACACTCCGGACATTTGAGAACACATGAGAAATGTAGAAAACACTCACCAGTGGCTCGTGTTTTCTACATTTCTCGAGCGTTCTCAAATGTCTGGAGTGTTTCATCACAGTGTAATACACGGTTTAGGCTTCTTCATTTGCTTTGCTATTGCTATTGCACTTTATAATATAGATAGGACCCTACGCGCACTCTGATTGGTCAAAAACCTATATTTTATCAGAGTATATAACATAGAAAAAACTTGTTTTATTATTTTTTCGCCACATTATCTCTATATCATAAAGCAAATGAAGAAGCCTAAGCTGTGTATTACACTGTGATAAAACACTCCGCACATTTGAGAACACTCAAGAAATGTAGAAAACACTTGCCTGTGGCTCGTGTTTTCTTCCTTTCCCTCGTGTTCTCAAATGCCCATCGTGTTTTATCACAGTGTAATACATGGCTTAGGTGTCTTTATTTGTTAAATATATAACAATAATAATAATAATAATTATTATTATTATTATTATTTATGATATAGAGGTAATGTGGCGAAAAAAAATAACACACTTTTTCAATGTTTTATACTCTAATAAAACATAGGGTTTTGACCAATCAGAGCGTGCACAGGGTCCTATTTATATTATAAATATATATAACTAACACACACACAAACTAAAAAAAAGTACAAATATTGAGCCTGGAGGTTAAATAACTGGGAAGTTTTCGAGTTAGCCTACAGTTACATTAAGTTACTCCTGAACAAATCAAGGAGAGCAGAGCTAAATAAAATAAAAAAAACAAATAAATAATAAATAAATAAATGTACAAAGTAGATTTTAGGACAAGGTTTGAAAGTGTTGTTCTGACAGCAAATTAAGTTTTAACAGGTAACAGGTTCCAGTATCGTCTCTCAGGGCATGACACTTAACTCTCACAGACCCAATTGGGTGCTTAATTCCATTATGCCGGTTGAAAGTCAAATGGAAAGCCAAATGGAAAGGTCTGTTTTGGTCTGGTACAGTTCATTAAAGTGGACCACCTCCAGTGGTGCTCCACTTTTATCGGTCTGACTTGTCAAACCTAAATCTTCCATTATGTTTTAACAAATCGGTTTGTTGTCCTACTTCTCTCTAGTAGATTCTCACAATGTGGGGGATTGGGAAAATGAATGGAAAATGGTTAAAGCCATTCCTTTCAGTTGAATATCATTAAAAAGAGATTAATGTCATTTGCACCTGAAAAGACTAATGTTTCATTAAGATTTGAGACCTAAAACACTTTTTTTCAGAACCTTTGATCCATAAGCTTTACAGGGATATACAGTTTTCCAAGGTTTGAAATTAAATCCTGGGAGTGAGAATTTTTGCAAAAATGTCCGTATTTTGGGTGTACCCCACCTCAATCCCACTGGTCTCTAACCAGTCGGTCTAACATAATGGAAAACATCCAATGTTGTTCTCCACCCAGAAGTGTAAATGTGTACTAGTAAGCATATGCTGTCAGTAAAACCAGACTTGTAAATGGTTTTAGCTTAAAAACCTATGATGGACTAGCATCCCATCCAGGAGTAGCAATGCTCCTGTTGGCTTCATGCCAAGGAATCCAGAATAAACTCCAGCTAAGTGAGCCTGTGGTCCACGTGGAAGTTTAGCTTTAGCATTTATCCTCATGGTGTCCTTATAACACTCCAGAAACATGGAATACATCCTGGCCATATTTCCTTGTCCTTCTCGCTATGGACAAACACTTGAGGAGATCATCTCGATACTCAAACGGAATCTTTGTTACGAAAAGCTTCTGCCGCATAGTTGAACCCAGAATCCAGATTAGATCACGCATTGTGACCCAACACACACCCCGGATCCACCTGCCATAACACGTGTTCTCCATCTGCCAACTCACTGCACGCAGAATCCACTCAGGCTGATCACCATGGATACCACCTGGGAATCCCGGATGTTGTTGGAGAGATGAATAGAATGTCTCATCAGGTTTAGCAGTGTCATTTAGCCAGTCTAAAAAGTCTATCGCCACCTGGTTGTGTAGAATGTAGTTAGCTGCTTCTCTTGTAATGGCGACAAAGTTGGAGCCTTTTTGAAGGTTAATACTCCAAGGTGGTGGCTGTTTTGTCACCTCTGTTCTTATCATTATGTAGCTTCTATGAAATTCTCGGCCTTTCACTTTCATTAACTCATGAGAATACTGCATTCGGCCCCAGTTGTTTGGCGGAATAGCAAAGCTTTCGATGTTGTTAAACCCATTCAGCATTGCCAATGCATGAACAATTTCAGCATTTGTATAAAGGGGTAATTCCTGCCCTGAAATGTGCATAAAATATTTCCACTTAACTGGGCTCTCCATTAGCTCTCTTAAACAGTTGCGCTGAGCGTAAAGTGTACTAACATGGGCCCATACGAGATCAACTCGTTTACTGGTAAAGAAGACATTATCTAAGCAATCAGTCATAGCCTTCATTGCATTGCGAAAAGTATCTGACGATTTTACATCCACGTGGATACAATAGGTATTGTGAGGCATATATACAGATTGTAAAACTTTCTCTGCCAAGTTTGCAGATTTGAATAAAACCACTGCATAAGCAATGGGGAAGTTCCTCTCTTCTTGTGTGGGGGTAGGGTGTGGAAAAAGTTCCCTTCTCACTAAATCACAATCCTTTCCTTTGTATTTTGAAAACACGTCCTCATCGCTGGGTTTTTCATTGCTACATATGCTGTCTTGTAGGAGTGATGAGAGAAAACTTTCTTTAATGATCTCCTGACATTCTGACCATGTTGTTGGATCCTATGAGGAAAAATACTTTAATAAGTTCCAAAAATCAAGAGGAGAGAGCTTTAAGTAAGTTATGTATACTTTCTTGACTGGTGTATTGCTTCCACTATGCACAGAAAAACAAAGGTGGATGACCCAATGGGCCAACAGCCTACAATCAAACTTCTTTATATTCCACAAAAATGGTCCAATCTTGCCAAAGTTGCCTCAAAGCAACCTTCAAAAACTCTTCTTCCTATTTGCTTCTCCTTAAGTTCCAAAGTTTATCTTAACTGCTTGAGAAACACTGGTTTTTGAGCTTGAGGTTTCCACATCTGCTTTCTCTCAATCCGTAACCAGATGTCTTGGCTACAAGATTTAAGATTCTAGCTTGGCGACCATGCCATATTTGTGACAAAGTTGGCCCCAGTCATGTGGAAGGTGGAAAAGTTCTATCAAACAATCGGGCTAATTGATGACAACTACCTGTAACTCTTCAGTCTGTGAAGACCCTTCTTGGTACAAAAAACATTGCAATTTCCTCAAAAAATGGTTCATGCATTATTAGCTTTTAAATGAACAGATTCCCATCATTTAATGCACCAAAAGTTCTTTTTGAAAATTGTCAAAGGACAGTTTGTAACATTACAGTCTTAAAAAGAAATCAAATCTAGTGATATTCTTATTTATAATCCATCCAATATTGTTGCTCACACGCAATTGGTCTAAATGTGTCACATGACCGAATATTCCCCATCTAAAACTGGGGAATAACTGAGGATATTCCCCTATTTTCAAAACTGCATGTGTTGTGAAAAATATTTGAAGGATAATAAAGACAATAGCCCCCAATTTTGCGCAAAAATATACTCGGATATTTGTCCTTGGACATTATCTGTTTCTCAAAGCTCACAGTTCGCTTCTTGGAACAGATAATGTCCGCAGACAAATATCTGAGCATATTTTCCACCAAATGGAGGCTATTGTTTATATATTCTTATACACTCTTAGATATTTATATTTATAACCCACCCATTAATTTTGGTGCAATTTTATTGGTTACTTTATGTTACATTACCAGCCACCTGAAGGGGTTTATTTACTAAATAGTTATATATTCTTAGATAGTTTAGTTTAATATTTTATAACCAATTGTACATACATTTCTACTTTGTTATTTTGTTTTCTTGGTGCACCTGTAAACTAGCTGGTGCGTCCCGCAGACTCTGCTTATCAAGTCTATGGGACGCACCGATACCATAACTAAGTGTGTGACCAAGCAAATAAACTGTCTAAAAGTATGTCTATGTCCCATGATCACAATTAAGGATCCCAAATTGGCTTCATGGCGTATAGTGCATTCACATTACCTTTTTGATATACTTGTAATACTGGCACATTAACAAGCACAAAGAATATGTTGCCACCACAGTAAGAAAAAGCCAGATGACTATCCCTTTGGTTCTGTTTCTTCTCATCCTGCAGTTCTTACAGAATTAGTACCTTATTTCTGTTGGACAAAAAAAGCAGCTGATAAGGGGGAAGACATAGCTTTAGTTCTACGAAAAATATAGGCTTTGCTAGACCTCAGGTCTCACAAAGTTGGAGATTCATACATCGGTATACATGCTGAAACGGTAACTGATTCTGTCCGAAATGACTTCCAAATTTCAGTGGAAAAGCCCTAGTAATGAAGATGCTTTTTTTCAAATATCAAAATGTTCCATCACTGTGTACCATTGTGATGGCCGAATTTATACCAGAGACGAGATACCCATCTCTGACGGATAATTCGTCTCTAGTATAAATTGGTCTAAATTCGGCCGTTATATAAAAGTTTTTAAAAGTGAGGATATAGTTCACCTGAGTTGGCTAATATCGCACAGCTTGAAGAGACTGTTAGCTTACTCCGATTTTCGGCAGCTGAACAGTTTTCATCTCCAAGTAACAATACATATTCTTAAACTGCTAATCCACTTGAAAATATCTCTACTCATTGACCCAATTAAATATATCTTTTCAATATGACGATCGTCGCCACAAAAATATTCGCAACACAAAAACCGACAGGCCTTACCGGGCATCACGTTTCCCGGCATGCAGTTCCAGCTGAGTATCGCGGATGAAACGAGCTGCCTAAGACCACGAACACGAACAAAAAAAAAATCACAAGTTATAACTGTCAAATTTTTTATTACCTTAAAGATTTGTCTCATCAAATTTCGTGCTGAGCTGGAGCGATTTCTATCCTGGGCTAGGGTGCCACTACTTTGGACCAAAAACCCAAAATACAACTATAGCGTACCATTTAAGGTGGCTTTATATAGTTTTTTTGGCGCGCGATGAAGATAATGACGGAGCTGAGCAACCGCTTACAATAGAAAAGCGATTAGAACGGAGGCCAGAAAAACAAGCCACCGTAAAAATCCCCTTGAGAAAAAAAAAAAAAAAAAAAAAGCAGGAAACCATGGCGCATGCTCCGGCGATTGGTAGCCTTTCCTACGGAGGCTTTACAAGGGTAAGACTGTCGATAGTGCTGTAAAAATACCTGAAAAACTAAAATGAAAAAATTAAACGGAGCTCTGAACAAGGTTGATTCAGAGGCCTAGATGACTATCAACCCTAACCCTAACCCTAACCCTAACCTTAAGAAATACGGTATTGATTTTGGCTATTTTGATACCAAATAGGGTATGGTTTTTGCACTCTAGTCTTGAATTAGGTATGTTTTTTAGAAGAAGCTCTTTTCTTCATTATCGATAAGACCATCAACAAAAGCCCTTCACAATGCCTTTATTATCAGTGTGAACTGGGTAACTAATTATAAGGCAGGTCTGAAACAGGGTATTGATTTAAGTCCATCCTCTCCATAAGCAAGTTTTTCAGGTGACAAACCTCTGAAAATATGAAAAAGATTACTAATATTAACTATTATTAATGGCATAACTGAATAACAGAGACAACATTTCATAAATTGAAAACTTTATTAGTTTACCACCTAGATAATTGTGTCCTTTACCAATCTTGAAAATTTGACAACATTCGATTGAAATCCAAGGGAGATATCATTTTAATTTTGAAATATTGGTGATCTATCTTGAAACAGAAAAACGCAAACGAGGAATGAAGAGCGGGGGACAGCCGGGTCAACGGCGAACGGTGAATCTTAAACATGTGTAATCTTTAACATGAGGAATGTTTTACATAGGGGGAGGGGGTGCGATCACAGGAATCATAACAGGAACACTATCTTGTTGAGAAGGGTGAGACTGAAAAATGATTGCAAAGAATGATTTGTTTGCCTTGGTCTCATGTTGGTGCAAGCGGGCAAGGGCAGCTCTGTTTAGGAGGATATATGAAATGCTGATTTTCAAATTAACGACCGCGTCGAAGCCCGCGCGGTCTTGGTATGCAGTGCCGGTGACCGAACATTCGACGCTCTTGACAAAGTCAAAAACAGAAACCAGAACTCCTGGTTCTGGTTTGTTCTTGCGCATGCCTAAAAGATTAATGACAGTTTTTAACATGCGTAGAGCGTAACCGCTGTGACTAATCCTGGCTCAAATTCTGATTTCTTCCAGAGGTCTTAAGAAGCCAGAGGAAAACCGCCGGAAAGATTGTTTTTTTTTCCGCTTTGAAAAGCTTTTTCCAGCCTTTTCGATATTTCTAAAATTTCCTATTAAAATGGGATAGGGTATTAATTATCTTAGATTAATTCCTAAAACAGAACAATTAAGGGCTTAATAGAGGGAAATGCATGCTACTAAACGAAATACAGTTACCACACTTCATGGTTTGATTAAGAACTTGATTTATTCTCTACGGTGACACACTTAATAGATAACATTTAATCGTAATAACAAAAGAGTGGACTTCAGAACGTCCACTGGTTTGGTTCAAAATTGGCCATACAGGGTCATTTTTGGATTGTATTAGTGTGCCACCTAATAAAGCCTTTTTGTCAGCAAAATAGACTCGCTTTTCTTGATACGTTATTACAAAAGAGTGGACTTCAGAAAGTCTACTGGATTGGATTTTAAAGTCCTTTGTAATGTATTACAAAAGAATTTTCTTTTTAACGAAAGCTTTGACAATTTTGCTGCACAGCTACCCTACTATGATATTGCGTCTTCTACGCGTTTTAATAATCTTTGGCCGTTCTTTTAGCAGTGTCTCCTCTCCCTCTTCCTCTTCACATTCCTTAAGCTTCGCTTCGTACTTTTCTCTCTTCTCCTCTTCCTGTTTCTCTTCCTTGACCTTTCCCGCTTCGTCTTCTAGTTCCTTTTCTTTAATGTTCACGTGTTTTTCGTATTGTTGTTCTTCTTTGTCAGCGTCATCACCATCACTATCACAGTCCCCTTCATAACCATCATCGTCATCGTCATCATCTTCATCTTCGTCTTCGTCGTCGTCTCTTTCATCTTCATTATCATCGTCATTGTCCTTTTTCTTCTGTTCCTCCTCAAGCTCCTTCATTTTCTCTTCTTGATTTGCAAGAACTCTTCTGATGACAGTTAAAATATCCTCTTCAAGTTTCACTCCCATCATCGTCATCGTTATCACAACAACCATTATCATCATCACCGTCATCATCCCCACTGTCATCATCACCTCCACCGTCACCATCACCACTGCTGTCATTATCACCTCCACTGTCACCATTACCACTGCCGTCGTCATCACTTCCACTGCCACCATCACCGCCATCTTGCTCTTTCTTCCTCTCCTCAAGAACTGCAGTAACTCTCCTGATTAGAGATAAAATGTCCTCTTTATCTTCCAGTTAACTTTCATTATCGTCATCGTCCTCACCACCAACATCATCAACGTTAAGATCACCGTCATCGTCATCATTATAAACACCTCCTTCGTCATCATCATCGTGATCCTTCTCTTTCTTCTCATGCTCTTCCATTTTCTCTTCTTGAACACTCCTTATGACAGTCAAAATGTCCTCTTTTTGTTCCACTTCATTTTCATCACCATAATAATCACCATCCACATCACTATCATCATCATAAGCATCATCATCATCATCATCATCATCATCATCATCTTCTTCTTTCTCTCCTTGCTTCTCACCTGCATCCTCTTCTTTTTCCTCTTCTTCCTATAATAGGAGTTGAGATGAATTATTTAAAATTAAGTGCTGCCTGAAAACTGATCGCGAAGGTATAAAAGACCCTTGTGTACAAAACTACTATGATCTCTCAAGTCCTTAAAAATTCTTCTTTCTTATGCAGAGCACTGCACCGGTAATGCAAAGGTCGTGAGCTCGAATCCCGTACAATAGGCCATATTCGTATTCTCGGTATTGCACTGGAACTAGCTTTCAACTGAGGTTAATGCGGGGAGTCTTCTCAAATGTAAATGTAATATCTTATGCCTTTAAAAGTTCAGTTTGTAGTATGAAGCGGCTGGTTGGTTTTAAAAAAGAAAGTCATGCGATAGGTTAGCACACTTAGCAGAGACTTAGAATTAAGTTTTGTTTGATATGCGTTCTTTTTTATCTTTTACACCTTAAGATTTTCTTGAAAGACTATCCCACTAGTTATGCGACCGCGCTCTGTACAACTCTGTTGCTGAGACTGCGCTCGACACAAGCCAGTTACTCTTTAAAACAACCTACCAGTATCTGCAGGTTCTCATCTCGAGAAATAGACAGCTGAATCTAACCAGTTCGAATTCTTATACAGCTACAGTTCGTTAAGCCGTTAAGCCGCTACCCCGAATTTAGCTTTTACAGGCGGTTTCACAAGAAATCTTACTTCTCAGAAGTCTTCAATTGGACTGAAAAAACGAGGAGTGTTAAATGACACTTGGGTACCATTTTTATACCCTTAGAACGGCTACTTTCAACGCGGAAAGTAGAAAAATGTTCAGCATAATATTTCGATAAAATAGATAAAATATGGGCTATCTTCGCCACGACAATACTTTTGCAATATATTTTTCTTACCTTGGTTTTATTCGTGGGGATTATCTGGTACGCGTAGCTCACGTTCACAATCGGTGGTGCTGTCGTCGTTTCAACAATGTGTGTAAATTTGAAATACCTCATTTTTTCACGCTTGTATTCTATCGCAAATGCGATTCTTGTCGATCGAATTTTTTTCGTTACGTTCACTATCACCTGAGTGGCCTTAAGGGCCCATTAACCGATCTTTTCGAGCCGTTGCTAAGGAAAATTTAGTCTCATATAACCTCATCATTTTTAGTTAGTTCAGAGTTTATTTCATGTGTTTCAACTTTTTCATGATCAGTAACACTAGTGATGACGTCATCAGGCCACGCCCGTGGTCATGTGACTAATACAGAAAAAATGCAAAGGCTCCAAGGCAAATTACTTTCTCGGGATTTTTTTCATTGATTTAGCATTTTAATTTAAATCCTCATTACGCCATGCATCGATTTTGTTTCATTTCTAAAAGGTCAGATTTTGAGAGCATTTCAAAATATTGAAAAATTCGTAATTTTTTGAAAAAAGCATGATTTCGAAAAAGGAATGCATAGCTATGTTGCCAACGTTGGCTTTAATCGAAATTCGTCGAAAAAGGCTGGATTTAATTAAAAACCGTGTTTCCTTTGGCATTTAAAGAAACCGGAAGAGCGCCCGATATCTATTGGAAGTTACCCTATCAGCGCGTGCGCAATTTACACTACCAGCGCACTTCGGTAAGATCAAACAAGGCCACACGGAGTTAGTTTTTCTCTTTCTATTGCCCTTATTTTTCTGTCATTCTCTTATTTTGTCTTTGCTTGTACTTTTTTTACTTTGCATTTTGCGAAACACAAAGAAAAACATCTAAAATGTATGCGAATTTGCAAGTTTTTGAGTTGTTTTTATTTTCCGTGCTCAGGCTGACGTAAGTGACCGGAAGTGAAATTTCACCTCCTTAGCAACGCGCGCGAGCGGGCGCAGGAATCGGTTAATGGGCCCTTAACCCTTCGCTCTGTTTCCGTGTTGATTGAATTGCTTGTTCTTGTCATGTACACTTCGTCTGACATTATGGCGCTTTTGTCGTCCTTTAAAATAAGAAAACTTTGGCTGCTCAACCTCGCTGGCTACTTCAACCTCGCAACTGGTCAAATGACACAATAGAGGCCATTCTTTACATCATCCGTTCGAAATACGTTATTTCTCCTCGCACTGAATTTTCCCCCACAAACAGTTTTGCTTTCAAGACAACTAAATCTGCTGATTTCCAGTACGAAATGTATACTGACAATTAGTCAACATAGTTTTACGAACTGCATCCATCATAATCTGTTTTGAAGCCATTCAAAACACGCGCTGAGTCCACTTTCAAGTTCAAAATGGAACACACTGCACACGCTATTAACAAAAGTAACTCCAAAAAGCATGACATGTCTAGCATACTCCTCATTATTAAAAACTGGATAATCGGATAGTTCAATTCAAGAGTTTTCATTGGCTTAGCCATCATGGCACATGAGCTATTATACCATGTTCTACAAATATGCCGGGTTAGCGTACCCGCAATTTTTTGGGCGATTTTCTTTTATGTCTCACTCGCGCTTTTCCGTTTTTTCCCCATCGACATTTTGGAGGAAATTTAACTAACAAATAGATAACTAAATACATGAGAAGCCTAAATAAAGGAGATTTACGGTTTCTTGATTTTATAAAGTCGACGCTGTTGGAGACACTGATGAGCTGCTCATTTCAATTGAAATTACGATCCAGTCCCCGCGAGTGTGAAGTTTGGAGTTTAATACTAAGTAGAGAAATCATTAGAAATCGTTATTTAGGGGAAATTTAGCTAGAAGTCTGCTAAAACAATAAGATGATTCGCTCTCAATTTCTGAGGCGATGGTTGACCTTATAGACATCTGACTGACGAAATGTGACGTGTACACGATAGCTCAGCCAATTAGATTGCACCATTTGCGATAGTATACGCGTAGAATTCTATAAAGTAGAGTGGACCGCCGGCCTGATTTGGGCTTTACTGAGTATATCCGAGCCATGAGCAGGCAGACAATAAAAACTTAAAGCCACAGTAGCAAATTCTCTTCGCTAACTTCAATGTATATAGATTTTATTATGTTCGGTGGAAATAAGTGGACAAAATTAAATCAGTAGATTACAACTAATGCATAGCTTAAAACATTTTAAAAACCTTTTATTAAGAAATAAGACCTCTGTTTGTGTGTCTTTATACTCTGACAAGAGTGAACGAAGGGTAAAAGGGTTAATTTCCATATAGGGCTTTTTCCTGACGTAATCCCTCGAAGGGTATTCTTTGTAGCGTAGCTCCTGCGCGCCGAAGCCGAGCGAGCGGAGTCCCATACCTTAGAATATTTGGTAACTCATTGATCTAAAAGGATTTGTCACTTGCCACTTGTACTGCACGTGCGCGAGCTGTGCCCCATACCTTGAAAAATAAGAGTAGCACTATTTCCATAGATACATCTTTGATATAAGAGGTCCAAGTTATGGTTAATCAACAGCCGTGAAAACAAGGTATCCGCTAACCAGTCTCACGTGACCATATCGCGGGTTCAAGATTAGAGCTTATGGAAGTCATGTGCGTTTTGAAGTTGATGGGATTGCAGGCTCAAGCCAGCTTAATAATATTGTAATCGGGAGATCCACTTTTAGGCTTGACTTCAGAAAACTCATGGCCTCAGAAAACCAAGTAGGATCAAGAAACAGTCAATCCTATGTCACAGATTTTGGTTACGCAGAAAGCTCGGCCGAGCGTTTTCGCACGCACGTGAAGAATTTGATGCGTAATGCTAACTTTTTATTCCTTGTATCAGCAGAGAAATCACGAAGAGAAGGTGGAAATGGATTGGACACGTCTTACAAAGAGACCAAGGCGAAAATTCTCGTATTGGACACCTGACGGAAAGCGGCGACAAGGAAGACCTCGTGAAGCCTGGCGAAGAACTGTAAGAAGAGAAATGACCGAGCTGGGTTGGAACTCATAAACTGTGGAAGAGCACAGAGTTTAGGACAGGTTGAGGTGTATGTGTCCCGTTGCACGAAGGGGACAGTTCCTTAACACACCCAGTTACGTCTGATTTATTTTTTTCAGATACTGTGATAAGATTCAAGAAAATCATAGCTTTTTTATTTTCTTATAAGGGAGGAGACTAGCTTAAAAATGTTTACTCGATTCTCATGCAGGCAGTTGGCAAGCTACTGCTAAATTCGCAGCTACAAAGCGGATAGTGGCAAGAGGTGAAGATGAACGTTCACCCCGGCAATGTCTGAGCTATTGGCTAATTATCAATACTCGGAGTTTTTGTGGTATTCTTTTGTTAGTTATTCGAGTTTCTAATTGTGTCCCGTTGTAATAAAGTTTAGTAAAGTAATTTGAAATTTGAGGAAGGTCGCGATCGTGGTTGCCGAATAAAAAAGAGAAAATTAAAAAATAAACTCTAGGAGCAGAAGTTTGAGGGAGAAAGATAAAGGACTCTGGGAACTATGCAGCGTTATTAGCTAGGGTCAAATAATTAGAGTGCAAATTATGTTATGGTGTTTCGTACTTTATTCGGTCACACTGATGAATTATGTTCCGCAAGTGGACTGTCACTTACATGTTAGCCTTGCCACAAGTTGGCCTCATGAGTTTCAGGGTAGGATAGCTAAGCGGGCGAGGCGAGTGTGAGATTTTAGGCTGCGAAGCGGCGTTGTGAAGGTCGCGGGAATTGTATAAACAAGACGAAGGACATTTCTGAAAGTCTACTTACATGTCTACCCAATTCGAAAGTGGGCGACTTGTCCGCCATATCTGAACAGAGGTAGTTGGTTACTCGTCCCGGGACTGCTCGTAAGTTTCTTGTCGCGAGGCTCCAGTCCACTTTCGAAGAAGCCGCATTCTACAAGTCAAAGGAGCCGAACAAAATTCAAAACGAAAATCAAGAAAATTTCCAAAGAAATTAGAAGCTAAACATTCCGAACATAATTTTTAGGAGCCGAACAATTTTCAAACGGTTTAATAGTATTCTATTTTATAATAAAGTTTCCATATAACGCGCGCTCTGATTGGCTGAAAGAGCGTGCTTTATCAGAGAACAGGGCACGGGTTGATGACGGTAAGTTGGCTTTCAAATTTTTGCTTCGGAATTTTGACAAATTTGTTTGTCGTTCGGTAACACATTCAAAACTGAATTTATTAAGTTGCTGCAAGTAATAAATACATGCTATCTGGATACGTGCGTGACAATGTTGTATAGTGCAATGAAGATGCAAGTGCATATGATTAAAACATACAAAGGTGCAAGCGAATGTGCATAGTGTAACACCTTTCCCCTTTTGGAAGATAAAATCGATAATAGAATGTCCATTATATAGTGGACCTAAACATAATTTCTCTGAACTGTTCATGAGTAAACAAAGTCCTTACATCTCCGCAAGAAAGTCATTAAACTAAAGTGTTCATGTAAACAAAGTCTTTACATCTCCGCAAGAAAGTCATTAAAGTGTTCATTCCATAAGGAAGTCGTTGAATCGTGAGGGAAGTCTACGTTCTCTTGTTGAACGGCGAGGTGGCGGTGTAGGCTCTTGGTCCAACGGCTGATCCGCTTCCTCTGTTTGTTCACTTTCAGATGGTAGGGATGCAGTTTCCAATCGGTCCAATTTTTCATCATAGTTGCCCACTGCAGGTTCTGCCTTTGCCTCCCTGATTTGTGCGTGGTTTCGCCGGACTGGTCCCATTGCTGTGCTCACGAGGCAGGACCTTGGTGCGGGTCTTCCAATTACCTCCCCATAGATCCAGGGTTGGTGTTTGTTCGTAGGCCTGGGTTTCACATACACTTTTTCTCCTTTTGAGAACTCGGTTAGCGGCGCCGACACCCGCTTGTCGTACTGGGCCTTAGATCTCCGTCTTCTTTCCGCAATGTTTTCTTGTACTAGACTTGGGGACACTGTCTGTGGAACAAGTTGACGCGGAGCTGTGGGAATGATGTCCTGCAGTCTTCTAGACATTAGGCGTTGTGCTGGCGAGTAATTGTATCCCTGCTGGGGTGTGTTTCGGTATGCTAGGAGGGCCAGATAGGGGTCCTCATGGCGAGACTTTTTCAGAATGTTCTTTGCAATTTTGACTGCGGACTCCGCCTTTCCGTTCCCTCGGCTGTGGTATGGTGATGATTTGCGTATGATGAAACCGTATTCTCGAGCAAAACGTGAATATTCATGGCTTTCAAACTGTGGGCCGTTATCGGTTATGCACTCGTCTGGAATTCCATGTCGAGCAAATTGTCTTTTCATGGCTCGAATAACTGTGTTAGCTGATGTGTTCCCACTGAGGGGGTCTAGTTCAAAGAAGTCGCTGTAATGGTCGACCATAACGAGGTAGTTGCTTCCATCCAGCTGAAAAAGTCGGCACTTATTTTGGACCACGGTCTAGTGGGTATCTCATGGGATTTCATTGGTTCTTGCGGTCGCTCAGTTAGGTATTGGGCACAAAGTCCACATGATAAACATTTCTCTCTGATTGCTGCTTGCATTCCTGGCCAGAACAGGGACTCGCGTGCCCGTCTTATACTGCTGTCAGCTCCCTGGTGTGCTTTGTGTATTTTCTGTAACATCTCGTCTCGTAGAGTGGCTGGAACAATAACTTGATGGGACCTGTAGAGGACACCATCATAAACTGAAATTTCATCTCTGAAATTCCAGTACAGTCTCAGGTGCTCTGGGGTTTCCTTTCTTTCTGAAGGCCACCCATTCAATACCACCGTGTGTAGGGCTGCTAGAACTGGGTCTTTGGCGGTTTCTCGTCTTATTCGTTTGAGTGTGTCGGGTGTAACTCGGTTTGGTTCAAGATCCATCTCAGCTATTTCCAAACGGAACACTTCGCATTCTTGCTTGGCAGTGGAGGAGGGCTGACCAGTGACGGCTGCGCGAGACAAGGTGTCCGCAACGTAGAGTTCCTTTCCTTTCTTGTATCGGACAGTGAACTGATATCTTTGCAACTTCAGCATCATTCTTTGCAGTCTGCGAGGAGCTTTGTTGAGAGGCTTCTTGAATATTGTCTCAAGCGGCTGGTGATCTGTATGTACCGTTATGTCGTGCTTTCCGTATAGGTACTGGTGCCACTTATCCATGCAAGAGACGATTGCAAGGCACTCTTTCTCAATTTGGGCGTAGTTCTTCTCTGTGCTGTTGAGGGTATGTGATGTAAAGCAAACAGGTTGATCATTTTGTAGCAATACGCCACCGATGGCATCTTCAGATGCATCCACTTGTAGCGTCACGGGAAGGGTTGCGTCGTAGTAGCGTAATGTAGTTGCTGAAGCGATGAGGTTCTTTGCCGAGTTAAATGCATTTTCATGATTGTTTGACCACAGGAATGCAGAGTCCTCCTTAGTCAAGTCCCTCAATGGAAGAACTGTTTCTGACAAGTTATGGCAGAACTTGCTTAAGTATTGGCACATGCCAAGAAATCGCTGTACCCCAGATTTGTCAGTGGGCGCTGGCATCTCTGTAATTGCGGCTACTTTAGCTGGATCGGGTTCTACGCCTTTGTCGGTAAGCTTGTGCCCCATAAAGGTGACAGAGGGAGATTTAAACTGTAATTTCTTCGCCGAAAGTCGCAGGTCATGGTTGCTGCACTTTTCTAACAGGCTTGTAAGATTTTTATCGTGATCGATGTCAGCTTCCTCTTTTGAATCTCCGCATCCAAAAACACAGATGTCGTCGGCAATGTTTATTACCCCGTGTAAGCCGTCTAAGAATTCATGTTGGCGCCGTTGATACTCCTCCGGTCCCGAGGCGATCCCAAATGGCATGCGAGTGTAGCAGTAGCGACCATTTGGTCCCTGGAACGTTGTTAGTAAAGAAGACTCTTCATCCATCACGATGGTGTGAAAAGCTTCAGATACATCAACAATTGTGAACACTTTGGCCTTAGTCAGTTGTGGAAGCTTCTCTTCAATCGTCGGTATTGTGTACTTGGGTCTTCTGATGGCCTTGTTAATGGTTTGACTTGGATCAATGCATATTCGAAGTTTGCCGTTCGGTTTCTCTTTTACCAGGATGTTTGAGAGCCAGTCTGTAGGCTGTGTGACCGGCCTTATGATGCCTTCATCGCATAGTCTCTTTAACTCGTCATTTACTCTGTCCAACTTTGCCACGGGAACTCGACGCGTTGAGGCGTGTACTGGAGTAACATTAGGATCAAGTTCGATGTGCAAGGGGGTTCCAAGAGGATTTCCGCAGCCTGGCTTAAATACGTTTGAGTAGTGGTGAAGCACGTCTTCCTTTGTCAGTTTTCCTAGTGGTGGAGGTGACTGCATATTGCGCGGAATTTCTTCTTCAACTGCGTTTGCTTCATCAGCATACATCTTCAAATAACCCAGGGCTTGTGCATCTCTTCCGCTGAGA
This sequence comes from Orbicella franksi, assembly GCF_964199315.1. NCBI lineage: Eukaryota > Metazoa > Cnidaria > Anthozoa > Scleractinia > Merulinidae > Orbicella > Orbicella franksi. The sequence continues at coordinate 12,402,367 of NC_138156.1, read as the reverse complement.
AGTGGTGGTTTCTCATTAGGCACGTTGACCACAAGAAAATCTATGGTGTGAATCTTGCCCCTTCTGTCACAACACAAAGTTACTTGGCCTTCAGGGCGCATAGTTTCGCTTCCATACGTGTTAATCCTGCTTCTGGTCCGCGAAATCTTTACGTCAGGAAACACCTCGCTTAGTAGACTGATGGGTATGGTGTTACACGTGGATGCCGAGTCGATTTGTGCTTTCACTACTTTTGTTTTTTTTTCAAGTATGAGATGTAAATGGGCAAAGAATTTCCTTGCAGGTTGTGAGGGTGTCTCGCAATCCACCACAAATGCTTCTTCACCGTTGTCTTCATCGACAAAATTTGATTGCTGCTGTCGTCCTTGTCGCCTTGCTCCACCTCTACAGACGCGCGCGAAATGACCAGAGATCCCACACTTTCCACATCTTTTGCCAAATGCTGGGCAGTGCTGTTGACGGGGCTGTTGATGGTTGCCGCCACACCAGAAACACTGTGACAATTGCTGTACCGGCTTCAGATTTTGCCGCGGATTTGCAAATGCTGATTTGCTCGTAAAATTCACTTGTTCCTGTTGTGTGTTCCTGGCAGTTTTCATGAGCTGATTCGCGAACACAGTCGCTTCGAACGTTTTGGCAACTTCGACAACTTCTCGTAGCGTAACCTTTGTTTGGGCGGTGTTTTTATGTTTATGCCCTTTCCCGATAAGTTTCACTCGAAGAGTATCAGACGTTAAACCGGCGATAAATTGGTCCCTCATAAGCTCGTCAGCGAAGTCTTCATATTCACACTGTGCTGCTTGATTACGCACTTGCGTCTCCCAGGAAGCAATCGATTCGTTTTCGTTTTGCAGCAAACGAAGAAACTTTTGCCGTTCCCCTGACACTCCAACGCTAGCGCCATAATACTCTCTCAATGCGGCGACAACACAATGAGGCTTCTTTTGGTCGGCTTCATCCAAACCCAAGCTGTATTTATAAACCGTTCTCGCTGCCGGAGATAGAGATGCCCGGAGACATGCCATGGCTTTATCAGGCTTGGTCCATTTCAGTGCGTCAGTTTCTTTCGATGGAACGAACCAATTTTGCATGATGCAGTAATTTGTCAAATCTTCTATGTATGTTTCCAGGTCGTGCTTGTCATCTCCTGTTGTCTTAAACTCGGGAAACGGGGTGTTCGAAGCCATATCGCTGTAGACTGAAGAATAGTTGAGTCGGTAAAGCGCTAGATCCGTTAGATTACTAAAAAAATCCCACCGCTGCCACCATGTTTGTCGTTCGGTAACACATTCAAAACTGAATTTATTAAGTTGCTACAAGTAATAAATACATACTATCTGGATACGTGCGTGACAATGTTGTATAGTGCAATTTGCCCCAACAAACAATAAATACAGCAATCTTGCTGCATGCTGGGCTACAAGCCGTAAATAACTGTAGCTCCTTTCAAATTCAACTCGGCATTTCGCATATTCATCAGCAAGCTTTGAGCTCAGCGTTTCGTAATTTCCGCTAGAAAAGTGCACGTTTTCATGGGCCACAATACGGCCGGACTCCTCTAGACTATAAACCTTCACCTGCCTTTAGATCCGTATTTAAAAATTAACTTAAAAGCGAACTTTGAAGGCATCGTTCTTCTCTCGAAAGCCGCTCAAAATACTCGAAACTGAAAGTTTAGCTGAAGTCCAGTTTGTGATTGACAGCTGTCGCTTCGTTAGCCAATCAAATTATTTGAACAATTCTAACAAGGATTGTGATTGGCTTATTTTAGCGTGCTTTATCAGAGAACAGTGCACGGCTGACGCCACTTTTGCTCGTTTGGAAAATAAAGTTTGGTTTGAAAATTCAGCCAAATGCATGGGGAAATTATCGGATCCTTTATCATAAAACAAATAAAGAAGCCTCGACTGTGTTCTGTTCTGTTGTAAAGCACTTACGAAGCAGTAGAGCACTCAAGAAGTAGGGAAAAATACTCGACTACGTCTCGTGTTTTCCCCTACACTTCTTTCGTGCTCTACCGCTTCCTGCGTGCTTTACAACAGAACAGAGCACAGTCGAGGCTTCTTTATTTGCTAAATAAGTACAAGCTTCCGAACATAATTCAAAAGCCAAACAATAGACTGCAAGGCTGATACTACGTGAAAAACGTTTCGAGACACCAATATGACAAGAACCGATAAAGTAGGATCGCAACAGTGGACAGCTGTTTCGCGGCGTCGACAAAACCTGGATCGGATCGGATCGGATCACGGACCGGATCACGGACCGGATCGCGGACCGGATCACGGATCGGATCACGGATCGGATCACGGATCGGATCAAGGAAAAAAATTCAAAATTCAAAATTCAAGATTCAAAATTCAAACTTTTGTTGAGCAAATTACACTAGATTGACTACTGTGAGCAGAACGTTTTATTTAATTCAGGTGTGATATTCCTTTATTCTTTTATAATATCAAGCCAACTGGGAGCTGGTCGCAGATGAATTTTTTTCAGGCTATTGGGTTTTGATTGCGATGATCAATCATGTCTTCATATCTTTCCCCGCAGTTCAGATAAATGATATTTCGTATATTCGCTTGCATCAAAGGTAAACTGTCATAAATCGCGTCAGCATGATAATATTAGGACGAACGTATGAATCGAAACACAACAAGTCTATACTTTTACAAGATGTGAGTTTGGAATACCATATTTCGTACTAGAATAAAACGAAACAGACCATTTGTATTTCAAGGAAATATAGCTGTTTTACCAAAAAAATATAGGAATAACATCGATAGTGTGAACGATAACGCAACCCGAGAATAGACAACATTTTAGGAGTTACGTCACGATTTTTAAAGTCATTTTTAGGGTCGTAAAGAGTTGCCTTTATATGGAACAAAACCTTAAAATGATCGTGTCCTAGGATAGAAAGCACTTAGAAGGCAAGAACAAATCAAAACGGAATGAGGATCGTTAACGATGGCAAAGATTAACGAAGACTGCAAATAACGAACTTGAAAAACTAGGCTAGTTTTTTCAAGATGCGCAAATCGTGACGTAGCTCCTTTAAAGCAAGTCATGTCCTTAAGCTTTCGTACGTAAGCTTTCTCATTAACTGTAACGCTAACTGTAACGCTCACATCTGACACGAAAAAGTAGCCGAGAATTAGCTACTGATACTAACAACAATTTCCAAAACGAGAATGGAGGTTCACGCAAGCTTCAAGCCAACTAACGTTCTAATATAACTACATCTGCCTGTTCATTACAATTTAAATTCGTCGTAAATCAGGCGCTTATGTGGCTTTTTAAATGACCTCTTGTCATTCTCTGTAATTAACATGTCATTGCGTCAAATTCGGGATTTTTATTTAACATATTTTAGTTTTCCACTTTTATTATTTATTTATTATTATCTTATAAACGATTTGATTTTTTTTTTCTTTAAAACGTTTTTTTTTTTTCTGTGATCCGATCCGCGATCCGATCCGCGATCCGATCCGCGATCCGATCCGTGATACGATCCACGATCCGGTCCGTGATCCGATCCGTCATCCGGTCCGTGATCCGATCCGTGATCCGGTCCGGTCCGGTCCGATCCAGGTTTTGTCGACGCCGGCTGTTTCGCCCTTCTTGGGGCTCGTCAGCACTGTTTAGCGAAGATATGTAACGCCAGCCCAACAGCCAACGTACATAAATTGGAAAATGAACCGTTTACTATATCAAGTTCCGTACTTTGAACTCACTTGCGCCCCGAAACACGCGTTGCCACATCACGTGTTTCGGGGCGCAAGGAGACAAAGTGTCAAGATTGGTGTCTCGAAAAGCAAAAGAATAAATGTGGCCGGACAAGGCCAGCCTAAACATTTAAACATTCAACCGCATGGCCAGTACCATGCTTTAAAAACGCAGCGTATCGGATCTGAAAAGACCTACGGTCCGAAAATTCATAAATGAGAAACCAGAAACTGCAAGGGACCGCGTACGATAAACGCTGCCAACGTAGGATCTACGTGAGATCTGATCAGCCAAGAGATCTGATAATTCAAAAGAGCCGAACATAATTCGGTTGAAGTTGAATTGGAACATAATTCATTATCAGCGTGTCCGAATAAAATACGAAACACCATGACATAATTCGTATTCTAATTTTGACCCTAATAACGCTTATTAGTAGAATTCTACTAGTATACTAATTGATGCAAATGTTGTAATCTGATCGGCTGAGCCATTGCACCCTATCAGCCATTTGTGTCCGGTGGCTTGGTGTGGTCGAGAAAATTTCAACGTTTTCTCGTTTATCCGAAGTTTTGAAAGAACATTTGGAAACAAATGAAGAATTAAATTCCTGAGAAGACTAAAAGAAGGACATTCCTAGTTTCTTGAATTAAAAAGAGTCGAATTTTTGAAAGAAACTGATAAGCGCGCGTACATAACTGCAAATGTCAAAATGACAATTTCTCTAAAGCGTAAAGTTTGAGGTGGTTTAACACAATTTCCAGCACTTTCCAAGACTTAACTTTTGATAGGTCATTATAACCACTCTTTATCAGTTGATGCTACAATTATGGTATCAAAAAAAAAAACTGCTCAATGATTGGTGAACAAGCTGTTATCTTTTTCGTGACACAATAGGTTACCATAGCAATAGTATGACCTGAGAAAAACACCCTGAATTATGGGAGAAAGAGAAAAAAAACAGCGGTAACAAACAGGCCCATCAAAATCATCGAATTAGAGGACCTCGAGAATCTGTAGCCTGCTTTTAGAATTATTTTTGGAGAGGGGACGGACTCTGTTTGGAACTGTGACTTATCTCTTTACCCTACTTGCAAAAAGGTTTAGTTGTTCTCTTTTGTGTTGTTGTGTGTATTTGTCTGTGTGCGTTGTTTGGATTGTTTATACTTTAGTGAGTTTTTGTATTTTTTTTAACTTGTAATTTAATTCCTTTTTTTTCTTTTCTATCGTGTAACATGAATACGGGTAGTTTGTCCAAATTTGACGTCTTATCATTGAACGTTCGGGGATTCAGAGATCAAATCAAGAGGAGGAGTATATTTTCATACCTAAAAGATCAAAAGGCAAACATTTATTTTTTACAAGAAACATATTCAGCACGAGCCGATGAAAATATTTGGAGAAAAGAATGGGGTGGCGAGCTATTTTTCTCACATGGCACCACGCATAGCAAAGGTGTGTGTATTTTAATTAATCCCTTTGTACAACCAAAAGTTGATTATTCTTATGCCGATGACTCGGGCAGAATAGTGCTTATTACAGTCACTCTTAATGGATAAAAACTATCACCGTGCAATATTTACGCACCTAATGACCAGGCCAATCAACTCCAATTCATGCAAGAGCTCAACAATTGCATAATCGATAAATCAGAGCTCACCTCGCTAATTGTCGGGGGAGACTGGAATTGTACTTTATCAAAAAAAGATAAGATCGGAGGTACACCGTGAAAACCGTCCAGTTACTGTAACCTCATTCTGACAACGATGGAAATGTTTGACATAGTGGATATTCAAAGAATGCGACATCCACAGTTACGCAAATTCACGTACGAATCAAAATCTCTTAAACTTAAATCTAGGATTAACTTTTTCTTAATTGCAAAAAATCTCTCTGGGGATGTAAATAATTCGGAAATTTACCATGCTATCGCACCTGACCATAACGCAATTTATATTTCGCTATCTTGGCCCAACAAACCTCCTCGGGGACCAGGACTCTGGAAATTTAACAACACCCTATTGAATGACATGCAGTATCTGAGTAAGGTTCGTAATACATACGCTCACGCGTGCAGTTATTATAGCCATGTGACGGATAAGAGGCTCTTTTGGGAGTTAATGAAAATGGAAATCAGATCTGCGACTATTTCCTTTTCCAGAAATAAAGCAAAATGTATCAGCAACCGAGAACAGGAATTAAGACGTAGAATAGACCAACTTGATGTTATTATCTGCGATAATTTTTCTTCTCCTTACATCGATGGAGTACAACGGGAGTATGACGGACTGAAAACGGAACTTAAGTCAATCTATGAAGAAAAAGGAAAACAGGCAATGTTTAGAGCAAAATGCCGCTGGATAGAAAATGGTGAACGCCCAACAAAGTATTTTTTCAATCTTGAAAAAAGTAATTACAACAAAAAAACTATCAGTGAACTTCGATTACAAGATGACTCTATTACGCGCAACGAGACACTGATTCTAGAGCAAATTGAAGATTATTATAGAAACCTATATACCTCGGATTTAACCTTTTCTGAAACTGCTTATGACACATTCACTCAAAATGTTGAATCGCCTAAGCTTTCAGAGGACGTGCAAGGAACCTTGGAGGGTCCACTTACGTACGAAGAATGCAAAAAGATACTAGAAACCTTTCAGAATGATAAAGCACCGGGGGAAGATGGGTTTACCGTTGAATTTTATACCTGTTTTTTTGATCTTTTAGGAAACGATTTAATAGCAAGTTTCAACGAAGCACACGAGAAGGGTGAACTCTCCATTTCACAACGAAGGGGAATAATTACTTTAGTTCCGAAAGAAGACGGATCACTCCTAGATCTTTCAAACTGGAGACCGATTACTTTGCTTAATGTTGATCTTAAATTAGGGTCAAAAGCAATAGCCAAACGCATTGAACCGACATTACCGAACCTGCTCCACTCTGACCAAACAGGCTTCGTAAAAGGGAGATACATTGGGGGAAATATCCGACTTATAAGTGACGTAATGGAATATACGAGTCTACAAAACTTACCTGGCATTCTAACCTCCCTAGACTTCCGTAAAGCTTTTGATTCGATTGAATGGCCCTTTATAATGAAAACGCTAGACCATTTTAATTTTGGTAGTGATATCAAGCGCTGGATTAAGATATTCTACACGAACACAGAAAGTGCGGTACAAAACAATGATTTTATAACCAGTTGGTTTAAACCATCAAAGGAGTTCGACAAGGTTGCCCACTCTCCCCTTATTTGTTTATTCTTTCTGCGGAGGTACTCTCAAATAAGATACGTCAGGATTCCAACGTGAGAGGAATTAAAGTCTTCGGTAAGGAAATCAAGCTGTCCCAATTCGCTGATGATACAACTCTATTCAATGCGGACATAGAATCTTTAGAAATGGCCTTGAAAATTGTTGGGGATTTCGAACGAATTGCTGGTCTGTCCCTAAATGTAAAGAAAACGAAGGCGCTTTGGTTGGGGAAATGGAAAAGTAATAGAAGTAAGCCTCTGGATTTAAAATGGTTCCACAGCCCCGTTAAGATATTGGGGATATATTTTTCGTATAATATTAAGGAGAATAACGAGCTCAACTTCGACAAAAAGATCCAAAAGTTGCAAACTAAGCTGGATATGTGGAGTTCACGGGACTTGACGATATTTGGAAGAGCCATGTTAATTAAAACCTTGGGTATATCGCAACTTATTTATTCGGCCTCTAATCTGGATGTTCCCAAAGGAATTGTGGAAATTGTAAGAGCAAAATCTTTTAAGTTCCTCTGGAAAAACAAAAAAGATAAAATAAAAAGATCAGGCCTTTACCAAGATCCAGACAACGGTGGAATACGCATGACCGACTTTGATATTATGTTAACAGCCCTAAAACTCGCCTGGATCCCGAGACTGTTGCGGACTTCGGACAATAGTAATTGGTGTATTATTCCAGAGCACTATTTCAGAAGAAAGGGAGGGTTAAATTTTCTACTAAGGTGCAACCACGACACAAATTATTCTAAAGACCTCCTGCCCTTCTAAAAGAAGATACTAGACTTCTTCAACGAATTAAAAACTCTTTACTCGTATGATCAAAAGCAGGAGTTAGTATTGTTTAATAACAAAGATATATTGGTGGACGGGAATCCCATCTTCCTTAGTGAATGGTCTAAAAAGGGTATTATATCGATTAATGACCTATTGAATGAAAGTGGCAATTTTTTAACATTCCGCGAGCTTTGTGATAAATATTCCTGTGAATCCAACTTTTTACAGTATCATCAAGTTGTTAGCGCTATTCCGGAACGCTTAAGGTCTATAGCCAAGTGCTCCGACATCATCAACAAATCTTTTTTTACCGGAAATAATAATATCTTTTCCCTCAACGAATCGACACAAATTAATCTGTACAAGGCTAAGTCAAAGGACTTTTATAATTTGCTTAAAGTCAAGATTCACACCGAAGATCAAACGGGCCCTAAACGTTGGAGCGAAAAACTCTCTTTAAAAAAGGACGTGTGGACTAAGATCTTTAAGTCACTAAAAAATATTTGTAAGGAAACTAAACTCAAAGAGTTTCAATTTAAATTAATCCATAGAACGATAGTAACTAAGAAAGAATTATTCAGATTTGGTATTAAGGCGGACGACGTATGTCTATATTGCGGAGATAAAGATTCAATTGAGCACTCTTTCATTGAATGTATGTTTACCAACTTGTTTACCCTAAAAGTCTTGAACTGGTTCAACCAAGTGAATGCGTGTCAAATTTCTCCTACCACAGAGGAGACCTTGTTCGGTATTACTGCAAGTTCCCATGACATACCAATAGTACGGAAATTTAACTACACTACCTTATTTATGCGCCATTATATTTATTCAAGCAAGTTAAATAGCCTGGCCATCTCCATTCAGGATTTTATCAGTAAGCTACACATTAAATACAATCTTGAAAATTTGTCTTAATTAAATGTTTTAGTGAGGAGTACTCCTCCCTCCTCAAAGCCAATATACAGTATAACGTATTGTAAGTAACTGTATGTACAGCAAGTAATATAAGTAGAGTATTATATTGTTAGCAGTGTAAGTAGCCCATATTGCAAGTAATTGTATTTTCTGTAAGGAGCTGTATTGAGTGTTGTATTGGCAGCATAAGTAACCCGTATTGTAAGTAACGTAAGTAAGTATTGTAGAACTGTGTTTTGTAAATTAAAATTATTGAAAAAAAAAGAAAAAAAAGAAAAAAACAACAAACATAACAAATAGATTACGCATGGTATATTCAACTTGACGTTTCGTATGTTACGAAACACCTCTGGTTATACACCTCTGGTTACAAAATTTGACAAAATTTAACAGGAATAAAACTAAAGCGAGGCATTGGTAACTAGCTAGACGACAATGAACAAAAGAAACTACATCCGATGTGAATGAAAAAAGAAAGAGTTTTTCACTACCGACGTTTTCATTTAGGGCGGGTTTTAAGTCTCGTATTTAAAACAATGTTTCCTCGATTTTACCCTGTAATTACAGTTTTAAGCGGGCCTACAATTTGAAAACGTCACGGTGAAATTTTTATATATTACCAAATTTGATTAGCAGGATAAGATGAAACTTTTGCCAAAGTTTAATAAAATTCTGTACGTAGGGTTAAGATGTCATCTTAAAATTTTGAAAATTTAAGGTGGCTCTGAACTCTGTGTACAGAATTTTTTTAAGCTTTGCCAAAAGTTGGGTCGTATCTTGCTAATCAAAATTTGATAATATATAGAAATTTCACCGTGCCATTTCTGAATTGTACTTATAGGTTCTTATAAAGTTATCACGCAGAGAAATCGCAAGCAAATAATCAAATCGTCAAATAGAAATCTAGAGCTCATAATCTAATTGTTTAACAGAAATCTCTAGCTCATAATCTAATTGTTAAATAGTGAATGATAAATTATTAACGATTGGTGTCTTCACCATGCGCGTCACCATCCTCAACGACAGCGCGTACAACGTCATCATTGTGAGTTATGGTTTTTAAAATGTAGTCACAGTGCTTTATAAATCCCTTGATGGCTTGTTTGTGAAAGAAGGCCAAGAAATCTTCTCTCAGTTCTATGGAAATTCCCTCAAATGCGGCCTTCCCATTCACGCTATCTCCCTGGCCAAGGCTCCCAACAAACAGACGTAGTTTATCTGCCTGACCGGGCTGTCGCTGTTTTGGCATGAGCTCGTATTCTACAGAGTGCAGCGAATATGCCAAGTCCAGAACTTTCCCTCTGCGAATGACAGCCACTCGCCCAAAGACCAGGTTTCCCTCTGCAGCCTTGAATTGCAACCTGTTGACGGCAAGGACATTTCCTCCCCTAAAATTCTTAGCCCTTTTTACAGTATTTTTGAGCTTTTCCGGCATGTTGGTCAAATCAGCTATTTCGTTGACCGTAACGTCATATTCGGAGGGAGGAATCCCTTCTTTGAGGTCGCAAAGGTTACTTTCATCGTACTTCGCGAAAGTCAACGATTTTATTATCTGTTCTGCTTTTTGCTGATCTCCTTTGACTTCCATCGTACCTTGCGTGAAGTCGACAGCCCCCTTCTTGGCCGCGTCGTGGTTCTTTTGTACGGTGGCACTGGAAGTAGACGTCTCAAAAAACTCCACGAATCTCTCCCAAACCTCTTGAGGAATGCGGGAAACTATCTCAAAGACCTCGTCCGTCGCAATTTTACATTCTTCGGGCTTTTGGTAATCAGAGCAGATGAACAGTTCTGCAACTTTACGAGTAACGAATGCATCGCGGAACCTCACCAAACCTTGACTGAGGGTCGGCAAACCGCCCTGTGGACAGAATTTCACGCTTATTACCACAAATATCAGCGATCCGAGAATCATTTTATATGTAGGACGGAAAACGGAAAACATCACGGCTGTAGCGGTGATATCAACGTTCCAGATGTATCGTGATTGATTGTTAGGATCTCTTCGCTTTGATTCAAAGTTGTATGTTATCGAAGGGAAACGGGCAAACAATTGAAGTAAGTAGACCGTTTCCTGCTGAATATGGGAAAAAACTCTTTTGTTGACACCGGCTGTTGATATAGAAAAAAACGTGCGGCGTATGTTCTGTTACTTAGAGAGAGTATACTATTAAAATAACGGAACTGCTAAACCTAATACAACGTTAACGACACTACGAGAAAAGCCTTTTTCTTTACAGTTTTAAGGTTGCCTCATAAGCTCAGCGATCCAAGAAAGCTTCAACAAGATTTCGCCTCCTCAATTGTCTTAAGAGTCTTCTTATTGTAAATCGAAAATTACGGCGGTAAACTACTAACTTTTCTTTGATTATTGACAATGAACGTTACGCACGAGTTCAAATAACTAAAAATAGATTACAACATGTACATTTCACGTGAAGCAATTGTCAAAGGTTCCATAAAGTTCCGTGAACAACTCTGCTTGCAGAATAAGTAAAACAAACGAAAACCGTAGAACAGGCTAATTTCATATATGCTGCGATCTATTCCTTTTCATCCAAACAGGAATTTAAGCTAAAGCTTTAGCATTTTCACACATCGCGATGGACGCGTCCTCGACACAGTCTGTCAACATTCCTGAGACATTTAATACGTATCAATACAGAATTTATAAGTTAGATTTCTGTTCCTACAACTTCCACATCTTTCGATTTCCGCGATCTGGTAAAGGGGAGATTGATGTGTATCTTTTTATGTTCAAACATGGGTCAGATCACTATGCGCTTTTTTGTCACGATCCCTTGTCATACCTCGCCATCCATGTGTCATCATGCATGAAGTTGTAGATGAATCACTGCGTAAAATATGTCACTATCAATAGAATGTGCCGCAGCATTATTATCTTTTAGATACCCTAGTTTTAACCCTAATAATGTTTACTAGTAGAATTCTGCTAGTATACTAATTGATGCAAATGTTGTAATCTGGTCGGCTGAGCCATTGCACCCTATCAGCCATTTGTGTGCAGTGGCTTGGTGTGGTCGAGAAAATTTCAACCTTTTCTTTTCAAAATGACAATTTCTCTAAAGCGTGAAGTTTAAGGTGGTTTAAGACAATTTCCAGCACTTTCCAAGACTTAGATTTTGATACGTCATTATAACCACTCTTTATCAGTTGATGCTACAATTATGGTATCAAAAAAACTGCCCAATGATTGGTGAACAAGTTGTTATCACTTTCGTGACACAATATGTTACCGAAGCAATAGTATGACCTGAGAAAAACACCCTTAATTATGAGAGAAAGAGAAAACAAACAGCGGTAACAAACATAACAAATAGATTACGCATGGTATATTCAACTTGACGTTTCGTATGTTACGAAACACCTCTGGTTATACACCTCTGGCTACAAAATTTGACAAAATTTAAAAAGACTAAAACTAAAGCGAGGTATTGGTAACTAGCTAGACAACAATGAACAAAAGAAACTACATCCGGTGTGAATGGAAAAAGAATGAGTTTTTCACTACCGACGTTTTCATTTAGGGCGGGTTTTAAGTCCCGTATTAACAATGTTTCCTTGATTTTACCCTGTAATTACAGTTTCAAGGACCTACAATTTGAAAACGTCACGGTGAAATTTTTATATATTACCAAATTTGATTAGCACGATAAGATGCAACTTTCGCCAAAGCTTAATAAAATTCTGTACACAGGGTTAAGAGTCATCTTAAAATTTTGAAAATTTAAGGTGGCTCTGAACTCTACGTACAGAATTTTTTTAAGCTTTGCCAAACGTTGTGTCGTATCTTGTTAATCAAAATTTGATAACATATAGAAATTTCACCGTGCCATTTCTGAATTATACTTATAGGTCCTTATAAAGTTATCACGCATAGAAATCGAAAGCGAATAATCAAATTGTCAAATAGAAATCTAGAGCTCATAATCTAATTGTTTAACAGAAATCTCTAGCTCATAACCTAATTGTTAAATAGTGATCATGAATGATAAATTGTTAACGATTGGTGTCTTCGCCAGGCGCGTCATCATCCTCAACGACAGCGCGTACAACGTCATCACTGTGAGTTATGGTTTTTAAAATGTAGTCACAGTGCTTTATAAATCCCTTGATGGCTTGTTTGTGAAAGAAGGCCAAGAAATCTTCTCTCAGTTCTATGGAAATTCCCTCAAATGCGGCCTTCCCATTCACGCTATCTCCTTGGTCAAGGCTCCCAAAAAACAGATGTATTTTATCTGCCTGACCGGGCTGTCGCTGTTTTGGCATGAGCTCGTATTCTACAGAGTGCAGCGAATATGCCAAGTCCAGAACTTTCCCTCTGCGAATGACAGCCACTCGCCCAAAGACCAGGTTTCCCTCTGCAGCCTTGAATTGTAACCTGTTGACGGCTAGGACATTTCCTCCGGCAAAATTCTTAGCCCTTTTTATAGTATTTTTGAGCTTTTCCGGCATGTTGGTCAAATCAGCTATTTCGTCGACCGTAACGTCATATTCGGAGGGAGGAATCCCTTCTTTGAGGTCGCAAAGGTTACTTTCATCGTACTTTGCGAACGTCAACGATTTTATTATCTGTTCTGCTTTTTGCTGATCTCCTTTGACTTCCATCGTACCTTGCGTGAAGTCGACAGCACCCTTCTTGGCCGCGTCGTGGTTCTTTTGTACGGTGGCACTGGAAGTAGACGTCTCAAAAAACTCCACGAATCTCTCCCAAACCTCTTGAGGAATGCGGGAAACTATCTCAAAGACCTCGTCCGTCGCATTTTTACATTCGTCGGGCTCTAGGTAATTAGGGCAGATGAACCGTTCTGCAACTTTACGAGTAACGTATGCATCGCGGAACCTCACCAAACCTTGACTGAGGGTCGGCAAACCGCCCTGTGGATAGTATTTCACGCTTGTTACCGCAAGCATCAGCGATCCGAGAATCAATTTACATATAAGACGCAAAACGGAAAACATCGCGGCTGCAGCGGTGATACTACGTTCCGGATGTATCGTGATTGATTGCTAGGACCTCTTCGCTTTGATTCAAAGTTGTATGTTATCGAAGGGAAAGTGTCAAACGATAGAAGTAAGTCGACCGTTTCCTGCTGAATATGGGAAAAAACTCCTTTGTTGACACCGTCTGTTGATATATAAAAAAACGTGTGTATGGTCTGTTACTTAGAGAGAGTATACTATTAAAATAAAGGAACTACTAAACCTAACACAACGTTAACGACACTACGAGAAAAGCCTTTTTCTTTACAGTTTTAAGGTTGCCTCATAAGCTCAGCGATCCAAGAAAGCTTCAACAAGATTTCGCCTCCTCAATTGTCCTAAGAGTCTTCTTATTGTAAATCGAAAATTACGGCGGTAAACTACTAACGTTTCTTTGATTATTGACAATGAAAGTTACGCACGAGTTCAAATAACTAAAAATAGATTACAACATGTACATTTCACGTGAAGCAATTGTCAAAGGTTCCATAAAGTTTCGTGAACAACTCTGCCAGTATACCATATATTTAGGATTTGCTGATTCTCAATATTTTCATTGAAAATCATACGACTATAGCTAGAGGTCTGTTAGCGTTCAAGAGATACACGCAGGCGAGACTGTCACACGACGACATTTTTCAGATTCAACTTTCGTTAGCAGATGGTAATTTCGAGTTATTTTCTTTTTCTGCGTATTTTTCATCTTACTTTCTCTTTTAATTCTACGTCCTTCTACTCAGGATGGTCTTTGAATGCCTAGCAAGGTTTAAAGTGGCGTTTAACACGCTATCCACGGCCGTATTGGCAAAAGAAAAGTGTTTCGCCGAAGTAGCAGGATAACGGTAAACACGGTAACTTTGAACGCTTTGTAAAAGGTCAATATACTTTGGCCGAAAAATGTTTTTCCAGAAACGTGATGTGTATCCCTCCAATGTCTAATTCATCACTGTGATTGCTTTCAACAGCGTTGGACTTTTGAGAAATAATTATTTTAAAATCAGCTCCAACGCTCCATCTAATTTAGTATGCAACATTTGGAACGTTATTTTTTAATCGCTTCGGCAGTTTTTTGATGTTTATCGAATGATATTGCATTAAAAGGCCTTTTTCTTCAACACTGTGTAGCTTTCTCATTATTTTGCGTTGCGATAGTAATTTCTGAACAGTATTTTGCGGGGGCTTATTTTCGGCCTGATTTTGCTGCTATCAGACGGAAAAAGTTTACGGCTCGATATTTTTGGTTTAAAGCTAAACTGAAGCAAAAGAAATTCATTTTTAAATAGTCTTCGGTAACCTCTACTTGGGAGATAAAAATCGGCCGATTTTATTTTTTAGCTGGAAATCATCGGTCGTTTCTTAGGCGCAGGGCCTCTTAATCTTGATAGAAACGTTCTGCTAATAGACCTACGGGCACCCTCGGACTATGGTGGGCGAAGGAGAAGGGGGGAGGGGGTGGGACAGGTGTGGCGGTGACCTTCCTTCCCGAAAAAATTACGAATGTCCGAATGCGTGAAGCTTGAAGGTCTACTCGATCTGGACTATTCGACTTCCAAAGGAGAGTGGGTAGGTGATTTGGTGCAAGTATGTGTGCATGGATGTTTTTGGTACAAGTATGCTTGCAGGACACCTTTTTTTCAAAATCACGCACCCTCCCCCTCAAAAGTCAAACGGTCTATCCGGCCCTAGTAAGGAAGTAAGCCTGGTAAAAAGCTTGGATCGCGTGCGCGTGCGTGAAACGCGCGGCGGCCAGGCTACTTAGTAGCCCTCACCTACGTCATGTAAAACTAAAACAACTTGAGGAAATGATTCACAGCTCGATTTAGGTTCCCCAAATTTTAATTTTAATATGTTTGCAGGTATTTCTGGAAATCAGCCCTCGCAGCAAGGTTTGTATACGTCCTGTGCAATCATAGTTTTCACTAAAGGAAGGAAAGGCTGTATTCGTAAAGAGTTCGAACAGACTTCAGGAAAGAAACATTTTCAAGATTGACCTAGGACGCCATTTTGAATTTTAACTTTTTTGTCAAATTAGCCTGAGTATCAGGCTTTTCTTACTCGCAGGGTTGGAGGAGGAATTCCATGTATGTCTAAGAACCTAAAATAACTGTTCTAATAATATATTTGGTGTTCCTTGTTGGATAACTTTCCTTTTTTTGTGTTTCCTATAGCAATGAGGCCAGAGCTGTTTGAGGTAGGAATCTACCCTCTGTTGTAAAGGAAAATTTTTTTAGCTTTAGCTTAAGTCTTAGAAGTTATTAAGATACAGCAACTCTGACGAAAACTGGAGCTGTTAGTTGTATAATGATTGAATCTGATATTTTTCTTTCTCCAATAGGAGGTGAAACTTTATAAGAATGCACGAGAAAGAGAGACGTAAGTTTAATTATTTGCATACTTGTAACACATGCAGCTATAGTCTGGCTGGCTGGCTATATGGTAGTATTCTGGCTGGTTCAATACAAATCAGTTAATGCATAAACATTTATTATTTTACAGGTATGACAACATGGCCGATCTGTTTTCCATCATCAACACTCTACAGTGTCTTGAGAAAGCTTACATCAGAGATGTTGTAACTCCACGTGAGTAAGTATTTCTGTAAGTCACTAAGTACTGAAGATACTACTCTGAAATGAGAATGACAGTACAGGTACCAAGAATTAAAATTCCCTAGCTTGCTGCTCCTTTTGTGCAGTCTTCTCAACTCTTTACTGTGTTACAAGATGTAATCTCGAGATAAGCGAATGATGTGTGACACATCATTTTGTGAGGCCTTTGCCTAAATAAAGACACTTTGTACATCCCATGCTAGTGTGCGTGTCCCATTTAGAACATGAATTGTAACATGGTGGCAGCGGTCTAAAGACCCAAACATGATTACTGCAGGAGGTACTTCCACAACCTCATCACTGCCAGTAACGCTATATACAGGCGATGATGGGGACAACTACCAGTACTACTGCGGTGAGCCCCGCACAGATAGCCTTCCCTATTCAAGGAATTCACCCGCTGAGTCATCTCATCGTTAAAGATAATGTCGCAGAAAACTGGAAAACCTTCAAACAAGCATGGGGGAATTACACAATTATAATGAATATCCACCAACATCCTGAGACCTATCAAGTCGCTCTTTTTCTTCACAGTATCGGGCCTGATGCTCTGAAAATTTTTAATGGAATGTCCTTTGACAACGTCCAAGAAAGGGAGAAGTTGGAAAACATCATAAAGAAGTTCGATGAGTTCACCATCGGTGAAACAAATGAAACATATGAGCGTTATGTGTTCAACAGTCAGAATCAATCACCTGACGAAACCTTTGATGCATACGTGGCTGCGTTGCGTACCCTCTCACAACTTCTGTGAGTGCATCTGAGAATCGCTTATACGCGACAGGATCGTGTTGGGAATTCAAAACCCGCAAGCAAGAAAACAACTCCTACAAGAACAATAGCTTACACTAAACAAGTGCATCGACATCTTTAGAAGCCCTGAAACAAGTGCATTACAAATGAAGATTATCTCAGGTACAAAGACATCAGAAGATGTCAATCGAATACAGGAAAACCAAGAAAGATCGTGTCCTCCAAACAGCAAGCAGAGAAATGGCAAGAATGACAAGAATGACAAGTCACGAAAATCCTGCCTCTTCTGTGGTGGAATTCACCCGTTTGAAAAAGGAAAATGCCCGGTGTGGGATCACAAATGCCGTCAATGTGGAGGAAGAAATCACTTTGCATCCAAATGCAAGAAATCTGGAAAGCGCGTAAACAACATTTCTTCGACAGATTCTCCCTCATCGTCAGTGGATGACAATGAAGACATCAAATACATAGCTGGCATAGCAGTCGAATGTGCAAACATATGCTCTGTCGAATCATCTGATAAGAGCTGGGAGATCTATCCTGAAATGATGATTGATGACAAGCCCTTCAAGGTTCAAGTGGATTGTGGATTGTTGATAAACATCTTGCCAAAAGACGTCGCTGGTAATGTACAACTTAGCACCCACTTCAAAAACCCTCGTCATGTGGAACAAAACGGAAGTCACGGCACAAGAATTGTCATCACAAATCCTCAAAACTACAAGAAATATTCCGTGGCCATGGAGTTCATTGTAGTGACAGAAAAATTAACCCCCTTGATTGGAGCAAGAGCTGCACAACACATGAAGCTTCCAACAATACACTAGAATAATTTCAAGTCAGTACCAGCACCCAAGTGGAATGAAGCAGTGGTTCATCAATTATTGACAGTGCAGCAAGTTGTCGTACAATACCCAAAGTTCTTCGCCAGCTCGGACGTTTCCCAGCCATGGTAAAGATTGAGATTGACGCAAATGTACAACTAGTCATTACTCCAACAAGAAGAATTCCCAAGGCACTAAAAGAGAAGTTCAAGAAAGAAGTAGACAGACTTCAGAACCTAGGGGTAATCGCCCCAGTAGACAAACCCACTCCATGGGTCAGCGGTGTGGTGGTGGCGACAAAGAATTCTGAAACGCTCAGAATTTGCATGGATCCAAGACCACTGAATGCAGCTCTGAAGCGCAAGCGTTATCAGCTTTCTATCCTTGAAGACATCTTGCTTGGGCTGGGACAAGCCAAGGTATTCTCAACCGTTGACTGATGTTCAGGCTACTGGCATTACGTCCTGGATGAAGAGTCCAGTCTAATCACCATGTTCACAACACCTTTTGGAAGGTACTGGTGGTGCAGGCTCCCATTTGGATTATCTGTGTCCTCTGAAATGTTCCAGAAAAGAGTGAATCAGGCTCTGACCGGCTTAGAAGGCATGTTAGACACAGTAGGTGGCGTCTTAATATATTGAGTTGGAGACTTAGAAGAGCAGGCCAATGCAGACCATGACCGGAAGTTGATCAAACTGCTAGAGAGATGTCAGTCACAAGGCATAGCCTTAATCCAGACAAGCTAAAATTGTGCACATAGAGTGTGACATTCATGGGACATGTGCTAACCAATAAAGGCATTAAGATAGACCCTGAGAAGGCTAAAACAATCTTGGATATGCCGAGACCTGCCGATGTTGAAGGCATACAGCGGCTAAATGGCTTTGTGAACTACCTGTCAAAGTTTCTACCAAGATTAGCGGACAGTATGGAGCTGATTTGACGACTCGCCCGCAAAGATGAACCGTGAAGCTGAATAGAAGAGCAAGACAAGGCTTTCCAAGAGGTCCAAAAGATGGTCACAGAAGCACCAATCTTGAGTTATTACAATCCGTCCAACCCACTAGCTATACAGTGTGATGCCAGCCAAAAGGGCTTAGGTGAGGCCCTCCTACAGAATCAGAAACCAGTGGTGTATGCTAGCCGTGCCCTCACCAACACTGAGACACAATACGCCCAGATAGAGAAGGAGATGCTAGCCATTGTTTACGCACTGGAGAAATTTAACCAGTTTACATTTGGAAGACACGTCACAGTCTACAGTGACCGCAAGCCTCTTGAAGCAATCCTCAAGAAGCCACTCGCATATGCACCAAGATGCCTGCAAGGAATGATTATGAGGCTCCAAAAGTATGACCTGGAGGTTCGGTACGAAAAGGAAACAGAAATGTATATTGCAGATTTCCTATCTTGCATGTACCTTTCAAGCACAGCACCCAACAGGAACTGACTTTGAGCACGTCAATATGGCCAGTTTCCTACCAATCTCCAGAGCTCGAAATTAACCTTTTCGTTCAGGAGCCTGCTGGCGACTAATGGAAAAATTTTGGTCGCCAACTTATTTTTTATATAACTTACACAAGAACATGATTTTACACGTTTTTGCGGCAATTGAAAAGCTCGTGGTGTTGAAGTGCGCCTGCAATCCCAGTTTCCGAAGAAGCCTCTGAAACAATGTGGCATGCAGTGAACACTATATTGACGTGCATGCAGTATTGATTATCTTGTAATATTCAGACATTAGTTTACTGGGGACGGAGAGGTGAGTTGAATACTAGGTACCATATCTGATTGATTTCCTAATATAAAGATTTAAAAACAAATTTTGTGTTGTGGTTTTCTTTAGTTATCGGATAAAACACGAGTCCCCAGCTGGCGAATAGTTCTGAAAATTTAGTCACCAGTGCTTAATTTTTGGTCGCATTGGCGACCAGTGAGTCACAATTTTGAGCCCTGATCTCAGGCCAGTGGCTGCAGGAGATTCGAATCGCTACAGAGAAAGCTGAGACACTGCAGATCCTTAAGTTTGTGATCTTCCAAGGTTGGTTGGCCAAATGCAATGCAGTGCTAGCGCAGGTGACGCCTTACTACAGTGTACGAGACGAGCTCTCATTGCAAGATGGACTCATTTTCAGAAGTGAAAGATTCGTCATACCAAAAGCCCTACGCGGAGAGATGAAACAGAAAATTCGCTCCTCACACATGGGAGCGGAGTCGTGCCTCAGACGTGTATGAGAATGTATCTTTTGGCCAGGCATGAATGCTGAAGTCAAAGAGATGATAGCTGCATGCAAGACTTGCAGAAACGACAAAATCAGCCACTGATGCCACTAGAGATACCTTGACCAGTTGAGTTGCCTTGACCAGGTGGTCAGTGATACTGGACCACAGTTTGACTGCTAGGAGTTCCAAAAGTTTGCGGAAGCGTGGAACTTCAAGCACACCCCAAGTAGCCCTGGCACCAGTAAAGCCAATGGAAAGGTAGAGTCAGCAGTTAAGACTGGAAAGAGTCTTCTATGTAAGGCGCTCGACAGTGGCAAAGATCCCTACATGGCAATCCTTGACTATCGGAACACACCAACCCAAGGGATGGACTCAAGCCCGGTACAAAGGCTTATGAACCGGTGCGCCAAGACTCTGTTACCAACATCCAGAACATTACTCCAGCCAAGAGTACTATATCCGGAGAAAGACCAGCAGAACCTAGCGAAGCGGCAAGAGCAACAGGTTAGATACTTCAATCAAGGTGCCAGAGATCTCAGAGAGCTAGCAGAAGGGGACGTTGTTAGGATGAAGCCGTTCCGATTAGGCGACAAGGTATGGAAGAAAGCAACTGTCACAGCTTGCCTGAACGAAAGATCGTACAACGTAGAGATGCCGGACAGAGGTGTTTACCGCAGAACCAGATGTAATCTTAGGAAAACACCAGAGAGAGTGGAGAGTGTGTCCAGTGATGTCAGCAAAAGTGCAGAGAAGGGAGTGAGATCCTCAGGTGAGCAGATTATGCCAGCAGAGCCAGCTGTCAGCTTACCAATCCCTGAGGCTGAGCAGCAAGAGCAAACTGGCGAACCACCTAAGACGATTGCGCCTAGTCTTACCCCACCAGGACCAGTGAATATGCAACCAGTGAGACCCCAACGTACAAGGACAGCCCCCAACTACCTAAAAGACTTTGTCTGTAACTTAAGTAGACAGACAATCAAACAATCCGGACCAATGCTTTCATATTGATTTTATTTGGTCACCAGGCTTTGATTTCTTTGATTACTACACGATCTTTCAAGGAAAAGGACTGGACTTGAACACTGATCGATATTGGTTTGAATTAGGTCTATTTAACAATTAGATTATGAGCTTGAGATTTCTATAAGGTGATAGTTGATGAGGTTGAAGGCCGAATCAACTATTGCCTCATAGAAATCAAGAGCGAATAATCTAATCATTTTAGTAGAATTCTAACTTAAATTAATGCAAATAATGGTTTCCAAATATTTTTCAACGCATTATTGAACTTTACACTTTAACAGAATCGCACGTATTGAATTGCCCTTGGTAAATTTGCAGTTGTTTACGCGCGCACACCGGTTTTTCAATAATTTCAAGTTTTTAAAGTCAAGAACCTGTTTATGTCCTTCTTTTTGTCTTCTCAGGAATATAATTTTCCATTTACATCTAGACTTTCTTCCAAAACTTTGGAAAAACGATAAAAACGTCGCATTTCCTGGACGACTGACAGCTACTGCATTCTAATAGCTAATAGTATACGAGTAGCTCAGCCAATCAGATTGCAGCATTTGCATTAGTATACTAGTAGAATTCTACTAAATAAGAATAGGCAATAGTCTTTCTCACTGATCTTTAAACCAAGCCCGAATTAGATGTTCTCAATTGTTTATTTTCTTTCAAAAAAGAAGGGATGTTACAAGATGTAATCTCAAGATAAGAGAATGACGTGTGACGCATCATATTATGAGGTCTTTGCCTAAATAAAGACACTTTGTTCATCCCATGCTAGTGTGCGTGTCCCATTTAAAACACGAATTGTAACATACTGCTATCATGCTATCTGAACAATCATGCTAATTTTTTTATGATCATGCAATTGGTGGAAAAAGAGTGGTTTAGATTTGGATGGAGAGGTTGGAGTGAGGCCACACAGTCAGTAAGAAAGAGGCCGTTGTGGTAAAACTTTGTCAATGCCTTTTCAGTTATGGAACACTTGACACTCACAGAAAGGAATGACGATGATGATGAGGATAATGATGGTGAAATTTTTCTGAGAGTTGATGAGAGAATTTGATGACGTGCTGCATTTTTTTGTTTTTCATGCTAGAGATAGTTAATGAAAGGTCAGCTCTAGGTAACTCTCATCCTTTTTTGACTCTGGCTGAATAGAAACCTTTCGAGCAGTACCATGCACATGTAGTGATGAATGGCATTCCAGAACTTTTAGTGTACACCTGATTTTTCAAGGCCCATATGAGTTTTCAGTGGCAGATCTAGGGAAGGAGCCTGGGGCACCCACCCTTATTTCAGCCAAATGCCTTGAATACATCTTATGCAATGTCATTATAAGTTTTCAAGTAACTGAATTCTTAGTGTCTTCCAAGTCTAAACAGTTTTGTTTAATGATTCCTGGCAAAATATACTTTGCTTCTGAAACAAATCAAGGTCAAGGGATAAAGAAATAATCTCTTTTCGTTTTATTCTTCAAGCCTCAGAGTCCAGGTAGAGTTAAATACACAAAACCTGGACTATTACATGTAGAACCTTCTTTAAATTACAGTAGGTTGCTTTTTAAACCATGTGTCATATCTTACTTTTCTTTACCAGGTACACTGCTGCTTGTTCTAAGTTACTCGTTCAATACAAGGTAAAATCAGCTCTACATATAATTTGGTACATGTAGCTAAAATAAAAATTTGACACATTTTAAGTTATCTTTCTTTGACACTATAAGCTATAGACACGTGGGAAATGTGTCAAATTTTTATGTTAGCTAAACATGTACCAAGTTTATTTATTTTTATTAATTTTTTCATTTTGTTTCTTTTTTTTTTTAGAGAAGAGCAAGTATTTATTGTTATTGCACAAGAGTTAATACTAGACAATTCCTATGGTTCTGTCTGATCCATTTATTTTTGCAGTATAAAAAAAGTCTTTACTTTACACATATCTGAATGGGCTGGTAACTTTACAAGGTTACTACATGTAGTCATCTGGCAGTTTGGTTAGTATATGCAGGTTTCAAGATGTCTCTTTGATCATTGTAATATCATTCAATACTAACTTTGCAAAGTTACTAGCCTGATGGCTGCCCATTTAGCTCAATAGATATAGATCTATTATTTTGTTTATTATATGGTGAACTGGTCCATAATAAAAATGAAATTCTGATTTTGTTCCCTTAGCGGTCTAAACTTTGCAGGAGGGACCACTAACTAAAGATGCACTGTTCATAACTACATGTAATTTCCTTGAATTGTGTATTAAAAATAAACAGCTTTTTGGAAAGTAGAAGTCTTTTTATCGTGTTTGGAGGAAAGTTTTTAGTGAAATGTTCACAAAAGGGATGTACATGTAATTTCAGTTATTAAATAATTGAAATTAACTTGCAGTTATCTATGTTGTTTACTATTTTAGGCTGCCTTCAAGCTTGTGCAATCAGCTGAGTATCCAACAGTAGAAGCTTTTATGAAAAAATTTAGGGTAAGAAAATAATATTTAATATGCAGTATTAAATTTAAAAATATAGTTTGCATTTTTTTAGAACACTATTTCTTAGACATGGACTTGAACTGCATTCAGACAGTATTCATTAGCTAGAAAATAAAACATCTATCTAACAGGTCTTTACAAGGAGTGCATAAAGAGAGAGTGTAAAGCCACTGTCACTTCCTTGTATGCTTTGCAATGAATTGTTTATGAAAAAAGTAATATTGCTAACTTGATACATGTCTCATGTAACTGAATTAGTGTTAAATAGACTTAAATATAATACTATTTTGCTTATTTAGCTGGATTGCCCTGCAGCATTAGAGAGAATAAAGGAAGGCAGACCGATCACCATTAAGGACGACAAAGGAAACACTAGTAAAGCTATTGCAGACACTGTTTCAGTGAGTGAAAGCTTCTTAGTACTTTCTGCATGGTTTTGACATTAGTCTGATCTCATTTTTGGATTTGAGCCAAGAATGTCACATTGATTTAGTCGAGATTTGCCAAAGTAGTTTTATTCTTTCAAAGCTAACATGTACATCTCATTCTACTTGCCCTTTGGTACATGTGTGAATGGCCATGTCATGACAACTGGCAAAATATTTGCTGACTGACCTTTGAATTGAAAACATGCTCAAAATCCCAGCTGTTGAATTTATGTTACTCTGGTCTTCCTCATTGTTTACCTCCTAGTAGTTTCCTTTGCCTCTTAGTAAGTATAAGCTAATATTTGTCATTATACTTAGTATGTTTGTGATTGTTTGTTTATTTCAGCTTTTTATAACAATTATGGATAAACTTCGACTACAGATCAGAGCAATGGATGAGGTAACAAACAACATTATTGCTTCAAATGGCCCTTTAACTTATAGTAGCCACAGTAAAAACCCGCATACATGTAAGAACCTACAGTTTTGAAGTCTGGCAAAATACGTTCTTGTATTTTGGGCTAAATATGGGCAATTTAGGCTAAGTAGGTTTCTAATTGAGTTCTTGATTTCTACGAAGGAGATTTATGTGTTGATTACCAGAAAAATAAATAAACTTGGGTTTCAACCCATTTGGTCCTTGAATATATGGTATTTATTCATAACTACTGTATTATGTACTTTCTTGTAATGTAAATTTGCCATCTCAAAGTCACACTCCTATGTGTTGTTAAAATGTTCAAATCATAATTGAACTGTAACCTGCGCACATATCAGAACCTGCGTGATCTTGCTTGGCTAAACAGGTCTTATATTTTTGGGTATTAAAGTGGCAAATTTCTGTCACCAAGTTCTTATATGCAGGTTTTTTACTATAATTGTTAAATCAAAACAATATGCGACTTTAATTAAGGTTTACCACTGCTACTGAAAAGTTGTCAGTTTCCTTTACAAAGAGTAAGCTGGACTAGGCTGCAAAATTCAGCATAAACTAAATTCAGCTAAATTTAAAATATAACTGAATAAAGTTATAATAAGCAGTTCCTTTGTCAACATTGTTTAGGGGATCTTCACACCCATAACAAACTTCTTGCTTGGTCAGTGAA
The DNA here is from genome assembly GCF_964199315.1 of Orbicella franksi. Classification (NCBI taxonomy): domain Eukaryota; kingdom Metazoa; phylum Cnidaria; class Anthozoa; order Scleractinia; family Merulinidae; genus Orbicella; species Orbicella franksi. The sequence goes on along the minus strand of NC_138156.1, from coordinate 12,377,236 downwards.
TTACATCAACAACATACAAGTTCAACCCTTACATCACAGGGCACACCAAGCATACTCAAATACAAAGGTGTATTAGCTGTCCATGACAGCCCTGTTAATTAAGTTTCTGTTTGTTAAATCCGTGATTCTGGTTTCCTCATTATTCATTGTAAATTCATCTGATGTTAATTTTATCATTTTTTCTCCATATACAGTAAATCCTTGAATTAGTGCCCCCCTTGAATAAGTGCCCCCCTTGAATAAGTGCCCCCTTCAAAAAGGTGCCTCTCCTATCGGCAAAAATCTAAAATAAGCCTTCCCCCCTCGAATAAGCAACCCCCTCCCCTCCCCCCATTTTGTGGACAAGTAATGAGACAATAACGGATGTATAGTTTTCGTCGTGTAGTATTAGATTTGTGCATTGTTTCAGTTTGTGAACATGTTAAGTTTGGAAAAAATTACAAGTACTAACGGTGCCGCAATTAGGTCGACTGAAAACAGCTTATGTTGTTGTTTGCGCGCAGATGATGTATTGAAAAAAATGATCATGTCAGGCCACGATTTGGAAAAAATAAATAAGCGCACCCCTCGAATAAGTGCCCCCCCCCCCCTTCTTCTCTTAAATTTGAAATAAGTGCTGGGGCGCTAATTCAAGGATTTACGGTAACCATGTAATGAAAGTTATGTAACTCAGCTGTCTTTCTTGGTTATTTCCTAAAACAGATTCATCCAGATCTGAGAGATCTGATGGATACCATGAATAGCTTAAGTGCACTTCCTGAAGATTTTGAGGGAAAAGTCAAGGTCAATCAATGGTAAGGATTTTTATTTTGCTACATAGTTCATAGCCTGCGAACAAACACAAATTTCCAGGAAAAAAGCCGGAAGTCCGTCTATGTTCACAGGTTACGTAGCTCAAAGAGAGTGTAAAGAGCGGAGTCTTATTGGAAAGCACCGGTGTTGATGGGCATGTAATGCATGTAGAGTACTTTGTACGCCTTACATTATGATGTTATTGCTTGTGTATCAGACCTGAGATCCAAATGCCAAGCATGGAATTTTGCTTGCTATCTTACATTATTTTGTGGGTTTTCCATGCAGTTTAACTCGCAAGTGCTTACCTTGAGGTGACTAAACTAAACCCAGACTTGTACATACGTGGGTAGTAACTTAGGAAAACTAAAAATATTATTATTGTTGGGTACGATGGGTAACCTTGAGTAACCTTTGGTAGCTTGTATCATTTTTGAGGGTTAATGATGGTTGAGGGTTGATCTATGTTACTGGACAGAGTGACTGCTTAGAGCAGTCTTAACTCCTGTGCGTGAAATTGAGGGGACAATAGCCAAAAAGGAAATGTTCTTTGGTTTGTAACGCATTTGAAGTTTTTTTTCATATGCATGATCAAACTCTTCACGGTATTTTGATTGCAGAAATATATTTCAAATAAAGTTTAAACAAATATATCTAGTAAGTTTAGATTAAGACATTAAACTTAAATTTTTGTGAGGAAAACGCTCGCCACTTGGCCAGTGGGTGAGTTCTGCTTATTGATTACTGACCTGTTTATCCTGTAAACCACAGGTATGAAACCCTAAGCAGTATGAAAGCAAGTGACGAACTTACCGATGAACAAGTGCGACAGATGTTGTTTGATCTCGAGCAAGCTTACAATGCATTTAATAGATCTCTTCAGCATACTTAGTTATTGACCAAGAGCAACGTTAGAAATCAGTAGAATTCAGTTTATTACAACTGAGAGTTTACAGATAAATGCAGCTACTATGGATAAAATTTTGCACTGCATTATAACAACTGCAAATACTTTATCACCCAGGTTTGGCTTCAACAAATTTAGAGGTAATAACTTGTAAGAATCTATGAAAGTGAATGGTTTCTGCTTAACTCTAAAGGGTTGCCCTTTACAGTTGTCACACTGGAAGGCAAACTTGGGATTTTTACGTACTCAATTGGTTAAATTTCCTTCTGCACTGTAAAATATCTTACTAGTAATCCTCTGTTGACTTTTGAAGAGGAGGAGAGATGATAGCGAGGGAAATGTAAGGATTGGCAGTTAAAAAAGGTGGAACTAGGAAATATTACGAGACTCGGCTGGATCTACCTTTTTATTTTATTACATTACAACCCAGAGGGCGTCTTGTACATTGTAAAATGATACAGCACTTCCAAATTACGCTTTAAATTTTACGACATTAAAATCTTTGACAATTGACTTAATTATTTAAGGTTTTTTTTTTCAATATACTACATTTGTAGAGGGAATGGGATTGTTACTTAGAGGTAAAATTCTGAAAGGAATATTATCAGAGTATAACTACTCCACAGTTGGTAGATCAAGCGCTGTTTTGCGAAATTATCGTCAAGGTATTGAGCAAGTGCCGATTTTAATGTTCAAGTCAGAATAAAACACGATCTGTCCAAAACCTAACACGCCACCTCGATGATATTCAGGGTACAAAGCACAACCGAGTTGCCTTTTGCCACTGTTTCAAAACGAGGCCAGGCAAGAGGAGGCCTCGTTTTGAGACAGAATCCCCGGTGACCTGAATTGATTAGTCAAGGAAAAAAGCCTTCGTTTTCCTGGCGTTCTTTTCAGACTGATCGGTCAATTAACGGGATTTGATTAGCTGGTGTTTTGACAGAAAAGCTGGACATTTTCTTCTGATTTGTTTTGGTCCCAAATTAATATCAGGTACTACGAGAATTTGCAAAGATACGCCATTATTGAGAGATCGTACACGAAGTGTTTGATTTTACAAGCTTTTTTTGTACAGAACATAAGTTACAAGGGGAGTTTGGCCAGGGAAATGTTTGTCACGTCAGATCCACCTGCCATGTTTGATCTTGACTGGGAGATAAGTGTCTGTAAGAAAGTCAAAGGAGATGGAAGAAAGAACTTGAATTTCTGCCTTGTATCCCAGCAATAACATGGTGTCGATCTGAAAGTACACATGGAATTAATCAATTGACCATTTCCGAGTTACCTTGTGCCTCTGTTTCAAAACGAGTCCGTGCAAAACCTTTCATCTGAAAAAGAGTGATTTGCATGAAAATGAACCTGTAGGAGGAACTCATTTCATATGAATAGTTTCGCACGCAGACTCGTTTTGACACAGAGACGAAAGGCAACTTAGAAATGGCCTAGTAATTGATAGCAACCCCTTTAAACAGAAAAAAATGATACCCAAAGAGAACAAGAAATGTCCCAAATTCATTATCCCTAATTAAGCCGTCCGTCTTCACCTCCCCCCCAGTTCTGAGTACTGAGTTGTGTCATTGAGTTGAGCCACGTTTCTGAACTGAATGCACCGCCGCTAGTATCTTTGCACAACTACTCGCCGAGTGAAATGGAGCAAAAGACAATTTGTAAGCTCGCGAGAGTAATATTGGTTCATGTCGTTGATGATGGATTCATGATTAACTCAGAGAACAGAACAATTCAGGGGCGGATTTGGGGGCGGGTGGCGGGTGGATTGGGTCGATCCCTTTTAGAGAAGCAAAAAATAAAATAGAAGGTAAAAAAGATTGCGAATATCATGGCAGAAATAAAGGCAAACACTTTGGACAGGTACCTCATTGTAATTACAAGTATTTCTAGCTAAAATCTGGAGCTACAGTTTTCCGTTAGGTTCCAGGTTTCAAATTGCAACATTTTGGGGGCATGCTCCATTGATTCTGCAACCCCAAGGAACACCCTCCCCTACTCCGCTTGAAAAATCCTGGATCCGCCCCTGCAATTCTAACGAAGGGTTCGCGCGGATGTTGAACTGAACCGTTGAACAGGTTCGGCGTTTATAGCGCTGGTTCAAGCGTTGCTTTCTCTTACAAATACTCATTAGCCGATCACCACTGATCTAATAAAGTCTTTGGTACCTCTTGTAACCAGGCATCTTGTGATTTAATGTAAGGTCTTTCAAGAAGCTCACGCGCCTTGCATTTGTCTCGATTGGTGAGCGGTATCAGTTTATCGCGTGGAATGGATAGCCTGAAATAAGACAAAAGTTTTTGCATGTTGATTCACGACTACAAGGATCACTAGAAATTCAAATTAGTTCCAGCTGACAACATTGTGATAGGCAGGTGAATATATTGCTGGTTCAACAGGGTATACCCAAAAGCGCAAGAAGATCACTCGAAAGTTTCCTTGATAAATACCTGTTGATGTCACTGGGTAACACGCCAAGCCACTTAATAACAGGAACTGTCAAACTGTGTGCGTCAAACGAGAGAGCCTGTGGGAAAAAGACGGTAAAAGCCTAAGAACAAGGTGTTTCATATCACCTGAGTCCCGAATTGTTTCTGTGGTATAAATCAACTAGAAGTGTTTCACAGGTTCACCTAACAGTTCACCATGCAGTACTCAGAGGTACCGTGATGATAAAGTGTCTTGGCCAAACACATTTACCCCGGCAGGGCTCAACCCGACCCAGACCGTTCGATCTGGAAGTAGGCCAACGCGCCTCCCCGTAGGACAAAGCTAAGCTGAGAAACGTTTATTGGTTCTTGACCCTAAACTACAGTTGTCGGAAAAATTGTTGTCTACGACATACCTTTGAACCAAACTTGTACACACTGAGAATCTCAATACCTGCAAATAATGAAGGAAAAATATATGAATAGTTTATTCAATACAAAATATTCTTTACCTGGTCAACAACTTGTCAACTGCAAATTCTTGCCTCGCAGTGCAAGGAAAATGTGATTTGTGATAATCGGTATTGACATAAATAAATATTTTGCCGACACAGAACAGAGAGCTGGGTGCTAGTGTAGTACGCAATGGCTCATCGTTGGTACGTTTGTAAAAAGAGACGGTTGAGAAACTGGTGACATTCTACAGGTAGCCTTGCCACTAGTACTTTCGCACAAGGTTCATTTTTAGTGTATCTTTCATTCTGTTGTTTATATATCAACCTTAAAACCCCAAAGGTGGGGGCCACTGCATTTGGTCGGGGGAACACGGTCCCTATTTTTCCTAAAAAGAATTTTTTGGGGTTTACGTGTCCAGCTGTGGCGCGTGTAAGATGCTATTCGATGTATCTCTTATCCACTTTAATGTAAGTTTATTGTAACAATTAAAACATATCTTGTGCTTGGCTGACCAACGCGCCTATCCCTCAACCTTTGAGTGTGTTCGGTTGTGTAGTGAAGGCAAAATGGAAAGATAGGTTAATGAACGAATTGAACTGAGATTTGTATTTAGGCGGAGAAATTGAAAGACCCCCGTCAAGGGTAAAGAATGTAAAGCCTTTTAAGTTACCATGAGGGTCAGCATCCACCAGGGCTAAGATGGGTATTTGAAGGGTGCTCCACAGGCTACGGACCATCATACGGGTATTTACATCCGGGAAGCCTTTACCCTGAATGATAACATTGTATGAGCAGTTTACAGTCGACGAAGTACAAAACGGAGTAAGGAGTAGTCTCGTTTGCTACGTGCATTGTACTGCAATGTTGTGAGGTTTAGAAAGAAGGTCACGAAATCAATACCGAGGAGAGCTCAGAATAGTAAGCTACAGAGGGACAGGAGGAACGCAAAAACAACAACAACAACAACAACAACAACAAAAATCTCAATGTATATACTTACGGTGATGACAATACATGGACTTAGCTTCTGTAGTACATTGTCGTCCATAAGTCGCTGGAAGGAAGCCTCTTTTTCAACAACTAACACAAACTTGGCATCTGAATGCATATCTAGTCAACGTTACGGACAAACAACTGTAAACCGCTAACGGAGGCAATAACAATTTTTTGGCTCGTTGTTTACGAGGTGTATTCTACGAGGATACCTAAACTTCGAGGCAGGATCCGAGCCAGTATTCGAGCCAGGTTTCGAGCCAGGATTCGAGCCAGGATTTGAGCTAAGATGCGAGCAGGATTAATTAGGATGAGCTTTTTACGACATATCACGTGACCTGTTTTCCTTGTTTACGTTACCCCTTTCGTCTCGTCACAAGTCGAGCAGTGTAACGCGTAGGAAGTGTTATATTCTGGAGTGCTTTTTGTGCAAGTGTTTTGCCACATACTTTACACATATACTGAAATCTGAAAATATGAACATTTGAACTTATATTCCAGAAAGTTTAATAGCTAGTGCAGGGCTCAAAGAAACCCCCGTCCGCTCGTCTGGGACAAGTACATTTTACTCTCAGGCAAGTAACTTTGCCCCACGGACAAGAGACGGCCGGCAAACCATCCACCGACCAAATGTTTGATAACGATTTGTAAACAAGGAGTAAATTTTAGGCACATGGGTATAATCAAGTTTTTGGACGAAACTTGCCAAAAATAACAAATTATAGCGTTGTGTTGTTGATTGCGTTACGTGCAGTGGTTACCTAGCAAGTGATCAAAATCTGCCCCGATCAAATTTCTTTCCACGACTAAATATATCCGTGTTCGGCACGAAAACGCCCTGTTTATTTCTTAAAATTTCAACATTTTTTGCACTGTGTAAAATCAAACTCGACATCAATGTATCAAAGCTGTAGAAACTATACGCAAAAAGAAACCGTATATATTCCTACAGCAAAAACGATCGAAGCCCTTGCCAGCATTTTTAATGAACAAATCCAACTATTAGAATCCCTGTGGCAAGTCAAGTTTTCTGGTAGAAATACACTTGGGCGCCGCCAAAATGAATATGTGTTAGTATTATTAAAAAGAAATTCACTAGTAAATCTACTAAGTTATCAAAAAACTTTCAGTGTTCCTGGATGTTCACGTAAAATAGATTTTCATTCAAACGAAGATTTTCTCTCGCCTGAAACCATTTTTCATTTACCTAGTAAATAAAAAAATATATATACACTCGCCGGCTTACAAATTCGACACTGTGCCTACGCCCTGTGTCAAAATTGACGTCCATGAGCCGAACTGTTTTTGATTCTACTTGCAAGTCAGTAGCGAACACATTGGCTCTATATTTTGGGTTCTGATCACGTGATCAAAATGGCAGGAAAAACTAAAGGCGCGGAAAGGGTGAATCCTAGCTCGGATCCTAGCTCGGATCCTGGCTCAAATCCTGACTCGGATCCTGGCACGAATCCTGGCTCAGATCCTGGCTCAAATCCTGGCTAGGATCCTGGCTCGAATCCTGGCTCAGATCCTGGCTCAGATCCTGGCTCGGATCCTAGCTCAGATCCTGGCTCAAATCCTGGCTCAGATCCTGTCTCGAATCCTGGCTCGGATCCTGGCTTTATTCTTAGTTTATCTCGTATTCTACTGTAGCTCAATGAACGACTTCTAACGGGGGACATATCTACGTAAAATTTTACTCGAGATTCATACTAAATGTTGCGAGTAGTACTTCCATGTACTCCTGTTTCTGTTGTGTGTTAAAAGTCCTATACAAGGATACCATATATTCCCTGCACGTGAGAGGAAACCATTGTACCCTGCGGAATAACAACTACAACGTTAGCAAAAGGAATCAGATATGGACTGCTGAAAGACATGGATGCATTATCAACCAGTTCAGTTCGCGACTTTTCAATGTTAATAACTCTTCTGTCTGTTTGAAGATTGAACGGAGGCTAAAGGAAAGCTGAAAAAAAAAAAGAACACAAACAAACAAACAAACAAACAAACAAAATTGCAAACCGAGATTTTATCCATGCAGTCCACATAAGTTCCATCGTGTTCTTTGTACCTCAGGTCTCCAGCTATACAACCTGTATGACAGTATTGTACGGCCATAAAATTTAAATTAGTGAAATTTCATTTTTCCATAATCTTATAAGCTGACGGACGGAGTGCTAATCGCTTTTCCTAGCTGTAAACTAAATTTCTTTCCGCCCTTACGTTTGGTGAAAAAAAAAAAAAAAAACCTAAAAAAATAAGATAAGCGCAGTTGAGCACCGAAAAACGTGGTAGATTACATTGAGGCATTCTATTAAAGCCTTTGATATACAGTTGCAAAATATATGCACGGTATTATTACAGTAAATTTCATAAATTAAAACGATCCTTGTCTACAAGGCTAATATCTACGATGATACTAATTTATGGAGATTACAATTGTTGGGACCGGGACGTCTCACCTTTAGAAGCTGCAAGCTGAAATTTCAAGAGTTAAAAAAACAATCAGTAAATATTTGTCTTGGGTTTAACTAATTTTAGCAGACTGAAAAATTACTTTCATATGTAAACGCTTCGCTATTACAGCCGGCTGGGGTTTTTAATCAATCAGAACAAACAGGTCTTTTTTTCGGCCAATCATGTGCAAAATCATGAGCCAATCAAGAACTGGGTTCTTAAAATTCCCGAGTGCCAGCTATGTCAGCTCTGATTGGCTAATTATGTTGCTTCGGCGCGTTGTGATTGGCCAGACGCGATTGCTTTGGTTTCCATTCCATTAAAACCTGTTCAAAATAGTTTGATTTCATTCTGCTTTGCTGTTGTTCTTTTTTTTTTTTTTCATTTTCAAGAGAGACGTTTTAGATCTCTGTAATTACTTTTGTTTTGCTGTACGTTTTACTAAACTACTCCCCGGAAAGCAATCAGATCTTACTATCAGCGCAAGTCCTCATTGGTTCATTGCTCTGTGTTTGTTCGTTGCAGCAAGGTATTACAATTGTTAGCGTTTCGAGTTTGTTTTTTCGACCCTCAGCATGAGTTGAAAAACTCAGTACACATGTAATTGGTTCTCGAACCTTGGTAGGGTTTTCAGTCACGAAGAGTCGTGGACAAGTATTTCTGGACTTCCCTTTTAGGACGAATTTTTAGTTACCACAAGTGTGACTTAAAAGAGCTACGTCACGGTTTGCGCATATTGAAAAGTTTAGGCTCAATTTTTCAAATTTGTCGATTGTAATCCGTGTCAATCTTCTCCATCCTTAGCCATCCTTGTTCCTTTATGGTTTATCATCATCTCTCTGGTGTTTTTCTATCTTATTAAACTGTTATTTTCAGGTTTCCTACCATTTAAAGGTAATTTTGTATGTGGCCAAAATAACTCAAAATACCGTAACTGAGCTCCTTTAAAAAGAAAATATCTGATGATTGAACAACCTACTTCCAAAAAACGATCAGTTAGCACAAAGAAAGCTCCATATAACTGGGGGATAGTTTTCAGTTGTGAAAAACTTACCACATGTAAACAATATCTTGGTACTTTTAGCATGCAGGCAAGATTGTCTACAATAGAATCCACAACACCCTGATTTCCAAAGAACGGCACATCAGAATAATAAATGTCCCTGATAATAAAACGAAAATCAACAAAGAAGATTCAATTAAACAGTAATACTAAATACAGCACAGCAGTACGCGAGAGCATTACAAGTTGAACTCCTTAAGGCTACAGTAAAAGCGATTACAAAATGCTTCTGATCTGGTTTTGCAAGGTTAGGAAACTGTAAAGTATCGAGATCAGGATTTTGGCCAGAGCATCAGACAAAGTGTTTCTGCGCCTCGTTTAAAGCGTGCAATGTGGAGGCCATGTAGTGTAATATCCCTGCAGGCGTTTAGAGAACTAGGTACACATACATGTACTGGCGTGCAACCCGGGGTTTGCAAAGTTAATTAACTTTCTGCGCCTATATATGTAACTCTCAGTTCGCGCGTCGCTCGCATATTGCACAGAAAACGAATAGACCATCGTGAAGTTCCTTGCGATTTGTTTGGAAACCTCTCTGTGATTGTGACTTTCTCGGCAAGCGGGTGTATGAAACAGTTTAGCTAGTGGTCGCTAGTAGATGTGACAGGCACTCAATGGCTGAGTTGAAAAGTAAACGAACTTATATATCCGTAACGCTGAGAGGGTATTTTTGTATTTCGTTTGTATCCGAGTCATAAAAGTGACCTCTTCTTATATCTTCTCTGTCCACCCTTCCTGATTTGATTTAAATTTTTAACAGTTATAACTTATTGCTGCTAATAGGCCATTTGCAGCTGGGGTCACGTGACCAAATTTTTCCTTAGAAATTTTTTATATTATGGGCTATACTTAAAGAATGCCAGAAATGGAAAGAGTACATCCAAAATACCAAAATGGCCGAGTTTGAGGCCCCTGGAATTAAAGAGTAAGTTTATAAGACAGTTTGAATTTTCAGAAAATGTAGAGGATTTGTATGGAAAATGTTGCTGGAGAGCAAGACCTTGCTCTCCAACAACTTTTTCCATACAAATCTTCTCATTTTTTAAAAAGTTCAGATTGTCATAAAATCTCTTTCTTCAATGATGGGGGTTTAATGATGGGGGCCTCAAACTTTTTGATATTTTCGACAAGCTTTTTCAATTTCTGGCTTTCATTAAGTTATAGCCCATAATTTTCTGAAAAATAGGTCACGTGATGGCTTAGCTGCAAAGGGCCTATTAAGAAGTCAACCAACCGTTTTGTTGCGTATGTGTCTTGTTGAAGAAGTCTGTAACAAAATGTTATGATCTGTAATGTAGCAGCTAAAACAAGAAAAAAAAAGTCCAAAATGGGCAAAGTGGTAATGGTTACAATTTTCAGGTATAACATCTTAGAGGAAATTGACAATACCGGAATAACATCTGAGTATAATTTTAAAGGAACAAGGGAACAACGTTTTTAATCTTTATCTCTCAGTTCTCAGCTCATACTGTATCTGTAATAATTTTCTACATTGTCTTGAGAAGCTGAATAGAGGACCATGTGGGATTATTTTCAGTGAGAAGGGCAGAGACAACTGGGCGGGGGTCTTGTATGAAAGATGTGCGGTGCTTGTCCAAAATTCTCAAAAAATATATATATATTGTATGTGGCATTTTTATCCGAGTTACCAATGTACCTTATTTTCTAGAAAAGTGAAATTTGACACTGGTGAGCTAAGAGCCATCTCTCTTAAACATGAAAATGTAATTCGCAGCTTATATATAATTACTTTGAAAATGTAACCTAAAAGGTATCATATTAAATTGGAGCAACTGTGAAAATTTGAAATGGAAAGACGTGTAATGCAAAAAACATGATTACTGATTTAAATCCCTAAAATACATAATAACATTCACATTGCTGCCCCCACCTCTCTGGGACTGACCCTCTCTCCCCTGATGGGAGGACTTCTGAAACACTAGCAATTAACTTTTTTCATACCAAACTTTCCAATTGATGCCATGGAATCAAATCTGTGTTCTGTTTTGTTGATATTATCAATCATTTCAATTCCAACTGCACTGTTGAACCTGTATGGGAGAAAACAACAGCTCAAAACAACAAAAAAATACACTTTCTGCTGTTAAAACACAACACACTACTCTATGTGTGGGACAGCTGTACTTGGAATTATATCTGAAAATTGTTAAGCAAATAGAGCTTTAATAATTATTGTTCCTTTGTGTAAGAGAGCCAGACGTCAGAGTAATAGTACTTATACACATTATGTTGAAACATGTCAATCTGTTAAATAAAGTTGTTTGAGTTTTGTTGTGTACAGTTTGTTACAGCTGTTCAAATGTTTGGCAAAAACACTATAGATAAATTTCTTAACTGATTGAGATCTGCAGTAGACTTGGTACATATGTAAGCCACACTATGGTTTTGCTTATGATAGTATATATCAAAAAACAATTTTATACCCTGAACTCAAGGAGATTATCAGCTGACAAGAGATCAGTTGATAATCATCTATCAAAAACGATAGAAACTGCTATCAAGTTCTCTTTCATATAAAATTCTTTTATTGATAGTTCATAATATCGTCAAGCCATAGGAGATCCATAGTGCACTAAAACTTGTGCATGCTCCTTTTACAATTAGGGCCATCTAATGATCAATGATGGTTGCCAGTGTGTAGCCAATCAGATTGTAAGTTTGTCACTATTCAGTCACTGCGTCATCATGACAATGAAAATGATTCTTTTCTCGTCCTGATACCATAGGCTGCTGACAAGAATCAAAACATTTATAGCTAACTCTTCTGTTAACATGACTGTTTCCTAATTAACCAAACCTTGTGTTTTTCCAAGAATTTCTGGAGTTGTATTTTATAGATGGTGGCTTTTCTTGTGAGAGATCCTGAACAATTGTCAGAATAACATCCTCCAGTTTAGTGATAACTTCATCTCTGTGAAGTAAATAGGCACAAACATAAAGTCTGTGTCGGGCCAAGTGTTCCATACTGCTGGAGGTTATCCAGGTTTCCATACAATTAGGCAACTCCCCCTGGATGGGAATTCTAGTCCATCACAGGGTTAACCCCCCCCCCCCTCCCCCTTGCACGAAATGTGCTGCTTCTCATTTATACACCTGGGCAGAGAGAAGCATTGTGAGAATAAAGTGTCTTGCCTAAGAACACAATGCAGTGACCCAGGCCAGGGCTCGAACCTGCACTGCTCAATCTGGAGTGGAGCATGCTAAACATAAGGCAACACACCTCCCACAATGTAAATAGGGCCCAGCTTTTCAGTATTATTGAATGATTTATCTACATTGTCCTATTTTAACTCCAGGATATACTTTCTTATTTAGATTATCAATAGTTTGAGGATCTTTGAGTGGTACATTCCTGGCACATCTTTCCATGTAGTACCACCACATTTCATAATGCTACATGTGTAGTCAGAAAAAAAAAACATGGATTAAAGTATGATTGGTATGACTCATTGATCTCTGCATTACTGTTAATTTAATGTTGGATTGATCATGTTGGGTGTAAATATGTGTAAACTGAATTTGTCTCAGAAACTTTACAGGTCAGTGGCACAGTGGAAGTACTGGGTTTCTTTGAAGATGCTCTTCTCTTAATTACAAACTATGTTCCATTTCTTAAATAAAAACAAGGTGAATGGTGAAACTAAGGAAACTGACTGTGGTAAAGGAAACACAAATAAATTCATTGTGATTTCCCTGACCAGAAAACAGTTTCACTGACCCTTATAAACTTGTCCAAGGAAATGATGGCAATTTACTCTTTATTTTTGCTTTAATGTCTTTTGAATTAACAGTTGTCACCACTTTTCCAAGTTCCCTGATCTTGATGAAAATTTCCCTAAATTTTTACTCTTCTGTGGCCAATATCAAATGTTTTGAATAACTCTGAGGTCATTGCGCATTTAACACAGATTCACAGCCAAAATGCACCCAAGTATTTTGCGGCTAGGTATGTTGAAGTTTGGGAAAGAAAAAGTGTCCAACAGGCATTTAACATAAAATAAAAGATGTGAATAAGCTTAATGTCTAGGTATCTTAAGTTTAAAAGAAAGTCGGCGGAACGTAAGCTTATCTGAACCTAAAGTAGAAACGCTTTTCTGGTTCTGTCTGGAGCAATAAGTATTATAAGGGTACTCAAGAGACTACTCAACACATGCTTTAAGAATATCTGAGAAAATAGTTTTTCTGAATCAAATTTCTGATGTCAAATTGAATAACCTTTAGCCTAACTTGAGCTTACAAATTCACTTTTGAAAGACGATCAACTTACAGTATTTTAAGAGAAGCATTTTCTACATGTAACTGCTCACCTGGATAAAATCTTTGGTTTCACAATATTTTTCGCGTGAGACTCTTCATCATTCAGTTGGAATCCCTCAATTCTGTACAAAGACTGTAGTTGTATTTTGAGTTCATTGATGCGACGCCAAAACTCTGAGTTCAAGTTAGCCGCCATCTTGAGAACTGTAATATCCCATCATACAATGCAAACGAAATTGTGGTTTCTAGGTCACCCCGGTCATCCCGCGAATAGACAAGAAATATGACCTACGTAGATACGCAAACTTTAGCGGGAGTTTTGTGCCCTGTAAATGGGATGCGCAAAAGTAAAGCAACTTTTCAAAAAGCAACCCTTTATTCGAATAAGCGCGAAAGGTACAGTAGAAACTAGTAAAAAAAAGCGACTTTCGCGTGAATTTCAGAAAGTTTTTACCTGATTTGACTCATCCTCCAGTAGCAAGCTTTGTGCATTTTTCGTTAAAATATCCTTATGGAGTGAGAGCCTTATTTACTTAGCAGAAAAACGCCCGAGTGGCTTCAACGACTCGAGAACAGTAACTTCCAATCTGTGCGCTTTGTTTTGGCGCATCCCCTAAACGAACCAAAAGCCGCACGCGCTCTCTAACTTTGCCAAACCAGCCATATGGCCTATTTCTAGTTCGTTTGTCGTTTTGTTCTGGTTTAGGCTAAATAATTTTGCTGTCATACGAACATCCTTCCATCTAAAATGCAATGTGCCGTATTTCTTCAATTTAACGCTCCTATCCATATTTCAAACTTGGCCTGACTGTTATATGCATGGACTCCGGAAGTTCGAGCTCACTGTTTATTGAGCAAGGGTTTTCATTTAATATTTTTGCAGTCGAAGAAATCACCATTAAGATCCGGTAATACGGGCAACATTTTTCTTCAACTTGTCTCGCAACATTGTTGCATTGCAAGTTGAAACTTTCTGTTGCGCGACCAACTAGTCTCGCAGCAAAATACAGTGCTGCAAGTCTGCGGAATTCTACATGTATAATTGGTCATCGTGTGTAAATTAACTGATGGCGCCTTCTTTCATATAATTTAGCGTTTCGACGAACTTCCACTTCGACTTCTAGCCGTCATTTTCTTCTTAATTTTCCGTGCCAGCGAAGTTCTCAGTACGAAGCTCAGTGTCGTTTCAGATAGCTAGGCGAAAAGTTGTATTTTTGCGACAGTTCTTCCAACCCTTTTGCCTTTTTTGCTGCTTGTTTTAAAGGGACAAACGAGGTGCCCCAAAGACTGTGATAGTCCTCGAGACCTTTGTACAGGCCAAATTGATGACTTTCTGAGTGTTACTGGTCTACTTCGAATTAAGGCCCGTCTTCACCGTCCGCCATGTTTTTTGTTTTGTTTTTTTCCGAGTTGCCGCGCTTCGTGACAGCCAATCGCAAGCGTTGAATTCAAAATTGTCGGGAGACAAGTTGTAGCTTCAGTGGTAATACGAGCAGCAAAACTAAAATTTGTTGCAGAAAGTAGAACTCGAGTCTACTTTGCGCAACATGTTGCCTCAACTTGCAACACTGTATTTTGCTGCGAGGCAAGTTGGTAACAAACGTGGTAATACGTGCAGAAACGTGTTTCAACTTGCAATGCAACAATGTTGCGAGACAAGTTGAAGAAAAATGTTGCCCGTATTACTAGACCTTTACACCTAATTACTATCTTGCCGCTCGTCTCCCATGAATGGCTCAGGGGTTTAAGGCTTCCATATTCACAACTCTATCCCAGAGACTCGACGTTAAATTGACCTTTTTCAGGATCCGCCGTTTTAAGGAGAGTTCATTTTTATAACCTGGTGGGGCTGGGGTGGGGAAGGTTTGGTGGGATTTCAGAGAAAGGGCCTGTAATATGTAATGATTCCCCCACCCCCTTTATCAGAAATGTTTACCCTGGCTTCCCTCCTTGTAGGCTAAGTTTTCTCGGAAAAACATTAAAATGAAATTTAATAATATCAGATAAAATTGCAGTTTTAAGTATAATAACAGTAATAATAATAATAGTAGTTTTCATGAAATTGCTCGCGCAGTTTCTCTCTGAATTGTACTCCACTCGGTCCAATTACTATTACCGAGCGATTAATGGCCCGCCTAGATTAGCACTTGCTATCTGCGGGCCAAATAACATGTCATTTTAAAATGAAGGAAAATAAAGATTAATGTTGATTGTCGTTGTTGGCTCAGTAATTCGAGGGCATAACTCTCCCGTAACGTCCATGGACCGATACCGGCCCTCGAACGTTAAGTCTTTACTGGAAAATCTTAAACCTCGGCCTTGCCGTAGATGGGGGTTTGCGGCCCGGTTCCCAAAATCCTCACGGCAAGGTCTTGATTTGAGATTTTCCCGTGAAGACCCCGTAAAGACTAGTCTTAGACTTTATACCTCATAGATCATAATCACTTGCTCTAGTCTTTAAATTGGCATTAAACTGGTATTAGCAAACACCTCTAATTTCGTCAAAAACACTCCGCTGCGCTTCGTATTTTCAACTCTCTTCTCAGTGTTTTGATATCCCGATGAAGCACTGTTTCTCGTGTTGGATATAT